>NW_027094089.1:55201465-55801465 GCF_029207755.1 Chamaea fasciata
AGGTGAATTGGATGTGACTCTCATTAATTGAATGTTTTTTTGTTTGTTGGTTTGGATTTTGGTTATAGATGGGGACATTTGCAGACTGGTTTCAAGTCCTCTATGGTACTAGTGGTCTTCATGGAAATTTTCACTAAACTGGTACTGCTGCATGCTTATTATTGAAGGAAAACAAAGGCGGGAAATTAAATGAATATTCGATCCAGGCCTTCCCAGCAGCTGTCACAGCTCACACTCCCATTTAAAATTATCTGAGCATGTATTTTTCTGGAGTTGATGTCTTGCTTTATGTCCTCTGCCTGCCTTGTCCCAGAGAATTATTATGGATATCTATAAAATATATATGGATATCATAAAATCTCTTTATTTACCTTGTGGTGAACAGCGTTGAACAAAAATACCTGTGTCTCTGCCGTTGTAACAATATGAACCAGTTTCTCTTTCTTCACTGAAGACAAACTGGTTAAAAGCATTAATTTTTATATTACTAACACCTGTTTTGGTACCTAAAACACCTTGGGAAAGGAAGAATTTCATAGCTTTCTAAAAGCTGTACTCAGAACAGTTGTCAGAAGTAAACTGATTCATAATCAATGTTGCCAGGAAGGCATGCTTGAGGCAAAGGAAGTATGTGGGCAGAGGAGTAAAATAAGCCCATTAAAGGAAATACCAGCTGCTTCAATATATAGAAGTTACTGGTAATAAATACCAATAACATGAAATTTAGATCAATTATAAAAATGAAATTTATTACTCTGATGACTGACACATGATTTTTTTTTCTCCTTATTCTCCTCCCTTCCATACCATAAGGTACCTAAACAAGACCTAGATTGTGTGATGGAAATATTCCACCTATTGCCACTTGTGAAAAAACTAGAGGGACCGAGACAGAAGGACAAAGCCATTGCACTTCTGAATCTTGTATCCCTTATGTTTTTTGATGTCTAATTAGTGGTGGAATGGAGTTTGTACCCTTGACTTTCTCATCACCGCTTGAGATAGACTATGTGCTAAGAAGTGGGGCTCATAAAGGCCATCATTAGTAAGTTCTCAGCACAGAATTAATAAGGAGAACTCAAGGAGGGGGAGGGGGAGGGGGAGGGGGAGGGGGAGGGGGAGGGGGAGGGAAGGGAAGGGAAGGGAAGGGAAGGGAAGGGAAGGGAAGGGAAGGGAAGGGAAGGGAAGGGAAGGGAAGGGAAGGGAAGGGAAGGGAAGGGAAGGGAAGGGAAGGGAAGGGAAGGGAAGGGAAGGGAAGGGAAGGGAAGGGAAGGGAAGGGAAGGGAAGGGAAGGGAAGGGAAGGGAAGGGAAGGGAAGGGAAGGGAAGGGAAGGGAAGGGAAGGGAAGGGAAGGGAAGGGAAGGGAAGGGAAGGGAAGGGAAGGGAAGGGAAGGGAAGGGAAGGGAAGGGAAGGGAAATTGGCAGAGTGACAAGCACTCCTTCTCAGGATCATTTTCCACTTTTCCCAAATGCTCCATGTTTCTCAACTTCAGAAAATCTTTAAATCGAGAGTCAAATTATATATCTACTAAAAATTTTGTTCATTTTCAAGATACACCAAAAAAAATGAGCCAGACAATTTTAATGGATTAAAACCCTTGGGGAAAAAAAATGAATTGCTTATATTTTTACTTTGGGGTTTCTAAACTATTCTCTGCCAGATTAGTATAGGACATCTGTCAAAACTTTTACCTGTAAAATAACTCCCAGACCTACAAACCTATGAGGTAAATTCTGCAATGAAGTGATTTTAGGCCGTCACTACAGGGCCAGCCTGCAAAGTAGCTGTGGTCAGCCAGCTGCACAAACCCCAATCTCAGACCAGGGTTATGTCCATTCCTCATATTGTGCTCAGTCCATCCAGACCTGGGCAGAAACTCCTGGCTCTTGAGAGATGTTCTGTACTCATGAATTGCGAAAGTACTTTCACAGTAAAATGTAGCTGGCAAGCTTGGAAAGTATTGCTATTCTCATTTGACAGGTGGAGTAACACATGTGGAGAGGTTAAGTGGTTTATTGAAGGTCTCAGATAAAGTTGGTGGCAGAGCTGAGAGTATTTCAAGAAGACTAATTCTCATGACCTTGATCTAAGTGACACTCTTTGGAAGGCATCTTATTATTCACACCTGCTTTTTTGTATAATATAGATAATTAATTACAGGAAAGGAGAACTATAAGAAATGATAAATTATGAGAACAAGGCTAAAATCATTAATAAAACATTCGACATTTAGTGCTGAAAGACCGCTATGTTGAGTAAACTGGGAGAATGAACACTACTAGTTCTGGCTTCTGCAAAAAGAATTTGTTAAATTAAAAACTGGCACAAGTGATCTTTTGCTGCATTTCCAGATATGGGCTTAGTTTCCCCAGGGCTATCCTCCATGTATTCATGTTTAAATCATATTAACTATGACTTCCTGAAAATAAAAATAGCTTTGTTAAACTTAGACTTTTAATAAAGTACGTCAGATTACATGAGGCAGGAAAAGTATTTCTTTGCCTAATAAAAGCTTCTGGCTAGTAACAAGACATTTTAAGACTTAAAACATTTGCAACATCCTGAGCCCCGTCTCATGTTCAGCAGTTCAACTCTGAATGGAGTGAATGCTTCTCTCTACAATTAATTTTCTCCTCATACTGAAGTTTAAAATAACAATAAAACACTAAACTCTTAATTTGAATTGTTCTATCAGACAGAGAAGTGAAACAACATAGAGTGGTATCAGCATTTTGTATTTTCCTCTCCATACACAGCAGGACATCAATCTGCATTCAAATTTGTCAACAGTCTTACTGAAGGCAATCTAAGTATTCCCATACTAGGGGATAAAGAAGAAAAATAAGCCTTTTTAGCTTGTGAGGCAGATTCCCATTGTAGAGTTATGCACAGGCAATCTGTCAGGCGAAATTGCACCTTCTGGAGGTGGACTACCAGGTCATGTAGGCAGCATGTAACTTCTGCGCTACTTGCACTCCCTTCAGAAGAGGCACGTTGAGTGCAGGCAGCACAAAGCCAGAGCACGGACTGAGAGGCAGCATCAGACACGAGTGGCTTATCACTCTTTGACTTATTAAATGAATGAGGCAACTTGTCCGTGTGAAGTTTGACATGGATCTGTGAAGGGCCAAGGCCTTAGCAATGTAATTGTTATTGCAATTATATTTTCAGGATAAAACTTAAAGGGAAGCTAAATCCTACAAATACCTCCTGAGACCCAAACATAAGCAATGTGCTATACCATCTCTCTGAGTTTATTTGCAGGCCTGAATCACAGAGGATTGCTTGCCTTGCATTTTTTCTGTTCACCACAACATGTGTTTCAAGCAAGTCAGGAAATTTGGTTTTTTAATTCTTGTTCTTTGCTTAACAGATATGAGGACCCTTTGCATCATCAAAAAATGGATGTTCATTCAGTCTAACCCAGTCAAAATGACAAGTCAAGGAGATTATTCCCTTGCTGAAGAGGATACTGAGGGTAGCGCCCTTCTTCCATGGGTACTTTTCATTCCTCCCTGACAGTAGCTCTCTTTCTTTCATTTCTGTATTGCTGCAAGAAGTTTATAACTGCTGGCAATTGCAAACCCACTTCACCAAAGACAGCATAGTGAAGTGACAACTGGGGAAGATGTGTAAGAAAAGCAGCAACGAAGTACACAGCTTTCTATAGCACCCTGCTGCCAGCCTGAGGAGACATTACAGAACTATTCACAACATTTTCTGCAACAGTTATTTTATCTGGGATAATAGAAGCACAAAATGAGAAGAAGCCATCTTACAGAATTAGCAGCATTGCAGTATTGGCATATTGTGACTATATAAAGACAGCAATCACTGAAGTTGTTTCAGTTGTTTCTCTCCAGATAGCAGCATTGGCAGTGACTCAAAAATACAATATGAATTGCATCCGAACCACTGATACAAAAGGGAACAAACAAGAACAACGGGGATGCTTTTAATCAACCATTTGGTCTGTTACAGGCAGTTGTAAAAGGTTATTTTTACAATTACTTTTTATTTATACACTGTCATTTGCAAATCTGCTCCTGCTAGTACATACCACTCACTCAGTTTGAAAGGCATTTCTCTATTTTTTTATATCCTCACAGGAGTATGGAGTTGTTGAAGCCTCATGGAAATGGTTCTTTCTCTGTCAACCATGCATGCATGCAGGTGGATTTGATCTAAATATTTATTAATTCTCTGTTCAGAATATAAACACAACAATCAAGCAGTTCTTGTATGGCCAGGGTCTGACAGTCTAACACTTCCGAGCAATATTGAAGTCAAATATGCATAGCTGTTTAATTTACATCTTTTATTGTACATCAGTGAATCCAGGTGGCCTAAGTCAGTTTTTAGGGTACTATACTATATTTTGAGATCTCTGTGTCATAATAGGTTTATCTGAAACTTAAACAAGTATTATTAAAAGAGGTTTTCTTTTTTACTGTCAAATGAGGATCCAGCACTAGCTGTCTTTTTAAAACAGTTTCTGAAACTGAATCTGTCCTGTTCCTAGGTTTAAAAATTGCATGTTTGATGCAGAGGTAGCTTTGGGAAGGGAGAGAGGAATTTTATTGAGTAAGGGGTTGTGTGTGTGTGTGTGTGTGAGTGTATGTGTTTGTATTCTTGCTAAGTCTCATTTGAGAGAAGTGGTAGCAGGAAATTTGTAAAGGAAGACCAGAGCATATTAAGTTATTCTGTTCCTGCACCAGATTGTCCGGGCATAATAAATGGAATATAACCCCATGTCTCTAATATGATACTTTGAAAGTCCCTCTTTTTTTTTTTTTTTTTTTTTTTTTTTTTTTTTTTTTTCCCCAAGTTTGACAACGATTCTGGTATTAAAGTTCTTTTAAAGCTACCAAAGCTTAGACCAGTTCCCACTGAAGTAAATGGGAATTGTTAAATTGATTTCACTGGTAACAGAAACATCTTTAGGATATATCTTTCCATTACTATTTCCTTTTATTTCATCACATGTCATCATAAGTACATCTGCATTCTTGAGGAAGTGGCATAGGAGATAAAGAATTTCATTTCCCAGGAAAACTCACATTATTTTCCAAATTTAAAATGAGCTGGGGGAAAAAACTTGGAGGAGCCCTCCAAATCTGCCCTGTACTAACCCAAATTAGTTAGTACATTGGTTTGTTTAAACACTGTAATAGATGTACTGTATAAAATTTGTGTATTAAAATTATGTGTGTAAAATTATACATTGGAATTAAAGAAACCTGGATTCCTGGACACAGTCTGAGGGCGTCTCTGACAATTCCAAAGTCTCTTTTTACCTTAGAGGGGCCACCACCACATTTGCAACATAACAGAAGAGATAACGTGAAAATGGCTCATCAATCACGGGCAGGCCACATCTTCACAGCCACTCAAGGATCTGATATCGATCTTGATGGAAACTAGCAGATGATTTCATCAAGTCTACCAGCAGAAAATTCAGAGACTCTTTTTTTTTTTGGACTTACAATTCTTCAGGAAACCCTTTCAAAAACATCCCTCAGGGGATGAAGGACATTTCAGCAGTTGTGCTATTTGCATGATGTCACGTTTTGGGCGAATTCATGTTCTTTGTGGCAGTCGTGTTTTTGTCTCAGGACAGAAAAACGGTATAAAGTTCCTACCCTGAGACCCTGAATTTGTGGACAGTACTCTGGAGAAGCACCTTTTGCTGCTTCCGGATTGTCCACCCAGCATTCGATCAATGTTGTCCTGATTTATTGTGGTGTCTCGAAATTGATTTTTGAAATTGTTAAATAAATCTTTGGATTTTTGAATTGGCTCGTATTTGTTTATAACAGATTGGTGTCGGTGACTCGGATACAATATTGGTGCTACAGAATCCCTTTGTGCAGGAAGGCGCCTCCGCCGATTTTTCAGTGGCCCCGCAAAATGGGAAACCCCGTAGTACCTATTGTATCGCGAACAAATTTAGGTCAAACGCCACGATAAAAAGAGATTCTGGATCCAGAAATATCAGGGAACTTGGGAAGGACCTAGGAAGGTCCTTTGGAGCCGCGGCTAAAACTTTCACTCGTAAAATTCTCCATGCACGAAGATTCCACGCAAGAAAATAGCTGTAAGTATTGCGGGTTGAGTGAGTGTGATTGGGTGAGTGGGTGAGACGTGACTTTGTCATGACCCAAATGTGGACCTGGGTGCCGCAGTTTCAATCTCCCGTGAGGGAATTGGTCAGCAAACAGGGAAGTGAATTAGAAAAACTCATTTTGCTCATCAAACCCGGACTCAAGGGGAGTTCGGGGAACCGATCATGGGAAAGCTAAAAGGGAAGGATACGTTCCTTTGAGTTTGAGAAATTGGTAAACCTTTTACCTACAGGCTTGGTAAAAGCCCAGGACACGAGACAGAGGACTGTCGCTGGCCAAATAAAACCCCCAGCTCAGCTCACTAAAAGGGTAAGTAAACCAGCCAAAAAGCGGGACCCGGTTTGTGAAGAATCACCTTGGAAATGGACCCTGTTCTTAGCAAGGAGCTAAGAAGCAGCTTCGGCAGAAGGTAAGTTGCCCTTGAAAATAGGGCAGAAAAAGAGCAAGGCCCAAAAAGAGCCCAAAGAAAAGCATGTTTCAGAGCAAGAGAGTAACTCTCTCAAGATCCCACGGGAAAGCCCACTGGGGTGGATGTTGGAACATTGGGAAGATTGCTCTAAGAGGAAAGGCAAGTCTAAGGAAAGAATGATTTATTATTGCATGGAGGTTTGGGGAAGGAAAGAGGTGAGGAGTCATGTAACTTGGCCCACATTTGGCACGTTTGAAAAATGGACCTGCAAGGCTTTATGTAACTATGTACTAATAAAGAACAGCGGGACCATGAGGAAAAGGAATACGCTAAATTATGGGCAGAATCTAGGACAGGATTGTTTGCCATGAGGTCTAAAAAGGGAATCTCGGCTCAGAGTGACACATGGAACCCTCTTGACTATCTCCCTCCTCCATATCTAATACCCATGCCGCCGCCTGCACAGGCTCAGGCACCTCCATCAGCACCTCCGGGACCTTTGATTCAGCCTGTACCGGTGCAAGGTCCCTCGCCAGGGGTTCTGGTCACAGGATGGGACCAAACCCCTGTGTCTCTCACACCTCAGGACTCTCAAATAATACCTCAGCTGCCTCCTCCACTTTTACCCCTACCTCCTGAAGGATCCTCTAATCAGACGCCTCTTCTCATGACCCTTGTGGTCACGCCAAAACCCCCGCCTCTGTCTCCTCAAATTCTAGAGGCACCACACCCGCAGGCTTTGGGACTACAAATCCCACAAGCCTCTTCGCAGACTCCATCTTCATTCTCCTCACAACCATCAGAGGTATCACCTCCCTTGGCACAATCCCTGATTACTCCTCAGATGCTTTTCCCTCCCCCGCCAGCTACACAACCCACAGGAGACCGAAAACCGGCCCCGGTGGATTCTCCCCCAGCAGGCAGAACCAGATGGAAGGTAAAGCAAGCAAGCGAGGAGGGTAGTGAGAATGAAAAAGAAAAGCACCAGTTCTTCCCTTTAAGAGAAGTGCCCACAGCCCCTGGAATTATTGGATTCGTAAATGTTCCAATTAATTCCAGAGATGTATGGACTTTCAAAAATGAAATGGGCAGGCTGCTGGATGATCCGTTTGGGGTGGCTGAAAGGTTAGATGATTTTCTGGGAGGTAGCATTTATACTTTTGAGGACCTTATGTCCATTTTAAGATCACTGTTTAACCCTGAAGAAAGGGACGTGATCTGACAAGCAGGGATCCGAGACTGGGATCACCGCAATCCCCAGGGTACTCCCAGAGACCTGAAATGGCCTAGCCAAAGTCCGGGATGGAGTTCCCAGACTGAGAAAGGTAGGCGAAATATGATAGACCTTAGGAATATCATGATTCAAGGTATACACGAAGCAGTACCAAGGGGACAGAACATCAGTAAAGTGTTTGGAGAATGTCAGAAGAAGGAAGAATCCCCGTCGGACTGGTTAGACCGACTCCGGAAAAGTTTACAGGTTTATTCCAGAATGGATCCTAACCCCCCCATCAGGGAAGTGTTAAAAACACAATTTGTTGCTAAATCTTGGGAAGACATAAGGAGAAAATTGGAGAAAATTGAGAATTGGCAGGAGAAAACTTTGCAGTAATTACTGAAGGAAGCTCAAAAGGTATACATGAGAAGAGATGAGGAAAGCCAGAAAGTACAAGCTAAGGTGTTGGTAGCAGCTGTAAAAGAGGTGCAAAACCAGGAATGCTACCAAGGTAAGGTAAGAACAACGCAGAGGAAACCAACGGATTCTTCAAATAAGGATTCCGGACCAAAAAAGAGAACCCCCTGAGTGTTTCTATTGTAAAAAGAAAGGACACTTGAAGAAGGATTGTAGGAAAAGGATAAAAGATGAAAAGGTTTTCCAAGAGGATTAAGGGTGTCGAGGGCTTTTTATTTTGGGGACCAGGACATCAAATGAGTCCTTGGTAAAGCTAAAGGTAGGTCCCCAGAGAAAAACAATAACATTTTTGGTAGACGCAGGGGCAGAACGGAGCACTGTGCAAAAACTACCCCCATGTTGTTGCAAAAGTCAAGAAAATATGTTAGTCATAGGTGCTAAAGGGGATCCGTTCAAAGTACCCCTGATTAAAAATGTAAAAATAGAATCTGAAAACAAAACCTGTGTGGGAGACTTGCTTCTGGTAGAGGAAGCTGATTACAATTTGTTGGGAAGAGACATGAGCATTACTCTGGGAATTAATTTGACTGTGAGGGACTCACAGTTGGTGGTGAGCTTATATAAGCTTACTGTACAGGACAAGGAGAAGATTGATCAAAAGGTTTGGTATTCTCAAGGGGAGGTGGGGAGGTTGGATATTGAACCAATTTCCATTGAAATAGAAAAGCCTGAAGAACCCATAAGGGTTAAACAGTACCCTATACCTATAGAAGGGAGAAGGGGGTTGAAACAAGTAATAGATGGCCTAATTAACAAGAGAACCATGGAGCCTTGCATGTCAAGGCACAATACGCCCATCCTGGCAGTTAAGAAAACAGATGGGAGCTACCGGTTGGTACAGGAGCTCTGGGCAGTGAATGAAAGAACAAAAACAAGGTTTCCCGTGGTGGCCAACCCCTATACCCTTCTAAATAGGGTCTCCCCTGAGGATGTGTGGTATAGTATCACAGATTTAAAGGATGCCTTTTGGTCTTGCCTTCTGGCTGAGGAAAGTTGAGACTATTTTGCCTTTCAATGGGAAGACCCTGAAACAAATAGGAAACAGCAACTTAGATGGACTTCTTTACCTCAGAGATTTGCGGACTCTCCTAATCTCTTTGGCCAGGCTCTGGAACAGTTACTAAGTCAATTTCTGCCAGCAGTAAGAACAAAATTGTTACAGTATGTTGATGACTTACTGGTGGCTGGCCCCAGAGAGGATGAGGTAACAGAATGTACTATCTCATTGCTGAACTTTCTACAAGAAAAGGGATTAAAGGTTTCAAGGGCAAAACTGCACTTCTCTGAATCTGAAGTAAGATATCTAGTACACTGGATATCGAAGGGTAAAAAGAAATTAGATCCTGAGAGGGTGGCTGGGATTATTGCTCTGCCCCCTCCACGAACAAAAAGACAGATCAGACAATTATTGGGACTTCTGGGATACTGCAGACAATGGATTGAAGGATACAGTGAAAAGGTAAAGTTTCGTTATGAGAGGTTGAACACTGACAGAGTGAAATGGAGTGAACAGGATGAATTGGACTTTAAGAAATTAAAGGAGACCCTGATTACTGCCCCAGTGTTGAGTCTGCCAGATGTGAAAAGGCAGTTTCAATTGTTTGTAGATGTCAGTAATCACAATGCTCATGGTGTCTTAACCCAAGACTGGGCAGAGACCAAGAAGCCAGTAGGATATGTTTCCAAGCTTCTGGACCCAGTAAGCAGGGGGTGGCCCACATGTTTGCAGGCTATCGTAGCGGTAGCCTTGCTTGTGGAAGAAGCTAAAAAGGTAACTTTTGGGGCTCCCCTGGTTGTTTACTCACCATACAATGTGAGGAGCATTCTGCAACAAAAAGCAGACAAGTGGCTTACAGATGCCAGGCTCCTAAAATGCAAGGCTATCCTGGTGCATTCCCATGGCTTGGAACTGAGAACAACACCTGCTCAGAATCCAGCCCAGTTTTTGTTTGGGGAAGCACTGGAAGAAAACTCACACAACTGCACAGAAATGGTGGAACTACAAACAAAGGTAAGGCCAGATCTGGGAGAAGAAGAATTAGAAGAAGGAGAGAAATGGTTTGTAGACGGATCATCTAGAAAAATTGAGGGGAAATGAAAATCAGGATATGCCACAGTGGATGGAATATCTGGAGGAGTGGTGGAGTCGGGGCCTCTCAATGCAAATTGGTCTGCTAAAGCATGCGAACTTTATGCTTTGCTAAGAGCACTTAAAAGGTTAAAAGGAAAAGTAGGCACGGTCTATACTGACTCAAAATATTCATATGGAGTTGCACATACTTTTGGAAAAATCTGGGAAGAAAGAGGTCTAATTAACACTCGAGGGCGAGGGTTAATTCATGGGGAAATAATAAAGCAGATCCTGGAAGCAATCAGGGGACCAGAAGCAATCTCAATTGTTCACGCCAGAGGACATCAGGTGGGTATGCAGTTCCAGACCAGAGAAAACAACCTGGCTGATAAGAAGGCAAAAAGATCAGCCTTACTTACAGTAAGTATACCCGAGGTGAGGGAAGAAGGGATTCTGGAATATCCCCCACAACCCTCTCAAAAGGAGATTGAGGGATTCGAGAAAATAGGAGGAAAGATAGAGGAAGGGAAATGGAAATTGCCCAATGGAAGGGAACTGGTATCCAAAGAATATACCAGAAAAATTCTGAGAAGGCTGCATCAGCAAACACATTGGGGAGCACAAGCCCTAGCAGAACAATTTTTAAAATTTTTCGGATGCAAGGGAATTTATGAATTGGCAAAACAAGAGGTATATGGGTGTATGATCTACCAGAAAGTGAATCGAGCCAGATCCAGACAAACAGCCTTAGGAGGACGTCCAGTCACTTATCGCCTGTTTGAAAGGACTCATGTAGATTTCACTGATTTACCTAAGGTGGGGAGATACAGGTTTCTATTGGTAATAGTGGACAAATTAACCCACTGGGTGGAAGCCTGCCCCAGGGCAAGGGCCACAGCCCAAACCGTGTCAAAAGTACTATTGGAAGAAATTATCCCTCATTATGGGATAGTTGATCACATTGACTCTGATCAGGGAACACACTTCACTTCCAAAATCATCAAGCAGATGGCAGAAGCCTTAGGAATCTGGTGGCAGTATCACACCCCTTGGCACCCTCAAAGTTCAGGGCAAGTGGAAAGAATGAATCAGACTCTAAAAGCTCAGCTTTCTAAACTAATGATAGACACAAAAATGTCTTGGGTAAAGTGTCTTTCTCCAGCTCTCCTAAACATAAGAACTATGCCTCACTCTGAAACAGGATTTTCACCATTTGAAATGCTTTATGGAATGCCATATAAGCATAGATGCCTGTTGGGCATCCTCAGATAGAGGATACCCAAATTCAACCATATTTAATCACCATAAATAGGAATTTACAGGACCTGTGAAAGAAGGGACTGATTCCCCAAAGTGTTCCCTTGGGATTTGCAATCCACAGGATAAAACCTGGAGATGAAGTCCTAGTGACAACCTGGAAGGAACTTCCTCTGGCACCTCATTGGGAAGGTCCTTTCAGTGTCCTTCTCACCACAGATACAGCAATCAGGACTGCTGAAAAATGCTAGACCCACTCCTCAAAGGTGAAGAAGGTTGAGCCTAAACACAATACCCCGAAGTAAAGGGTGTCCTTGTCTCCTGGAGACCTGAAGATCAAATTACAGCGTCACCTTAAATGAACAGAAGGGACCAGATAAGTTGCACAGAACCAAATTGTGAATGTTTTCCCTTTGTCCATTTCAAGTGTGTATACTGTAATCAGATCTGGGTGACTCATTGTAAAGGGGGGTATTGACGGAGTGCACCAGGCGTTTGGAAAAAGAACAAAAAGAGACTAGCAGCTTCTTAGTAACTGCAACACACGTGGGTCTGCTAGAGTTAGATTCTCTAGAGTGGTGATCAATACACAAAAAAGGAATAAATAGGCAATTAGATGCAGAAGTAGAAGTGCTTACTATTGAGTGCTGAAGGGCAATCAAGGTATCGTGCTACCATGATACTGTCGGGCCGTCCCTGTGGGATCTTGTCAAAAGGAGATTTGCAGCTCAGACCCACAGGATCCCAGACACATATGCCTGCTGCCAGGAAAATGGAATGCCCCGCCGCGGACTGCTACTCCATGGACGAAGGGAAAGGCAGAGGAGTGTTCTGGTGGACAATCCTAGTAGTCCTGAGCATGATTCGGAGCCAAGCGGGGGGACTCCATCCCAGGAACCTGCAGAGGCTGAACCCCAGAAACAAATGTCTAAAGACTACACAAGAAGGGCAAATGACGCTAGAGTATCAAGTACATTATGATTGCCAAATGGGGAAGAAAAAGGGATACTGCTACTTCAACAGCACTCAATACCAAATTTGCAAATCAGAAAAAAAGGGGTGGTATGCCATGACCCAAAAGCAGTTACTAACAGCAGGCAGTCTATGGTACATAAAGTCTACAGAAGGGAAACAAAAATACCAACCATCCCCGTCTGTGATAAATGTAACTGAACTGTTTGGATAGGTGGAAGGAAGAAATCCACTTTTTTGGGATATTATCAAATCAACAGATTGTGCTATGATAAAAACAAATTGGAAATGTGTACTATGGGTGGGAAAATGTATTGGGTAGGAAAGAATTTGAAATATGAGGGCAAAACACTCTCTGGAAATGAACCCATAATACTGGGTCTCCTCAGGAATGATGATGATAAAGCATGTTTCAATTTGATGAAACTTTTTGTTTTTCAAGGAATGAGGAGGGATTAGACCCGGAAGGTAAAATGCAAATATTATCACAGGAGCTGAGGAGACAGGAGGCAGAAGCGAAAAGAAAAAGAATTGAACAAGAAAGATTCAAAATCTTGAGTGAACACTCTGAACAATTGGAGAAGCAGTACAAGGATTGGGGATTGCCTGCTCCAAATCAGAGTTTATTCATAAGATTTGATGCAGGAAATCATCAAGGAATTAGGTCTGTCTAACTGTTGGATTTGTGGAGGATTAAAATCTGGAGAAAAATGGCCATGGAAAGGTGAGGGCTTAACTCTGGAGCAGCTTCTAAAATGGGATAATACCCGGATCTGAAAAACCATTCAGAGACCCAAAGGGTGGATTCTAGACAAAAGAATAATTACAACCATTTGCATCAGCAGGGAAGGTAAAGAGTACACAGAGGTAGTGGGCTACACTCCCTGCACATCTACATTAACCATAAATTCAAACAATAACTCTAAAATTTGGCAGCCCAAAGCCCTGGCGGGGTTTTGGAGTCAGGAGAAAAAAGACAATTGTGAATGGTTTGACTCAATTGGATTATGCTGGCATAAAAGCTCCAGAGCTAACCCCTACCAGTCCCTTGAGGGTTTGAGAGATTACTGGAGAGAACCTGAAAAGGTGAGCTTGAAATGGAAAGCCCCTGATTGCATCTACTGGGTATGTGGGAAGAAGGCCTACAGCAAGTTGCTTTGGAGGTGGAAGGGGTCTTGCACTTTGGGAATGATTAGGCCTGTCTTTTCCACTTTACCCAGGACTGAAAGTAACCTTCTAGAGCCCCCTTGTATGAAACTCTAGACAGATAAAAGAGGGATCTAAAAAAGGAACTGCCCCTGGCAGGGGGAAGTCAAAGGTAGGGAGACGAAGAATGGCCTGCTGAGAGAATAATAGAATATTATGGTCCTGCAACCTGGGCTAATGATGGAAGTTGGAGGTATAGAACCCCCATCTACCTTCTGAACAGATTAATAAGACTGAAGGCAGTGGTGGAATTAGTCTCTAACCACACCTCAGGTGCCTTAGACTTGTTAGCTAAACAACATTCCCAAATGAGGGCATTCATTTATCAAAATCGATTAGCCCTCGATTACCTCCTTGCAGAATAAAGGGGAGTTTGTGGAAAATTCAATGAGTCAGAGTGTCGTATCGAGATTGATGACTATGGAGAAACAATAAGGGGATTAGCAGCAGAGATCAAAAAGCTAGCCCATGTGCCTGTACAGAAATGGAATTCTATACTCCAGGCTTCTTGGTGGGATCAGCTGTTTGGGCAACGGGCTTGGTGGAAAAGATAATCTTTTTCATTTCGTGCTCAACAGCTGGAGTCATCTTTCTACCGTGCTTAATCTCCTGTCTCATTCGGTTAATTCAGTCAGTGGTGCAGGGGATGCAAATTGCAGCCTTGCCCACTGACCCCAAATTGGCTGGAGGAAAAGCTGAGCAGTTTTCAAAAGCATCCAAACTGATGAAACTGGAGGAGAAAAGTAGAGCTGCTGAAGCTTTGGAAAAGTTTGAAGACAAAGTTAAGAAGGAAAATATATCCCATCAAAAATACTGTGAAGTATCACTGGGAGATTGGGATGAGTTTGAAAAACCTGAAGAAAATTGCTAAAACAATAAATAAAAGTGTTTGAGTATCCGTTGGGGAAAAAAGGAAAAATCTTGGTGAAGGGTGTTTTAAATGTAATACTTAAAATGTGACAATAAAACACAGATTTAATGGGTAAACAAAAAGGTTGGGGACTGTAATAGATGTACTATATAAAATTCGTGTATTAAAATTGTGTGTGTAAAATTATACATTGGAATTAAAAAAACCTGGATTCTTGGACACGGTCTGAGGGCGTCTCTGACAATTCCAAAGTCTCTTTTTACCTTGGAGGGGCCACCACCACATTTGCAACATAACAGAAGAGGTAACGTGAAAATGGCTCATCAATCACGGGCGGGCCACATCTTCGGAAGCCACTCAAGGATCTGATATCGATCTCGATGGAAACTAGCAGATGATTTCATCAAGTCTACCAGCAGAAAATTCAGAGACTCTTTTTTTTTTGGACTTTCTTACAATTCTTCAGGAAACCCTTTCAAAAACATCCCTCGGGGGATGAAGACATTTCGGCAGTTGTGCTATTTGCATGATGTCACGTTTTGGGCGAATTCATGTTCTTTGCGGCAGCCGTGTTTTTGTCTCAGGACAGAAAAACGGTATAAAGTTCCTACCCTGAGACCCTGTATTTGTGAACAGTACCCTGGAGAAGCACCTTTTGCTGCTTCCAGATTGTCCACCCAGCATTTGATCGATGTTGTCCTGATTTATTGTGGCGTCTCGAAATTGATTTTTGAAATTGTTAAATAAATCTTTGGATTTTTGAATTGGCTCGTGATTGTTAATAACAAACACCCATTAACATATGCCTAGATATTAAACTTGATTTGCCCCTGCAAATATCTTATAAAGTATCTTGCAATACCAATCTGTAATCTTTTGCTAGAGGTTAAAATTTTTTTATCAACAAATCCCAACCTTTTCTGAGTGGTGTGAACCTGCTGGTGTAACATTACATGGAAAGCTCTGGCAACTATGTGGAACAGGTTTGAGCAGCATTGGTTGCCAGCAACATGTCTTTGCTGTTGTTGCCACTTGTTTTCCGCATTACTGAAGTTGCTCTAGCACTGGCAGCATTCAGGTTAAAAAATATCTTTAAACAAAAGCTGAGTGCATGAGAGGATTTAAATAGTTTGAAGCGTGATCCCACTTAGCATGGGTAAATTGGGATATTGTCCAGCAAGATTGTGGTTTAAATGGAGATCTGGCTGTTAGCACTTGAAGTGCCATGGGGACAGGGCCTCAAAACTGAACCACAATATATAACCAGATGTTGACAAAACTGTGAACACTGGGGGCAGGAGTCATGAAGCAGAACATCATTCCCAGTCTTACTCTCACAACTCGCTTGCTTTTGGCATCCAACACATCCTCTTCTACCCAGTGAAGCCCATAGCAGCCTGTGTGATACTCTTCCATGTTTTGAATACCTCACTCCTGGACAGGGAAATGCATTGTCTTAAATACAAGGATGTCACAGCTGGTTCTGGTTTTGCCCCACAGGTAGGTTGCAATACCCTTGGTGAAGCAAGTAGTGGTTTAACTTGTTTACAAGTTTGTATTTTAACCTGCAGGGCTAGAGAAACAGAAACCAAAAGGGAAGGAATCACGTGGCAGAGACAAAGCACCTGAGTACACACTGACTTTCCAAAATTACACATCCTTATATCCTCCAGGACACAGTCCTTTTGAGATTATCATTGCCATGTACAGCTCAGCTGTGAGTTGTTTGAGGAAAAAGCCTTTTACAGTTTCAGTTAGGTATTCAGCACAGAAATCCTTGGAAGGTTTTCCTAAATATATAAATGAGTGGGATATTTTATATAGTTGTTCCCTGCTGCTATCCTCCACATTTTTATTACAACTCTTCTTCTTTAACTTTATTTTTGTCTGGTTTTTGGTTTTGGTTTCTTATGTGCACTGTAATCAGTCTCTTTATCAGGAATTTTTAAACTGGAAACAAAATTCATTAAGGATTTGCTTGATTTGTTTCTTGGGAGGGTAAAAAACTATCATTTGTACTATTTAGCAAAGGGTAGCCTGTTAAACTGCTGAACCTCGTCTGGTAGAATATCTAACTGATATTTATACACTAGTGCTGTGTTTAAAAAAAGGAACCATATAGGATTGAATAGCTGAAATCTACTCAGACACAATGAAAATTCTATTTTTTTTTTTTTTTTTTTTAAATACAAGATGTTCCTGAAGTTGTTGTAAATTTCAGTGGGAGTTCAATGTCTGGAGCACCACCCAGACCTAATTTGGAACGTGAATTACATTTACTATCCATTTAAAGCATAGATTGTTTTTAAGTTTGTTCACCCAGTCTTATCCCGCAATGCCAGTTTTTCCTTTGGAGTTACTCAGAGTCCACCAAGCTCTACTCAAATTGCTAATTAGCAGGAGCTGAATGCTTCTATTTAAAGAGGAAAATCAGGTGTGCATTCCTTCACTTTTTTTTCCACAGAAACTTAATTGCATGAGTTAGTGTGGTTGTTTCATTACTTTCACCTCAAATATTTTCTTTAAACAGTTCCAGAACAGGATGGAGGTAAGACTTCTGTGTGACAAGTTGTGAAGTGTGAACGTTCCAAGATTTCTCTGAGTGAATGGAAGATGTTTCTCAGCACTGCAATCACCTCCTGCTGTGCTACTATTGATGTCCCACAAAAACAGGAGGTTTGAGGAATACTTGCAATACAACAGAGAGCAATACATGTCAGTTAAAACAACTTTTGTGCCTTTCAAAGTGTTTGTTAGCATAATAAATTTAAAGTATTGTCTCACTGAATGAACACCTGATAAAAATACCACTGCAGTGGGAAGGAAACTTTGGTCATCTCACTCTCATTACACGAGTACCAATCTACTGCACTGCACCTGTTTTTGGCTGCCAGGTAGAACCCTGAAGGCACAGCAGCAAACTGCTTTCACTGAGTGCTCATATTTCTGAAACCAACTTCTTCTGACACTTCTCAGGAAGGCATAATTGATTATCTTCTACTTTGCAATATATCAATTAATTCAAACAGCTGAACTTTTTCCAAGGCATTAAATCCCCTTAGTTTAGAAATATGTCCGTATTTTTTTTCTGTCTTTCAAAATAGTAGGATTGTACTTAATTCAGGTTAAATATCATGATGCCATGATATGTTAGACAGGAATGATGCTACTGAGTGCTCAGCAGTTACATCTGAGGAAAGATTCCCAGATTTTGCATGGTTTCCTGACAAAGGGAAATAAATTAACTATATAGTAAAGGGAAAGAAAACCATTGGTTAAATTATGTCTTCTCAACTTTGTACCATAGGGAAGGCAGTCACTCAACACACAGAGGAAATAGTTTAACAGAATATTTGGATTACAGTGTGATTAGATGGTGGATTTTATTGCCACTATTTATTGCTAAAGGCATAAAGCTGGAAAAAATGTATTCTGGCTGCCTGTGGCAAGTGCGATTTTCATCATGTCAGTTGGGTGATTTGGTAGACCCATTTTCTAGGCCAATTCTCCCAAACACATAAATGTGAAAATAAGAGGTTTCTCTACAGCTATTTTCCTCTTACTCTATTTGCTCTTTTATTTGCTCTTTTTCTCAGTTTTGTGCTAGAGTTTTTCTTCTTTTTTTTTTTTTTGTGTCTACATAGGTTAGGTTCTTCTTACCTTAGTTCAAACTGTACATGCTGTACCGATCTGTGCATTTATCATAAAAAAGTAAAGTCACAGATTTGTAGACTCTACAAGTTTGAGCAAAAGAGGTAGCCCAAAAGATAAGAGAAATACTGTCCAGGAGATGGAAACCAACAAAATCTGGTTTTCCTTTATAAGACTGTGGAGTAATTACACAGCAGGGACTTCCTGAATGTCTCCTCTACACTAAATACTTTAGTCATCTGACTTTTTACCACACACTGGGGAATCAATCGCAGGATAGAAAGTCTAAGAAACTAGAATATATGAGTTACAGAATTCATGGAACTTCATACTGTTCTCTTACTGATAGTCCATCTTAGTCGTATTTCAACCTATATGCACACTTCTGTCTTCTTTTGTAGTTGGGCACAGACTGAGATATCTCTTCCCTTGGCAAATCTGAGACTAGCATTTAGAATGGATACTAACATCCATTTCAACTTCAGGAAAATGCTCTCCTACACCATTGTTGCAGGGGAGAAATGAGCCACTGAAAAAACGAATCAATATGATTCCAACAGAAGCTCATTTATTGTTTACATTAAACCACAGTTATGGATTCTAGCACTACTGTCTACACGTGCAGGTCTCTCAACTGGCTAAACCACTTGTCCATCAGGCAGGACACATCCTTCAGGACACCTAATTGGTCAAGTGCCCATCACCACATTGTGTGTCCTCTATTTAAGTTTTGCATTTTTTGTTGACAGTTTCTCACGCTCTTTGTCCTTATTTTAGACCTGTTTTTGTTCCAGTAGCCTTGACAGATTACTGAGAACTCTGAAAAACAAGACTGCAGGTGGCTTCTTATCTACAAACAGTTTGGCTGGTACAGGGAATGTGCTAAGTTACTCAGATACTTTGCTACACATGGTCAGTGTTATTTGCTATCAGCGGGCTTGTTTGGTTCAGAAATGAAAAGGCAGGTGTTTGGGCGCAGGCCTATGCAGACATCCCTGCCCTGTTGTGGCAAATTCTGTCTGTCTGGCAGTGCAGCTGGACGTGCAAAACTGCACCTTCCCCAAGAATGAATCAGTGAGGCTGACGGCAAGATGATAAAAAACCTCTGTAACCTCACACACACATTTTCTGGGGCATGAATAGCAGCGGAATTTAATTTTTGAGGTGACTTCTTATATACTCTGGCTTGACCTGAGAGTTTTCCAAAAGACTCCCAACTCTGCTAGCAGATAGTGGGATTCTTGTT
Organism: Chamaea fasciata; assembly: GCF_029207755.1. NCBI lineage: Eukaryota > Metazoa > Chordata > Aves > Passeriformes > Sylviidae > Chamaea > Chamaea fasciata. The sequence continues at coordinate 55,220,968 of NW_027094089.1, forward strand.
ATAGGAAAAATTCAGTATAGTTTTCCAGGCCCATCAGCTAGTTCTGCTATGAGCCCCACCTCTTTAGACCAGTACTGTGGACATGAAATAAACACCTGTACTCATCACTGTCTGACATCCCAGTTGAAAGTTCAAAGTATATGCTTCAGGCTTACAGTCACTGTTCAGATGCTGAGGGCGGTTGTTTTCTTCTCATGAATATGAGTAACCTGTTCAAAGTAAATATTGGCAATCTGTGGTGGCCTGGGACTGAAAACAATTCCAAATTAATCTAGCAGATTGTCAAGAGATCAAAAATACCAACAGTGTATGAACTGATGCAACATACAGCCAGTTACATAAACCAGGAAGGCATCTTAATGGAGTGATTGATTGCACAGCAAACATTACTGCAAGAGGCTTTTAGAGTTAACCCATCATTTTAGGTTACCTTTCCATTAGCTGAATAAGATTCTATTCACTTGCCTAACATTAAATAATTAAATTTAACTAACTACAATAAACAGGAGAAGAAAAACAAATCAAAGGAAAAAATACATGGTATTTTATAAGGCAGAACTGAACATGAAAGACACTGGTAAAAAAAAAAGTACCCAAACTCACATAGCCCTCTGTTAAGACCTGAATTTTTTTAAAGGTGAAAAAACTGGTCTCACTGAAGACAGTGGTATGTTTTCCACTAAGTCATTTAAGTTTTAAGGTCAGGATCAGACTGAGTTACTTCTCTGTGTTTAAGAACCAGGGAACATTTAATGAATATGACAGAATTCACCTTACAAGCACAAAATACCCCTGACACTGGATACACCATCCTATTTTATTTTTTAGAAGACAGAAATAGAATAATCTGAATGTACAGGGATTGCTGGTTTTCTTTTGACGTTCCTTTCGTTTTGGTGATGGAGAAAAATGGGTTTAAACAGCTTGAAGTAAGAAAAAGCAATGGAGGTCTACACTGTTATTAGATGAAGGCTTACCAGCTTGTCATTAATCATCAGTTACACTGAGTTGGTTTATTGCAGAGACAGGTAGCTTAACAGCAGTTAGAATGAGACTACACCTGGTCTGCAGTTCAGAACAGGGTTAATTCAGTTGCATTGAAAAAACGCCAAGTGAGTATAAACCTTTACTGGAAATGGCAATTTTAAGAGAAAAAAAAATGTAGCAGGAAAGAAGTAAACCCATGTAAGCTTTCAACAAGTTCTGGCTGGATGCTAAAAAGTCAGAAGACTTCTTCCCAGACAAATAAAAGTTTCCTTGGAAAAGACTTGAACCTAGCTAGCAGCACTAATGAGATAAGTCTGTAAAGCTCTCTGTGCCTATAGCAAGGCCCGAGGAATATTAACAGCAACAGTAAGAAAAATTAGATGTCACAAAGGGTTTCAGAGTGTTTCCTCCCATTCCCAGACCATCCTACCTGTTTTCATAGTAGAATGTTGCAAAGCCTGTAAAATATAAAGCCTGCTTTTTACTGTGCCTAATGGAATGCCCCCCATATCTGGTTAACCCAGCAAAACAATATTTTCATAAAACAGGAAACCAAAGTTAATCCCTAAAGCTTCAGAAATAATAACAATTTTTAAAAGTGTGGATTATTTATCATTTGTATCACAATAGCAAGTAGAGAAGCCAAATTTCGAGTTGCAATGTGCAAACATAGCACAAACATCACAGAAATATGCAACCTAAACAAGCCAGACAGCCAGAGGGTGAGAGAGGAAACAAAGATGCATGCTAAATAATTAAAAACATCCAAAGTCAGAATAAAAACCAAAGGAAGTTACAGAAAATACATTAGAAACCTAATTACCATCAGGGTTCTTGCAAGTGTAAAAAATGTTATTCATGGAGTTTTGTTTCTGTCAGAAAAAAAAGGACAATGAATTGAAGGTATGGAGATACTCAATTCCAGACTCACAATGAAGCAACTATATCACTGCAGCTACTTAGCAAAGTTCCTTTCTGATAGAAACAGTACTATTATCTGAGAAAATCCCATTGGATTTCTATTTGGTGAGGTTCTTTTGTTTAAGGATCTTCGTTTTATTATGCAGAAAAGCTCTGAGCCACTTTGCCAAGTTCAGGTCTTTACATGCTGAGTGAGAAGTTACTGAGTCAAGACGACACACATTCTTTTCCATTCTCACCACAATTTTTTGCCAAGTGGTAAATCTGCCTGACACTACTTGGTGAAAGAGCACCTCATCCTGTGTTTCAGGTCTCTGGATCTAATTCAGAAAAAGACATATACTACCTATAAACCCTTAAGGGAGCATGCATGGCGCATCAGTTTCCACATGGATAGTTATCAAGCCACATACAGATTCTTAATCTTAATGTTTGTTGGGACTTCACAGCACATTTAAACAGAGGTTAAAAAGAAGACTGACAGAATTCTTAACATAAACCAACTGCATAGCTAATATTAGATGTATATTGCCACATACAGAGCAGAATTGTTAATTTTAGTATCACCATGACTACTGATCACTCACTGCAACTACTTATAAATTTTATAGTGCTTGAAACTAGTCTATGTGCTTTTTGTAGTTTTCCTTTGAATTATTAAAAAATATGAATATCGCCCTAATGCCGATATCCAACTATGACGGACAAAAGACTCTCCAACAGTTTAAAGTTAGAAAGTGTATGTTTAATTACGATGCCGGGCAGCGTGCGGGATAGCTCCCAAACACACGCGCACCTACAGAAGATCACAGGGTCTTTTTATGTACAGAAGTATTGAATACCCAAAACACAAATGTATATTCATGACTTTAGTACATCCCATTCCCCGCTTCGTATGGTAATTAGCCAAAAGCTATTAAGCACGCGTGGTTTGTTCTTTGAAATGGGTCGCTGGTCTTTTTTATGGGGCAGGGTCTCAAAATGATGAAGTGAGTCTTCTTCGCTTTGACTTTTTAACCTTTTAGTGTTGTGTGACAACTGAATCCTGTTTTCCCAGGAGTATTTGATTTATGAATTCATTGTCCTTCTTGAAGCCTATTGATTAGTCAGAATACACAAACATAAGTTGACAGGCCTCATGATTTATCAGTTCCTTAAATCCGGCTTCTGCTTATCAAAAGGGATGTCTATCTGTCTTACTTCAGCAATATCTGGTTTAACTAAAATCTTTAATTCTTCAAAATTAATGTTTCACCTTAGTATGACTGAGTCTCCTTTTTCATTCCATACAGTAAAAATTAACTATTGTCCAGTTTTGCCAGTTCTTCTCATACAGCATCTTATCAGCTAGGGTTTTCTCTGAGTTCAACAACTCCCTGGTGGTAAATGTGCAGTGAAGGTGGAAGTAAGGTGTCCCTCATCAACTGCACATTGCTTGCAGGGTCTACAGTGAACTGCTAAATACTCAAAGCCTTCCTTAACACCCTTCTTCAAACATAATTGTTGAGTATTTGATGAATCCCCCTCACTGGTCTTTTTTCCTATGATCTTGCCAAACTGCAGAAACTTAGATGACTTTCTTTAAATGAGTAGTGTAAGGGGGTTTGAACTCTGTTACTGGAAAGAAGCTAACATCTACAACAGCCAAGGCTGTCCTAATAAAGAGAGAGCACCTAAGAGATAACTGGCTTATTGCCTTTGTGATGCTCAAAGACTTAATCCAACCCCTCATCTCAGAAGAGATGAAGGAGTGGAGTGAATATGCCTTTAACCAAATTGCTCCCTGGTTTGGGAGCAGGAAGTCTGTAAATACTTTGTTTTAATACATAAAAATCAATTAACTGCACTCAAGTCCTATGTCCAGCTAAAGAGATCCAGATTTTCTCTGCTGCCAGAAACCTGAAAGAAGCCTAGAATTTCTCATTTTCTGTCTCAGACACAAGCCACTCACTGAGGCCAGTGTAAAGGGTTAATTATAAAAATATCAAAATATAATGGAAATGACAAATTAAAACAATCTAGATGTATAATCATTCAGGGATCAGATTTTTAAAAACTTAGATACAGCAAGCTGTGGGTCATAGACGACTGCTTTGCAGTAAGTGCAACAAAAAAAAATGAAGCCCATTTACTGGACTGAGCTCCCCTTAAAACTGGCAGCTGTGATTGGAGTCTCCTTCTGCACTGGCCACAAACAGACCCTTGCAATTGACTGAGCAATCAGAGCACAACACACTGCCTCTTGTTAGCCGAGCCACATTACAGGCCTTATTTCTGGTTCCCTGCCTCTGGCAGCTGCAAAACAATGTAAGTTTGCCTAGGCTGCCATCATGAATCACAGAATCACCAATCACTTGGTTTGGAAAAGACCTCCAACATTATGGAGCCCAACCTTTGACTGATTACCACCTTGTCAACTAAACCATGACACTGAGTGCCACTCCTAGTCATTTCCTGAATGTCTCCAGGGATGGTGACTCTACTACCTCCCTGAGCAGTACATTCCAATGTTTAACAATGCTTTCCATGAAAAATTTCCCTATGAAGGTATGAGGGTAGACAGTTACCACAGGTGAGAAATGCAGGTATGGTCAGCTAATGCAACTCAGTGAGTAGCTGTCTTCACTTCTAATTCACTTTTAATTGCTGGTACATACCTTCACTGACATGTGTATGGCTACACCAGAAACAGAGGAATCCTCTTGTGTTCATGGGTGTTATACCCACACACTACTATTTAGTCACAGTTAGCATGGGCATTTTATTGCTCATTCAAAAAAGCAGACAACACATTTTTAAATTTGTAATTATAAGCTAATTTTTCCCTTTTAAAACCAATCTTTTCTTCTTTTCACAGACACCATCAATCTCAGTAATGTCAGATTTTTGTATCTGTTTTGTTTGGTATATTAACTAGCAAATATTCTGGACCACAGGGTGGAAGAATCTCATTTACCATGAAAGGTTCATATAAATGTTGAGTTATTTCTGCCTGGCCATTTCTTTCAGGCTTTGGCATTAGGCCCTGAGGACAGCAGGAGAGGAAGAGGTTTCTGAAAGATAAAGTTCTTGCCTATCATTGGATATGGGAGAAGTAATTAGTAAAAGCAGTCACTAATATGGGCAAGACTGTCACTGAAGAAAGAAATCAGGAGAATTGTCAGTATTTAATCAGGACACGAGAGAGATACTTGGAAAGTGGTAAAGGCACCATGACGGCCTTAATGAGGAACTAACCATAATAAAGCAGAATAAAAACTGTTGGTAAGAACAGGTTTGTCCAACACAGTTCAATCTTTTGAAGGCTTGAGTTCACTTGCAAGCATGGCCAGCTCTATACACAGTTTGTTCTCACACACAACATGATTAGTACTTTGTTAGTAATGATGGCAGCTCAATATGTACCACTGCTGCCAGAAGAAGCCTGACACATGACTGTCCTCTGACAAGCATTTGGTATATTCTTTCACAATGCAGATGAATCATCTGGCTCAGCTGCTAGACCTGGTTTGAATGGGTTGGCTTCTTACAGGTTCATGCTGCTGGCTACACAATGTCACTGTGGGCATACCAGTGTCTCTTGAGACACATGACAGGGGAGAGGCCTGGAACTCTGAAGTGGTACCAGAAGCATCTAACACAGATGACTGTGGATGTGCTTGACACATCTTTGCTCCTTGAGAGGAATTGCTTGGGGAACAGCTGAAACTGTAATCACAGTGTTTGATGAAAATGTCACAACTGTTTAGAATATAATGGTACTACTAATGTGGACAGTCCATCAGGATACCATTACTGTGCTAGCAGTTTTGACCAAAGATTTTCATGTTTCTGCAACTCACCTGCTCCTGCATGAAATGTAACCAATAAAAACTGGAAGTTCTTACATCACATACCTTAAATGTACAATATTGAAACAATGCATTGTATGGTGTTCCCCTTATTGGTTCATATGCTTATAAAATCAGATATTTCTGCTGATGTTTTATGTGTAAATATGCTTACTCTCAACATTTCCATATAAGTACCCATTGTTTTCTGTGCAAATACAACAAAATTTCTTTTAGCATGTCTTTTTCAACATTGCTTTGCTACTTCTCACAACAGTTTTTCATAAGTGAAGTCCTGAGAAAGAGAGCTTGAGAAGGAAAATGAACTTGTGGTTTTAAACTAACTGGATCTGTACCAAAATTCTGGATTAAGTTTCTGGTTTTACCACATACTATATCTATATCTATATCTATATCTATATCTATATCTATATCTATATCTATATCTATATCTATATCTATATCTATATATCTATCTATCTATCTATCTATCTATATATATATATATGACCTGAGGCAAGGTATACTCTCTTTATGTTTCAATTTCTCATCTTGAAAGCAGGGATAATAATAGTTTCTCCATGTAACAGGATTCTTATGAAGTAAAATCCATGAAGAGTAATGATAATCTTCAGCAGAATGGAAATAACAATTGCAGCTGTTCTTTCCAGGTATAAAATAAGGCCAAGGGCCATGTCCTGCCCTTGGATCTCAGCAAACCCAAGCAGCACTTCAGGCTGGGAGACAGAGGTGGTCCACAAAAAGGGACTTGGGGGTGCTCCTTGAGAGCCAGCTCAGTGTGAGCCAGTGTGTGCCCAGGTGGCCAAGAAGGCCAATGGCATCTTGGCTGGAACCAAGAATAGTGTGGCCATCAGGACAAGGGGAGTGATCATCCTCCTGTACCTGGTATTGCTGAGGCCCCTTGAGTCAAGTTCTGGACCATTCATTTTAAAAAGGACATTAAGGTGTGGAAGAAGGGGCAACAAGGCTTGTGAAAGGACTAGAAAACATGTCTTATTGCTGAGGTAGCTGGGTTTGTTTAGTCACAAGAAGAGGAGGCCCAGGGGAGACCTCTTTGCTCTCTACAACTCCTGGAAAGGAGGTTGCAGTGAGGTGGGGGTTGGTCTCTGTCGCTCTGATTAGAAAGGGAAGTAGAAAATGACACACAGACTCTCAGGTTTGTTAGCAAGTGAGAGCAATCTCTTTGAAATCTTCTTTTATACACAGTTCCGATGGAATTAAACTTCACTGGACAGCAAACCAACACATCACTATCATTGGACGGTTAGGAACAACACCCCTCAATCATTTCTAGCAAGTAAACAACAGGGAGACAAACAACACCTGGAAGGGTTGTTTTACTTTCTCCAAGGACTGTTTGTTTGAATTCCTCCTTACAATTTCTCAGGCCACAATATCTCAGGCCAGTATGAGAAATCTGTGAGACTTGGTTTCACACAGACACTGTGCTGCTGCCTGATTTCTCGCATTCAGCATCCACAGGTCTCTTCTACTGTGCCTGCAGTGAAAGGACGAGAGGAAACGGCCTTCAGCTGAGACAGGAGAATCAGGTTAGATACTTTTTTTTTTTTTTTTCCCTTTTAGGGCATGTCAGGCATTGGAATAGATTCCTCTGGGTGGTAGTGGAATTACCATGTCTGAAGGCGATTAAGAGGCATCTGGATTTGGTGCTGGATGATGTGGGTTAATGGTTTAGGGGTTACAGTGGTAGTGCTGAGTTGATGGTTGGACTTGATAATCTTAGAGGTCTCTCCCAACCTTGATGATTCTAGAGTTCTAAATAAGGGTGTTCATCATCTAAACACACAGAGCAGAAACACCATCTGCAGGGCGCTGAGCTGAAACTGGTTTTCAGTGGCTGGCTCTAGAAGGGAAGATCAGTGTCAGGGCATGGCTGATGGAGGCACTTTTCACACTATGTACTTCCGAAGGCAATTAAGACAGAAGTATATTAGTGGACACAAAGCCCTTTTAGAAAAATATCCAAAATTGTAAAAACATGGTCTGGAGAAATAATAAACCACGAACAAGTTGACAATTTAAAAAAAAAAATGTATATTGCCACATTTTTCACTTTAGCTCATACCACTGAACCATGGATGATGTGCGAAACCAGGAAAAGTCGTACAGAGGAGATATGGCAACCTAAGACCCTCTGCAAAGAACCATGGCTTGACAGCAACATGGTGTCATTGGGTATCGCTTTCAGCCATACTTCTGCACCCAGCAAGGAATACCTGATATTGCATGTTCATCGTGTTTCATATTTGAGTCAGGCTTGCCACCTTCAGCATCTTCTCCTTATTTTTGAGTTTCAAAAGACAGTGTATGGTCTGTTGGAATGGAGCGGAGATAGCTCTCCGAGGGTCGCAGTGGCACCATAGCTATTTTGAATCAGTAGACCAGCCACAGGTGTGGAGCACCCATGATGACTCACCATCTCTCTGTCAGCAACTGAAGCGGCTGCCGAGGGAACGGCGGATGTGGGACGCAGAAATTTTACCGGCACGCACAGAGTGGGCTTGCTGCTGTCAATAGCTGGGGGTCAGAAGACAAATCCCCTCCTCATTTCCTTGTCCGACCACAAGCACAATAGCTTTCGTGATCTGCTTTCCGCTACTCCTTAAGGCCGTGGCGATGCCAGCATATTTTGGCTAGGGAACTGACAGCGCCGGGGTGCCAGCGGCGGGCAGCGAGCCCCGGGCGGCGGGAGCGGAGCGGGGCGGGCAGGGAGCGTTGCGGCGCTGGCGGAGGTTGGACCGGGCGGAGGCGGCGCAAGAGGAGCGGGCGGCACAGCGATAGCGCTGACGGGCAGCGGCAGCCACGCTTTGTCCCCTCCCCTCCCCTCCCCGGCGCGCCCAGCCCAGCCGGCAGCGCGGAGCGGAGCGGGCCGGCCTGGGGATTCCCTCCCCGCTCCGCTGAGGTCGCCATCTTCAGCCCCGAGCTCGCCTCCGACGCTGCCGGCCGGGCTCTCGGGGAGCCGCCGGGAGCCTGCGCCGCGCCTGCCCGCTGCATGTGACCGGCGGGCGGTAGCGGCCTCCTCCGCGGATCTCGGCTGCGTCCTCCTCCGCCCCCGGCGCGGCGGGGAGGGGGCGCGGGGCGCCCGGCAGCGGGAGACGGAGGTGCCGGGGTGCGGCGGGCACACAAAGGAACGGGCGCCGCCGTGGGCAGCGGTGAGTGGCGGGGCAGTGCTGCGCGGATTCCCGCTGTCGCTACCCTTCCCTGTACCTGCCGGTGGGCTGAGCTGCGGCCACTGCCTTTCCCGGGGCCCCGCTGGGAGCGATGGGGAGGTTGTGTGGGGTGGTTCTGTTGCACCGCCAGCCCCACCGCAGGGCAGCGGCGAGCGAGGGCCGAGCGAGGTGCCCGGGGGCGGTGGGGCCGCTGCTGGGCGGGGCGATGCGGGGGAGACTCCGGCCGCGCCGCCTCGGGAGCGGGCAGTGCCGCGGGCGCGGCGGGTGATGCTCGGCCGTAATCGCGCTTGACGCTCGGACAAAGAGGAGCGAGCAACTAATTTCGTGGTGGGCGATTAAAAAAAAAAAAAAAAGGGCGGGGGAGGGGGGTTGGGTTTCCTGGGTTTTGTTGGTTTTTTTTTTATTTTATTTTATTTTTGGGGGGTTTTGTGAGGCTTTTGGGCGGTGGGTTGGGGGTTTTTTTTTGGTTCTTTTCTGATGCCGCTCGCCCCCGCCCTGTGGTCCGAGCGTGCGGCGGGAGGGCAGGTGTCGCGGGAGCGGCGGGCAGCGGGGCCCGGGATCGGGCCGCGCCCGGCACAAGGCGTGGTGCCGCGGCGGGGATGCCGCGACGCCTCCGTCCCTCCCACCCGTGTCCCCGAGCGCCATGCGGAGGGAGCCCCGCGGGGCCGCGGAAGGGAGTAAGGCCCTCCCGGCAGGGGAAGCAGGGCGCTGGGGTGCAACAGCAGTGACTTTCGTGCTCATCTAGAGAGGTAAATTAGCGCTTAACACGGGTGTTTTGAAATGTGGCGCTTGTCTACTGGGGTGAGCGTGTGGTTTTCGGGCAGTGACTCCGTGTGAGTGACCATGTGCACTTACCAGAATTGTAACTCTTCCATAGGAGAACGTTCCTAGAGAACGTGAGGCTCTGTGACATTTAACTGTGAAGTTGGATATGCATTAAACTGTAAGTTTTCCAGTTTTGTTTCTGAATTTGGATTGATGAACAGAGGGATTATTTCATGTCTGCGACACAAAAACTTGAGGAGTAATTTATCTAAGACCCTAGGCAGACTTTCCCCATGCCCGTTGCACATATATATCCCTCCTAGACTGCAATTACTGGTAAAAAAAATTGAAAAGTAAAGAAAATCTGGGAGAAAGTAATGTCTTAAGTGCTTGCTTTAGGTATGGTATGGGTCTTACTTAATCCTCTAGGGCTGACAGTCAGCCTTTTAGACTTAAATCAGTGTACAGGAAATACCTTTGAATGTAATACTAGTGTGTTCCCCTGTATTTGACTGAAATACCTGAGATTAGATGTTGCTTTTTCCTCATTCATAAGGCGTATTTACTCAAGTATTTTATTAGGTGATCTGATTAATAGCAGCTCATTATAGTATCGTTATAATAGATATATTTCTGAGTTGTTTTTTACAGTGTTAAAATATAGATGCATTTTTGAAAGATGTAATTAAATATTAAATTTCTACAGTAATAATGAGTTTTTTTGAAGGGTGAGGGGCATTGTTGTAGATGAAATTGCAGCAAATGATCAAGCAAATGACTACAACCACTAATGAAATAAGTAGCAGGTCAAATAAGCAATGAGATAATTCACTGTACAAATTTAGTATATACATAAACTTCATTGTATGTCAATAGCTACATCACTGCTCTTTTAAATTTGGATTCTCCCATTAGCTTGAATGAGAAGCTGGAGCCTGGATATAGCTGTCTGGGCGTCTAAAGTGATTTTGCAAACAAGTATGAGTTACTCAATGTTCAAGACACTTCCTGGTGAAGTTTTCCTAGATATAGGCCAGAGTTGTATAGCTTACAAATTATATTGCTCAGTCCATATAGTGTTATATGGCATTTGTGCACCAGAGGAGCAAAGAACTCTGAAACTGTTGTTATGTATGTATTATGTTATGTAACTTGTGCAGAAATATTACAGTTATCTTTTATTCAAAGGCTATTTTGCAAAAAAAATAATTGTCAATTTACTTGTGCTGTTGTATAACCACACAAAACAAATTTCTTTTGAAACCTGCTAGTAATTCTGATGCCATGAGTGGTGGCTTGGTGTGCAGTGTGATGGTCTGTAGGAATTCTTGAGGACATGGTGACTGATCACAACAGGGAAAAGACAGTTAGAAATGTTTCAAATATCCCATCATGTAAAAAAAAAAAAAAAAAAAAAAAAAGTAGAGTTGATTTAGAAACAGGAAAAGGAGATGAAAAATTAAGTGTGTGTTCGGCATTTCTTTCCGTATATTTTACTGCCCTTTTTTAACCTGTATATCAGAGCTTTCATTGCACTGATAAAATATTAACCCTAAAACGGTTTCAAAAAATCAGATCGTGTGCCATGGAGTTGTTACAGTAAACAAGAAGGATTAAATGTCACATTTCATCTCTTTCCCCCACAAGAAGTTGCTTTCCTAGGAGTAATAGTTGTTGGTGGTGAAATAGCACTAATCAACAGTTGTTGCTGTAATTGATCTTTCACTACCTAAGGAGTCCATGTAACACCCATTAACTTAAGCAAGCTTGCACAAACCCTTAAGATACTTGTGCCAGACCTTTTGACCCTGAGGTGGGACGTGGAAGGGCTTCTTTTTTTGCCGCTTGAGTTTCTCCTCACAAGAATCACAGTGCACTATTAGAAAAATACTTTTTCCTTTACACCACTGTCAAGGAGAACATACTTCATTCTGTGATATATCTTTGAGGTGGCAGTTTCTTGAAATTCAGGACTTTTTTTCAGACTAATAGGAATAGCACTGAGATAGTTGCTTTGCCTAATGTGATTTATAGACCTACCTTTTAGGCATAAAGCATAATGTGAATAACGGAAAAAAAGATCCTTGCTGTTGAAGTACTCCGTGGAGATACTGCTCCTGTTGTTTTTTTGTTGTTTTGTTGTTGTTGTTTCATTTTCAGTGAACTTAGTTTGATAAATTAAATGTAAACTTAGCATACCATACTGCTAAGGAAAATCTTGTGCCAGTCTGTTTTGCATACTCTGACTTACTTCAAAAGTGGGACAAAAACCCACTGGGTTCTGGTCAGTGTCAATGAGTGCTTGGATAGAATTCAAATATGACTAATTACCACTTTTGAGTGATATACTTCGCCTGTTCCCATTAGTTCTCAGCAACTCAGTTGCAGCTCTTGATTACACTTGACAGCCTGAGTCCAGGTAGTGAATAGCAGTTTATCATGTAATTCATTAGTGCAGTACATGTTTTTCCTCAGGATGATTATAGCAAGCATTATGAACTGTTGCCTTACATAAACATATGTAAACACTTGTCTTTGGTCACCGCCTTACCCCTGGGTGTGTGTTTCTTTTTCTGTGCCTCTGTGCGTGTAGATAGAGAAATGAATGAAGGCTAGTGTGGCTCTTGTTGCTTGTGCCATATTCATTAAAATGAGTTTGTTACTACCATATCAGTCATCTTGTGTCTCCTAGTTTTAATACTGGCTTTGTATTGTAGAGTGAATAAAAGAGTTTTAAAGGAACTTAGGGTGTTGTGAAAGTGTTAGTCACTGTTTTTGTACTTTAAAAATGAGAGAGTTGCTTTCTTATATATTCTGAAGTGCTGTAGACGAATTGACTACTGCAACATGAATGCCTGGGTCTCAAACCAACTTTATCAATGCTCAAAGTATACTTAGCAGGATTAACATGGAGGAGTTACTTTAATGTTATAGCTGCTGTATTATTTTTGTGTAAAAAATAAGTGTATATGATGTATATATGTGTATAGGATAACAGCACAGATAAATTATTTTCTTTTTTGGAATAGACTAGGTGTAGATGTGCTAGAAAAGCAGGCGCATGTGTTCCTTTCTGTAACCAAGCCTGGGAGGAAAATAAAGGGGGGGGGGGGGGGAGGAGGAATGCTGCTCTGAAGGATGCTGGTCTTGAGATGGATGGATTGGATTAATTTTTCTTTAAAAAAGTGGAGTTGATTTTGAATATTCAGTCACTTAAAGGTTTCATGTTATTTTGATGAAGCAAGGCTGTCTTGCATGATGAGTGTCTCATTTTATTGTATGACTAGCAATGATAAGAAATGATGACAAATTCAAGGAAGAAGCAACCTGAAGCAGTTGAATGTGGGTAAGAGAGCAATCAGACAGCTGCACTGAGCATGTTTAAGTGGGGGCTTCACATAAAGGACAGATTGAAGAGAAAGTCTAGCAGCGAGAAAGCTGCCTATTAGTAGCAAAATGAATGTAGAAAATCATGCTGGTGAGTGTCCTACTAGAGGATCTTGGCTCAATGCCCATTACATAGATGGGTAACTCTGCCTGAGGACTGCTTTGGTCTTTCTCATATTGAATGTTTTGTGTTTGCTTAGACGTGGATGTGTGAGATGAAACTACTAGACCTAGGGTAGTCATGCGAGAAACAATAGTTTCTGTTTACTGCTTCACCTCAACTCCATGGGGAAGAGGAGCTCTCTTATCCATGTAGAAGGCAAAGTTAAGGGAGTGGAGATCTACTTCAAAGCAGTCTTATGTATTCTTTGTCAGTGTCACATTAACAGAATGGCTTAGAAAGGAGGTGTAAGGAGGAAGATGTAAAGTGTCAATGCAGTTGTCAGCAGGTTTTGCAGGCTTCTTCCTGGAAACATAACTGAGCTGTATTAACTTCCTCTTCTAATTTATTTAGTTTTCTGTCCAGTCAGATTTCCAATATGTGTTGTGAGGCGTCAGAAGGAGAGCTGCTTGTGTGACTTTTGGGGATGTCCTGTGCAGGGCTAGGAGTTCAGCATCATTGTCCTTGGGGGTCCCTTCCAACTCAGCAGATTCTGCGACACCTTCTGTCTGCACGTGCAGTAGTGCACGAGTGGGTCGCAGAAGAAAGCAATCTGCTGATCACTGCACTGCCTGAAGAGCTAGGAACTGCTATACAGCTGGCTTCTGTGTTATAGCTAAACTATATTCAACAGACAACTGAGATAGGTCTCTGTGAGTTGTGTTCAATGGCTTACTTATTTGGCTCGTGTTCAAAGTAGGGATCATATTATAGGCTCACATCTAGTAATGTTGAAGGTCTACTGAGTTGCGGTTTCCTGAGCCCTTGATCTGATACTGTAGTTATTAGAAAACAGTTACCTCAGCTCTTCGCTGGACAGGGTTTGAATCCTTTCCCCACCATACAAAAGTTGTAACAGAAGTGTGCTGGCCTGTGATGAGGTTTGTTTACACCAGTGCCTCTGTGTTGCAGAAGAGGTGCTGGAGGAGAAATTGCAGTTCACCTTTATGGAAAAGGAAAAACTTTGATCTAAACAGTTAGGGGCTTGTAATGGTGGGAGAGCATTGAACGTGGAGATTACCTCTCTGATCTAATAATTTTTCACAGCTAAACAGTTAGAGTGCTTTCAGTTGTGCTTTAGGCAAGCAGGGATAAAATACTGTAAGTATCTCTAGCCATTTAGGCTAAAAGAGAGAGCTATTTGTTTTATCAAAATACTAGTAGTACAAGGGCAAAACTGTGCATGAACCAAGTAACTGATTACAGACTGCATCATGGATCACTGGGTATTTTACTATCTTGTACTTTTTTACTAATCGCAGTACAACTCAGCCTGTTTTTTTTCTCACTGTATGTGCCTTGAACTTTATCATATATATATTAAAGTTATAACTAAGAATTCAAATATGTTTCCTTAGGAAAACTTTGTTTTTACAGAATAGAAAGTGTGTTGCCACCAAAGCCTCCCCAGTTAAAATTCCAACTGTCCTCATAGAAAAAAATTAAATGCGTGCCTTTAGACTGAGGTTTGTGCATTCTGTCTTAAATTTAGTATCTTTTCTGTCTTAAAGTTCTGGTTTATCTTTGTATGGGCTTGATATACTTTCCCCGTGCTTCATTTTTGAATTGGGACCTTTAATCTTCTTTTTTGTACCCACTCGCTGAATTTGGAGACCAAATGTTTAAGTCTCATGCAGAAATAGGACTTTTCTAATTTGCAGCTGGCTTCCTTGTCACAACAGTCATGCTGCTTAGTACTGAAATATTATATGCAGAAAGTGTCTTGTTACATTTATTGGTTGCTTTTATCTTACAGTTCATATTCAATAAATCCTGTGCTCTCTGATAACATCTCTTTTAATTGGCCCCCTGTGATGCAGCTATTAGCCTCAAGCACCTGTTGCTTGAGGAATTCCACCTACTCCTTTAAAGCTTCCTGAGAACGGTTTTTTCACTTGAGCTCAACTACCTATTTCTTCTCTTAACCCTTCAAGTATATGGTATCTTGCCCTGGTATATTTGCATTGAAGTTCTCTTCTAGTAAGCTGAGTTTTATAAAGTTTGTTCTACCTTGATATAGTTAAAAACCCCCTAAAATTGATGCAAGAATGTAGTTTCAAGTGAAGTAGTCCTGTTCACTTGAACTGTATAAACAGATCTTGAGATACAGTAGAAGCTGTTTCCTCCAGCCAAAATTACATGTGTTTCAGAAATAGGAGTTTACCCATTTTATTTGGTGTAGACATATTCAACAAGTCAGTGTACAGTGGACTGGAAGAAAGGCTTAAAATGTGTATTTTAAGTAACATCTAATTTTTAAGGGGAGGAAGAAGGGAGCAGGGAGTAGTCTTCACCAATTGTGTGATTTTTGGTATTTCATGTGCCCCTTGGTCATCTGATTTTTTTTGTTTTGTCCTCAAGCATATAGGAGGAACAATTTGCAGAGGTAATAGAGAACTAAGCTTTGATGCATTCTGTTATTTGACTTGTTTTTGGTTGGTTGGTTTTGTCCTATCAAAAATTTATCTTGCACGAGCATTTAGGTGATGTGCTCACAGTAGGAGCATGTCACTGGTACAGCCAGGGTTTGCTACATAGTCACATCTTTATTTCAGTGTTGAAGTAGGAACTTTTTAAAGGATAAATCTAGGTGTGTTCAGCTCTGCTATTTCTTACAATTGCACTTTGTTTTCTTCTGAGCTGTCTTGTAAATGGCAAAGCCTTGTGATACTCTTCGAAAAATCTTAGTTCAACTTGAGACTGCATTGAGGTGAATTTGAAGGGGCAGTACGAAGTACAGCCAGTTACACTCCATTGTAAGACATGTGGACCATCCTCTAGGGCCTGCTCTATCCAAGCTTCCTGTAAATGTTTTCTGTCGAAGAACCTCTAAGTCCCTGCACTGGTGCCTTTTCTTTCCGTGAATGATTGTTAAGTGGCATTTTCACTTAGCACAGGCCTTTCCTGGGAAGTCAGCAGGAGTGGTGACCTACTTTTGGCTCTAAGCATTGCTGGTCAAACCCTGTCTGTGGTTAAATTAGTGGTGAAGCTTTCATTGAGATCCTAAGTTCATTACAATTTAAAGTCTGCAAAGCAAGTTAGCTGCATCTCTGCAAGAATGCATTTGTGAGGGTGATACTAGCCATCAGCCAGCAGTTACCAGTTATGGTGGAGTCTTATTCCTTGTGTATCTTCAGTAGAATTGCAGATAGCTGTATTCAGAGGTGCTTACAAACCAAAGTGAGAGCATTGGCAGTTTATTTACAGAAAAATACAGATGCTGGAGGTTTTGGTGGATTTGGTTTTTAACATATTTATTATTTGGTTGAGCCACAGTTGTCACCTTTGCTTCCAGTCCTTTGTCTTCTGTGTTGTCAGGATATGTATGTATTTACACGAAGATGATCCTTATTTCTTAAGATTTTTTTTATTATTATTTAGTTCAGTTGAAAATTGTAATTGATGCAAGGAAACTGCATCAAGAGTGATCCCACTTGGGAGAAACTCATAGCAGTTGCAGACCTGTGACAGTCCAAACAAGTGGGTGTTTTACTGAAATAGTATGTAAATTAAGAATTCCATTAAAGAAAATACGTTGTTCTGAAAGTGACGCTTCCACAGATTAGATAGGTACTCCAATATTGATAGAGGTAATGGGTGATTCTAGATTAGGCTTTTCATACTGTATGTATGCTGTCTCTTTTTTCAAATTCTTAAACTTTGTTATTTTTCTTTCAAGGACAGAAAGTGTGATCTGAAAGCTTTGTTGCTTTGTTTCTACTGGTTGAGATCACATTCAGATATATTTGTCAGTGTTCTGTACAGACATTTTTATCATACTATTTGTGACTTACAGTCTTTTAAAATGTAACTTGTGTTTGCATCTATTCAAAGATGCTGAGGGCATTTCAAATGCTGTACTCTTCTGAAGTCTCAGGCAGCAAATTTTGCAAATCACCATGGTAATGTACATGTGGGAGGAAGGCTAGTTGGAATCTGCATTAACAGAATCTGTTAATATTACATATGCTCTGTGGCACTAGCACTGCTTGTTCTTTGACGTGCGTGTTCTTTGACTGCATGTTCTTTGCTTAATTAAAAACAAAGTAATATGATGGAATTAAAAGCCCCTATTGTCTGATTTTTAATCTTTTGCGTGTGTGTGTTTCTGAAACAAACCTACTGAAATAATCAGAGGTGGGTAATTGTGGAATCTTCTTTCTGTTCAGAAAATGGCATATGATAATCTTGTATGCTAGCAAAAAATCTCCACCATTTCTTTGTTCCCTCTGTGAGAACTTATGGGTAGACTTAAAAGACATTGTGTTACAGCTAGAGATACATACCAAGAACACTTACTACTGATAGTGCATGTCCTGGTGATTTCTGCCAAAACGTTGTGAATGTTAAAGGTGCTTGATTTTGGGTAAGCATATTTGGATTCTCTTGTACTTGCAATTGTTTTCTCAGAAACAGAATTAGTTCTGACGTATCATCAATGCTAGTTTAGGTGTTTTTTTCTCTGTGTGTGTGGGTTTTTTTTTGTTTGTGTTTTTTTTTTTTTGTTTTTTTTTTGGTTTTGTTTTTGTTTTTTTTTTTTTTTTTTTTTTTTGTTTTTGTTTTTTTCAATAAAGAGGAACTGTGTTCTGTTCTGAAACTGGTTCTTAATTGCCCTTAGTCAGTGCTGACGATGGATAAACTTATAAGTGCCAATGAGTTTATAGGAAGAGTGGACAAGAGAAAAGTTAATGCTGACTTTTCTTGTCTCTTTATTACTGTAGTGTTAATTATCTTGGAAAAATTGGAGACTTGGATGAAGAATGATTTATTTTCCCCATTATTGTATTGATTGTCTAAAATCTCAAAGTAGGAGAACAGTGAAGACTGTGAAGGATGTAGAGGGAAAGCCAAACGAGGAGTGGCTGAGGTCACTCAGTTTGCTGAGCCTGGAGGGGACTGAGGAGGGACAGAGACCTCACTGCAGTCTACAACTTCCTTGTGAGGGGAAGAGGAGCAGCAGGCATTGATATCTGTGATGACCAGTGACAGGACCCGACGGAATGGTGTGAAGCTGCTGTGCTAGGAGAGGTTTAAGTTGGATATTAGGGAAAGTTTTTTACCCAGAGTGTGGTTGGTTTATGGAAAAGGCTCTCATATGAAGTGGGCACAGCACCAAGCCTGACAGAGTCCAGAAGTGTTTGGACAATGCTCTTGGGCACATGGTGTGACTCTTGGGGCTGTCCTGTGCAGAGCCAGGAGTAGGATGATGATCCTTGTGGTTCCCTTTCAGTTCAGCATATTTTACGCTTCTATGAACTTTTAGTTACTTGCAATAACTTACTAGCTTAAAAATACTCACCCACTGCTATTGAGAATTATAGGCATTGTTACAGGTTCAAAATGGAGTCCAAGTCATTTTGACTTTTGTTAGATGGCCTGAGAGTGGGCTTCTTAACTCTTTCATTGTATAGATAAACCTTGTAGCAAAACAACCAAGTAGGATGGGGAGTTGAGATGCTCTTGCTTCATCGGAGTTCAGATGAATCAGAATGTTCACCAGAGCTGCCTTTGCCACCAGTAGAGCAGAGTTATTAGCCTGGCATGATGTGAACATTCAGACTGTCCTGAACTTGGGTGGTCATCTGGAGATCTGAGCCATCTGTGCATGCATTCACATTACTTGGTGCATTTTGTTTTTACAATGCTATCCACTTGTTATATGCAATCTGTCATAGTAATAACACTTATTATTGTGATATTTTTCTTTCAAAATGCCAGGCCTCCTTTTGAGAGTGCAAGTGTGGGAAGTGATGACTTTGACAGTATTTGCCTTAGGAAAACAAGCCGTTTTTTCAAGGCTGTTTTTGCGAGGGCTGAACATCACTGTGTACGCAGTGTAGTCATTTGTATATCTAGTGACTTGTTAGGTCCTTTCTTTGCTTTTTTGAGGAGGAAGATACCATCTACTAGACTATCTCTAGGTCTTCAAAAGACAAAACTTGAGGATGAGTAGGGCTTCAGACAGTGAACTGTTGTAGTTTTGGGTGGAATTTTTTCATTCCATCGTTCCCTTGACCTGTGTACTTCTGGTACCTACAGAATCTGTAGTAGCACACAGGTTGATTGTCACCTGGGTGATTTAAAGCAGACAGCTAAGGGATTCTTCATATTAGATTTCGAAGAAAAAAATTAAGTAAACTATATCCTTTATCTGATGAATCAGTGAAATTACTCATGTCAGGTTTTTAAGTCTGTATTGGCAGGTGTGAAAACAGAGTACTGCTCTGAAAAGCATGCTACTAAATGCACCTTCCTCCCACTCCTTAGAAAAAAAGAAAAGCCTTTATGGTAATAAAATCTGAGAAAGAAATACTAGTACACAGATACTTTTTCTTTCACTTTAGAAAGGTTTAGCCTCTCAAACTTTTTAATACATACGGAGTTTCTCCACACTAAAATTCAGTGTGACTAATTAAAGTAAATTACAAGGTTTCACCCTTTGCGTAGCTGAGGGTTCTGCACTTTCTGCTTCTGATCCCAAGGTATCTTTCAGTCTTCTCCCTGGAGTGTTCATATAGTGTTAAGTGTTCATCTCCTAAAGGAGACAAGGAATTTGATGAGCCAAGGAATTTCATTAGAAAGAGAAGAAGTAGGAAAGCCTGATGCCAGTACAGATAAACATGACCTGGACACCAGTGTTCTGGGTGGCAGACTCCTACTAGTTTCTGGGAGAATTACTTGCCCCCCCCCCCCTTTTTTTTTTTTTCCTGGCTTGGGGGCATTTCTGTAAGGTAAATGCAAACATTATAAAGTACTGAAATGTCTTGGTATTGCTATATTCTAAGATGTTATCTGCTATCTCTTGAGAATAGCGTTTGAAGTGAGGAAAAGTCATTCAGAGGCAAGTTGAAGTAGGCTACTGTCCCAAGTGCTCTTTCTTGTAGGCTAAGTTGGTGAATAGAAGTATCTTTCTCCTAAAGAAACACAGTGTCTTTCTCCTAAAGGCATATCTTAAGTGTAAACTCCATCTTTAGTTTGTCCTCTGAGGAACTCTAATTTTGAAATTTATATCCTTCTGATTGGAGTGGGAGAAACTAAAATGAACCTTCACAATTTTTTCGACTTATCTTTAATGGTATATAACTTATGGCTCTTTTGGTGCCAGATATGCACAGCTCTAAACTCACTGACATTTCACTGACTCCATTTATGGTTCTGTGTAATTAAGTGCTGTGTCAGTTACAAGCTTCATAGTGAAATAATAAAATATGCTCTATGGCATGTCTGTAATTTCTGTATGTACATGACTTTGCCTTTGGCTAGAATAGAAGAAGGATTGTAGATGTGTATATATATGGTATATGTCTACGGAGGTAAGAATTACATAGGTACAAGATTAATCATTGGTATTTTTTCCATTTCTGTTTTTAAAAGCTTTCAAAAGGATGATGAATTTCTAATGAAGACAGTGAAACTCAATGCAAACTTCAGATTTTTATATTCTAGTTAATAAAACAGTGAAACTGCTGAAGCTCACTGGTTTTATTTCTTACAATGGACAGAATTGAATGTTTGCAGGCTATTTAACTGTTCATGTACTGCAAATTCATGAGCTCTTTAACTTAGAAAATATTTTTCTTTATAGTCCAAATACATTTTTTAAGTACATGTGTAATGTTTTCAAGTTTTGTATTAAATTTCAACCTTTTGTATAATTAGAAAACAACTTGAAAAATGTTATGGAGCTACACTAATGATTTTACTCTCTGAATTTGATACTTAGGAATATCAATATTAATTTTCTTAATTCTTTTGGTGCTTTTATAACTGTTCCACTAAAATATACTTCTTTGGCATTGAGGATCTCTAAAAGAATGTGTCTCTCTTCAGTAGAAGCACTGTACTAATATATATGCTTCACTTTTCTAAGGGAACCCATATCTCATTTACCCTATTGATTTTTTTTTGTCGTATTTGTTTTTGCACACAGGTTTTATAGTGAACTCCTCATAGAAGGCTAATGTGGCTTGCAAGCTGGGATAGACTAAGTAAAATAAATCATCTGAGTAGATAATATCAAGATGGCAATGAAATTACCTGTTAATGTGGCAACATTAGTGATTTCTTTTAACTGGTTAAATCAGTATTGTAATTATTATTTAGAAACAGATGCTTGAAAACAAGGCTTCAGACAAGCATCCAGCTTCAAATTCTCACACAAATGATACCACTTAAGCAAATGCTTGTTAAAACTGGCTTTTTTAAATGAATGTGATATGGTCAAGTCTGCAGTAAGCCGTCCAGAGTTAATAGAAAGTTGGCACAGCTTGATTAGTAGTGTGCCTTGGCAGTACCTGCAAACAACTACTTCTTCCACTCTGCTGTCATTTAATAGCCTTTCAAGCCAAAAGTCTACCATTTATAGAAATGATTTTGTTAAATCACCCATTAGAATGTAGGTTTAGTCTACAGGCTTCGTACATCTAGGTTTCTAAACAGCTGTGACATGATGACTTAAAACCACTGATCCAGATCATATAATTTCTGACTGCCTTTTTAAGATATTATTGTACAAGAGTGGCTTTCATTGTTCTGTCCTGCTGGTCTTTCAGCATGGCCCTAGATTTGTAATGCTGAAGTTAAGGAAAATCATGAAGTCTGTTTTTCTTTAAGCAGGGGGGTGAAGGAAGACATTTGGCTTAGAGATTGTAAATATAGATTCCTTATATCTACTGTTACCTCATTTGTATAAATGTTACTACATATTTGAATTGTTTATACAGAATTGGTCTCTACATGCTTAGGATGTTATGTGTGCTATTAATGCATTCGCTTTGGTAATTTCTCATAATGCAGTTTTCTCTCAGTGAAATTTGCCAATATGACTTTCAGTTGCAATGCTTTCAGATGCATTGCATTTGAGCAAAGAGGTCTGTCTTTAACTGCAGCTAAATTAGTTGTTTCTCCTATCTGTGTATCAGATATTGTCCACAAAGTGTTTAACTAGAAGGTAGTAAACTTTTAATGACAGTTCTGTTATAAAGTTGACATCTACTCTAAAAAGACATGCTTGCCCTTCTGGTCTTAAGGGATTTTATTTGCTTCATATTGGACTTCCATAGCTCTTTACGTGTAATACAATGCAGACAAGTTTATCCCTTTTCCTTCACAACATTTTTCTTTCCATTTACCATTTTTCTGCATTTATAGTCCGTTTTACCTGCTCTCATCTACCTTAGCTCTTTGTAGTCCATAGTTTTTCTGACAATCTTTTCTGAAAACTACATGGGTAAAGATAAAAACACCATTATTTTAGTTTTTAAATCTGTCCTATGTTAGTCTGAGAAGAAAGAGAAGATTTAGCTCCTTAGTTTGTGAGCAAGGAAGGGCTCAGATATGATAAAAAAGCCCCCAGTAAAAGTCAGCAAGCAAATGCTTTGCCATATAACATGAAGGTTAAAACACTGGGGATCTCAAGTGTAGTAGGGAGATGGAGCTTTGTGTTTGGGGGATTGTTTTGCTCTGTTTTGGTTTGTTTTGGTTATTTTAATAAAACCTGCAAAACATTGCCCTATCTAACATAGGAAATGTACAAAATTTCATTTACTACTGCATTTACCTTATTTTTATATGCACATTTGAAGTGTGAACTAGATTTTTTTGGTGTTTTCAGCTTTCCTCAAGTCTTCTGTCTCTTTTGAAACCCATTTCTGATACATCAATGCTGTCATGACTGCCATTACAGGTGGATGCTCTGTGAATACCAGGGTGTTCTGGTTTGTTTGGGTTGGGTTTTTTTGAATAGAGGTTTAACAGCACTAAATATTCTGCTGCTGCTTCAAGTAGCAGTGATTCTTCTTGTCACTCAGAGCCAGCTCTTATGAATGTGTTTCTGTTATTGCCTGCAGTACTTGTAATCCATCCTTCCTTTTACTGGGAGCTGCTGCACTCTGTAACAGATGTCATGGACGTGATTCAATAACAAGCTTGTTTGCTAAACCTCACGCACTTCATGGTATTTAACTGCCAAGTTACACATTTTTATTGGGAGCTGGTGCAAAACAGTTATTCCGTGACCTACCTGGTATTATCAGTAATTTTAAATCTGATCAGTAAGAAAGGTTACTTGACTAATCTTGCAAAAATAATGTTGGAATATACATACAATTCCCACACACCATTGCTAATATAGAAGTCTGACCCTAGCAAAGGAAGTAGCCAAAACTAAGTAGGTACTGCTTTTGTACCCATGTTCCTTATTTAGTTCATTTAACTAGTGTCAAACGCATGTATGTATATAAAAATTATTTTTATATTTTAAACAGTAAATGTACTGGGATACAAGAATTAAGAGCACCTGAGAGTGCACAAGTCAGTGAAAGTTCCTTTCAGCCCTGCTGTAAACAAGGTAATCCGTAATCCTTGAAATCATTCGCAAGTGGAAGTAGCTCAGTCACTTTGACATCTGTAGTGCTTTGCAAAGGAGAAGCCTTGGAGGAACACCTGACTCTCCCTCTTGGTAGCTGTTTTTTTCCTGTAGCTATGAAATTACATTGTTCTTCACTGTGAATAGTTTGGATTAGGTACTGTAACAGATAGTAACTCAATGCTGTTTTTTTTTGTTTTTCTTTACTCTCTAGTTTTGGGGATATCTTCACTGAATAACTTGCTGCTTAAAGAAAGTAACAGAAGTTGGGAAATTCAGGTAAGCAATACTTTCAAATTATTTTTCACTTTAAATGGTGATGCAAATATGTATGACAGATATATAAATATTCATTGTGGTACCAAAACCATCAAAGCATGATATAGATTTTAACCTTACTAAGATTGAATGTGGTTTCAGGGCACCTCTTGTGAACTCTAAGCAGCTCCCGATAAGCCCCTGAAAAGAAGTCCAACAGACTTACGATATTCAAGTGTTCTTTGTGCTCATAATAAAAATACATTAATGTTCGTATCTGATATAATAGGAGATCCAGGTACTTTTTAATGCTCAATAAATTTAACAAACTATTTTTGACAGTGTTGCCTTGTTGTCTCAACAGGCTCTGGTATTCATGGTATGTGCAGCCACATACACTTCAATTTCTTTTCCCAGTTTTCTTACCCAATGAAAATTTTTGATGGATTTGCTAATTACAACTATTTCACATTTCACTTCCTTTGTTTCAACTAAGGCCTCTAAATGGATCTCCAATACCTAATTCTTATATAAGATGACAAAATTCTTTTGGTGTTCTTTATGTAATAACTTCCATGGCTTTAGTAATTTAATTTGCAACTGCATATAATACAGTGTTGTTTAACCTGGTTTGCTCTGATTTTAAGGATCCATCCAGCCTTAATTCACTTCTTGCTAGTTTTTCCTTCAAGTACTTGTGCTTTGGTGTGGTGTTAAATAATGTGTTGAATGGCCAGTGGTTTTAATTACCTGAATTTCCCTCCACCAAAATTCTCAGATAGAACTATTTCTACTTGACTTCAGTCATTGATAATGATTGTAGCAGATTTATGTAGGGTTAATTGCTGTGAATTACATGAATATCAGTGGTACAGTTAAACCCTGAAACTATTGCTGTTCTCTTATGAGCTCAATTTTACATAGCAGTTTTAATTTTAAAAGCTTATAGTTCTCCTTTAATATTTTTATTTACTATTTTCATATTTTACTTTCTAAAGATCCAGATAAAATGTGGAAAAGGATTCTGTTGGATATCAGTACCTTAGGAAATGTACATAAAAAATCTCTTACACATGCTGTTTCATCAGAAGGAGATGTAACTTGTGGAACATATTGCAAAAATTCTTCGTATAGTGTTTTGCAGGCTTTGTTGTCAATTTCTTTCTCAGGCACTACGTATCTTTCTATTTTACCTTACCCTCTGCTTCTGATCACTATTCATGTAGTATGTAATTCAAACAGCAGTAAAAATTGATGCTTTACCCTAAAAATACTCAAAGTATGTTGAATCTTGCTTAAACATTGGCAAAAATTACATTTTACATTCTAAAATACTGGTTAGTGTTACACTTTCTGTTTTATTCTTCCTGTCTCCCTTCCCCCATGTGCCTTTGTCAAGTCTGAAGTGTTTTCAGTATGACTCATGATATCACCATGTTTGGGTTTATCCTTCCTGTTGTGCACTTCCTCTCCATTATCACCTGATCTTTTTAGCTCCGATTTCACTCTTACTTGTAAAATGTTTCTGCCAGAGAGTCTGGGGAAGAAAGTCTGCAAAGGAATTTGCTGTGGAGAAGCATGTGACAGAAAGGTGATTGTATTATTAGCATGAGAAACTGAAATGTAAATGGCATCCCACGATGGGAGCAGGAGGTGCAGTCTGTTGCTGACCCTGCAGCTCCTCCTCTGGCTTGCTGCTGGGGCTCCAGGGCATCACCAGATGTTTTATATGCCCACCATGTGAAAAAATGTTTTATTGCAGAATGAGAGTGGGCTGTGCAGATGGGGAATCTCCTTCCTTCTGACTCTGTCAGGAAAGGGGAGAGAGAAAAAAGAAGTAGCCCAGTCGTAGTAAGTAGCCTAACCCTAAGGTAATTTTTAAATAGTTTTAAAAACTACCAACCCCATAAAAATTCACAACCAGAAAAATCCTGTCTTGTGAGGGTGGATGGAAAGGGGAAGAAGGAAGGCAGGCGGTTGGGTAGCATGTGTAGGGATGATGAGAGTAGTTAAAAGGTGATGATGTCTATTTCAGGAGGGAGTCTCAAATCATCTTAGCCTTTTAGCCTAGAACTCAGAGGAAAAGAAGAGTAGTATTTAAAATCAGAGGGAAGTAAGGGCTGTACAGCAAGTAAGGCTGTACCGTAAGCAGCTGCAGGAGGGCACAGGGATGGATGGCAATTGTTGCAGGAAGGCAAGAGGGGAAGAAACAGAACTTCTGGAGCAGCGGTTCAGTGGGCGGTGATCCCCACTGGAGCAGGAGCAGACAGGAAACAAAGAGAACTCTACAGTGCAAAAATGTGTATTTCATTCTTGTGCCAGAAACAAGTGAAGTGCAACGGGTGTTTCCAATCTGTTGACTGGCCTTTCTGTACGAGCGCCAGGAGTGCCTGCAGGAAGCTTCAATCATAGATCAGGAAGTACAGCCTTCCTGACTTGCCTTCCTGGCAGCTATGAAGTTGGTGACAGTAAAATCTCCATAAACAGCTTATGATGTGTTCTATTCCAGATTTAAAAAAAAAAAAAAAAAAAAGGAAAAAGAAAAAGCCTTAGATCCTAATATTTTTCTTCGTTTATCTTAAGACTTTGAGGTTCAGAAATGGAAAAAATGTAAGAAAGTGATGAATGGTGCTCTGCTGCTGTTTCCTTCTGCCTCTTTACCTAGAACCCTGCAACTTTTCCCTTTCCCTTCCATACTGCAGTTGTGTGGGTGGACTTGCGTCTTTGTTCACATGCCAGGGTTTTTTGTCGCATGACTCTGACCATGTGCTTTGTGAGTGTACTCCCCATCATGTGAAGTAGAAGCATTTAGGCTTGTGGCTCTTCTTCATAGTTAGTATGAAGAATATATAGTTAGTATATTCCTCATCTGGCCTCACAATACTCTTAAACTTACACTTTCCAACTGTTCAGAGAAAACTTATAAAAAACTAAAAAAAAACTAAAAAAAAAAAAAAAAAACCACCACAAAAAAAAACCCTACCCAAATTGTGTTTTTCCCTTCTCATATTGCCAATTCGCCGAAGTTCTAGATTACTGGGGTGAGGGAAAAAATGGAAAAAAAAATTCTCTTTTGTGAAGGTAGTGTCAAAACTATAAATTATTTGTTTGGCAAGGAAGCCTTTGTTCCATCCATGTCTACCGCCAAAAGCTCGTGTAGCATTCCTGCATTACCCCTAGCATCCAGAAGTCCTACCCTAAAAATGTTGGTGGACTGTTCATACGTTGTGTGTACATCTTGGTGCCACCATAGAAAAACCACACATTTTCAAAGTCTCAATTATGTCTTTTGTGTTTCCTTGCTTTTCTAGTATTTATTTTCAAATTTGGTTCATGGACTGGCTTTTCTCCACAAGATTTTAGTTTTGTGCATAAGGAAATGTTTAGACTTCAGCAACCATGCTTTCATTAATTTTGGTGATTCTAATTTTCAGTTAAATAATTGGTTCATTAATTTGAAGCAATGCCATAAAGAGAAATTTTAGTTCATTTATGTACTTGAAATTTAATTCAGTGCTTTTTATTTTAAGGGCAAAGGAAAAAAACTCGCATAAGACATAAGTTGTTGGATTTCAGCATTTTGTTTCATGAAGGGCTTTTGTTTTTCAGTGCAGCTTAACTACCTTCAACTTCTGAGTTTATAGCATCATAGTAATACCGTGGAATAACTAAAGTAACACAGGTAGAAAACTTTGCTTCTGTTAATCCATTTCAGATGCCCATTTGTGCAACACATTTCATTACTGCTGACTCTTGTACCATCTCTATTTGTATCTGACTGTTCCCCACTTCCTTCATTGTTAAAATTGGGTCAGATCACTGGGGTGCACCTGAGTTGTGTGACTGATCCAGCTTCTCACGTAAGTGTTCAGAAATAGTTTTGTTTATTTCCCTGAAACATTTTATTTGCATTTCAAGGTAGAACACAGCTGATCCAGCTGAACTGTAGTAATGTGAAAGTCCACAGTCCTTTTGTTCTCACTTTTCACAGTATGTGGAACATGAAGCACAAATTCTCTGAAGCTTTGTGGCACTGAAAGCCATAAAACAGAGGAAAACTAGAAATTGAAGTCTGTTAATAAGAGAATTTCAGTCATGGAAACCAAATTTCATTATACCTGTTGGTATGAAGAGAATAGTAAAAAGTAGGATAGAAAAATGTGTAGGGAATATTGGTTGAGGTCTAAATTACATACTTAAACTGGCTTGTCTCCGTGCTGTAATGACGAAGAAAACGAAAGCACAAGATGCACAAAGGAATTATGCTGAGAAATACACCTGCATGATGCCCAGTTTCTGTAATTTGAAATACTGAATATACACCTGAGAGATCTTTCATTTTTGGTGTTTTATAATCAGACTTCTAATTTGTAAAAGAGTCCACTTTATATTACAGATCGAGTATTTCTCTTGTATAAGACTTCTTTTTTCCTTTCTGGAAGTTGTATGCTATAATTTTTTTCTTAAATTGGCTAATCTTATGTACAGTGGGAAATAAGACTTTCTGAAAAAACTATTTCCTGCCCTCCTACACTGTACTTTGCAACCATTTTTTTTTAATATGTGATTTTATACCAGAAAAAATTCTGCCATTTTGTAGTTATGACACAAAGTCCAAGAAGTGTAAGATTATAATTGTGGCTTTTTTCTGCCTTGAATAGCCACATCTCCACAGAAAATGCCCTGAAGTCCATTCAATACTTAATTTTGGGACAAAGTGCTCTCTGCAGAGGGAATGCCAAGGACAAATGTCCTGGGTGTGCTTGAACATTGGCGTCCTGTTTCCTGGGAGAGCCTGGGCTGAGTGTTAGTAGTCCTTGCTGTGTTTAGTACTTACTGTTTGTCGTCTGTAGGTCAGATTTGTATGTGCTATGCTGTCCAATCTCTAAAGCTGCCAGACAATGCATTGGTGTTACACAGTCAGATAAGAATGCTGTAGGAATGAAATAATTAAGGACTCCTATTCTGCAACACAAAGTTACTTGAAATACTAAAAACCTAGTAAGTTAGGTAGCTCAGAGGCAGAGAAAAGTTCCTGTGAAATCTAAGAGCTGGCTTAAAGTGAACACAAGCAGGGGAGATGTATTTGTTCCATTAAGGTATCTAAATGTCCTTGAGTTGTGGGTGGAACTTCTAATCATGCAGCTGTCCATTTTCTTGAAAGGAAAGAAAAGGATCCTATTCTGTCCCATATGAATGATCTAGTACAAAGAGGGAAAGAGCAAGTAATGAACAGTCTTATACTAATGGCAGAATTTCATTTTCAAGTCTGTCTTTGCCACACAATATAGTCTTGCAGGCTGTCTTTTGGACCAACAGTTGGTACAGCACACTGAAGGACATAGAATGGATTATAGTCTAGCTTTGTTCTTAACATTATGTGCAGCTTACGGTGTACTCCTTTACTAGGAAAAGCACTTTAATCTGTGTCCCTTGAAGGAGTGATGTGTTCCAGTATGCACTTGTTCAGAGTTTTAGCACATAAATTCAGAATACTGTCTTGAAAATTGTAGTAACGTTTTGCTTTGGAGGTGCAGATTTTACAGACTTCTTGCTTCCTTTCTGTCATTTCACAGAGACCTAGTTTGCATGTCTGCTTATGTCTAGAATTGTTTGACTGGGCTGTTTGGGTGCTGCTTTATGTCCAGGAGACACCGATCCAGTTTCTTGGAATATACTTCATACAAATCACATTAGGCTTACCATGAGACACCGCTTAGTTATGTAATTTTTTAAAAAAAATGCAAGTGGAGTAATATCTTGCTGCTCCTGTCCCCTTTAGCATGAAGTAGTAGCTGTAGATTTTTCAAGAGTCTGCCTTTTGACCAAGGCAATTCAAAAGAAGGACATCGTGTCTCAAAGTCTTTCTCTGCATTGAAATGTATATCTGTCTTTAATCTTTCTAGTCTTTCTTCATTCCCTGTTATTATTCCTACCAGGAATGTTTTCTGTTACTGAGTAAATTAGGGAGGAAGGGTAAGGAGGCCAGTATTTCCATTATTCCTGTTACAGAATAGATCTGCTTCTCTCTGACTGTGTTATGCATGACTGACCTTCTGTTTGGGTCTGGTTTTTTAGACTTTTTTTCAGGTATTTGTCAACAGTTACTTTGTCAGTCATGTTGGGCCTTAAGTATGAGTCACATTCAGAGGCTGAACTGCATTTGTACATCCTGGGCACATTCACTTGTTGGTGCACAGTTGGAAGACCGGTAAGAGTGGATGGCCTCAAGCTGTAACTTCTTTAAATCCCGTTGACAGGCAGAAGAGGAATGCTGCTTTTGAATTGTCTCAGGCAGGAAAGTAGTGGGGAGTTTCAGTAGTAGCTTCAGTAGGTTTTTGTTTGCTTTTTAATTAAAATGAATGAAATAAAAAATGAGAATGGTAAGGCTACCCTAGCTCCCTTTTTAAGAGTAGTCTATTCAAGTTAGCATTGGGGGAAAGATGCTTTTACTTTGGTAAGGAGGAAATGTGAAATTCTTCCTCTTAAAGAAGACTACATGGGTGATAGTTACTTGCTATAGCATATATAGGCAGAAGAGGGATGGGAGGCACAGAGAAGCATTGTAATTAATTAATTAATTACTGGGAGGCAGGAGCTCCAGAGGAATTATTTTACTTGTAATGTAGCAAGCTAAACTGTAGTTGAGTAGCACCTGCATCTCAAAAAATCTGTCAGGCGTTGAGTGGAAACTGCTGGATGCTTGGCACTTCTGACAATCTAGCAACCTGACTTTCTGTCTGAGTTTTGAGATGCTTCTAACATAAGGGCGCTAACTTGAGAAACCTCAAGAGACTGCTGTATTGAATGTTTTCTGCCTTGTAATGGGCTGTAATTTTAACAGGTAAATCAAAAGCCACACAGTGACATGAATCTCTGGTCCCCACTGATTTTAAAGTGCAGATCCTGAGACTAGTTTGTGTATGTGTTACTACTTGATTTATTTGTTATAATGAAAACAAATTTGTGGAAGTTCACTGAAATTTCTCATTGTTAATAGAATTGCTGTGGAAGAAAAATGCTACTTATTGTTAAAATTTTATTTACCTTCAGAGAACCTAGTCTAAAGAATGATTTTGCCAACAAATGCGCTCTCATAAATACAGTGGTTCCTTTGTTCCTGTATCCTGTTTCTTTTGCACTCCATCTAGCTCCTCCATACCTCCTGCAACTATCTTTGCCTGTGAATAGATAGATTTCAGCAAAGCTTTTTAATGTAGTAGGTTATCTGTTGTGCTTTCATTTCCATTCTTAGATTTTGTGTTTAAAACCAAACAAATCTCCCACCCAGTTATTTTATATCATATGTAAGCTTCAGACCTGTTTCATAAGTGTAGTTTCTCTCTCTCTCTGCTATGCTCTGCCTTGCTTCTCCTCTTCATCTCTTTCCCCCATTAGAAAACCAGCTCTTCCTGTTAACTCCAATATAGCCGTAAGCCTTCCTGTTACCTTTCTGCTTCTTCCTTTCTGCTGCTTGTATCTCAGAATAGCTGTGGTGGTTGGTACCACTGTGGTGATTCTGTTGGTTTGATCCAGATTTTGAGGGCTGATGGATAGCTATGCGTTATGAAGTCCTTTGTGGCGGGTGCTGCAGGGAAAAGACTATTTCTGTTTTTAAAGCCCAGAAGAAAGTTGATAGCTCTGCAAATACTGACTGTAGAGCCATTTACAGGAAAGGGAGTTAATAGGTGTTATGGTCAGCAAATCTCGTTTATTTCAGGTAGCATACACACATTTATATCTTCTATAATCAGCTCATACATATTGCAAAAGTTAAGCTCAGGATTGGTGCTCAGACTATAAGTCAGCTACGCCTCTTTCTACATTTCTTTGTGGTTACATAGTTTGAGTAAGTTTTTGTTTTACCGTGCTTCTCCCTCATATCTTTCAGCTACAAGGTCTTGTTATCGTATAGCAGCTGTGCTCAAGGACATACGAAGCTTACTGCCTTGCTGGTTTTCATGAGAGTGCCTGTGTGCTCAGCAAAGCTCTCTCATGTCTGCGTGACCTTTTGCAGCTAGCCAGTTATCAATCACACTCTCCACACTTCCCCCGTTTTCTTTTACTGCTATCATTGTCATCTTAAGATTATCAAACATTGACAATACCATACGCTGCAAACATTGCAACACACAAGGCAAAACTAAAAGCAAAACAACAATTACAAGCAAAATCACAAACACTACTTGTATCAAATGTTTTAACCAGCCTGTAATGTGCGCTGAAGTTGCATGAAAAGTTCACTCAGTCGGGGGTTGTTAACTTCTTTGAGACTTGCGTCTTCAATTCTGGAGACAACCCCTACTACATAAAGTGAGTCAGAAACTACATTAACAGGTTCTCGGAAGGTTTGAAAAGCCCATATAACTGCCAATAGTTCTAACGTCTGGAGATTGTCCTGTGGGCTTGCTGGAATCACATGATGATGCCACTGGCCTGCCTTGTTCCAAGTAGCTGCTGCTCGGCGGGAGCGCTTTCCTGCATCAGTAAAAACTGTAATTGCGTGTGGAATAGGTTGGTCTTCTCTCAAAGGTTTAGTAATTAATTGCCATTCTCCTAGCCAGTGCAATAATTTCGGTTTAAGAGGGCCTGTTGTAACAAAACTCGGTGCTTGTAGTAATGCCTCTGCCAATTCTGCGGAATTGAGCAAGAACCAGTCCAGAGATGCTTTTTCTATAGGTAGATGTATCACACTAGGTTCCTTGCCACTTAGCTCTATTGTGCGTAATCGGCCTTTCATAATAACCAAGGCAAGTTTTTCAATTTTTTGTGTAATTGTTTTTCTTTGTTGTAAGAGAGGGCTGATCCATTCCAGGACCCCCAAGTCCTCCATATTTCCTGGTCTCTCCCCTGTTTTCTTTTTCTGCGTAATGGCTCCTAGAAGGTGATCTTTGTTATTCCAAATAGTCAGTGAAACAGAAAGGGATGGATCGTATCTGGTGACAAAGCCATTGGCAGCACACCACAAAATACTTTGAAGGGCACTGATTTGGTCTGCAGAAAGTATAACCGGAGCACAGGGGTCCGTGCCTTTTAAGAGGGGGCGCAACGCTTCTAGAAGGGTGTTAGGAATGCCAACTACAGGCTTAAGCCATTGGAGGTCTCCCAGTAGTTTTTGTGCTTCATGCAAAGTGGACGGTGGAGCCTGGATGGTAAGTTTTTGCGGGCGTATTTGTCTCTGTGTAATTGTCCATCCCAAATACTTCCATGGTGCATGAGTTTGAATTTTTTCATCAGAAACCATAAGGCCATAATTTCTCAACATGGCAATGATGGATTGTACCTGTATGACTGTAAAAGGCGAGCTTTGGGCAAACAAAATATCATCCATGTAATGGTAAATAATTGTATCAGGCATCGCTTGTCTAACAGGTTGCAGGGCCGTGTCAACATATAGCTGACACAAGGTCGGCGAGTTCCGCATTCCTTGTGGCAAAACTGTCCATTCAAAGCGCTTATCAGGTTCACCCCTATTAAGGGAAGGCAAGGTAAATGCAAACCTCTTAGTATCCTTTGGGTGTAGGGGTATCGTAAAAAAGCAATCCTTCAAATCTATAACAAGAATAGGCCAATCCTGTGGTAGCATAGCTGGATTAGGGAGCCCTGGTTGTAGAGCTCCCATTGGCTCCATCTGCTGATTGACTGCTCGCAAGTCTTGTAGCAGACGATAACTTCCTGATTTTTTCTTTATAACAAAAATAGGCGTGTTCCATGGGCTAGTTGATGGGCGAAGATGTTTAAGCTGTAGTTGTTCTGCAACTAGGCAGTGTGCCTGCTCAAGATTTTCCCTTTTTAACGGCCACTACTTAACTACCACGGGGTTATCAGAAGTTCAGGTCAATGGTAGAGGGAATGTCCAAGCAATGGCCATCACAATAAAGGGCGATCGGTAAGTACGTATCCCAATTGTGTCAAAACATCCCTTCCCAGGATGCAATCGACCTCCGATGGCAGGGGTGTCAGCGAAAATACTGCTTTAGCTTGTTTACCGTCGATCTCTACAGCAAGAATGGGAGATCGTTGTGCAAGCTTAATGCCACCAATGCCAGAAACTGTGGTATTAGCCGGTAAAAGCGGCCACGTCTTTGGGTATTTAGCCGTATCAATAATACATGTATCCGCCCCTGTGTCCAACAATGCCTTATGCAAAATGATCGTTTGTCCTTGGTAACATAAACAGCAAATCCTTTTGGGTCTTGTAGATAAGTCTATGACAGGAAGAGTGATACCTCCTGAGGAGCCAAGGCATTTTGTTCCGCGCGGCTCATCAGATCGTGGTGGTATGTTCATAGTTAATTGCGGTAGAGGTATGAACTGGGCGATCCGTTGGCCTTTTGGAATGTTCACCGGCGGGAAAGGTGTATGAGCTATAACAAAAATCTCTCCTTCAGCATCAGCGTCGATAACTCCAGGTTCTACCAGTAGGCCCAAAACAGACCCAGACGATCGACCTAAAATGAGTCCTCCTGTGGGTTGTCCATTAATGAGAATAGGTCCAAAAATTCCGGTAGAAATCACATGTGGACTGCTGTTATATAGGGTAACTTTTACTGCTGCTGCTAGGTCCAATCCGAGGCTGCCGGAAGTTGCTGGCAAGAATTGCCCATCGATGATGTGGCTGGAACTATTTGTGTCTCGGCGCGGCCCAGTTTCGCGCTGGTCTTGGAGTTTCCCGATCCTGATCGGCAAGCGGTGCTGTTGTGGGTATTGGATCGGCACTTGCCGCACCATACGCCCGTGGCGCCACATTCGCGGCGGATGTGTCCCGGCTTTCCGCAGCGGAAACACTTCATCCTCCCACCGGTATTGGGGCTTTGACGCGCTGTCGCCGCTTGGAGGGGTGCGAGGGCAGCTAAAACCTGAGTCTGAGCTGATACTGCTTGTTCTCTAAAAGCCTGAGCCTGCTGTTGTAACCCCTCACCTATCTTTTGCAGCGCTTCTACCACAAATACCTGAGTGCCGGAAGGCATGGCTGCCGCTTTATCTAACAAATCTTGGACATTCCAATTCCCAGGGGCTGAAGCTATGAGGGAACGAGTATTAGCATTCCCATTCTGCAAGATACATTGTTTAACTAGGGCATCTTGCATGTGCTCAGCAATGCCTACTTTACTTAAAGCATCAATGATCTTGTCCACAAAGGGGCCGAGAGGCTCCTCCCTCCCCTGTTTTATCCCCATATAAAGAGGAACACCTCCTGGAGCTCTAATTTTCTCCATAGCTCTTTTAGCTACCGCCATGGCCTCTCTCAATTTATCAGGACCTAGGGTAGCTTGAGCCTCTACTCTATGAAGCGGTCCTTGACCCATAAGCTCCTCAACGGTAATGCCGAGTAAGGGGTCTCCTTGGGGACGAGGGAGCGCGGCACTTGCAGCCGCCTCTTCCCTCCATCGGGCTTCAAACAGTAACCTTTGATGTGGGGTATAAATTAAACGAGAAAGACCTCTAACATCTGCGGGCAACAGGAGATTCATATTAAAAAGGAATTCTAACATTTGTTTAGCGGGTTCGCTTGTGACCCCATAGCTCGCTACGGTAGATCGTAGTTGTGACAAAAGTTTCCAGTCTAAATTAGTAACCTCCGCCCGTTGCCCTCCCTGTGGGTTGTTGTGAAAGTTAACTGGGAGGGTGAGGGGGGGCGACATCTGCTCCTGAGCTGCCGCAGCCAGATCCGTATCTCCCTCCTGCCAGCCCTGATTTGCCAGTGCCGCCCATACCTCCCGTCTTTCTTGTGCCATAGCCTCCGCGAGGTCCGATAAGGCTCCGGGGAACGGCTCCGTGGCAACAGGACAGGGAGGGGCATTCCTAGCCTCTGCATTCATGGGGGTAGGGGGTGAAGGCATTAGTGGAGCAGAGGGCTGTGGCGAGGGCTGAACGGTGGGTGTACTGGCCGGCTCTACAGAGTCAGATGACGGGAGGTCAACGGTTGCAAAGACCGGAGGGTTTGGAGCGGAAGGGTCATCCCCATAAGCCCTATTCCTAGTGTGCATTTCACGAGCATTATCGACAGCTTTCTTCTCCGCCTGACACATAAGCAATTCATTATGCACAGTTCTCCACAACTTGCTCATCTTTTTTGCTGGCTTATCATCATCTAGCACTAATTCCCAAAGCTTATCCCCATACCTGCGCCATTCGGCTAATTCATGAACAGTATGGGGGTTAGCAAAAGAGCCATAAGATGTAGCATGGCTCAAAAGAGGGGGGAGCTCCTTATCTAAGTCAAGCCCCTTAAATCCCCACTTTCTAAGAAAAGCAGTAAAGAGATCATACGCTGCTTGCCTTTCCATACTCACCGGTACCGTTGCAAACCCCCAGGCGTCAGCAGCGCGTAGCGGCAGGGCGCACCGATGTGACCACCCCGGGCGTAAATCCGCCGTCCAAAGGGACCCGACCCCAATGCAGCTCTAGAGAGGGTAGGGGAGAAGCCTGTTCGGGCGCCAGATGTTGGGTTAACCGGAGCCGCAGGAGAAGAGCCTCATGCTATCATGGTCAGCAAATCTTGTTTATTTCAGGTAGCATACACACATTTTTATCTTCTATAATCAGCTCATACATATTGCAAAAGTTAAGCTCAGGATTGGTGCTCAGACTATAAGTCAGCTACGCCTCTTTCTACATTTCTTTGTGGTTACATAGTTTGAGTAAGTTTTTGTTTTACCGTGCTTCTCCCTCATATCTTTCAGCTACAAGGTCTTGTTATCGTATAGCAGCTGTGCTCAAGGACATACGAAGCTTACTGCCTTGCTGGTTTTCATGAGAGTGCCTGTGTGCTCAGCAAAGCTCTCTCATGTCTGCGTGACCTTTTGCAGCTAGCCAGTTATCAATCACACTCTCCACAGGCTAAAAGGGATCTTTAAGGTAGTGTTGGAGACTCATGGGTATTCTTTGTTAACCTATACTTTGGTCCTATGTATTGGTTTGCCATGATTAGTAGTAACCCCTTGTAAATAGGCATCTAATTCCCCAGTGTAAAGTTTTGTAGCAGAAAAATCTCTGTTCTGTGTCCCAAAACCAACTGTTACAAAAGCATGTGCTTGTTCCAGTCTCTAGAGGTTGATATACTTTCATTTCCATATTTGTTTAAAGAAGTCACATAGCATTTGCTCACCGGAAGCTTTACAATAGAGTAGCACTGCGCTATTGCTAATTTGGTAGTTCAAGTTGAGCTCAAGTGTGGAAGTGGTTTTTTTGTTTGTTTCACTGCCTCTTTTTTTCATACAGCTGAGAATTCTCTAGAAGCAAGGTTCACATATATCCAGAAATAATAGCTTGTTTTGCAGAAGCTTTTGATGTTCTGAGGGTGTGTTTAATAACACAGTTAAGTCCATCACTTGACAAATTAAGAGCAGTAACTTCTCAGAAGAGCTTCTAAAAGATTTCTCATTATCTCCCTGTTGTGCTATTAGTACTGGTACACTTAAAGAGTACTTAATTTTTGATTACCTGCATTTTCAATAACAGTAAAATAGGATATTCATCAGGAAATGAAAAAACGTATTTTAGACTATTGTTTTCAGAAATTTTGCAAAAATCTTAAGCACTGTGCCTTTTCCCATCAAAATACCAGTACTGTATTGGTCAGAGTTGACGACCACTATGCACTGACTGTTATTGCTGGTGTTACCAGTGCTGTCTAAATTTTGCAGGTCTCTGGGATATCGTATATTACAAAGCAAGTTAAATTAGCTTTTTTTTTTTTTTTAAGGGTGATAGGTTTGTGCACATCTCACTAGAGCAGCTGAAATGCTTGAGATATCTATCTAGCTATATAAAAATATACACATCTGCTAGTTATTTTCAGGTGTTCAATAATGGATATACTGGTGTATCGTTACAATTTGGGACAGCTCAAATAACAATATGTAGAACTCTGGTTCTTCAGAGGGCTTATAGCGCCAAGTTTATTGAGAGACAGACTCTTTTATACAGCGTTTTGGTTCAATCAATATGATTGGTCATTTAGAGCAACACCTCTCCACCGTTTTCTTCCAAGTAAATAACAAGTAAGAAAAACACCAGGTGTCAGGAGGAGGATATTTACAAGGATTGTTTTGGGTTTCTCCTATGATTTCCCAGGCCAGACTGAAGAACACTAAGTTCCTACAGGCTTCAAGCCACTGCCTGGAGCCTAAAAATCCATTTTCTGATCACTGTCAGCTCCCACATTGTGACATAAGAAGATTCACTCTCTTTTGACAGGTGTCAGCATTATTCACTACATTGCATGTTCAAGAACTGCAGTTATTTCAGCACCACCATGTGTTATTCTACTGCTCCTCTCTTAACCCTCTTAATTTTTTTAGTTACTTCTGCCTTGTGGGTTTCCTTATGTAAAGTACACGTGTTGTTTGTGGTGGTTTGGGGTTTTTTTCTTGGACTCGAGCTGATGTATGTGTTTAACATGGAAATTGAAGTTCTTTCTACTGGTTGTTCTATCATCCCAGTTACAGAGCTATGCAACAGGAGGGGAAGAGAGATATGAGATGAAGCTAGATGAAAGAGCAGGTGGAATCAAATAGTGAAATGCACAGTATTACAAGGAAACAGTGGTACTTGTACCGTTTCTTGATCTTATTTTGTTCCTGCTTTAAATATTTATATTCACATGATGGAAGAAAGCCCGCAATTGTAGGTTAAGAAGAAAAAGAAACCTTTTGTTGTGCTAGAAGTATTTCAGTCAGGGTCCTTGAATATTATCAGTTGTATTCTTTGGGATTAGGTGCTTTACATGGAACTGAATTAATTGTAAATGTGCTGTTTTTTAAAAAATGTGAACTTTTATTTCATTGAAAAAGTTAGGTTTTCTCAACTCTGCACTTTCTTTGTGCCCTTCAGAAATAATCATGAAGTTCGAAGACCTCAGTAGAGCTACTAAGGGGAAACACGGGAAGGAAGATCTAACCTGTTTCTGAGAAAGTTACCATGAACTAGACTGGGCTGTCCTTTGTTAACACAGAGTTAAAACAGCATGCTTCTGCCTATGGCCCTTCCAGTCCTAGGTCACTGTTGTCAGATCATGGGACAGGTACCAGCCGTTTGGTTTCAGAGTGTATCTGGAAGTCATCATCCCCTGACTATTCAGGAGTGCACAGCCTTGCCAGCATGCTCTGGTAATCTTACAGGAAGGAAACAATGGAATTCATGTTGCCTTCTATGGAGACTTGGTTTCTTCAGAGCTGGCACAGATCCTAGGTGTTTCCTCCACTTTCCACTGTTGTAAACAGACAGACCTTCAGGTGCAGGACTGCTGATTTGATGAGATTAAGTGAAAAACTAGTCTGGCTTTTAGTAAAGGCCTAGATGAACTGTGATTTCCTTTCTACCTTTTGCTGTATGATTCTCTGAGACCCTGTGTGGGAATGCTTTTGTGCCCTATTTAGCCTCTGCATCTGCTATTAATGTAGAACAGATAATCACTTAATTAAAGTGTATGTGTAAGATGTACATGAAATAAATATTCTTCCATTGTAAACTTCTTATCTGTACATAGCCACAAAAACATATTTTATGAATTATTGTGTGTTGATAGTCAGGGTTCTCATGAAGCGTTAATTTCTTTCTCTTCTCTAATAATTTTCTGCTCTTCAGCAGTGAATTTTTGCCCTGAGAATGAGAAATCCAAAATGAAAACAATTATTTTAATTGTTTTCTTTCTTCTGACACCGGAAATGCTCAACAACTTCTTTTTAGGAAGTTGCTGACAATATTCTGTCATTTACAAGCAAGAAGATACCAAAACCCATCCAAGAAATAATTAATTCTTAAGTATTTCTGATTTTATTTATTTAGCTACATTTTCTGAATGGAAATACTGCCTATACCCCTCTCCTTCACAAGTGTACAGAATAAATCTGGCTCTTAATGCCAGTGAAGATTGAAATTAAACCATGGGAAGGTTGTTCAGGGTGAATGAACATTGAACAGCGCTTTAGACCACAGCACAGTATGCTGTTTTGGTCATTGAGTCCTTTCCTGTTTTCTGTCTTCAATCTGTACGCCCCAGAGAAGGCCACATCTCTTAAACAGAGCTCCTTCTGGAAGACTGGGTCTATTACACTGTTGTCACTAGTTTTAAAAAGACAGGTCTCATCTCAGTAGTTCTTAAGCTGAACTGCAGTGCGAGCTCCCCATCAAGTCGTAAGTCAAGACTGGATCATAAATGAGCAGCTTCTGCAGTGCATCCCTGGAAGGGAGAGGGCTGGTGGTGACAGGTCGCTGAGTCAGGGCACTGTGCCTTCTGCAGCTTCCTCATGCCCGTGGTCACCTCTGGCCAGGGCTTGCCTGCCTGTGTTCCGGGGGAGGGAGGGGGGGAATGCTCTTAGCTGGTGGCTGGGAGGAGCAGATAATGAAACCCTTTGTGCCCCCCTTTAGAGACATGTGCTTCAGCAGCAGTGAGCTGCGCAGCTGCAACCCTAGCAACACAGGCCTGGAGAAAGGAATGAGGGCAGCTTCCCAGCACAGGATGGCCGGGGGCGGGGCGTTAAGGATGAGCAAATTGAACGGGTAGCATAGTGTTTAGATGAACCTGTGTGCCTGTTATTCTTCCTAGGGATATATTTTTTTGTTTGTTTTAATTTTGATCCTTAGACTGAAATATATCCATGTGTCTTTTAGTACATAGATAAATGAATGACTAAAGACTTGCCAGTGTCTTTGTTTCTTTTAAGAATGTTGATAGTGCATTTTCTGGAGAATTCACAGTGTTGCTTGGTAAGGCGCAGACAGTTCATTGTGACCAGTTAAAGGGCATGAAAGTGGTCATTTTTTAGGTGCACAAAATCCTTAAAGATGCAATGGTTTAAGAAAGGAATTTAATTTTAAAAGCGTACTAATTTAAAGGGTTATTTGCATTGGTGCTTTTTAAGTGGTTATGCTTATTGTGACAGATGTTTTCTAGAGAAAACATGTTAATGATGTTATATATTTCATTTTTACGGTGCAGCGATCTGATCTATTTCCATGGGAAGTTCTGTGAATGAGATGAGGATAACTCTACTGATGAGAATACAGTAGGCTTCAATAATTACCTGGTTGTGGATAGGGATTCACAAGACACAGTTTGGTCTGCATGTCTGGGAGAGAGGGGGCGTTTGTTCGAGGGAGAGACTGAATAATGAATACCTTAAACCAAATGATCTGTGTCTGAGTGGCAGACAAAGAGGGCTTTGGGGCAGTGACTGATTATTCCATGTGAAAGGACCACAGCCATATCTGGCTTGCATACTGAATCTCGCATGTGACCCATCACTCCTTATTGCTCCAGAGAAAAAGGGGAAATCAAATCCGGTTAGGAAGCAAGTGCACCTTGCCAGTGAAGGTGTTGTCACTGACTGCATGATGCTCATTTAGTTATTGTAATGGGGAAGTTTTGGTTATTTTAGTTCTGTTTTCCAGTCTTTTGACAAAAGCAATAGACATTTTGTAACAAGTTATGTACAGATCCTTCTTTGTTCTCCCTTACACTTTCATACCTCCTCAATGCAGTCTGTAATATTTGGCCTACAAGCTGATGGTAAGTCACAGCCTAGAGCAAATGGAACAGCAGATGTGGTTATTTCTGGGTGTTTTCTGGTCAGGCCAAAATGCTGACCTGACAAGTCCCAGACCACGTTGACTTCCACTGACTGTGCTACACAGGCACTATTGTCCTGCACAGGAGCTGGGTGAAAAGCTGTCATCACATTAAACTGTTCAAGCAAGATTTAATGAAGCTTGATGATAGAATGAATGAGGTCCTAATTTCTTTGGCTTCCGTTTTTTCTACCTCTCAACCTGAGCACTGGAGGTGAAAGCTAAGGAGAACATGTTCCTTTTACTAAGTGTATTTATTGACTTGCTGTGAAGTGCAGAGGGGGAGAGGTCAAGTGTTAAAATATTTGGAGACACCTCAATATGCAAATTGTAAAATTCTCTGTATTTTTTGTGAGGGTGGGAAAAATGAGGAAAACGTTTGAGTTGGGAGAGAATTTGAGACTGTACTTAAAAACTTAATTTAGTAATTATATCTTGTGCTCTTTTCAGAAGTTGCTAGTGAAATCAAAGCTACAGATTTAAAGTTTGACACCATCTTTAACAGTCCTTTTCCTTTATTTGAGAAGGAAAAACATGTTCAAAGGCAATTTTTATCTAAGTGCGTACTCCTTACACCTTACACTGTCAGATAAAAACTGTTGTCCCAGGCAAAGGAATTGGTCTGTGGTTTTTGGGTTTTTGTTTCCAAATACTCAGAGCAAATCTTTGTCAGCAGTTAAAAACTAAATGTCTCCCACCCCACCCACATACAGAGATGGAAAAATGAACAGTTGTGTGACATTGAGGGAGATAGGACCTTGTTCAAAACAGAGAAGCTCTTTATGGTAAATTGAATTGTCACCATGTAGCTTTTAGTCAAAGTAGTTGCTTCTTTGATTTGAGTTTATTTACTGAAGTCAATTACACATGCAGATTCGATTGCGCTTTCCAGCAAAACTCTAATGACTCAGCAACAGATAGTTCACTGGGAAGGATTATACAAATGAAATACTATTATGTTAGTAAGTAACTCCAAACAAACAAAACCAGCCGGAATTAAGACAAGTGTGAAGGTCGGAAACACCTTTCTTTTTTTCTATGATGGAACAGCTTACACTGAATTTTACATCTTAACTTTTTGTGATAATGGAGTTTCACAGCAGTTCAGTAGTGTGCAGACAGAGCGCTAAAGCAAACTGCAGTTTGTGAATGTCAATATGAAGATATTTACCAGTTGTAAGCATCAGTTGTATGTTTTAAAGATACTGCAGTCTTTGTCAAAAGTGTCTGCAAAACTTCATAGAAGTTCAGGGTAACTGGAGGTAGGGAAAGTGTCTCCACAGAACTAAAGAAAATCGGGCATCTTCTCTCAAAGTCAAAAAAATCCCTCATTGTACCTTCTTTATAAAAGGCAGTATTCTAGTTTGGGCTATTTTTGTCTTTTCAAAACTTGTCTAATGCCTGTTTAGTGGTCATTTACCACATTAGTTCTTGAGAGAAAATGAAGCTATTGTACTAGTCAGTGGTTTCTATCTCTACATTGCTGCAATGAGGGTGTGGGACAAGTTCCGCTGTGTTAAATGAGACTATGTCTGTGTTTTGAAATGGAAGCATGTGCTGACCATGGCAGTACCAGTAAAAGTAGTGGATTTGTATATTAGGAAATTCCTACAGTATGTCTTGTTTCTCCATAACAGTTGGAGCCAGGATGATGCTTCTGACTAAATATTTACCTTGTGGTCTAAGGAACTAAGTGGTTGCCAAGAGAAATAACTAATTAACTAAGTTTACCTGTCAGAAGACTAGAATAAGACACTAGATGGTGAGACTAGTGTAGAAGGTTCTGGAAAGATGTTGATTTTCCAGGCTTAAACTTGAAAGCATCTGATTTTGAAGTCCATCAGGAGCTAAACCTTGTAGTTTACTGTGCTGTGTGTGGCTGGTTTGGGTCTTGAAGACACCCAGTAGTCCTTCCTGATACAAATAGCTGCAATAGTTGTCACTGCCATTTCCCTTGTGGCTTTGTCATGTATGTTACAAAAAACTGCCTGTTGTGTTGGCTGTCTGAAAAATCTGTAATTGATCTTCAGTAAAGGAACTTGTATTTCCCTGTTTCGAGTGAGTAGATGGTTTTGAATTATGTGAGAAGCACTTGAGTCTTCATGCTTATATTTATTGAGATTCTTACTCTGTGTGGAAGCAGCATTCTTTTCATAGTGAGGCAGCACAAGTATTATACTTCACATTTGTTATTCAGGACTTTTCAAGTTATTAGCAGAAGTACTCCATGCCTTGTGATTGTTTTGGCATGAGAAATACTATGGCAAAATGTTGTTTATTTTTTTGGCTTCCCTTAGGGTTTCTGCCTAGGTCACAAGATTGTGAACTGGAGGGGAGTATGTGTGTGTATTTCATTTGCCTTCCTTACCTGTTGGTAAGTAGGTAACTAACTAAAATAATGCAAGAGAGATTGCTTGGATACAGTATGCTTCTATGTATCACAGTTGCTGATACTGTTTTCAAGTATGTTTTCTTAAAAATAATCTCATTCCTTCCCTTTCCTCCCTACCAAACAAATTCTCCAGAGTTCGGTCTTTGTACTTGAAAATGTTCATTCAGTGTGGATAAGCAGATATTGACAGGTAACATGATGGCCAAATTGAAGTGCCCACAGTGGGGAAAAGAACATAAC
Organism: Chamaea fasciata; assembly: GCF_029207755.1. NCBI lineage: Eukaryota > Metazoa > Chordata > Aves > Passeriformes > Sylviidae > Chamaea > Chamaea fasciata. The sequence continues at coordinate 55,265,060 of NW_027094089.1, forward strand.
TTCATTGATTTGCCATCTTACAGCAGTAAGATTTTATTTCATGCCAATAACACCTGTTGTAAGTAGATACTATTTTGACCAGTACAGAATTAAATATTTAGTGGGTCATTTTTCCTTGCCACATGATGTTCAGTGGAGGAGAGAGGTACAGATATTCTTGAGAAGGAAGAGAAAGCAAGAAGTAAGAAAGAGAAATGTCTGAAAACTGTGCTGGGCTAGTGTGGAGACCTGGACAACACAGAGCAGAAGCAGAAAGCGAAAGCACAAGTTCCTCTATTAACAAAAGTTGTAGGAACATAAAAGGACTCCGCAGCAAGAAGAACCTAGTTCTCTTTCAATGGCTGTTTTTCACCATCACTGCATACATAAGTGAACACAGCATAAAAGGGCTGCTTGTCTTGTTCTTTCTATTTTGTTTTCCAACTTTACGCTCCTACCCCTACTGTCCCCAGGATTTAACATGTCTGCAGAACATGAAGAACAGAGACTGCACAAAAGGAAGAGCACTAGAGACTGAGAATTGTGTAGTTTGACACACCTTGAGGGTGATTGTTTTGTTTGTTTGAAGTAGCTGAAAGATGAAAGTTGCACACAATTCTAACTTTAGTTTCAGCCTTAACAGCAGCATACTAGTGGAAGTATCTTGGGGAATATGCCTGGTAGTTTGGGGGTCACTTTTCCCAAGTTCTGCATCCTCTGTCATGCTATTATCTTTATTTCTTTGAGATTTGAGCTGTACCAGTTTAATCATCCGACAGAAGTCAGATACATAGACAAGAACAACAGAGTAGTTATTAATTTTTTAAAAACCTAAAACATATGGAATACGTCCATGGCAAAAATGCCCAGGTAAATTGTGAAACTGGGAAAATTACTACAAATCCTTAGTTAATTTATTTTAAAAGAAAACAATGTGTTGTATGTCTTTGCCTGGAATGTCATTCATGATGAAAATAATAGGGAAAGGCTAGTGATGCACTAGTTCCCCAACATGCACACTTTCCAGATGCTTATTTGTACTTCTTCCTGTGTCTTGCTTTTTTAAAAGTGAGGAGGTAGAGAAAATGTTCTTTTAGAAAGAGTGGGAAAACGTTAAGGGGAGGGGCAGAATGAGAAAGTGCTTGTGAACTTTAAGGAAATGAAAGGGCATATTTTTCAGACTTAGATGGCTTAATCATCAGAATAACTTTCTAAGGGCACTAATGGATACTGCATCATTTGTTTTCTTCAAATGGCATATAAAAATTAAATTATTCAAATGGACTAGAGGTTAAAGATCTTCAGTGATTACTTTGGTGTCTCTTTGTGTAGTGTTCGTTAATGGTGTTGTAGAGGCCTTTTCAGACGGGAAGCTCACCTGTCCATTTATCACTGTTTCTGTTTGTAACTAGAAATTCCAAAGCAGGCTACCTTTAATTAATCTGGCATTTATTTACACAATGAAGTTTCTAACATTAGGGAGGATATTTTCTGCTTCTTAGTTTACAAAATAAAAGAAAAACGCCAAGCAAACAAAAGAAGACTGAAAGTTCAGTCAGGGTAAATACAAAGCAGTGCAAGCATATTAATGGCCACAAATAAACCAGTGACTTAACTATGTATTTATTTGTTTTAAAAATGTACTTAATAATGCTTGGGAAAGAGCAATTATGCAAAGAAATACAGTTCTAGCAAATATATCCATCAGAAAAAAAGATGTTACTCGTTTTTTTTTTACTAACTTCGGTAGCTCAGCGTTAGTAACTAAGGTTTCTTTCCAAACTGTGTTTTGTTTTTTTAACCTGTTTTTCTTGTCCAGGTTTTATCACTTACAAGGCTTTTGACTCTTATTTGTAATCTCAAGCTGTAAGTATAAAGTCTGTATCTTGAGAAAAAAAAGGCATTTTAAAATCCAGTTATGTCATATGAGAATTCTTTCAAAATAGAATACAAAATTCTAGTCACTTGCACAAACTCTTGTGTTAATAAACAGTGAGAAATGAAGTGTTATCTGGTGTAGTTATAGCCCTGTATTGTTGCCTATTGGTAGCAAAGACAACAAATCTACTTTCATGATTTGCTTGGTGTATACCTGGCAAGTAAGCGTTGATAACTCTTATCAACTGTGTGTGTGTTTTATTAGTGTTACCTAAAGAACAGACTCACTGTATCCATTAGGGGTTTGTTACATGGTACAGTGAGTTTTGTCAGAGAGCTGCTGAGGATACTGCAGAGCTTTTATAAATACTCAAGATTGACATAAGCAGAATGGCACTACTGAGAGTGCTTAAAACGTGTTAAGTATATACTCTTCACTCGCCTACGTGGAAACTGTAATTTTGCCTTTCTAGTAGAGAAGTTTCTGTGGACACAGCAGCCATTGCAGTATATTCACATTGTATATCCTTACTTCAGTCAGTCTTTCGACTTAAAGGAGGATTAAACCTTGTCTTTTCTTAAAATTATGTTGAGGAGCAACATGTGTTGCTACCAGACATGCAGAGGACCGCTTATTATGTTTCTTCTGAGCGGTAAAACTGTTTAGCTGAAATGATTCCCTTTAAAAATAATGTGGTTTTGTCATGAAATTATCTGCATGTGTCTTTATAAACGTATTGCTAGAATGCAATGAAAGCAGATACCAAGGCAGATGTGTAAAGTTCTTTTTAAATCCATCACAGATTAAAATAATCAGCATTGCATATTCAGTGTGGTTTTTTTCAAAGCATACTATCCAATGAACTGCAGAGTTCTCTGAGCAGAGTACAGAGAAACTTCTGCCTGAGGCATCTGTTGCTGTCTAAGAAAAGATGACATGTTTTACTTTTGTTATGTCTGTTCATAAAATTGTAAAAGATTAACATACAGAATTTTTAAAACTACTAGATATTAACCTGTTGAAAGGGTCTCTGTAGCATCTGTGGGCAGTTCCAATGCCCCACCTCTGTGAGAAGATACACACTGAAATCCTTAAAATGGTGGAAATGCATGTGCTTAGAACAAAGTTGACTATGAATGTCCTTGGCTGCCTTAAAATGCAGTTGTTGCATACTTTAGTTTCCCACACATAAAAAGAGGAAGAGGTCAGGAGGCTTCCTTAAAGCCTATACATGCCACGAGCCTCCTGTTTATTTTTTTGTTTGCTTTAGCAATTAAACTAATTCCTGTTAAATATGAGAAATTATGGGTTTTTTTACAGTAGCTATCAGCCTTTGCTGTGACAATCCTATCTCAAAATAAACATCACAGCTTATATTGAAGAAGTCACTGGATCTAAGATGATAAATCATGCCTGGGTTAGAATGCTGAGAATATATAAAGTTCAGGGAAAAAAAAGCTATAGGCTGCTTACATGCTTTGTACTATTTCTCAAAGTTTTGGCCAAGTCTTTGAACTGTTACTGAATCAATTTCTTTTTGTAGTGTAGTTTTTTAGCATACATCAAGAACCCTTTCATTTCTTCCCCCACTAAATAATGTTCTAAAACTTCCACTACTGGCCTACTGAGACTGTTGTACAATTTTAAAAAAAAACCCCAGAAATGGTTTTTTGGTAATAGCTTTCTGCTTTTTTCTCCTCTACCATTTAACTTGTTTAAATGGATAAATTGATTAAGTCTGTATTAGAGTAGTAAGGGAGGCCTGGAGTCTGGGTGTCAAGAGTACAAAAGTGCTGTTTTGCAGACCTGCCATAGAAAGTAATAACCCAGTTATATCAACAATGTCTTTTGTGTTTTGGACATAATTAGTTTTCCAATTAAAGTTGTGTTTTATGTTTCCATCTTTAATCTGAAAACATGACCATTCAAATAAAAGTCTTCTGTGTTTGATAAATAAGCTAGATAACTTGATCTCATGTTTTATAATTTAACTTTGATTTTTTTATTTATTGGTGAAAACACTGTACTGGTCTCTTAATTATTCATAGTGATTAAAAATAATCTGTTAACATAGGACTTTCTAGCTCTCAGCAACAAAATGAGAAATCCACATCTATGCTCAGTGTAGGCACCTCTGTTTCCCTTCAGAGCAACTGTGGTTTTCTGTGGAATTGACAGACAGGTGTCATACAAGGTGTCTGACTTGGCAGTATGCTCTGAGCTTGTTTTTCCTATATTGTAGCTATTGTCAAGTAACTTGGTATTTTAGAATAGAAGCCATTTGTGAGCACAGTGCTATTGTAAAGCATTTACTTAGGCCAAACACAGAATCTCTTAGGTCCCTGGGGGTTTTTTGTTGTTGTTACATTTATATGGAAATAGTTATTTTAGTTTTGACATGATGCAGCTCTGATTTCTTTGTGCTGGATAGCAGTACACTGCATTTTTCAGGAGAAAAAACCACTTGTTTGACTAATTTTTAGCTAGGCCATATGGCATGACCCTGCTTTACAATTATCACATCTTAAAAACAGTTAGATTAACTCTGTATGTCGACCCTACAGAGATGCCATGGAGGGGTTGAGGTACAAGAGTGTGTGAGGTGCCGGGAGACATTTTGGGAGGGGCCATGCTCTGAGGCTTGGCCAGTCTGGGTCATGTCTGTCTGTGGGAGGTGTAGCAGCTGGTCCAGACTCACTTTCTGTAATCTGCTCCAGAATTCTGTCTGGTGTAGCTAACACTGCTCGTGCAAGTCAGCTCCCTCACATGCAGCCACACTTGGCTGAGGTGCCATCATGGGATGTCGATGAAGTGTGGTGCAATGATTATCATGAAATCACATCTCAGGCAACTAGGCGCCTACTTCTTCTGTAGGCATACTCTGTGTAACCACAGGCAGATCTAGTCTCATTGCCTTCTTCCTTGCCTTCTTTTTTCCACCCCTTTCCAGAATATGGTTTCTGATTTCTTAGTCAATAAATTGGTCTCTAATCTGTGAATTGTGTTAAGAACACATTCGAAGGAAAAAGTTGTAGTGTAGGAACAGGACTAACTGAAAGCTAAAAGGAATTAAGCAGCAAATGCTGTCTGGCTTTGAGCTAAATAATTAAATACCCTTATTTGGGGGCAGGGAGGGTTGTGATGTTGTTCTTTGTGTGCTTTTTTGTGTGGTTAAGATATTTTGGGAAGATGTATTTTGTTGTGATAGCTACTTACTAATTCAGTATAGAACTGTCTGATCAGTCTAAGAAAACATGCCTGATAAGAAGAGCTGGGCACCTTGTTAATTTTTGTTCAGTGAAATTGGGGTCTAATTAAGACTCCAGATAACAGAAGCACCGTGTTTGACTCTGCACTCACAACATCTGTTTCTGAACACTGGGTAGTAGGATATAGAGTTTTTCTAAGTGCACTTAATTGAGAAGCAGGTATCTTTGTTATGAGTTGAGTTTTAGTGTACACAAAACATCTTCTACCAACAATAAGGTGAACAGTTTACCTTCACGGTCGCTGGATTAATTGAGAAAAAAAAAATTGTGTAATTTAAATCCTCTTTAAAAGAGGTTGTATTTAGTAGCTGGCATGACTCAGCTTTGCAAGTGTCGTGTTCTGCCTCCAGAGAATATAATTTTTGTTGTGTGACATGAGCTTAATCTGGAATGTATTGGGAAAAGAATAATAGAAAGGGTGTTTCTGGTCCAAAATATGCTTAAGAGCAAACAAAAATAATTTTTAAGAAAAGGAACTACCAGCAGGTGCATGAGTACATCAAAGCCAGCTGAAGTACTTCTGCAGTCAGGATGAATGACTAAATGTGATTCAGGTGAATCAGATTTTGTTCGCGGAGCGAAAAATAAAACCTTAGTAATATGCATATTCATCAGTTTTCTCCTTCAGCTTTAAAAAATATCAGCTACCTGCAGTAAGGGTGCTTGCAGAGGTACGTAGCATCCACGAGGCTGTACATGGGGACTGGAAAGCTGTGTGAGGTCCCTCACCCAGGGCTTGCCTCTAGGGGTGAAGTCTGGTGCCAGCTGGATGCACCCTTGGCCAAGAACCTGCTTCAGATCTTGCCAGTGTACCTGTTTGTTGTCCCCTGCTGTCAAACAGCCCAGATCTTAAGCAAACCAAATGGCTTCTGTTTCACAGAAAACTTTCAAGCTGATGGTAAAATAGACACCACCAAGAAAGTTGCTATCTTGAGGGCAGGCAAGAGACCACATGCTGAATCCAGATGTATCCTGGAAAGTTCCTCTGACTGTGTTCTGAGAACAAAACAGGAAGTATCCAGGTATAATGTCTCAGTCCCCTCATTCTTAGTAATGTAACTTACAGAAAATATTTTGCGTCACAAAGAGCAGATGGTTCTTTAGTTGATAAATTTATTTCATAGAAATGGGGTTTTGACAGTTTAAGAAATTGAGGTTTGGTTGATTTTTTTTTTTTTGTTTTTATTAATAAAACCCCCCAAACTCTGAATGTAAAAGAGCACTTTTAATGCTCTTTTATGGAGCATGTTTTAAGCATGTTTAAACAAATTCAGTTAATAGGTTCTTGGGTAAGATAGGACAGTTTGTGACATGGGATAATCTGCAGTTTATTGGTGTATTGTTGGCACATTGAATTTGCATCTATCAAATTACATCCTATCTGTGAATATGCCTGTCTTTTATGAGGCTGTTGCTTGTATTTTCTGTCTACTGTACGACAGTACAGTTTTGAAGTTATTACTATAACTAGGAGTTCACTGTGGAGTTCAAATAGTGTCATCCTGTGGTTATTTGGTGTCAGAGCATGCTTTTCACGTTACTTATTTACTTCCTCATAGTGAGAAGCTAAGAATGAGATACATAAGGTTTCTTACATATTTAGTGTAAAAGTACTGCAAGTTGTTCATGGCTTTGTCAGCAGCTTTCAGTTTTGGAAGCTGAAATGAATCTGTTTAAGATTTACTGGTATGAACATGCTAATTTAAAGCTCATAGGGAAAATTACTTGTAGTCTTGACACGTTTATTCTAGGTTTTCATTTCCCTGGATATCTGTCAATGCAGGTAAGCCATACACCAGTGTGTGTGTGGGTCCTTCCTGTGAAAATCAAACTATTTGAGGTTTGCAGGGGTTGCACTGGTTTTACTACAGTGGCTGTAGAACTCCAGGTGAGTTTAACTCTGCCACTGAGATACTACCCTCAGGATGTTTTCCAAATTGACATTTTAAACAATAATGGTCCTTTTGTGGGTACACAGGGAACACAAGTCAGTGTTCCTTAGCAAGATGGGCAGCTCATTTCTGAGGAGACCATCTAGTTTCCTTTGGGTTCAGATTGCAGAACAGCAGTAACTGTTCTGCTGAGAATAGTGCTTTGTTAAAAAGTTTTCTGGAACATTTTGAAACTCCCTTTTTTATATAGCACTTTGTTTCTTAACTAGGTCAATAATTCTGATATCTTCAATGCAATTGCATGAAGTGTTGAAACCATGTGTTTTTATTTTAAGCTGACCATATAAACTTAGTTATTTTTCTGCATAGGTAGGAAAGATGGCATAATGTCTTTTGGGCTTAAAACTGGACGTCTCTACCTGGTTTCCTATTTCATTTTTCTAAATTTTAATAACTTATAATTGAACTTAATTTGGTAAAGTTGTTCATATTATCTATTGTCTAAAATGCCATGTGGCAGGGGAACTAAGAAGTCATGGTTATAATGTTAACGAAAAGGCTTTTATTAGTGATTACTTGGTGATCAAATTACCATTAATCAGTGATTGAATGGAAATTAAATGGTAATCAATTAAGCAGTAATAGAATGCAAACTAAGCAGTGATTTAACCCCATTTTCACGGTGAGAAAGACTGGCCTAACTTCAGGTCTGTCAGTCTAACTTCAGAACGTGGTGTGGGAATTACTGAAAAACATCTTAAGGACTATGCAGCCATTGGTCACAACCAGCATGAGTTCATGAGGGGAAAGATCTGTTTGCCAAACTTAATTTTCTTTTACAGGGTAATTTAGTGAGTTGACCAAGCAAAGCCAGCAGATGTAATCTTTTTGGATTTCTGTAAAGCTTTTGACACTGTCTCACAGTATCCTTCTGGACAAAATGTCCAGCCCACAGCTGGATAAACACATCAGGTGATGGGTGAGCAGCTGGCTCATGAGTTGGCACAAAGGGTTACAATGAATGGGGGGTTACGTCAAACTGGTGACCTGTCACTTGTGGTGTTTCATGGGGCTCCATCTTAGGGACAGTGCTTTTTAATGTTTTAAAAACCGGTCTGAATGCAGGTATTGAGTAAGTTGTGTTACATGAAGTAACTTTACCAATTATACTAAATTAAGAGGAGCTGTGGGCTCCCTTGAGGGTGAAGAGGCCCTGCAGAGAGATCAGGATAGACTGGAGAGCTGGGCAATTACCAGCCATATGAAATGTAAAATGAGCAAATGCCATATTCTGCATCTGATCCAAAGTAATGTTGCTTGAATATACAAACTGGGGAGGAAGAATCTGAACAGCAGCCATCCAGAAGGAGAATTGGAAAGAGATCTGGGGCTTGGTTTTATGGCAAGTTAAACATGAACATGAGTCAGCAGTGCCCTGGCAGCCAGAAGGGCCAACTGTGTCCTGGGGTACATCAGGCACAGCATCACCAGCCAGGCAAGAGAGGGGGTTGTCCCACTCTGCTCTGCACTGAGGCAGCCTCACCTCGAGTGCTGGGAGCTGGTTTGGGTGCCACAATTTAAGGACATAAAGCTATTGGAGCGGGAAGGGTGACCAAGATGGTGGTAAGTCTCGAGGGCAAGACTTCTGAAGAGTGGTCAAGGTGACTTGGTTTTTTCAGTTTGGAGAAGATAAGGCTGAGGGAGTGACTGGTTCCGTTAGCTCATGGTAAGTCACTGCCTAGATTCCTGGCGTTCTATGAAGATTCAGCCTTGCAGTGTTCTGCACAGCAGGAATTACTTCAGTCAGACTTTCTTGTTGATGATAACTGAATCAAAGCACTCTTCACTCAGAATGGGTTCATCCATCAGGGACTTGCCAAGCAACAATCTTAATCTCCAACCAAAAAATGAGTAAGCATCTATCTATCACAAAATGAAAATCAGTGAGGATTTTCAAAATTTTGTTTGTAGTTACATTTTTTTCATACTCTGTGGAGGTAAACATTTTTATCAGTGTAGGCAGCAAGAGCTCTATGTGGTCAAGTACTTATTTTAAAGAGTAAAGTAAATACTCAAATTCAACTCCATATTAAAGATCATTTCCCATGAATTTCAGTTTGGGAAAAGGAGAAGCAAAGAGCAGTAATTCCTTTTAATTAATGTGCATTATCTGAATCAAGCTTAAATTTGAAGATAGTCACAAAAGAAGATATTTTGAGAATTACAGTATTTCTTTTATGATAAAACCCCCTGTATAGGTACTAGTGTTACTGGTGCTGCTCCCCATGCTTTAGAGCAAAATATAAGCAGGCCCAGTTAGCACTTGCCACCACTCACAAGTTCAAAATTTCTTTGCTTTCTGGCTCTGCCATATGCCACAGTTACATTCTACTTTTACTGCCGAACTTGGGTAGTATTTCTGCACGTTTTCTGTCTGAAGATGGACTGCACGTAAAGTAAACTGAGTGTTTAATATACTGTTCTCAGGTGCCTAGTTAGGAAAAAATTGATACCACTTCAGACCAGTCAAAGCCTAATTTAGACTTGTGTATGTGTGGTTCTTGTGTGAGTGCTCTTCAAATGTGCAAACAGTAACAGTGGTAGAAGTTGAAGCCAAGAGATGTCACCTGTATTAAGATGCAGAGTGGTCATTTAAGTGAGTTCTGAAAGTACAGTACACTGTACAGTAACAAGAAACTGTACTGCTTCTTGGGAAGTGGAACACTTGAAAAAATGGACTGCATGAGGCCATAGGCCTCTGCCTACAACTTCTACTACCTACTCCAGAAATCCTGAATTGCACTTCTCTAGAGTGACCCAGAGTATCTTTGAAAGGGGATTTGTCTTAACTTTTAAGTTTCTTTAAACGTAAAAGCCCATGTGCCTACATGTGGATGCATACACAGAGTTCAAGTCATCTAAATGAACTAATAATAGAGAAATTATAAAAGAGCTACAGAACAAATAAGGCCTTAAATTATAGCATATTAAAAATACACAGCTCTGTTGCACTTTGAACAAAAACCTGGTTCTGTTTTGTTGTTTGCAAACTGCAAAACTGAAAGTTAAAGCAGAGACATCCTGCTGATGCACTCTTCCCATTTGAAGCATGCATTGTTACATGCCAAGGAGGACTTGAAGAGAGGTCATTCATCTGGCTTTTCAGATGGCCCACATGTGAATCCTGGGTAGTTTCATGGGCTAACAGAGTGAAATTGACTTACCCGGTCCCACAAAATGTGAGATTCCTTTTGCTTACTGCATTTGGTCTTGTAGTTGTTTTGTTCTGGAATGGTAGGTTGAGAAGTGATGTCCAGGTGTTAAATTAATTACTTCTAAATAGAATTGCCTTGCTAAGATTTGGGTTGGACATGATTCTGTGATCTCAGACCCGGGGGGAGGTTGACAAAGCTTGGGGAGAAGGATGTATCTGCTGATAGTGGAGAAAAAAAAAGAGGAATTTATGTGCCATAAGGACTTTTGGCACAACTCCTATGATAAGGAGAAAACCAATAAAGCAAACACAGCAACTGTGCTGAGACCAGCCCCAAGTGGTTTAAAAGTAATTCTGGCAGAGGGAGACAGGGACCACTGACTCACAGCCCACCAACTAAAGAAACCTCCTGACTCAGGAGAAAGTCTGAGCATGTGGACTACTTAGCATGAGAATCATTTAACCAGTAGAAGGTGTAGTACTGATTAAAGAGAACTGTGTAACTTGTAGCCAGTGAGCTGTGATTTCTTTGTGTGCTGAAATGTATAAACGGTGTAAAGTTTTGGTGATCGGGGAGCCAGTCTTTTGTGGGTTGCCACCTTGCTCATACTTTGCACAAACTTGAATAAAAAAATAGAGATCCCTTGTCTCAGCGTGTAGATTGGCACTGTGCACCGTTAGCAACAACAGTAATTTTAAAAAATTACCCCATCTGTCTCCTTTAAGTAAGTTGTAAATAGTACCTTCATCCTGTTCTCCCGTTTTCATCAGTCTTTCAAACCTTTAATTCAGAAGCAAATTGCTCTTATAATAGGAATTGTTTATGGCTATTAGTTTGTGTTGAGTTTGATTTGAAGTACAGCCTATTACTAACTAGTTTAAGGAAATAATGCTAATGCAAACCATTTCAGTATTAATAGGGGCAGAAGATAAGAACTGACTCCAAATGAACCAATAATCCCAAAATAAAGCCCTGTAGTCTTACCACTTCAGTAATAATGTGCAAAACTGTATTACAAAGACATGAATAAAACAATCTTTTTACCGAGTCAGGACATACACATTCAGGGCTTAAAAATGTACAAGAAAGTCCAACTCAGACTTTGAAGAAGATTGTTAGATGTCTTTAAACTAAACCCTAAGGCACTTGGGAGGCACTAAGGCAGAATCAATAGGGAAGATCATGAAGAAATAAAAACAATTTCAGCCTTAATCAGGCTATGTTGATGGTGAATGTTGTCTTTTGTGTGGCAGGAGTTACTTGCAGCTCAAGTTTCTCAGGATTTGAGAGTGCAAAACATAATTGCCGCATTAAAATCAGTGTCAAAGTGCCCAGAAGTGACTGTTCTTGTAGTGGGGAATGGAGGAAGAGTGCTTCTAAGTTCAGTGCCCCGATGAGATAAAGTTTTGATTCAAAATTTATGGATGGAGGCAGCTTTTCTCTGTAGGTTGTCGTTGTTTAAAACATCTTGCTTCTTGTAGATTGTTTTATTTCAAAACCGAGGCTGGCAAATGAATAAACACCTCTCACTTCCATTGAGAGCTGGAGCAGGTCCTCCAGTTCCTACTACTCTAGGTGTACGTAAGTGTGCATAAGCACAACCTCTCTCTTGGTTTGGACACACCTTAGTCCCCTCCTCCCCTCATTTCTGCTTGCCACATGACTTTATTTAGTCATCATCAAAAGGAAATAGTGTGGCTACAATAGAAATTTAAAGTGCAAAATATGAAGGAAGTCTTAAAAAACATTCAGAAATGATAATTTTCTACTTACAGCTTGCAGGATTGAAAGAGATGATAACTTCTCAAAGCCTTTAAGGCAAAAAAACCCAAAATACCCAAGTATTTCATTTCAGTAAAGTTTTTTTTGTAAGTACTTGAGACTAAAATACCAGTTGTGGGCTTGGTCATGACTTCGTGCCTACACGTGCTTATTATGGCACATCATGTTGTATTGTGACATAACATGACATGGCATGATTTTTGTTCATGTTTTGTTGTTTTGCTTTCTTTCTTGTCCCCTTTTTCCCCCATTCTCCTTAAACAGTAGTCTGAGCTTTGGAGCAAGCCTAGTTAAATTCAGATGCTAACACCTGTAATTTTTTTTTTTTATCTTCCTGTGGTTTTATTTTGCTTCAAGTGATTGTCAAAGGGCATTGTTACCATATTTCCTGTTTAAAGCCACAAAGAACAGTATGCAGTCAAAGGATATAGAAAGTTCATCCTTAAAAGGAACTATATAGATGCCTTTTTAAAAAGAACAGGCTGTTCTCAAGCTGTATAATTAGTAAGTAGTTTTATTCTAACTGACTCTCCACAGCATTGTTCTTATTCCTGTTTGGATCAGTTAAGGCAAGTGCCGTCTAACCTGCTCTATATCAATAAATGTGAAAAGCTCAGAGGGAAAATTGATGTCTTAGTTTAACTTTCCTTCTTTCCTGCTCTGTATATTTCTCACAGAAAAGCTAATACTGCTTTAGTAAGAAAAATAGATGATATTGTAACAAAACGTGCTTTGCCCACTATTCATTAATGCAGTGCTTGCACTTACTGCCTTTGTGACTGGTATTTAACAGTAAGCAGTAGTTTTGATTTTTGCATTAGACCAGCCACTGTGGCACAAATCTTAGAGTAATGAATATTACCTTCTTGGTGTTTCGCTTTAAATTTTAAACAGTGTACTATTTTTTAAATCTTGATTTCTTCATACTTGGAATTTCTATAAATGTAATGAAATTGATATCATAACTGAGGTATGAAAGCCTTAAAATACAACAAAGTTGTTCAGCATGATAATCCTGTGTGTTTCTGTAACGTGAATCATCCATTCTAAAATAAATTGCATTCAGAGTTCAAAAAGTTTATGTGGGAAAAGCAAATCAGTGTTTCATCACTCATCACTCTGATAAATTGCTGGTTCAGACAGAGTAATTGTCTTGTCTGTTCTATGTGAACTCTATGGTGTGCTACCAGTTTGAGCACCCTAAACTGGGCAAAGAGCAAAACTAAAGGGTGGCAGAGCTGTTACCATGAGGTGCGTTCTTCAGCCTCTCTTGTGCTCTTCATCTGGCAGGTCTGCTCAGACAAATGCAGCAATGCTGCAAACAATGCCGTGTTTGGGTGGTGAGACACTGGCAGAGTTTGCCTAGGCAAGTTGTGAATGTCCCATCCCTGACAGTGTTCAAGGCCAAGTTGGATGGGGCCTGAGAAATCTGGGCTGGTGGAAGGTGTTCCCCTGGAAGGGGGGCTGGAACATGGTGATCTCTAAAGTCCATTTCAATCCAGACTATTCTATATGTGATTCAAATCTTAATCATATGAAAAAGCAGAGAACTAGATATGAAATGTTGCATATATTTTGAGACCTCATTAATTGCAGCTAGCCTTGGGGTGCAGTTCATGCTTTGCAAGAAAAATTTCCCATGAGATTGCTAGTGTGCTGATATTACATAATTACCTGACTAGAAACTGTAGGCCACTGTGATGTTATTTGCTTTCCTTCTTTCTTTATAACCAATAATTTGGAAAAGAACAGCCAGACTTTCCTGTTTCAACTTGTTCTTTAAGCAAGCAATTGACAGTGTAAGAGAAGTTCTTGTGTGTTGTCATTAACATCACAGCACCAATGCACCTTCGTGCTTTCAGTTCAGTTGCTTTCTCTTTCTGTGTTGGTGCAACAGATTTATACCTGATATTTATATTAACTTGATTCCTGTAAAAATCATTTGTTTAGCACACTGGAAAGGCATATGAAATTCCAGAACTCTAACAAATACTACTAAGCATTTGTTTGCTTTTTAAAAGGCAATTAATGTCAGTTTTCTCCAGACCTACTTCTCCAGACATACTGATAGGTCTGCTATGTTTTAATTAAAAGTCAGTGGATTAAAAAAAGTGCTAGTGATGGCAGAACTACCAAACTAAAGGCAAGTGTAGCACTTTACAGGCTCTAAAACTAAAAATGCCTTTTTAAGAATAAACATATACAATCTTTAGCTTGGCTTTGTCATTCAAAAGCTTTAGATCTTAGGCAGGGAGTCACTTTGACTGTCCCAGAGGTGACAAGTCCTGCACACAGAGAGTGGCTGTGTAGAGCAAGACTTCTGCACCCTTAGGTATTCTGTAAACAGGAAGAGCTTTCCAGGCTCACAGGTGCCCACCCATGCCCTTCAGGATTGTTCCCAGGGCTTCAGCTCAGCACAGTGCTTGCAGTGAGCTGGAGGAGTGTGCCAGCTATCAGTGAACAAACACAGAGACAGATCAACAAGAGCAGTTTCCCTGTCCTTCAGTGTACGTCTTCTGTACTTGGGTGTAACAGGCAGATAAACTTGACCCTCCATGAGAACAAGAATTTGATGTGTCAGTTCTGGACTTTGTCTAAAAGACAAAGTTGTAAAAAGACGGTTGTAAGAAGACAACAAGTATCATAATTTTAGAAGTCGCAAATCAGAATATTGGGGCAATTGCAGAGCAAGAAAAGCCCACTGCATGATACCCATTTCTTGCTCTAGCAGCTTACAATATATCAAACTTGAAAACGCTGACTTTGAGTTTTTGTTTTCTCAGTTTCTCATAATCTGAACAGCTGACATTGGGGGTGCATTGCCAGGTTTCAGAATAACTTTATGCCTGTCTTAGAAGTAAATCAGCCAGGTTTTAAGGAGACATAAACTGTACAGACACTGGACTAGAATGGTCAGATGTTACGTGCTTAACAGGAGTGTTTTACTTCTGATTTTGTAACATACTGAATCAAATTTAGAAAATAATTGTGTAGCTTGCAAATTCTTAAGCCTGCAGAGAAGAGTATTTTTCTGTCAAGATTTTCTTTGTTACTTTTGCTATTTTAAGTTAATGAAATTTCAGTCACCAGAATAATTGAGAAAAGGGGTGTGAAGCCTTTTTTGGAGTGAGAACTTCCTTAGAGACTTCTACTTTCATTCTTGGATTTCACACTACTGGTTTTTGAGTCCTGACTTTCATTGCAGTTTCTTGCTTCATTCGTGGGATTTGGATGGTGATCCTTAAAGCAAGAAAAAGGTCTTTAAAGTAGTGAGAATATGTCATGTTAGCACTGTTCTAAGGCTCTTTAAGTGCTTGACAAGCAAAAGTTGTATGGAAGTATTTTTTCTTCAGAGTGGGGATTGTTTGCTTGTTTAGGTTTCTTTCTTGCCCTCAAGGTATCATGTTAAATAAAATTGCTTTATTTTATATGGTGTCAGCCATAGGTTTACCTAGCAAATCATATCTGCCTCCCTTCCTATCCTGATCTTTAAGCAAGGAATGCCAGAAACAGGCAGATAAACCTAATTTTGACACTATCAGTTGATTTTTCAAAGCTAGGAGGCACGAGTACTTTGGCTCTGGTTTTGCTGTTTAGATGTTGTTACTGCAGCATGCCTTTATTTCTCCGAGAGCTTCAGTTAGTGTCTTAAAAGGTAAGAAGTGTCAAAGTTTCCCAAAGGCTTTGAATATGGTATGGGAAAGGTTCTGCTGTATTCTTCTCGTGTGTGTTCCAGTAGCCCTGGAAGTACCTGGCTTGTCGTGGCCACACAGTGCAGTGACTTGGCATGTATGAAGTAAATGAGGGATATCCTTGCTCATGTGCTTGGCACATGGAGAACTAATGAGGTGGTAGCAAAGTGGAGCTGCTCTGCCACAGAATGTGTGTACGTACATATATGTGTAGTTTCATGCACTGCACGGAGCCTTCAAGCCGCTTCATACTGTCCGGAATTGCATAGAAACAATAGCTGCACAAACATCTGTGTGAGTGAAGATGCAGTCATACAAAGCATTATTAAGTAGTATGCCTGTAAAAACTTATGAATATTCCTTATCTTGCTATCTCTGCAAGTAAAGTTTATGATACGCAGCAAGATAAGTGAAGTCTCACAGCAATTTTTATTGCACTCCTACTGAAAGAAACCAGAATGGAGGTTTACCAACAAACATTATTTCAGCAAAGGAATGGTTGGAATCTAGAGCCTCCTTCCACTTGAGGAGTTTTAGAGGTTTAGGAAACAATTTCAAGGTCTACTACTTATACCTTGTTTTGAAGTCAACTGTAAAGGAAGCATAGAGTAGAAGAGGGTGGAAGGAAAATGCATTGTGTTGACCATGTTCAGCCATTTTGCAGATTTTCCGTATACAGAAATGTGTTTGTTTCCTCAACATTTAGGAGAGCATACCTGTGATTGACAATTGTGTAACAGGGTTGAAGTTAAATACCGTTTAAATCTCACACTGTGAATGGACTGGGTAGCTTTTTCATTGAGAAATACAATGTGTTAACAGGTGCGATTCCCTGAGAAGCATAAAGGGGAGTATGGGCAATTACCAGTTTGTGAATGACACTTGAAAGCTAGAAACAAACAGAGATGACTGCCAAAAGATTGGGCTCCGGTTCTTGATACCACTTTTTGTAACCAAAGCTGGAATATAAGTCTTACGTGGATTTATGGTGTATGCCATTTTGGGTAGTCAGTGTAGAAAAAAGCACGTGTGCTAATTAATGTCTCTTCAGTCTGTGATTCAGGCTATTACCAATAAATCCATGGTATGGGTGGCTGGCTTGGAGCCTGAGATTCTTTATATTCTCTGTTTTTGATTTAAGTACTTCTGTTTTCAGGTTCAGATAACGCTAGGGACCAAAGAAGCATACGTAATATTTCTCTGGTGCTGGGATCAACCTTCTGGAAGAAGACTCTAAAATAACTTTTTGCCTTCAAGTTCTTCGTCCTGGGATGGACTTGTCTTTGGAGAAGAGCTCAACAGAAAAGAAGATTTTCACGTTGGAGCCATTAAAAATAAACCTGTTCCAAGAACTTACTACCTGCAGACAAAAGCAACCTTAAAAAGGTTGAGTCCTGCTTTTCATCAGTGTTCCCACTTCAGACTGTAAACAATGAGTGAGTTCTGGTTGTGTTTCAACTGCTGTATTGCAGAACAGCCTCAGCCTGTAAGTATGAATATTGGCACAGCTTTGTTTTATATAATTAACTAAATTTTTCACATTCTTTCATTTTCTTATGTTACTTTTTAAGAAAAAATAGGGCTGTTTGACCAAGCTTGGTGAGAATTAAGCAATTTATTGATATCCTGCCTTGGCGGGGATCAAAAAAAGTCTGTTTCTTTCCTGTCATTGATATCAAATCTATCCAAAGTCTTTGGAAAGTGGGAATTGAAAAGGAGGGGAAGGGAAAACGGTGATGAGAATTTAAACTGTCATTCTAGAATAAATAGCTTTTTAGTGGTGATGTGTGAATATCCTCACTTCCATATGATTTAAGGCCTGCCTTTGGGTGTAGCTAGACCATGATGGTAGAAGGAAATGATTACTTAAAAAGTCCAAATTGAAATCCAGTCCTCCACCACCTTAATTTAAAAAAGGATTTCATCTTTAACTGTTCAGTTAGTTTTTAGATTAACTCTTAGAAGAGTGAAGGGGTGCACTCTTATTATAATTTTTTTCTTAATAGAATTTTAAATGGCTTTTGTGTGAAAAAGTACTTAGCTAACAGTTAGATAAAAGAAAAATTTAAAGTGTATGTTAGGAAGACAGTAAATACAGAAATATTCTTTGTTTTCATATATTTTTAGGTACCTTTAGAGTGTTTCTCAGTGCTGTTGTAAGAAATTCTGCCTGCATGAAGGTGAAATTAACTAGGAATGTGGTTAGGAGTGTCAGAAAGATCATTTTATGGTGTGACATCCAGATCAAGCTAAATGAATATATGGGAATTGCAGTGGTCATACAGTAATTTTAAAAATACATTTAAAAAACCAAACCAGTTACTACTGGTAGTTTTACTGTAACCAAGAGAAACCCAGAGCGA
Source organism: Chamaea fasciata (assembly GCF_029207755.1). Classification (NCBI taxonomy): domain Eukaryota; kingdom Metazoa; phylum Chordata; class Aves; order Passeriformes; family Sylviidae; genus Chamaea; species Chamaea fasciata. The sequence goes on from NW_027094089.1 coordinate 55,283,131, forward strand.
ATAAAGAAACCTCACATTAATATGCTCAGCTGCTAGTATTTGCCTCAGGGAAACCAAAGGACTGGAAAAAAGCACCTCACATTAGACATTGTTGTTGCACAAAGCCTGAATGCCAGACTGATGGCATGCAAATATTAAAGTGTGACCATTAACATTTTGAACTAATAAGTGCAGCTTTATCTCAATCTTAGTGAGGCCGAGCTGTGGGAGATGAACTCTGAGATACTTGCATGGGAAGCTGTGGTCCTCCTCTCTTACTTGAATACCATGCAATCCTTTAAAATGCTCGCTGTACCCATATAGAGCCAAAGTTATTTGTCTCAGTTTTTGAACATATATTTGAATAAGATGTGACATTTCAAAGTATTTTAGGTAGAAAAATGGCATATTCGTTTCTTTCTTGAGAATCCCAAGGCTCAGTCCTTAAAAAATCTTGACTGGAGTTCTGGGATTGGTTTAAGTTACTGCCCAAGAAATCCACATGTGTTAATACAGCGGTCTGTGGATAATGACTCATGAGGCAGGTGGAGGTTGGACATGGAAAGTGGAGGAAAAAGAAGCAACCCACTATGTTTCTGCTGATATGGTGGTGTGCATTGGATCGATAATTAAAACCGTCCTTGTGTTTAAGGTACTAGTAGCATGGAGTTGGAGCACTAGTTTCTGAAATGTGCCTTTCAAATGTTGTAGGAGACTTGTTTGTTACAAAGTGCCAAAATTCTTCAGGATATGTCTCAGAAGAAAAAAGATGCGTGCCTTTTTTGGCATGCTTGATGAAAGCACTTAGTTGTCCTTTCCCTGCAGTTACTCATCTCATTTTGCTGTGTGGAGTTGTACAGCGGTTGTTCTGCCATGCTCGGTTGCACTTACTGGAGTGTTTACTCAGACACTTGTACCTCTGAGTAAGTACAGGAATGTTTTCCATTTCTGACAAATAGCAAAACATGTACTATAGGTCTGAGGCAAACTGATAAATGAGACAAGTGATAAGGAAGCCATTTTCCCTCTCTGCAGGTGTTGTATGATTGCATGTTTGAGAGACTTGCATGCTGAAAAACATGCTAGTTTTTAGTCCCAAAATGCTGTTACATATTTCCCCATTGTATCATAAACTAAGTGAAACATGCAAACTTGGATAAAAGTTGCATCTTTCTCCTGCTGTGTGTTCAGCTTGTTAGCCGAGTCCACTTTCTAAGGAGAAATGCCGAATCTGCCCGGTCTCATTCATGTGCCTTCTTTCATTTTAACTCCTGCATCTCAACTTTTTCACAGTTTGCCTAACAATGTCCCAGCCATTTCATTTCAGCCATTACCTGTTGAGTGGCCTTCTTCTTTGGAAGGACTCATATGGTCTCATATTCACCAGCAACCACCAGCCTCTCAAAATGGACCTTGAAAGAAGGAAGTTAATTTGCTACTTGTTCTGGTCAATGTTTAAAATTTTTCTTCTGTTTTTAAACGTTTATTTACATTCATTGTGGAATATCCTGAGTCGGAAGTGACCCAAAACAATCATGGAGTCCAACTCCTGGCCCTGTGCAGAACAGCCCCAAAATTAACTCTGTGTGCTTGCTAGCATTGTCCGAATGCTTCTTGAACTCTTTCAGGCTGGTGCTGTGACCACTTCCCTGGAGAGCCTGTCCCAGTGTCCAGCCACCCTCTGGTGAAGAATCTTTTTCTTTTCCTACATCCAGCCCATGGTTTCCCTCACGCATCTTCACGTGTTCCATCAAGTCCTGTCGCTGTTCAGTAGAGAAAGGACGATCAGCACAGCAGGAAAACCTTGTCCACATCATCAGTTGTCTGTCCATCCTGTTCCAGGGCCTCATGCCTGCTGTGTAAGGGCACTCGGGAAGGTGAGGCAGCCTGGGAGGGAACTTGCCTGTCACCACAAGCAGTAGTAGCCTGCTTCCATTCTCCCCTGTGTCTCCTAGGTCCCCTCCTTCTGCCGGGGGGCATTCCCTGAAATGATTTTTTCCTCACTGTCTTTGATCAGCAGATGCTGATACCTGAAGTACGTTTAATGTCATGGGTAGTGACATAAATGTTAACCATCTGTGCTAGAGGGGGAATAAAAAGAAAGTCACATGTTTCTGTGCTATTTTTAGCATCCATTGAGCTAAGGAGTTTACTTCTCTCTTGAAATCTAGGATGCCTGAATTGTCTCTGCTTTCTGCTGGCAGAATTCTGGCATACTATATTTGAAATCGTCAAATACACCATCTCCATTTTTTTCAGCTACAGTGCACTTTACATGAGAACTGTACATGCATGAGTCCTTTTAGTCAATTTTATGGAAGAACAATAAGAAAACATTACTTTGTGAATTTCACTGCCCTTACTTCTCTAGTAGCATACCCCAGAGCAGAACAGTAACAATGTTGCAGTTATATATTAGTGTACTTTGAGGTTCCTTAAATCAAAGACAGTTTTCAAGTATTACCATCATCTTTTAGTGAAATGTATCTTGGCACAGCTTTTAGTCTTTTGTCGGTGCTAACTGGATGCACCCTGTTGCTGTGAAATAAAACAGCTGTCTTAGAAAGCAGTGTTGGTACCCCCTCTCCTAAATGTTACTTAGGTTGCTAAATATTTCACTTTGTATATCCAAAATGGCAGTACTTCTGAAGGCACCTGTTGGAAGCTGGGTCTCTAAACTTCTCTGAGATAGAGTGATAAAATGAAGAAAGCAGTTATTCAAAGCAACAAAACTTATTAGGGATGCAGCTGAAGTAAGCATGTTCCTGATGGTGGCTTTTTAATCGCCTGACATTCTTACCACAATAGAATCTGAACGAAAGCCAAGGGAGAGTGTACCTGTATCACCCTCTAAGTCTGGGGGTTTTTGGGTTCATAATACATTTTACCACAATGAAGACTTCAGACAACTGATTGCTTTCATATCTATTTTCATGATACCAAGGAGGAGACAGTAATCTATTAATAACTATGTCCAGATTTTTTTTGTGGTTTAAGTAGCCTGAATTCAGTTTCTTATGATCTGTCCTTTGTTTTGGGAAAAGTGGCACTTTCTGTGATTGCACCAGTTTTCTTACACCTCCCACTGGTATCCTTTATTGGTTCTGTAAGCTGATTTTGCATTTCCCAGTGCAAGATCAGTCATTTTTTGAATGCTTCCTCTGTGCTATCATCTCATCCACTGGTGTTTCATTAAACTCTGCCAAATTCCCACTGTCAGATGCATTGCTTGATAACAGAAGTTAAGAAATCTTGCAGATTTTCAGAGAAAGTGTCCATGGTTTCTTTCTTAGGCTAAGCTTGTCACCTGCACTAGGAATCTCTTATTTTCCTATCCTGCTTTCTTCCTGGTCTGTGCATTTTTAACTTGCAAAGTTAATTTTTGCTCTGAGATCAATCATCTTTGGTCATGATTTGGTGCCCTCCCACCTGATTTGGGCCAAAGCTCAGTACAGCGGAGCTTTTCAGTTTGCTTTGACCTCGCAGTAAAATTACTGCTCTGAATAAACCATGCTTTCTTACTTCTGGCTTCAGGCTTCCTTCTCTAGTTAATTTGTTGATGTTTCGTTGCTTGTCTCTTGTTTAGATGATTTTCATTTTGTGCTTTGTCAAGGGGCTGTTAGAGTTTTGTTGCATGCTATGCCATAAATGTTTAAAGTGGTTTGGAAAGAGGTTTGTTTAGTGTCTCTTTTGATGTATGAAAGAGGATAGGTAGGTGTTTAGAGCGGGGAGGTCAGTCTTCAAAGAGGGGCAGGAAAAAACCCTGCACCTACTGCTGTGTAACTGAATGCTGGATGCTTCAGAAGACGTAAATGACCTTAACCCTGGTTACTTAAGGAAATTATCCATGGATGGATATTGTCAGCCCTAGCTTCCTTTCTGGAGAAGGAGTCGTAGATACAGCTAAGGTTACATCTAACACTGCAATTTGTGCAACTCTGAAAAAGAGAAATTAAGCATTCATTGTGCCTTACAACTGCAAAATAGATCACACCCCACCCCCCCACCCCCCCCCCCCCAGCAGGCACACATAGCTCCTCGCTTCTTGAAGAGGTACTAGTTCAGGTGTTCAGTACAACCGTTCTGTGCAAGTGCAGCTTCTGGCTTAAAATATCTAAAACTCAGGTTCTCTTAAATTTTATCAGTCTACTGCATTCAGTAAAGCCTGTGAAAGACTCATGTAAAAGATGACAACCTTAGAGAAACCTCAGATTTCAGAGTTACCCTACTGAGTTACATTTTGAGTCGCCAGTTTAGATGCTTGGAATTCTTTCTTTTCCCATTCAGTGCTGTTGTTAGTAGCAACTTGAGGGAACACCTTATCAAAGGGGGCAGAATCAAATGAGCAGCAAAATGCTTGGCTTTTATGATCAGCTTGTATGACTTTCAGCCTGATAGAGCCGCTCTAGGTTTTTCTTTTACCTTTAAATTAGCTGCCACACATCTTAAAATATTTTTTGAGATGTTCAAGTATTAAAGTGTTTACAAAGAAAACAAAGGAAGCATTTTCTGGTTATGTATACATACCCAAATGAAAATTACCTGATTATTTTATGTTCTTTTATTATGGCTGTGGAAGTTTTGGCCCTTCATTAGCTGCATTGATGCTATTTACTTAATATAATACTAGTTGATGACATGGAAAATACCTCTTTGGAAGAGGTTGGAAACAAGAATCATGGCAGCTTTCTGTTGATGAAAATATGTCTTGCCATTATCAACATACTTGAAGAAGGACGTAATATGCTTTTAACATCTGCAGGCTCCACAGAGCTCAGGCTTTCCACTTAAATATGGGCAGGAAGTAGATTGTGCTGTTTGTTGATATGGACACCAGTGCTACAGCCCTTGAATTTCTTGTATCTTGTTTCTCTTAAATCTCAAAGTTTTTCAGTGAAAAGACTTTTTCAAGAGCAAAACCCTGGCATGAGTCACATGAGAGAAATAGTTGGTGCTGCCTAGCAAAAGTCAATAATCTTGCAAACACCTATGGAGGCTGCTGAAGCATTTCCAATGCAATTTTTTGTAATTTTTCTGTAATTTTTCTAATGGAACTCGAAGCTATAAGGCCCTGGTATTTTGGTGTACCTTAGTTCTAATGTTTGTCAGTTCAGCTGTTTTATTCTGTTCTGCTTTTCATGTCAGAGCAGGAGAGATGGGGAGGCATGAAGATTTCGGGGCATTTCTGCTTGCCAACAGCTAGAGGCAGGAGTAGTCTGGACATAGCCTGAGAGATGTGTACTTTCACCAACACTATTTGGAAGTATGCTTTGTGTTAATGAATAGAGAAGTCAGTCATTGCCCTGAAGCTAAGTGTTCAGCCTTTTGGCTTTAGCTGCTTTTGATGTGAAAGGGAGTATTGAGACTAGAAACTTCCTCCGCTGATACCTTACTGTATTTTTATTGTAACCTTTCTGGAATGGATCTCAGATATTCTGTTGGTGATAATTCTTAAGACCAATATGCAACTCAAAAAAATATGTATTTTTAAATCCATGTTTTAAAGATCTTTACCTGACTTAAATTTTCTATTCGCAACATTAGCATTTCACAATGCTGAGAGTTTTCCTTTTTCAGACTGTTCCTCAAACCTCTGGTTTTGCAGTTCCTGTCATCACACTTACTAATGCATAAGATATGCATGATACCAAATTTCCCATTTACTTACAGTAATACTATTCTTCACTGTTCTCAAGGATCCTGTATTTATAAGGTATCCATTAAGCCACAGACTTTAATAGGTAATCACTTGCAATTATTTTCTTGCCTTTTTTTTCAGAGTGGCTTAGCTGATCACTCTAAAATGCTGACTTCTGTAATTCTGGGTTAATATCCTGCCACAGAAGAATATTCTCTAGAGTGAGGAGAATAGAAGAGTGGAGGTAGGGCAGAAAAGCTGAGGCTATCAACTGCACTCGGATGCAGATTTGGCAAAGTGATGACTCTCTGAACCCATTGGGTATTTTTTGTTTGTCAGATAATTTTAGAGAGTTTTTTTAGTTGCTTGGATGTATCCTCTAGAGAGCTGTAGTTAACTGTAGCCAAGGAGAGATACCATCTCTCTTTGTGTTTGCTCTCTCAAATAAATTTGTAACACTGAGTAATTTGTCAATATTTCATGCACTGAAGGTGATTTGACATCAAAAGGGATGAGGCTCACATGGAATTCTTTATAACAGTTTAAACTATGTTATCTCTCTTATTGCAATTGTAAATTCAGCTCATTCAGGCTTAGAAAATAGTCTGGGTTTATAATATGTTTTCTTTAGCATGGACAGGGTCTTAATAATTGCTTTTCTCTGGCTTGTCGTATAACTTTCAGGGTGAACATAACCACCCTTGATGTTAGGGAAGATACTGGATTATAAAGGACTGCCTACTTGATAGATAGTAAGTTTTGGTACTGGGATGCTCTCAAATAAGACTTTTACTTTGCCTTATCTTTGGCAGGACTGCATTACAATTTATGTGTTTCTAATCTGCACAAGATGGTTTCAAGTTGGTATGTGGCTGCCTCATCTCCAGAGACGGAGAAATTAATTGAGACCAAATTGTGATTAGTCTTTTTAAGTTTGCCTGGACCAGCCTTTCTTTGCTGATGCTGGGTGGCATTTCGTGCTCTGCTGGAGTTCATTCAGCCAGCTGGAGTTTTCCAGCTCTGGAGCAGACATACAGAGCTCATCATGGTGCATAGGAGGAAATAGTTATTACTTGTTGCTTGTCAGTGTCTGCATTCCCTCTGTCCTGGGTTGTAGTATAGGATGCGCACGAAGTATTCTTCACCGTCTTCATGAACTGTTGAATCCAGGTGGGGCAATGTTTTCCCAGACCCCCTCCCTCTGGGCCATTATCTTCTGTTAATGGCCCATCAGATGCCTTGCCCATGACTCACAGATAACTCCCTCCAGGAGCTATCTCTGTTTAATGAGCCATCAAGGACCCCCTGCATGACTCATCATCCGATTGTGAGATGCTCCGCCCAGGGGGAGGAACCAAGCATTCTCACCAGGGTATAATCTGGGGTTTGGGACAGTACAGGGGGCCTTTACCCACTGGATTCCCAGAGGACCAGAGCTACCAGACCTTTCTACAGGATCACTGCTTCAGGAAAACCACCTCGTCTGGACTGCTTCCATCACTCTGCCCAAGTTGTATTCTGACTCTGTCAGTGGTCTTTTATATTATTGCATCTATTTTATGTTACTTTCTTTCCTTTCTTCCTATTAAATTGTTTCTCTGACTTGGAGCCTCTCATTTGTTTTGCTTTCAAACCACTACACCTCTGGTTTGCGTCCACCTCTCTGAGCAGGATAGGGTGTAACACAGAGCTTTGTACCTCAAGTTTGTTAAAAGAAATTGTGACCTTTGAAAGTATTGTACTTACTTAAAAAGTAAAAAGATTTCCCACGGGCAGTGTGTCATGACTGCAGAGTGTAGGTAAATGCTCTGGAAATTTAGCATTCTTTAATTCTGGTCTCAGCTCCAAGTAGGTTCAATCTCGCCTTTGCTGAAACTCTTCAGTTCTGTCACTGATGCTGAGTTCCATTTTCTTGCAGTTCAGGCTTGACTCATTTGAAGGTTCAACATTGCAATTCTTGTTTTACAGCTGGAAGATGTCAGGCAGGTTATTTGGAGACCTGCATGGTGGTCCGTCAGTGGCTTCAGAACCTGTGACCTTAAATTTGGAAAGAACAGAAAAGTTTGGATGTACAGGATGATGTAGTGAAAAATTAATTTAATTTGAATAAAATAGAGGAAAATACTTCCAACAGGATTTATGAATAGATGTTAACTGGAGATCACACCAGAGTGATAGAATTTTAGAGGTGATACCACAATCAATTTTAAGAAAGACAGTTGCAAAAAATGTAGTTATTAATTTTCGCCTCATTATGTATATTTGCATGAAACTTACATTTTGGGGTGCTTTTCTTTTTTTTGCAAACTGAAAACCTCATGCTTTTGGGGAATAAATTGCCTAAAGAGGGCACATATGCCTGTGTTCGACTGAGAATTGGAGCTCTGTATCAACGGAGTGTATTACTCAAGGAAGAAAATTGCTCTTACGATATATATTCTAAATGTAGGTGGCTTACAAGTTAAAATCCAATTCACGTAGATTGATTTTTTGAAAGACTAGAGTAAAATCTATATAGGACGTGTCCTATTTAACTCTGTTTAGGACAAATACTACTTTAAATATAGCTTGTTGTACTGCAGCTACTGAAACCCCATTTAATTCCTAGGCTCTCGGATGGTGGTCAAATAATGGATTACTGTTAAAATGGGAGAATAAATCCTGCCGGACACAATTCCAAAGAATCTGCTAGGATATGTAAAGGCACACGCACGTACGTACACGTGCATGTATGCAGTGTACTGGATTGGTTGTGTTTGTGGCAGCAGCTTGACATTGCTGAACTTGAGAAGAGTGGAAAAATGCCAACAATGCTCATCCACAGAGCAGCAGGCAAAAGAGCTTAAAGGCCTTTCACTGCCTGTGGAAGAATATCAAATGCATGTTTTCTCTTTTTAACATCAGAACTAAACTTTGAAAATGAAATGACTTGCATTCATAATGCAAAGAAAGGAAAACTTGGGAGAGGAAGGAAAAACCTGCAATGTGTGTACTGCAGGGAATACAGAAACAAGGTTTGTGTGTGAGGTACTTAATTAATTATTGCTTCTAAAAACTATTTTAAAACCTTTAAAAGATGTGGTTGTGATGCAGGCATGGATTACAGTGACTGCTGGAAAACTAGAAAGGATACAGTTGAGGTCTCTTCACATGGTCCTACCCCTAAAGAAACAAAACGTGTGCCATGCATCTCACGTCACTGAGATTCAGCTGCTCTTTTAAGTTCAGGAATAAAATCCCAACTTTTCTATTATTAAAGGAGATTAACGTTCCTACACAGAGAAGACAATGGAGAGGATGTTTACACCTTTTCATACATACACTCTTAGATAAAAAACTGACTGAGACATGAAGATAGGTGTGTGTTAGCTGATTTAGTGATTGAAGACCTATACACAGTGGGGATTTCTACAGGCTGCAAACTTCAGGTTCTTCTATATGGCAAAGACATTTCTTCTTATTTGTGAAAATATTTGTTGCATCGTGGGTTGGATTTTGGTGTTTAGTCGATTTTTTTGTTTTGTTCTGTTTTAGTTGGTTGGGTTTTTTGTTGGTTTTCGGGAGTTTTTGGCTGGGGTTTTGGTGGTGGTGGGTTTTCTGGTTTTTTTTTCTGTTGTTGGGGTTTTCTTCTTGTTGTTGATTAGTTGGTGGGGGTTTTGGTTTGCTTTGAGTTCTTTTTTGTGTGTTTTGGGATAATCTGCTGAATCACAGCAAAACACAACCACCAGAGTGTTTTCATTGGTGCTTCTGGAATCCTGCTGGCTTCCAAGATAGTCTTGGATGCCTATTAGTAGTTTCTATGGGGCATGTGTATAAGCACCATGATTTTCTTTGAAGGCAGCTCATCTTGGGTGTTAAGGGAAAAATTTATTCTAGGTAGATTTTAAAATGGATGGTGCTAATTCTGGATTACATGTTTTTGGTTGGTGGTTTTTTGTTTTGTTTTGTTTTGTTTTTCTTACTATATATTAACTGTAAAGAGCTTTGTGTCTAAAGAGATTACAAAACCAGAAGGGTTTCTGAAGGGACGAATATTCATGTGACATTAGGGCTGCAAAACATATGGTGTAACACCTTACAAATGTGGGGCTGTCTTAATCATCCCCCAGGAGAGTAAAATTATTCTTCTGTAGTACATAGGAGAATAATAGTATAGAGTATATCTCTATATAATATAGTAGTAACATGCTCCATATCACCAAAATCATGTTTTGCAATATTTTTGTCTGTTTCTCAGTGCCTCTAAACTAGACACCAGTGTAAATAATGTTCACTCTGTTTAGTCAGAGAAAACAGAAGAGCTTACACCAGTCCGATCTATCTTTATGATGGGAAAAGTGACCAGGTTCCCTACAGTACCTTACATTACATTACAATTTACATAATTTAGTGTTCCAGAATTAGTCAGCTCACATTATTCTCCAGTAAAAAGGAAGGAAAAATGATAAAGGGAGTGAGATTTTATTTGTTATTGGTGTGTTTGTAACTTTTGTCTAAAAAGACCAGCAAAATCTTCTCTTTGAAGGATGCTCTGAGACAGCTCAAAAACCTATTTTACCCTAGAGTCATTTGTTGGTCACTAAAATGTATGTCATTGGTTGACTTGTACAAGAAATCACTTTGGAACTTTCAGTTGCCAGCTCTACAAGCTCCATCTGTGTTCTGAGTCAAGCTGAATCTTTTCCCACACTGGTACAGTAAGCTTTCCCTGAACAATCCCTCTGCTTCAGCTCACTGGAATTTAGTAAATAATATGGTCATGCCCAAGAGGGAGTAGAATTCAGCTTAGGTTCTTAGCAGTGTTGGCTCTGCAGGCATTGCAGGGGTGAGCATTACTGACAAATTATTTTTTATGACCAAACATAGCAGACACATATTTTTATAATGCGTAAGACAAGAAATGCTGTAGGATGCACTGACTGTGGTATGGTGTGTGCTTTTATTATTATCCCAGACAAACAGCCACATCTAAGTTTTGTATTATGGTTTTATGCAAGTATGTGGTTTAGTTTCTTAAAAAGAAATCTAACTATAACTGTTCAATTTCTGAACACAGAAAAGTGGTCTGAAAGTAAACCTTGCTAGGAAACAATTGTGAAGGGCAGAAAGGTTTGAATTTCTCAATATTTTTATGTATTATTCCCTGAGAGGGTGTGTTGGGTGCATGAAAATACTGAATCCTGATTTTTCTTTTTTTTTTTTTTAAAGCTTTGCAGCTGGAAAATAAACACTTCTGTGGTGTTCTTAGTGGAGATTGTTTTCCCTTGACAAATATTGCCTTTTGACAAATACTGGATTCATAAGTTGTACTCAAAATATGTTTGCATTTTCAGTACGCGTTAAAATGAACTTCAAAGCTTAAGAAATTGTTTAAAATTGTCCATAATGGTGTTAAAGAGAAAACCAGAATCACTTCTTGTCCTAAATTATTTAGAGTGCGCATCTCTCCATAATCTAAAACCATGTGTCAATGTCGGTACACAACAGCAATTGTAGGTGGCTACTCTAATGCTTCTGTTCAGGGTTACTGACAGACCTTCAAGAAAACCTGGAGAGATGGTGAAGCAAGGTTAAGGCACAGAAACTGTGCAGGAAATCTGGGAAGAAAATTAAATTCTTGCAAATTTTGTGCCTTGAGCGTGGAAGTATGTTGCTAGGTGGTACACCCTGATGACAGTGTGACGTAGGGGGCTCTTAAAATAATTGGATATGATTGAGATTTGACAGTTGCCATGCTGCCAAGCCAGTGGTTCAAAACTTTTTTTTTTTTTTTTTTAATTGGCATAGATGCCATAGTCCACTGAAAACCTGTTAGTACGTGACCTGTTTCAGGTTATGAAACACAGAGTGATGAGGGAAATATTTTAGCTTAGTTGTTGGTGTTTTTCTTTAATTTAGGAACAGTGTGTATCTTCCTACCAAAAATTGCTATTCAGTTCTGTATTCATAACTCTAGATTTTAGGTAGATGGAATTATGTCCAGTCTTTTTAGATACCACGTGGTTCCCTTTGCTGAAGAGTAAAATGAAAAAAAAAAAAATTACTATAAATAATCTACACTTATTATTATGCAGCCAGTTTAGAAATTCCCAGCCTGCAGCTCTTCCGAAAACGTGATTTTGCTCTATATGATTATTGTTCTTTTTACTCTTCATTCTGACTTTAACTGCCAGTCACTGTAAATCTGTAGCCAGAAGCTAATGTTGGATGTATCTTCGTTTTGGTAGATGCTGACTACACTTGTGGGACTGGAAAGCAGTTGCCCTGAAGTTGCCAGTAATACATGAACCTGGAGGAATCTTAAATATCTTCAAGGTGCCTAGTGTTGCAATGCCAAAACTTCCTGTTCAGCTGTCAAACAACCATGCTTTCCTATTCTTTCTGTCATAAGAAGCTCCAGTATTTGGTTTTATTCTAGTGGTAAGATCACTAGATCTGACACAGGGAGAAAACCACATTGTATATTTCCTGGATTTCTACACTGAATCCAGTTTCAGAATTACCAGTATTAGGCTGAAGGAATTGTATGTATTGGTATCAAAAACTACGCAAGTAGGAGACATAGACAATAATAGAAAATCTGCTTTTGCAGGAATAAATTTATTATGGATAATGGTGCAGAAGACCTGCAATATAAGGAAGGATAGGCTTGCCACAGAAATGGATTAGTAAGTAGGAAGGTTCTCCTGAATAGTATGAACAGCCAACACTACCTCTAGAAATGATGGTGTGATGTTGTTGATACTACTTGTGAGTCTAGCAGTAAATTGTGACTAGTGAATGTACCTAACTTAACAAAAATTCTGTAGTGCAGCTAGTGGAAGAGTAGGAAGCTATTTCTGCTACTGCTCCTGAATAGATCTTTTCAACAGCACTGAATTTAGAGGCGTAGAATGGGGCAAATAAGTTAGGAATATAGGGTACTTCCTTACTTGATGAAATTGAAATAGTAAGGATTGTTTACACTCAAGACTTCTGGAATTGTGGCATGCCTCAGCAAGACTACACAAAAGGGTCTGTACATGGTTGGAACTGGTGTTTTCCTTTTGAAGGGACACTGGACAAGGCAATAGAGATTCCTTTGTTTTTCCAAGGAAAGCAGGACACTTCTTGAAAGGGCTTTATTTTTATGTTCCTTGTTGTAATAAAGATATGTAGGCTTACAGGGCTTGACTAGTTTTCCTGCACAGTGGCCTTTTGTCTTTATTGTCTGCCTTTTGAACGTACAGATTTTCAATGGCACACCATGTTGATCCTCATTTGCTGACATACTTCTGTTGGATGTTGTTAATTAGTTCCTGAACAACTTCGCTTCTGTCGTTTGGGATATTTGCCATATGTCAGGCATAGGCTTTTGTGTTGCTGCTCTCTGTCAGTTACTATTCTGAATATGTCAAAAGCTGAGTAGAAAGCTAATTTAAGTCTAAGCACAACTGCTCATTTGAACATTACTTAAGACTTACTTAAGACTTACTGGTAGACTAATTTTGCAAAGATGCTTCTAGCCATGCTGCGTGGGCTTGATGTGTAAGCATCTCTAAAATACCTACTGGGCCATCCCTTGCTGAATTGTCTTGGCTGCTTGTTGTATTATCTTTTTCTAATTTTGTGTATAGTGTCACCATTTCTACGTCCACTAGTGAGATCACCATTGAAATGTGTAACTTTTTTTTCATATTATGGGAAGAACATAGGAGGCTGTTTCTGCTTTCCTTGTGTAGGTTCTAACTCCTTGTTCCTTTGAAGCCTCAAGCACAAGCAAAGACAGACTGTCACATAACAATGTATTTTGGGATGCATTTTTTACAAAATGATTTGCCTAAAATAAACTGAATTAACAGACTGACAGTCAAATTTGAGACCTTTGCAGAAGTTTTCATAGGAGCAAGAAAAGAGATGGTCACTGAGGGAGATCTGTGATTCCATGCTTAAGAATTCTTCTCCCCTACTGCAAATCAGGGTATCCAGGGCCATGTGACAGCACTGATGCTGAGGATGTAACTAATCAGTATGCCTTTGGAGAAGCAGGCTCAACCCTGAGACAATGCTGAGGTCACTCAGGTGACAAATAACTCAGAAAGGAAATGCCAGTGGGAAGATCTCCAGAAAGATCAGCCAGATGTGTGTCTCATAGACTGAGACACACAAAGATGCAGAGGGATTACTTCCCTTAAAAAGGGATTTGTACAAAAAAAAAAAAAGTATCTTCATTTAGAGCAAGTTCATTTTGATAAAACTTCACTGTGAAGTAGTGCAGTACATCATTAAAAAAACAGGAAAATATTTAGAGTTTTTGTTGCATATATATATATATATATATATAGATATATATGTACCAACAAGAAGCTGCTGCTATCTGGGCAAAGTATGATACTCACAGAGGTGTTTAAAAACTCATTAATTCACTATGTGTGTGTTTGTTGATTCCTGAGGATATTGCTATTAAATATTGTGGCTTTGTTTTTTCCTGCAGCAAAAGTACTAGATCTTCCACTCATTAATCCTACTGCTAAAAAATAAGCAGTGCCATAACTCATGGAAATCCATTGCCTTCCAGTAAGGGAATTACAATGAGTTGCATAAAGAGATTTTCTGAAAATACCACATGGGCACTGATTTATTGTCATAGTTAAAGGTGAATCACCTTGTGCAGGCTTGGGGGAATATATGGCAATGCCTTTAGGGTATTACCTTCAGTGCAGTGGATGCTTTAGCTGGCCCAGAGAAAATGTTAGACTTACTAAGGCATTGGTTTTGTATGGTGAGTGTGAGGATCTTGTATCTGACAGTGGCTATTACCTGTTTGGAGGTAATATTTCAGGTAATTTTTGTTCTTTTACTTTTCTGCTCTGGAATTTCGTATGGGCATATCATTCTGATGTAGAAGATTATGCAGAGTGTACAAAGGAGTACAGAAGGCTTACATGTAATGTACCTTATGCAACCTGTGTAACTCCATCAAAATGCAAATGTCTTCAGACACCTGCACACACAGGACATAACAAACCTCTTTATATTAGTCAGCTAGCTCTAGGAAGTCTTACTACAGCATGGAAGATAATTTTTTAACAAAACTGTTTCAATAGTCAGTGTTCTTAAGCATATCTAAAGCTTTTGTTTGTGTTGTGTCTGTGGGTAAAAAGATATTCATTTGGCTGAGCAGGAGCCGCTACGTGTTGTAATCCTGGTAACGTCCTCTACAGCTCTCACCATGCCAGATGATCCTTCAAGTATTTCCTGTGTTCTTGTTGGGGACAGTCAGTAAGTGAATGGAAAGAAAGCTCAACATGATACAGTTCATGGCATGTTCTTACCGAAACGTTGGGATTTGATTTTTATAAGAAGCTATTAGAAGTTTGCTGAAAGTTTGTACTGCGGTGAGTCCTTATATCATTTGTTTAACCTCTGTTTTATGTTATTATCATTTTTAGTTACGGGGGAGAATATACAGGAAAGTCAATTGCAGCCTGCTCTTCATCAGCGTTGGAAGCTAGAGGCTTGTAAAGTAGTCTAGATGATAAGCACCTCTGATGCCATCTGGTGCAATGCAACTGCTCGAAGCAGAACCAGCTAGACTTGACTTTTGCAGGGTCAGGACCAGTTGTGTTCTGGGGATCTCAAAGGATGGGCATTCATATTCACTGGGTGTTTGGTCCAGTGTTTGACCACCTACATAACTATTGTATTTATATGTTTAATCAGTGTTTTCTATATTGTAACTTTGGGCTGTGGCTTTTCAGCCTGCCACTGTGCACCTTGAAGGCTGGCTGTCTTCTGTTCCCTCCTGTATGAGTAGTGGGAGACCATTAAAGATACAAGGAAATGTCTCTTTTCTTATGGGTGAACAAACCCACTATTTCCTATGTCCTGTACAGCAGAGTTTTTGTCCCTTATGCATATCCTAGATCGGTATTGACTCTGAAGTTTGAGTGATTAACTTTATTTTCATCTGTGCAGGCTGGTAATAAGCACTTGATCCAAGCAAACAGCTAAACTGTTGGAAGTTAACTCAGCTGGCAGCTGCAAGGGTAGACTTAATATGTTAATGATTTTTGCTGAGAAACTAAAGCTGGTATCATAGGCGAGGGTGCTTACAAAGGCAGAAATGGGAGTTTTTGCAACAGCAAGTAGTGGTAGGGCAAGGGGGAATGGTTTTTAACTGAAAGAAGCTAGAATTAGATTGGAAATTAGGAAGAAATTATTTACTGTGAGGATAGTGAGGCACTGGAACAAGTTGCAGAGGGAAGTTGCTGGTGCCACATCTTGGCAGGGGCTTGGGGCACTTGGAATTCTGGTCTGGCAGAAGGTGTTGAGAGGCGGGTTGGAACTTTGGGGGCACAGGGTGGTCTTTAAAGTCTCTTGCAATCCAGACTGTTCTCTGAGTCTATGAGTTGTTGCTTTCATCATGCTCTACTGTCCTTTAATTGATTACCTGTTAATCTGCAGTCAGACTTCACAGTGTAAAGACATTAAAGCGTTATAGTTACTGTAGTGGAAAACCAGTGTGATTCTTTCAGATTATTGGGGTTTTTAATACATTTTTTAAAAAATTATGTTTAAGAGACGTTAAACCACCCAAAGTAATAAAAAATAAAATTACTAGAAGGATAAGTAATTTGTGGACAAAATGACAGCCAAATTAAAAGTTGCAAATGTAATCTTAAAATTTTACTATTGTGTATTTTGCAAAGGACAGTCAGTGCTTTCTAGCTAATGCCAAGGAATAGATTCAGATTTACTATGTAACTTGAATGTGGTTTAAGCATCTGGAATAGAACTAGTTCCCTTTCATGTGTGAGCTAAACACATTTCTTGAAAGACCTATTGTCTTTTGGAGTCATTTGACCTCATCTGGCAATTTTTTCCTGTTTATTTAGAAAACATAGGCTACAATTGCCAGTTTTGTCATATGATGACTAACATCATTATAATATAATGGAATATTGTGTAAACTTATAAAAATCAAAAACTTGCTCTTCAAAAGATGAAAGAAGGTGGTCAATTTGTTAAAAAAATGGGGCTGTTCGAGCTAATATACAATCCAGTTTGATGTATAAAGTTATGAAATAGATTAATTTGTTGAGAAGTTGAAACTTAAAATCAATCTAGAAGATTTCAAGATGTCACCTCTGCTGACATTTTAAATTCTTTTATTTTTCCCTCAATTTTGCTTTCTTCTATATATGAATGGAACTGCTAGTTGTTTTGTTGAGGTGTTTGGACAATCAGATTTCGTCATTTTTTTTCTGCTTGAGTCAGTCAGTACATGCCAAGGGATTTTGCTGTAAAAACTAAATCCAGTGTACACTTGATAATCTCCTTATTAGATGTTAGTTGTAACAGCTCACATTATTAAAAAACTTCACTCTTTTCAGCCGTTAGTCTCAATTTCTAACTCCTTTAGCTAAAGAAATCATGAGCCGTCATGAACTTTTGGAAACTTAATGAAAGCTGAGTGTGCTGGAGACCTACTTCCCTCTGTTGCTTAAGTGCTGGCATGGAAGCCTGTGCCAGTTTCCTCCTGCTTGTGTTCTGATGAAGCTGTAGTTTGCAAGACCCTTAATCTGTCAGGAGTCTTTAAACAATCTGATAAAAACTGCCCACATAGTAGACTTGGGAAAAATGTTTTAGTGAGGACAGCAGCTTTGGTATCTTGTAGTTGATGGAGATCACAGCATTGGTTAGAACATCATTATGCTGGGCTTAGATATCAGATGTTACTGCTTTAGAATAAATCTGTCACTGAAATTCAGTGGTTTGGAGGCAGTGTCTAGCATTTCAATTTATCTTGCACATTACCTTAAGTTGTGCATCTCTGTGTTTCTTCTGTGTGGGAGATGTTTTGACATGAGGCATTTGAAACTCATAGGTCTACACTTGCTTATTCAGAGTGTGTGGGCTTCTACACTTCAAATGGTCATTGTCACTTTGTGGTTCAAAAATTGAATAAAACACTGAAATGTTAAACATATGCTAGTGCTGACTGGAATTTTAATATTATTCTGTATGGTGTCTCTTTCATCAACTTTTATATAGTACTTGGAGACTGTATAAATGATGGACTCTGCAGTGTAACCTCACAGATTTAAAACAGCTGAAAAAAGTGAGAATACCACAATATTCAAGGAAATGTATAGGGATTTTGCAACCTTCTTCAAAAAATCACACTGGCTATGGTGATCCTGTATATCCAGCCATTGGTTTCACGGTGTTAGTTTGTTACCGAATGATCTAATTGGTAGGGGTGGGTGTTAGCTTTCCAGCTTTACATGTATACATACTTTTTATTGTTTCTAACATGAATCTATAGGTTCCTAATTAGAGTGGAAAGTGTGGAGAAATGTATCTTAAACACACAATGCATAAAAACACATGCAAGGGCTACCCTTGCCCCTACAGCCCCCTTACACAGAATTTGATGCGAGACACCTTTTTAGGCAATTTTGATTGGTCAGTATTGGGAACACAGGCACATCACTCAAACCACAGCTTGTCTTGCTGAGACACATTCAGACTATCAGGACTATTTTGGAAGTAGAACAGCATGTGTGTGGGAGGACAGAAGAGTACCTCTACAGGGTGATCTGATACTTCCTATTCTGAGTAAGTACCTAGCCCTTCCTGTGTGTTAACGTCTGGAGGATCAAATGGGTGCCTCAGCAGAGGGAGTCTTGCTGCTGGTATTTTTTCAGAACAAAAAGTATGAAAGGTCAAAGAACGAAAATGAAATGAAGGATTTCAGTTTCTCCTCTAATCATACAAATCCTTCATCCTGAAACGGCTCACTATCTTGACTTTGATTAAATCCTTTCCTTAGTTTTCTGTCTCGGGATTTTTTTTTTACCTTTGGCCTGCACTGCTTTTGAAGTTTCAGCTGAGTTTTTGAATACAAAGCTAGCAAATGGCTCTGTTTCAGCAGTTCTTTCATTGAAATGTCACTTTGTCCTCAGGGAAGAGATAGGAAACAACTATCTTGATTGGTAAAAAGAACCCAATGTGAGTTTGCAGATTAAGAGTTTGCTTTTAGCGTTGGATAATTCTGAAATTAGCGCTAGAATAAGTGGTAAGAGAAGTTCTCCAAAAAAGGCTTGTTGTTTGAGGGTTATTTCTGAAACACCAAACACAATAGATGTGAGACCCTATAGTCTGATAGTTCCTATTTAATTTTTTAAAAATATACATATCATATCCGTTCTGTCAGGATCTAGATAGTGCATCCATATAGTGTGAAAACAAAATATAGTGAAAACAAATATAGCGGGTGGATACAGAGGAAAACCAGGAGCATTTTCCTTCTTCGCATTTGCCCTGTCTATCATAAGAATGGCAGTTGTGGTGGCTCTACTAGGATTTCTTTTTCTTTAGGAGAGTTTGGGATTTGGATTGGTTTAGTATGGAAAGATGTATTAGCACGAGATCTCCTAGTGTTAAAAAGGGTTAGATGATGTGATTAAAAGTTAATATATTTCATTATGTTCTAAATACCATACTGTTACTTAAAAGTCAAGCCTGTGAAGAAGTATCAGAGAGTGAATTGTTTCTTACTGTATTTGATGCCGTTGTAATGATTGAGCTAGCAGTCAAAATTGACTCTCATGTTGTGGAGACAAGTATTTTAAGCTGTGTAACCTTCTAGTGTTTATGAATGCACAGTCATCTTTTTGCTTTTAAAAAAGGAAACTTTTGGAAGGCAATAAATGTTAAGTGCTTATTCTCTGACCACAGAAACCCATTCTGCAAAGCAATTCTTTATAGCATGTAGATGTTAGTGTAGACATTGATGACAGTAGGTATTCTGTTGCCTAGTTTCTTTACAGTTTACTTTACTGAGATCCTAAGATATAAAAAGCCGGGACATCATACAGCTGGATAAAGAACATTTCTGTGTGGAAAAAGAGAGTTGTCACTTTTTCTTGTTTTGTAAAGTGGGATAAATTAAATGGGTATGCAATATGAGAAAGGTGCCATATGAATGAATTTTAATAAAGGAGCATTGTTTTCAGAGATTTTGAATGCACAATATGGCAATAATATATCATCCCCCCTGAATGAATTCCTTCCGTTTCCACCATGCGTTGTTTTATGCTTTAGTGCACATTCCTCATCTGCACCTGGAATGCTTTCATTTGAGGGTGGCATTCTGCAGGTGAAATACATGCAGACTTTTGTGTTGTAGGGTCCTTTGCAATGCTGTGTGTCACATTTCACGTAGACTTGGATTCCTGATATGTCAGCCATCTCAAAATATCTAGTGTAGAATTAGTAGAACATGCTCTTCTGGAGCTTAACAGATTCTTTTGCTTTTGATACCCAGCACATGTAGGCTGGCACTTGGCTTTGGAGTATCTTTGTATAAGACTTCATACAAAAGTTGACTTCACTTGCAACTTTAACTTCTAGCAGAAAAGTAATTGTCAGCCTCCCGTGATCTAAGTGATATCACTTAATATTTTTTACATGTTTGAGACCTTGGTGTTACTCCACGTCTTAACCTTTTCTCTTTTTTTGGAGATGACCTCTCATGAAGAGCAGAGGGAGTACTGCTGAAAGGAGAAAAAATTCCAAAACTTGTCTTCTTTGTGCAGGCGGAGAGCTCGCCTAATTCAGAAGTGCTGCCATTGCTTATGAAAAAGCTTCAGCTAAAGAAGTGCAGCCTAACCTCTGGACAAAATCTGTAGATAGTGAAAAAATATCACTTCTTCCCTGAAAGCCTAAAATACAGGGGAGTAAAAAGGAAATTTTATGTATTTCTGGACCTATCAGTGTCAGTTGTGTGTTTAAAGAAACAAATTACAGTTTTGAATTTCTTGCGACAAGTAGTCTTTGGAACTATGAAAAACAGCATTTCAGTGAAGTGTTTGTGGCTTTGCTGGAGGGCAGGTTAAATACATGGTATAATTAGTTTAACGTTTCGGGCAAAAGTTTAAAGTTGTTCAAAGTTTCAAGAAGCTTGCAGAGTTAAAATATTTTTTGTGATGCAGCTATTGGAGGCTTTCTGATTTCTGATCTGGTATTTCAAAGGAAGTGCTACCATGTGGGTGCAAGGCATCACTCGCAGGTTTAAGAATAGAAAAGATCAATTTTTACTTCATTTCTGTGGTAACTGAAATGTGATCCAGTTTCACTGCATCTAGTATACATTCAAAGCAAGGCTTCTGAGGTGGGTCTTCAGGCTACTTCCATTCTTCTCAAGACATTTAAAACACAAGCCTTCTGCTTCAGTTTTAAGATCAGTTTTGCTTCTGCTTCAGTTCCAAGATCAGCTTTTCTTTTCATGGTGTAAAGATTGCCTGTTATGTACATCACAATCCAAATTGTTCAGCTTTTTTGTCAAGGGAACAAACTGAGGAAAGCCATTAAGTGATGTCACTTCATATTCCACTTCCAGGATCCTTTCATAGGTCTTTTCCTGTCATCTCACCGTTATTGTGCTCCTTGTCACCCCTTGCCCTCCTAGTAAAAGGAGAAGTACTTTGGCACAAGGCAAAGGGGGAAGAAACACTGTAATAGATTTTTAACTTTTTTTTGTCCATTGATACCAAAAGTTTTAGTAACTTGACCTAAACTGCCAAGAAAGATAACAGTCAAGCTAGCTAAGCATAATATGAACCTGCTTCTATTCCCCTCCTGCTAGCAAAAAAATCCACAAGGAACTCAAATAGAGTAGACAAGACTCACTGTAGTTAGGCTGACATGGTTGGGACATTTATTTGTTTGTCAGAAGCATCTTGAAGACAAAGCTTTAGGTGATACTCAGGGGTGTGTGTATGTTGAAGTTCTTTGCACTAGTGTCATAAACATTTATTTGTTTTATAGATGACCTTTAATCATATTTCATTACTACTTATTACTAGATTAGTGGTGTGTAAATGTATTCTAAGGGTAATTATTTATGGTATGATATCAAACATTTTGAGGTATGGGTGAAGCCTAGTGGGATTAAATTTTGCTGAGCCCTGTCAGCACTTTTTATTTCCTTTTAACACAAAGTGTATTATATGTCTTCCCCTCCTCATGGTGATTAATTCAGCTGATCAGCCACGGCTTCTGTGGCCCTGGAGAAGACAGGGGCCACTTCCCAAGCACAGTACTTTTAACTCCTAGAACACAGAATCAGTCTTTCACCACAACAAGTCAGTCACAGAGGAGAGGCTTGTGAGCTGCGCAAGGATGGAACATGGAAAGCCACAGTTGGTAGATGGAAATGAGCATAACTACGTTTAATTTCTTCCTAAGTAGGAGGTGAATGTGCTGCTTCTAAGCTTCTTTCAAATTCAATTTACTTAAAAATCAGTCTTGTGTTAATTCTTACTGTGTATAAAACATTGTTATGCATGTATTCTTACTGATACAAGACCTCAGAAAATACAACTTCAAAATGAAATCCTGGCAAACCTAATATTTATGGTGTCCTCTGTTAAAGCTTTGTAACCTGTTCAGGCGTGTTCCCCTACTGCTTTCTCTTGTGTTAATTCCTCGTAAAGAGGTGATTTTTTACAGTGCTTCCCATGTCCCTTTACACATTCTAGCTGGTCATTTTGGTTCTGGCTGAGACCATGTCTACAGAAACAGCACATTCTAGTAGGTTCAGCTGTGTGGGACGGCAGAATAGTTGCTGTTGGGGAGTCATGATGTGCATTAGATGTCTTGTGATCTCCAGCCCGGCTCACCTGGTTCATTGGCCTCAATGTCTGTTAGCAGTGGGGGAGCATCAGTTAGTCTTCCAGTTCAGCTTCATCTAAAAAAAAGTCTAATTTGTGCACTCCAGGGTTAGTGTGAAATTAAAATTGAATCATGATAAGTGAGAACTGGTGAAGTTGCTTCAAAAGCATTCTCAGGATCCAAGCTAAAAAAGTAATGGAGATGCAAGCTGGATACTTCTGCAGGGGAAAAAAAAAAAAAAAGTAAATAAAATTTTTATTTGCTTTTACAGTGAACTATTTTGTGGCACTGCATTTAAATACTGTTCCATAGCTTGATGGAGCTCACATCAGTGGGCACATATCAGGGAGTTATAGGCTGATGGCCTCTGATAAGGAGCTCACTTTAGATAAGAGACATGGTTTGCTGGCAGTGCAGTTTAGCTAATGGTTACTGGTTGACTAGCTGATGATTAGTGGAGAGTCATTTACAGTCATTCACAAGATCCAGCACTTTGTTACTTGGATGCCAACGATCTTAGCAACAAGTTAAGGAGTAAAATAAGTTACTTAGCACAAAAAAGAAGTTAAATTGTTGTAAAAGCTCATAAACAAGATAAGAAAAATCTAAAATGTTTGGGTGTGTCTACATCTTCTCTGCATCGAAACTATTAAAATGAAAAAACTATGGATGTATTGTTTGGATACATAAATTTGGCTGCTATTTTTTTAAAAGAGGGAGAGGGGCAACTGCTGCAGACGTGAAACAATTTTAAGTGTTTTAATTAGATCAGTGTATTTTCATACAGCTGTCTAGATTATCTTTCTGTGTCAGCATCACAGCCTATTAGAGTAAGGGATGTGTCAATATAACTTTTTTATGTCTGGAATACTTTTTTTGATCGATTGATTTTGTAAAATTCTGTGGAATTGGGGAATTCACTAGTAGTTTTAGCATAGATTGGATCATTGTATTTAGCTGATTTATGGAATTTTATGTGTTCCTCCTCATTCCAGCTATTCATAGCATGCAAGAAGGTACTGAGACCTGCTGAAATCTGTAAAAGGGAAAAGGTGTGGACCAGGATTAAATGTGTTTTGTACTTGCTGGCTAAACCCTATGATGTATTCTCATAGCTGTGGGCTCTGATTCATAAAGATTTTATCTGTAGCTATTGAAATAGTAGCTAGCCCAGTCGAGGCATGTACCTTTGTGCCTTGAGTCTATGTGGTCTTACAATCTCATAGCCAGTTAGAAATTGAGATCATTAAAAACAAGACTGAGTGAACTTTAAGGTAATGGGAGGGTTTCACTTGAGCTCAAGTAATTCTTTAGCTGTTAAACTCTTACTTTGTACAATATGCCTGAAACTGAGATATTTGAACTGTTTCTCGTGGCTTTTTAAATTCTTTTTTCCAAATGCAGGCATTTTTCAGAGTATGGGCATATGATGACTGCACACTGCATGAATTGCTCTGTGTTAGCTTCTGGCTCTGGCCTAAAAAGTGAGGATAGGGTTTTCTTACTTTTCTCCTTCAGAAGCAATGCTTAGCTGGAGGCAGGCAACCAAAGCAGCTTTAATTAGGGAAATTCTTTACTGGATCTAATTTTTTTATTTGTGTGTCATTAGATTACTAAAAAATGAAGCTGTGACTCTGAAAACTGGGAAGTAGAGATTAAGCAGTTCTTGCCTTCTGTCACAGAGTGTAGGAGTCAGAAGAGTCCCTGAGCTGGCATTTTGCCTTACTGCTGCACTGCATCCCTTCAGCTGACAGTCTATAATCATGCAGACTGAAAGTTATCTTGAGTGTATGGGTTCAGAGTTCAGTAAAGATTTATCTGTGACTAAGCCTGATCAAACTCAAGGCACTGTTCTGGACATTGCCATGAAGTATGTTATGAATAGTGACGTCAGGGCATGCAACTAAGAAATTCCGTAAGTTGTGGCTTCACAAAGTATTCTAACACACTTTGATCCTTAATTCTTGTTTTGAATGGCTCAAATTTGATCTGATGATTTGGATACAAATATAGGCAGAAGTTACTGTGGGAAACATTGCAAATACCAGTTAATAAATGTGGAATTTAGTAAGGTTATTTGCAAGTGTTTTGTTGGCCTAAATGTTAGGAGTGGTATCTGTGCTTGTCTGGTACACATCCTCCAAGTAAAAAGGACAGTAATACTAGTGTTTTGGTTAACCTCAGAATGTGGTCTCAGTTTTTTGACTCTGTTGAAATATCTTACAGTGTATGTAATATCCTTCCTATGGATGGTTACCTTTATGACACATACTGGTTTTGCCTTTTCAGTGAATCTCAGATGTTTTCTTTACCTTCCTTTCAGAAAAGACGACGGCGGATTGATCGAAGCATGATTGGGGAGCCGACAAACTTCGTTCACACAGCTCATGTAGGATCTGGAGACCTGTTCAGTGGAATGAATTCAGTAAGCATGTGTGGATGAACATCAGTTCGTATTAGACAGAATGCAGGAGCACTATTTGTACGTTGTAGCTGAAGCAATGAGTCTTTCAACTCATAAGAGAAAATCTGTATGTAACTGAAGTATGACCTGATAGCATTTTAATTCCAAGTCTTTAAAACTTGCATTCAAGAATATTGAATATGATTTTTTAAATTCCTGTATTTATTGACAATGCATTTTAGGTGTTTTATAAATGATATAAAATACTTTCTAAAGCAAAAATTAACTCTGATTATATGTATGAACCAAAATAGATGTACGCTTGAAAATATACTGAGGTATTATATAGAAAAATCCAAGTGTCTTAGGGCTGACTAGTTTCTTACCTTAAATGCCCTTAAAGTTGTTTTAAATATAGTTCATGTAAAACTAACTTACCTCAGTTTATGGTGCACACAAATTTATGTTTGGGTGTTCTTGCTGAGCTTTTTCTGTATTCTGTAGCCCTGTTTGCAGTGTGAGTTATTTCCAGAGCAAGCAGTGTCACAGGTGAGATTTTGTGGCTTCCTGTAGGAGATAGGCACAATATTTATTTTTAGCTCTCTGAAAGTGAAAAAACAAAAGGTGAGATAGATAATGAAAATGAGCTTATGGAAATAGATCTATCTTGTACTGCTTCAAATTTCTGTGAAATGTCAATCTGTTTCTAAGGTCAATAATATAAAATACAGAAAAACGGTTATATGTAGATGAAAAATATTTCTTGACTTTATTAGTCATCTTTAAAGGAAAACATTTGGAGATGACAAACACTTACTGACATAGAGAAAAAATCTCTGTCAGAGGTATCAGAAAAGAAAGCAGAGCTATAAAAGACAGTTTTAATATAGGCAAGGGAGGTCAGTTGTAGTTTCAACTAGTTTAAGTTGGTCTTATTGAGATCAAACAAAAATTTTTGTAACTCAGCATGTAATGAGGAAGGGCAAAGCTAGAAAATTCAACATCAAAAAATTCACTATATTTTCCCAGAAACAACATAGTAGACAATAAATGATTTCTAGTAAAACCTCTGTGAGCAAGTTAAATGGCCAGAGATTCCACTTGACAGGATTTAGTTGAAGCCAGTTCCTTATTTAATGCAATACATTAGATTAATATTTAAAGCCAGTATAAATTGAAATAATAAACTGATAATAATGTGAGCACGTTGTTTGATTAATTTAAGCATGGCTTCTGCATTTTCAACATTTGTTGTTTCTCCTGAGGGAACCTTCCTCATTCTCACAGCTGAGATGCCTTATTTGAGGTTTGTGTAGATGGCCTGAAGCTTTATTTTTTTCACTTTCTGCCTGTTTGCCCTCACATTTGTCTTGCATAATACGCAGTTTATCTCCAGATAGTAGGTAATTATTATTGTCTCTACATAAACTTTTTTCATTTTGAATG
This sequence comes from Chamaea fasciata, assembly GCF_029207755.1. NCBI lineage: Eukaryota > Metazoa > Chordata > Aves > Passeriformes > Sylviidae > Chamaea > Chamaea fasciata. The sequence continues at coordinate 55,309,260 of NW_027094089.1, forward strand.
CTTCTAAGTAGCTCTTTCTCATTTCTTTTTTGAAACTTTTTTTTTCTTTTGGATAATATGCTGCATCAGTGACCATAAAGATTTTTCTGATCCTGGATGGAAAGTATCTGTATGTAAAAAAATAATCATTCCTACTCCCCCTGCTTCAGAAGCTCAAACCCCTACTTTCTCACACTGCATATTTTCTGCCTCTTCTATGGTGGTCTTCATACTCATTCTTCACAGTGTAAATTCCAAGATTACAGCATTAACTTTCACATGTTCTTCTGCTGCATAATTTCCCTTATAGTATGGACATTATATTCCTTCAGGAGCCTCTTTGTGCCTTCTTTTTCTAAATAGCTTAGGTTAATACCTGCAATGTAATTACCGTTTTCCCATTTAAATTTGATTTAAATATCTGCCCTGTGCCTTTTTTCATCAGCATTATTCTTTGTTATACATCTACGATTCTGACGGAATAGTTTTCTGACTATTCAGAATATCTCTGAAGTATTTTTGGGTTTTGTTCGCCTTCTCTGTAGAGTGCCTTGCGCCTTTGTCAGAGGTGTACTTAAACAGCAGGAGCCCTCTGTGCACTGTTTCTTGTTCATTCCCATCTCTTTTATCCCTATTTTGCTTTCACAGTCCATGGTGAAATCTCTTTCTTCTGCTGCCTCATATTCTTCAGTTCAGTCTTTGATTTCATTTATTTAATGTAGTTTTCTATTATTTTCTTTCTCAGGGTCTGTCTGTGCTGTTTCTTAATTCTGAAAGGGAGGGAAAGAAAAGGAAAGAAGAAAATCTAATGAGATACATAAGCAGCACAATAGTTTGCATGATCCTTAATGGTTACGATCCTCTTTCCTTTCCAGAAACTTTAAAATCGTTAAGTCCCATCTAAATTAGACATAATAGAGGAAAGCCTTGCTGTTACATGTCATCAGAGAAGGGCAATGACATCTTTTGGGAAAGAAAATAACAAAAAATAGCATTTCACAGTGCTTGTTCCTGTTGCTCAAACAGCCTCAAGAAGAAGGGTGCTTCAGAAAGAATGCCACCTTATAAACCTACAAATGTTCAACCTTTTTTGCTCAGCAATTTAAAAATTGTATGTCTCCTACAAAAGTTTTCATATACAAAATAGCTACTGAACTGTTAATGCAGACTAGTTTCATTTGTTGCATTCTCTGTTTTAAGGGCAGCAGTCTGCATTTAAGACTGATACTGCCTTATTCAGTAACCGGTGTAACTCACAAACCAGAGAAATTAGTCAAACTTTTAGAAATAATCATAAAAGCTTACACTTTAGTCTTGCAATTTGTGTTGATTTGCTGCTGTCCAAAATTTTCAAGTCTTTTAAGCAAGCTGTTAGGCTGAAAGGTGATGTGGCCTGGAGATTTTTTCTTTTTTGCTGGAGTCAGATTTCATTCAGATAAAATTAACAGCATCCTATATTCACTCTTGTGAATACTTTTACATGTATATTATTTTCTGAGGAAAAAACCAAAATTCAAACTTCTTTTTTTTCTGTGGGCAGCAAAAGAGGCTTGGTGAAGAAGATGAGCAGCCTACTAAAATGTCAAAGTACTTAAATACATCCTCACGCACTTTGGCACACTCTTTTATTGAGTTTGTAGTCTTTGATGTGAGATGTAGACAAGAAAATTGCTGGAAAATTGGCTCTGAGCATTTTTCCCTGAAGAAAAATAAGATGGTAATATTGCTTTGCTATGGCTGTATCACTTATTTTAGCAAAAGGCCGAAGTATAAAATGGTTTTACATTGCACTGCTTAAATACATATAAACAATCTTTTGCATAGCCTTGCAATATGCCATATTGTTGAAGATAAAGATCAAAAAAACAGGCTCTTTTGTCGCATAGGTTTGAAAAACTGCGTGGAAGAATGAGTTTGCTGATGCATTCTGTACATGTGCGTGTGTTTTGCTTGCTGTGGAAAAAAGAAATTATTTCCTTTGTCTTTGTAGACAGGGAATATTTTGCAAGCTGCTTGGAAATACTTCTCCTGTGCTGTTTTAATACAGCTTTCCAGTGATGTTTTTAGATCTCTGTAAAGGAGGAGCATAGATGAAATTATTGCAAGTGGTGCCCTGCAGGCATAGCCTTGAGTGAATGTTATTTTCCACTCTTTTTGTAGTTGTTATGTGTGCTCTGGGATGCAGAGAAAAAAGGGCCAAACCTTTGAGACTCTTCCTGCAGGCACTTGGACATGATTATTTTGACTCATGCACCGCAAGCAGGAAAGAACTATGGATTCCTTTTTTGTTTGGTGGTAGAGGCAGTGAAAATCATAGCAGGATGTGCATGTCTTGAAACATGGGGTTTGAAACAGGGGGCACAAAGGGTGTGTCCCTCTGTATTTATATGCATCAGGCTAAAAATACCTTCAAATCAATGATGTTCAGGGAAGTTCAGATTGACTGTAGTTTAAAAAATAAATGCCCTCCATTTAAAGGAACAGTATCAGTTCAGGAAAGCACTGTATGTCGTCACATAAGTAGATAAATCAAAAATGTTCCACAAACCAAAAGGTCCTTTTTGACTTTAAAAATCCTAGTTCAGCTCTGTTTTAATGATCTGAATTAGCCATACAGATATTTGCAAGTTGGCTATTAAACTTTTAGCATAATGATGTTAACTTAATGATGAACTTGTGGTTCATTACTCTTGCTGGAGAACATTTTCTGTATAACAAGATAAATTTTAGTTTGTCAGGTGGAGTCAATGCCAGTAAGAGATTTTATTTTTTGATCAAGTGCGTCAGTGAAACCATGAATCAGCCAGTTTTCTTTGGGAGAGAGTAAAAACTTGCCTCAGCACCACTTATTTCATTTCTTCTGCTGAGCTACATACTGAAGTTAAAATTCGAGTAAGCCTTGGATGCATGTGTCCTTGTGCAAAAATAATGTAGCTTTACTGGTAATAAAGGAGCACTTGGAAACTAAATCTAGAGAGAAAATAAAACTAGAAGCAAGAAGATGCTACAGCTCACTGTCATTCTTCTTTCCTCTATCCTGCTTTTCCTTTCTATCCCCAGGTCAGCTCAATTCAGAATCAGATGCAATCCAAGGGCGGCTATGGAGGTGGCATATCTGCAAATGTTCAAATGCAACTCGTAGATACAAAGGCAGGATAACCTTGGGGATACCTTTCCTGTGAGTATTTTTTTTCTGCTTTTTAGGCACTGTTAGATCAGTATGAAAAACAATCATACTACTCTGTAATTATCTCCCTATAAAAACCTGTGTGTTTATGATGACCAATTGTAAAATCTATTTCTGAGTAAAAGTTTAAGTATCTTGTAAGAATGTAATTTTTCACACAATGGACAGCAGATTGTTGTGACTGTATCAGTCTGGCCTTAAGTATTTTTTAACCAAAGGTGATACTGTAGGCTAATCTTCGCAGGTAAAACAAATCTCATAAAAAGTTTGTGATGTGATTATGGTACCGTTTTTGCAGTGGCTCCTAAGATGTATGATGTTAAGTCAATATATAGCAGTATTACAGTTAGAAAATGGTCAATCAGAATGCTCAAAACTTAGTTTAATGTGTATTTTCTGTCTTTTAGGTTTATGTGAGTTCCTGTATCTTCTTTCCTGTGTCCTCCCTTTTGCCTTGGTGACTGCTTTCTGTGCTCATGACAAGAGAAGTGATGGCTCATTGTTCACCCTTTGTGATTAGTCCAGTGAAAAGTTGCTGTTTTGCTCTGATGATGCCATTTGTCAGATTGGTCCGACTGTGCCTTTCAGTGGCATGCACACATTGGCCTCTATCGGTATCATGGCCGTAGTGTTTAGGAATGGTTGTTCCTTTTTAATTGTTTTAAGGCAAGTTAAAGCACCGACCTTAGCTTTCCTCATTCCTCGGAAATATAATGCGCAACATTCTGTTGCTTTTTAGTCTTATAATCTTTTCTCAAGTAGTTTAGAAAGGAATGAGTTTCCATTAATGTCTTTAATTGCCTAATGTTCACCCACTTTTTGAAAGGTCTGAGACCTGCAAGCACAAATAATTATTTCATACAAAATCAACAGAGTAGATGATCGCATGCTTTGTGAGGTTGCTTTTTATGGTGGCCTGCTTGGTGCTAAAAGAAAAAAAAATTGCTTACTGCAGATGTGAAAATTTTTGCTGTGGCACCAAGTCATGCCTGTTTCTGAAAAAGAACTTGTAACTTAGCTGCTTCAGAGTTATGTCTTTATTTTTGTCTTTATCCAATTGGTCTTGAAATAATAAAGAGAGAGCTTGCATTCATGAGGCATTTGTTGTAAATGTTCAGTATATTTATTTTGAAAGAGCTGACCTTGAGACTGAAACCAGTGTAGTACCTTACCTAAGTGCTGTGGAATCGCTTTAGTCTATTTAAACAGAAGAGCAACATGTTTGGCTGCTGCTTTTTCTTGATACCATTTTTCCTAATTTACACCTGTACAGTCATTTCCAGTAGCAGCATGTCAGACTGCCTGCAGTATTGGCTGAAAAGTTTAGTAGTCCTTTCTAAGTAGCTGGCACTTTCTCTGTACTAAATATTTAGGGGCCATGGAAGTTGCTAAGAGCAACATACTAATCTGGCAGAACAGATGCCAATAAAAACAACATACAGGGTGACTTAATACTAAGTCAGTAAAATGCCTTTTGCTCAGGTTCCAAAACATGTTTCTTTCACATGTGGTGAAACTGCATTTTAATATTGCACTGTTTTCAGGTTATCTCTATAAATGGTCCCTTTTTTCTTGCTGGTGGTTTTAGAGAAGTCAGTTATTTGAGGCCTGGTTACATTAAATGTTTATGTGGGAAAAGACCCCAAACCATACAAACAAATAAGGCATAACTGAGCCTAATCAAATCCATTTTTTATATGCAAATATGCATGTAGACTGTTGCTGTAAATGATTCTTTATTCTATTTCTTTTCTTTCCCTGATTTCAGATTGGAACAACTGTCTGGTTGATTTAAATATGTAGGAACCTACCTAATCTTCTCTCTCTGTTTGTTAACAACACATAAAATACACAGCCATGGAGGTAGTTTGCCTTCCCTAGGTTGTATTTCAATGGTAGATGTCGCTTATCTGGTTGAATAGTTCAAATTAGTTTGGTTAGTATTCAGTGATAAAGATACTGATTCCTGATGAGATGTTCAATTGTCTGGATGCATAAACACATGGCGGTGCAGTGATACATATTTTTTTTTAGGGGTTAGCATTTCCAATGCCACTTTAACAATGACTCTTAAATATACTACAAAACTATTACAAAATTATTTGGTCTTTGTTATTGGTAATAGCAGCTTAAATTTGCTTGCCAAACCTATCTTGCACTTGCCATAATGTTTTCAGCTCAATAGCCAGAAAAAAAAATTGACATATTTTTATAACAGACATACTTTTTTTGTACATTGTGTTCATTCTTGAATAAAGTCAGTTCTGTGTTGGCTTGTAGATATTAAAAGGAAAATATTGACTTTGATTCAATAAATGTTTTCTTTCAGTTTGTGGCCTACACTTTTTCCTTTCGATAAATTGTATTTGCCTTAGAAAAACATTTGCATCTTACAGACAGATTTGTAGTGTAAAGAGTAACCTATTAGTGTCAATAAATAATTTGCAGGCTTGAGGTTTTTTTCATGTCACATGACCCTTTTGTTGCCAAACAGATAAACCATAATTTCATCAGTATTCGTGTTGCATTGATTTAACATAGCTGCCAGGGGCTCTGCAAGGAAGGGAGAGTGTCTTAAAAACACTTTAGAAATCTTTCCTTTTGACTGCAACTCATATGTGTGTTACTTTCCTGATTGTGCTGCAGATTACTATGGTGATCAGAAAAAGACTTGTCTCCATAATATGCTTGTCTGCATTAAAATCACCTGCAAGGCCATTCTCTATTTTGGTCAGTTAATTTTTATATTTGACACTCCTAAAGTTCATTCCTTTAGCACTATCTTAGTACTTAAAATTTCATGCCAAATTCTTCTAAAGACTGATAATGAATTCTTTAGGTCATGCCAAGTCCATTAAATTGCCAGTTGAGGAAAAAAAAGGGCCGCTAGAGGGAAGTAAGGTTCTAAAGGAAAATAAAGATGGAGATAAATCCAGGAGATACCAATCAACTAAAGGGTTCTTTTTTTAAAGTGTCGAGGTAATCGACACCTAAAACTGTCTATGAAGGTGCATCTTGAAGACCAGATGTTCCACTTGATGCACTTAAATGGATATGTCGTGATGATGTTGCACTTAAAAGTGCATATTCAGTGACTGACATTAAATCTGACTGAAAATTATGTGCTGGTTCTGCCAGTGATCAGTAGGATTACTTTAAAGGCATGTCAGTGAAACTGATTTGGACTGGTCCCATCTACTTATCCTGACAGTCCTTGCTAGCCCTGACACTGATTGGGCAGCTAACTGTTGGATACTGACCTATAGTAAAGGTTGGGATTGTATGACCAAATTGGTTCATTTCAACCTGGATCAGTTTCTTAATGCTTATTCAGAGTAAGCATGGGAGTGAGTGTCATGGGATCAGAGATAATCTGTCACAGGGATCACTGATAGCTTAACCTGGCTATGGAGAAACATCAAGCTTTTTATGAATTTAAAAAAACCTACCCAAAACAACAAACACAAAAAACAACAGCAAACAAACAAGAAATGAAATAAAAAATAGAACCTAAACAAACATCCTGAGCAAAACCACAAACAAACAAAAAACAAACAAAACCAAAATGAAAACCAACCCAAAACAGAACAGTCGGCTTTTGCAGCTGTGAATAGATCTACTGGAAAGAATAACTCCAGATTTTGGAAGCTCTTTTTCCATGTACTGTGTTCACCGGCTTTCTCCAGACTGTTCTGTTTGGTTTGGGAGCACAGAGCATGTCAACCATGTTGCCAAAAGAACAACCACATCATCACCAAGATTCAGCCATCCTCATGATTAATTTCTGTTATCAGTAGTAATTCCATCTGCCAGCACTGCATAAGAAATAACTTTCCACCTTCACACGTGCCAAGAGAAATGAGAAGTTCAGATTTCAGGCAAGTTTTCTATTAAGCCTGGAAAACTCAAAGTGCTGGTTGAGTTGGCAATAAATTGCTGAATACCAAACTTGCTTCCTTAAATTTGATGCAGAATGGTCTAACCCCATTTATGAATAACTATGTTGCCATGCAAAAGGCACAATCATTCGTAGCTATTTAAGCATTTATGTGAGCTAATAGTATTCATTGTCTAGAGACAAATTTATGGTTTGTTGGGGGTGTGTTTCAAGAAATTTGATGATGTGTTTTTATATACAAGACAGTAACAGAGCCTATCAGCAGAAAATAAAAGTAGTGTGTTATCTTTGGTTTATAAGTTCTTTCAAGTGAAGTGGACATTGCTTTTGGATGTGGCTTGCTATATAAGACACTTCTGGTATGCCATGACAGGCATAAAGCAAGGCTGGAGGTCTGGTAGATAACACTGAAATTAGCTTACTTTGATTTTCCAACAGGTCAAGGTGTTGATATTGTAAGGATCATAGTAAGCTTTGTTAGTCCAACAAGTGACTTGAGGGTAGGAGCTGTTTCAGCACGGAACAGTGACGCCCACTATGGATACATGTCACATTTCCTGCAAGTGCTAAGCAGTAAGAAAGCTTTATATGTTGATGTCAGCATTCCAGGAGTACTAGTCTTTTACCAGTGCTCTGTAGGTCAGTCTTGGGCATATCCCTGATGCCCAGGAATATGCTTTGTTTCACCCATACTATGCCTTCAGTTCCAGGAAGGAGTTGTTGGCTTTCAGTTTTTTAAATCTCTCACTATTACATCAGTCTTTGTAAGTCCTAACTGATTTGAAATAATCTGCCAGGCAAAATCAACATATGTCAAATTTGTGCCTTTCCTGGTGGGAAGCACCAGGTGAATGACTCTTGTTGATGGAGCAGTGGTTTGAGGAGCCCTCATGCACCACAGAGGAGTCTTGGTTTATCTTTTGCACCTGCTGTCACTCATCATGATTCCTCATCAGGGAGGTTGGCTGTTGTTGTGCAAGGCCAGTTCCTAAAACATCACCTCAAGGAGGAAGATGAGTACTGCTTGAAATTGATTTTGAAGTCCTCCGCTTTCTTGAAATGTGGCAACTGTAAAGAAATAGCTATTCTGAAACAGTTTTACTTAGGGAATCTTCACACTGTCAATAAAACTTTCACAGAACCATACACATTGGAAAAGAGTACTGTTTCATACCGGTTGATACTAATAGACATTTTGGCACTCCACGGATTTTTTCACTTGTCAAAATTCCACCTTCTGGAACAGTAAAAATAATATGTATGGTATATGCAAGAAGCAGTAAAGTAATGCATTGATATGGGAGCATTGTGCAGCATTTTGTTTCGTGTTTTTTATAATAGAGAAAAATATTTCCAAAGGTGCAAGTATGGAATAAAAAATCACATTTCAGTAAGCAGTATTGGGTTTGGAGGGATGGAGGGCAGCAGGGACGGCAGATATAAATGATGGGTGAGTAAAAAGAAACAAGAATAAGTGGGGGAGAAGGGTAAACTTCAGTAAATGACCAAGCACTCTATCTATTCCCCATGGCATTGCTTTCAAGAAGGAGCCGTTGGCAACAACCACAAAAAACAGAGCCCAGTGCAGCAAGGTTGTTCATCTTTTACTGTTTTAGGTAGTAGGTTCAAAGACAATTACTCTTTCTGAAAGTTGCAATGGATGTTTGGTTTCCAGCTGGCATAATCAGGATCTGTCATAACAGGCAACAGGAGCAGCCCAGGGTAACAGGGCTGCATGGTGCACAGAGCAGGGGAATGAGACTAGTGTTGACAATATTCAGTCCACATTAAACTATTTTTCTTACTGTGAACATACATAGGATGGTGAATGGATGGCCATGCAGCTTCACATCTCTTTAAAACCTATTCAGAAGTCTGTTTCCAAACTCATTTACTGAAGCTGGACAAAAGCAAGATGATACTTGAACCTACTGCTATAGATTAAAGTCCCACTATTTAGTTTTTTTTACTAGAACCACCCACTTCTATCTGCTTAGATCTAACTGCAGTTGCACACATGCTGTTTTCCTCAGAGACTGCCAAAATGCACCCAGCCCAATCCATGGAAGGGAACTAAATTTCCATGCCATGATTTGATTTAAGAGCTTCCTTGCTCATTCTCTGAATTACAACCAGAGCACTGGAAGTACATGAGAGAGGAAAATACTGTGACTAAACCAACAGCTTTGTAAAACCTTGAACTGTGAAGTTATATGATGACTGCTTACTAAAATGATTTTAAGTAGGATTTTCAGCCCCTTACAACACACTTCCATAGTCTCGTAGAGGAAAATTAAAATTTTCTGGCCTACGTAGATGCAATGACCCATACTGTCCTCAATGTACATGCCATAAGGAGACATAATTGCTTCTTTGAGAGTGCGTAGCAATTTCTAAGATCACAAGGCACTTCTCAGCTGCTGTGTAAGAGTCCTCCTTTATGGAGCAGCACTTCAAACATCCATCCCACAGCAATGTGGAGGCCAGCACAGCACTGATAGGACAGACATAGTATCCCAAGCCAGTGCGAAAGCCATTTGGCACAAGGGGCTTGCAGCTGTTTTTGTCAGTGCTTACAGCTGCTAAAGCCCGATGCAAGGGCCGTGCCCCCAGCTCAGTGGGCCTGAAGGGACAGCCAACATGTGCCACCACAGCAGCTGCCCTACTCAAGGGACAGCTGAGGCAGCCCCAGACTCCCCCAGCCTCCCCACACACTAAGTGAGGCATTTACATGACATTCCTGGGTGGCACTGCTGTCTTCCTAAGTGCAAGTTTACACAGTCCTGCACTAAGGAAATCCTTTTCAAATCACATTTCCTAAGAAAGAGCACTTGGTTAACTCTGTCTAAAGAAAGTCAGGTCCTCCTGCTCCCTGCCCCCATATAGCAGGGTTATGCCAGCATAGTCAGCTAATGGAAGGGCAGCTGGAGCTGGCTATTATCAATACAATAATCAGAGCTGTCACTGCTTGGAAAACTGTGATCAAGTATGTGCAGCTGCTCATTTGAATAGCACTCTCGCTGAGGAAAGCAATCCACACCCATGATGAAAAGTCCTCCAGGGAAGAGACATGCCTTCTAAATTTAAACTCTTCAAGTAAGATATTTCCACAATCCTGTCCAACAAACCATGCCACAGGGCCCATAAGCTTCTTCTGCCCTGCCTCATTATTTGCAATATTGATCTTCACATTACTATATGTTTAAAAAGTTTTAATAAATATTTAGGTAATTAGAAAGTGGGCACTAGCCTCTTTGGATGGGCAATTGCATTAGATTCCCTATTGTCTCATGGTAAAGCCAGTTTCACAGCACACTGGACTATTTTCGTGGTTGAGAAATGTACAGTCCAATCCTCTGACCATAAATGAACCTGCAAATGAGAATGGCTTTTTCTAATCGGATCAAGAGAATCCGGAATTGGAGGGCTGCAATGAGTGTAGAGGATTTTACAGAACTAAGAATATTTTTCCGTGGTTCAGGATTTCAATTCTTTTCTTTTTCCTCTGCACAACCTTTTGCCCAAATGTCAGGTACACCACAACATCTGCATTTTTATTCCTTCACTGTGTACTACTTAAAGTTTTGGGGCTCCTGAGAACTATTTCTAAAGACACTGTGTCCTACTGCTATTTCTTGTTTCACACCTGAGGAATGTCTTAAGTCTCCCACCGTAAATGGCATAGCCATATCTCAGTGGATTGTCAGGAATATGCAGCTGGAGCTAATGAATTTAAGTGAGACTTGAAATAGCAGATGTAAGAAGACTGCCCCTAAATATCTACAATGCTCCTAAACCAGTAGCACTAGCAGTGTTCTGAAATTTGTTTAGTAGTTAAAACCATCTAAAAGGTAGATTTTGCCCTATTCTGCTTTTGTAACAGCATCAAATTACTGGCATCCCATGCCTTACCCTGATTTCATCAATAGTACTTACTGTAATGTTACTTCAGAGCTTCCTAGTGAGATGCAGAAGCACACAGGGTATAATAGACACTTTGAAAAAGAAAATCCCATTTATTTTCTTTAGTAATAATTATATAAAATCAGCCATTTTTTCCAAAAATTAATTGTCCCTTGCCTGTGTTCTGTAGTCAGAAAGATAAGACTGCTGCAGAAGCAGCAGAGTAACAAGAGAATTCTGTGCTGCTTCAAGCAATTACCACAATGTAAGAAAAAATAGATCCTCTGAGAAAAGTAAAATGGGTCACAGCATTCTTGTCAAAAAGCCTCATTTGTTTTAATAAAAAGATTTATTTGAACAAGGACTGCAGGAACTAAGCCAGGCTAGGACAACTTGTCTTACCAGAGGTCACTGCAAAACTTACTTTTACTTTGTGCATTTACATCAGTGAGAGCACTTCAGATCATCTGGTTAAAAAAGAAACTTCCATTTCTCATACAGCTTCAGTTACAGCTTTTAGTGACATGTATCTCAGTTATTCATTTGTTGGGACACAGGAACAAGATCTGTCCTCTGCCAAGCTCCTGCAGAGATAGTCATGTTAACTGTCATCTTGACACAATGGAAGAAACACCAAAACACTGGTGGTGAGTCTCAGCAACTTACACAGTTAGATGGGATAGTTCTTTTTCCTCTGGTTCCAATAGGTAACACCTCCAGGAAGAGAGGGAAGAAGAACAGAAGGGTGGCTGTCACAGTCATGACTGCTGCAACTGAGGGCTCTATCCACAAGGACTGCTCATCTGGCATTATGCTCAAACAATGTCACAATATATCACCAGCTCCATGTAAGACTAAGAGCTCTCTGGCTATACAACTTTACATGATTTTGACAAATATTTCTGACTCTATGCCTGCATATGATCATCAGAGAAGTTCTTTACAACACTAAGGCATCCTCTTAGTCAGCCCCAATGACGTATTGTCGGTGATGTAATACCATCTTCAGCTCTGATTTCTAAGAACAGAGGTGTGAGAAACATACCACCTGTTCTCCATACAGAGAGAGTGATTAATTGAGGAATGCTTTTGTGAAAAGGCACCATGTACTCCTCAGAGCTAAATGCTTCAATATTGATTTTGATTGAGATTCCTTAATCAGCAAGTGTGTTTGATGTTTGCATTCATGTGTTATGGGAAGCAACAGAAAAATCCCAGCCTACCTGGAGGTGAAAGTGCACTAAAAAGGTGTGTGTTACAGAATCAGCAGTTCTCTAAATAGCCAGACCCACAGTGAAGCTGTCCAGCTGCTTTGAGGCTGAGCACAGGTCTCAAAAGCCCACAAATACAAGCCAGCCTTGGCAGCAGTTTTTGAGAGTGAGAAAAGGAAAATACAGCAGCTACTGTACTTCAGGTTCCACTTCCTTTGGTCAGGTAAAACTGCCTAGAGGAAAATGGTCTTCGGAGTGGTCCCAGACCTGTTCCTGAAGGAAGGAACTCTCTTGGGACAGGAACCTGGTCCTTCTGGACTGACAAATGACAATCTGGAAAGTCTCAGATGACACAACTGTCAACATCAGGACTCAAGGAAGATGGCAGGCTAAGTGACATAAATTTCTCTAGTCTCACAGAAAACTGGAAACTGACCTTGAACTGCAACAGCTGCCTTCAGGAGGAGCAGTGATGGGTTTGATGCAGAAGTGTCTGAAGTGAAAGACAGTAATATTTCCTGATGAACTGAAATATTTTGTCTGTTACAGGAGTCTTTTTCAACCCTGATTTTCCCATCAAGTCTTCTCACCTTGCCGTGTATTTTGAGGAATAGTAACACTGAAGAACAGTTATACTGTCCAGCTCCATTCTCTCTGCTCTTGACCATTGTATCAGTTTCTCAGCTATAGTGGGTTGACCCTGGCTGGATACCAGGTGCCCACCAAAGCTGCTCTGTCCCTCCCCATCTCAGCTGGGCAGTGGAAAGAAAATATAACAAAAAGCTCATTGATCAAGAGAGGGTCAAGGAAGGATCATCAACAATTACCATCACTGGCAAAAGAGGATCAGTCTGGGGAAATCAGTTTAATTTAGCTAAGTCTTTTTTCCCAGGCTTAGCTTCACTTGCAAATTCTCCATCTCCTCCCTTGCAGTGGCATAGGGGGACAGGAAACAGGGTTAGTTAATCATGTCTCTGCTGTTCCCTCCTCCTCAGCGAGATGAATTCTCGCAGTCTTCTCCTGCTTCAGTGTGTGGTCCCCCCGCAAGAGACAGTCCTCCATGAACTTCTCCAACATGGGTCCTTCTCAAAGGCTGCAGCTCTTCTTCACAAACTGTTCCTGCCTGGATCCTTTCCAGAGAGTGCAGTGTTTCAGGAGCACACTGCTTCAGTGTGGTCTCCCCTGGCACCACAGGTCCTGACAAGACCCTGCTTCTGCATGGGCTTTCCACAGGGTTACAGCATTCTTTGGGCTGATCCACCTGCTCCTGCATGGAGTCTCCACAAGCTGCAGTTGGATACCTGCACCACTGTGGACATCTTCAGGGGGACAGCCTGTTTTATCATGGTCTTTGCCGGGGGCTGTAGGGGCAGCAAAGTCTCTGCTCTGGTGCCTGCAGCACCTCATTCCCCTCCTTCTTCAATGACCTTGATGTCTGCAGAGTTCTTTCCCTCCCTTGTTTTCAATTCCACTCTCCCAGCTGCTGTTGCACAGTGGGGTTTTTTACTCTTTCCTGATTATGCCATCACAGAGTTGCTACCAGTGTTCCTGATGGATGCAGCTTTGGCCAGCAGTAGGTGCATGAGAGAGCCTGTTGGGAGCAGCTTCTGGTATCACCTCACAGAAGCCATCCCTGCAGTCCTCCCTTCTATCAAAGCCTTGCTGCATAAACCAGGCAACCCAAATACACACCTGGTATTAAGCTCTCCTTTATACATGAGAGCTTATTTGAAAAAATATGGTGGACAGACATTATCCTCTTTTGGACAAGGTGAACTGGTGAGTGCTAACCTTCATTTTGTTCAAAACGCTGCACGGAACAGGTGGTGTAAGATGTTTGCTACCAAAATTCATATTAACAGGTGACCTACCTCTGAGAATATAATTGTGATTTTAACTGGTGCAGAACCTCAAGGGTTCAGAGATCTTCTGGCGTACTGCAAGTGGTGGTGGGAGTTGCCATGTAAGTCTCTGTAGTGTGCTGCTGCCCTTGGTCCACTGCATGTCTGTCTGGATGAATGCACCACAAACAGGTGATAAGCACACTGATGTGGTTGGTATATAGGTTTCTCATTCCAAGAGAATAATAGAAACATGTGAATCAAGACCAGGAAATTAAAACCCTACATGCTTTTTTCTCCCCCTTCACTTTGCTTTCTTGCCATTGCAGAACACTCTGCAGCTTTACAGAGACTTGTATCACGGAGGGCAACCCCATTTATCACATTTGGTTGTCTGCCTTACAACGGTTTAAAGTCCTGAAAAATCAAGTGAATTAAGAAAAACACCAGTGTGACATTGCTTGTCCACTAGATCCCAAACACTTGATAAACTTTTGCTGCAAATCAGCTTATGGTGGATGGTTCAGTTGAGCTTAGTGAGACTGGGATTCCTGCCATGCACCCATCTGCACTGTGAGCCCCTCTTCCTCCAGGCTGTGCCTTTTGGCAGCGCAGGTGGATTTAGCACCCACTATGATTAGCTCTGTGATGACCCTCACAGAACCCTCAGCTCAAAGGAGAGGCCAAAAAGGCAGCAAAGCCCAAGTTCCCTTCTAAAGGGTAAAACGGAGTTGCTTGTTTGACATAGTGCCATATTACTGTCTGCTCTAATGTTTTCCTTCAGCTAAAGCACAGAATCCCAGCTGGCAGTGCCAATCGCTTTCTGCTGGCAGCCCTACCTCCTGTTGTACTGTGTCTCCTCACTTCTAGCTATGAGCCTTGTTCCCTGGCATTTTGGCACCAGTTCCACCCAGAGACTACCCATTTCCTACCAGACACACTGAAAAGAAACACTTTACTGCCCTAAGATATTTATTACCTCAGAAATACAAAAGCTTCTCTGCATGTCCCCTAAGACTGTCCCAAATCTCTGAGGCCCAAACCAAAGAAATGACTGGAGACAGTGCTTTTTCCTCCCTCCCCCACAGCAAGAGACTAACAAATTCTAATACATGTGTGCATGACTAAGAAGAAAGTTACACATTTTCTGCTACATTTGGCTCTCAGAGATAAGCCCCAGTTAGCACAAAAATATGGATGAGCCAGAAGAAAATGTATTATTCAAACTATGATACCATCATTTTCCAACAAGTCTGGCTGCATTCTTGATCTCTTGTGTCCTCTTAGACCTGGCAAGTAGCTGACCTAGCAAGCATTGTTGAAACCATTGTTGGTTTTTTACATCTTTCATCTCTATTACTTCCCTATAAATAAATTCAAAGAGCTGTTTGTGCAACCACATTTATCTGTCTAGGTGAAATAAAAGCTATTCTGAACTAGATAGGAAATACACTCTTTTTGAAACATGTTGTACAAGAAGAGTATACACAGGACAAAACAGTACGTGCATAAGCATGCCTGGTTCTTAAGTCATGCCATAGCCTGGTATTGGTTTTCAAAGCTTCATTGGCTCTAAGCTGCTTGTTCGAGTGGTTACAGGAGATGTGATTAAGTAAGTGTAGTGGTTTGAAAGCAAAACAAATGAGAGGCTCCAAGTCAGAGAAACAATTTAATAGGAAGAAAGGAAAGAAAGTAAAATAAAATAGATGCAATAATACAAAAGACCACTGACAGAGTCAGAGTACCACCTGAGCAGGGTGATGGAAGCAGTCCAGATGAGGTAGTTTTCCTGAAGCAGTGATCCTGTAGAAAGGTCTGGTAGCTCTGGTCCTCTGGGAGTCCAGTGGGTAAGGGCCCCCTGTACTGTCCCAAACCCCAGATTATATCCAGGTGAGAATGCTTGGTTCCTCCCCCTGGGCGGAGCATCTCACAATGGGATGATGAGTCATGCAGGGGGTCCTTGATGGCCCATTAAACAGAGATAGCTCCTGGAGGGAGTTATCTGTGAGTCATGGGCAAGGCATCTGATGGGCCATTAACAGAAGATAATGGCCCAGAGGGAGGGGGTCTGGGAAAACACTGTCCCACCTGGATTCAACAGTTCATGAAGATGGTGATAGAATATGTTTGTGCACATCCTATGCTACAACCCAGGACAGTAAGAGTGCATGACTAGCCTTCCAGCCTCATCTCAGGTCATCTTGCAGTGCTTTGTTCTCACATCCTACTCCATCTTTCCTGTCCTAAAGCTGATCCTAGCACTGTAGGATATGCAGGACCAAGACACATGAACACCTCAAAGCATAAGAACTGAGCCCCACAGAGAGCACATCATATCTGCAAAAATTCCAAGGGCCTCATGCTGCTCTGGTACTGCCATTTCCCTTCAGAAGGCTCCAGTCTCTCTCCACTAGGAAATGGCAGTGTTTCCCACTCTGGGCCTCTGCATTTGCTTTGCCTGGAAATGCTGCTCCATGAGGACAAGCTGGTTTCTAGCAACATGTGTAGGAGTTTCCCAGGAAAACAAAATTCCCCATCCCTCAGCCCTAAGAAGTACACTTTGTGCAACAGCAAAGCTCATACACATGCTTCTCCAAATTGTCACTTAGGATAAGAAACCAGCTCTGAAGACGCAATTTGAGAGCAGATGTGAAAGCTGCCTAGGCAATCTACAGGGCATTGTTGCAATTCTTGATGAAGCCATTTACACTGAAGGTATTACTCGGCTCAGCTACAAAGGGAATAGCTGCTCTGTGCTTCATGCAGGTCTGCTGTCTTGGCTTGTTTCCTGCACAGTGAAAATGGTGGCAGCGTGACTGCTGGGTGCACTGCTCCATCAATCTATGCATTGCCTAATTTTCCCCTCCCTTCACTCCATGTGCCTGCACACCTTGGATTGTTAGAAGGTACAAGGTACATTTATCACACAGATAAGGCCTATGCTACCTGCAGTAAAGAAAAAGTTAGCACTCTGTAAAATAATAACCAGAGCAAGATACGCTGCAAATATAGAGCATGAAAATTGTCACATATGCATTTCATTTACCTATAAAACTCATTTTCTTGTGGCAGTCTGTAGCATGAAAATCTTCAAGATATCTGTGCCTCAAATGGTTTCTCCCCCAACCTCCTTCTTGTTCCCACTTGTACTCCTCATAGGCTGATAAAAAAAAGTTCTTCTCCTCAAGCTGCATTGAACAAAACATGACTGAGGAGGCATGAACAAAAGCACCAGAACAGGAGTGTTTCTAAAGCTCTGCTTTAGTCTGAACGGGTGCTCTGAGCTTGGGTCAGCAGCATCAGAAGGAGCCACTCTCAAGTCTCCTCTCCTCTCAGGTCTGACTCTGTGGCCAAAGCTCTGTCTAGTCTGCTATTGCTGTCACCTTATGCTCTTTATGCCTTGTCTCCATGCTGTGATAGTTCTCTTACTTTTTCATCCACATGCTGTTCAGGGTGATTTTCTCTTTGCTCTCTTTTGACCTGTTTTATTCTGGTGATGTTGCAGAACCTTGTGGTGTGTGTTCCTTTTTCCAGTTCCTCTCTGCATGACCACAAAAGGACAGTGCAAAGCACAACTCTATTTTCTCAACCTTTGACATAGAAAATACAAGAGGGGAAAAAAAAAAAAAGCAGGGGAAAGAGGGGGAAGATTAATAAATGAGCACATGAACATCACATCTGGAACTACAATAATGGTAACATTGGTACACTGCCCCGTAAGTGTGATAAGCTACCAGCAACTACATACCCTAGGTTTTGCTAATTAGATTCTCTAGAAGAGATATCCCACAACTCTTGCTCATATAATTAACGTTTTTCATTATAGCAATGTAACATTTGGCAAAAGCTGCTCTGCAGAGAAACATTTCAGCTACTAGAACACTTCGATCTCTGGTGAAACATGTCCTCACCTCTGACACTAGAGTTATTTCCACAGATCATTATCTCCTTTGAGTAAGCTTCTCTTGGGTCGCATCTACTCTAAGGGAACTTCCTCAGGCTGGCAGGTCTCAGGAAGTGGTGCATATTGGGGTGGAAGTTTAAGGGTGTCTTGATTACCTATCCTCAATCTATGACCTTTTCTTGAGTATTTAAGAAGTGGGTATACACTTGAGGAAAGATGCAAGGAAGTTTTAATGTTAAGAGTTCCCAAGTCCATGACAGAGCACAAAGACTGACAAAGCAATAGCACTGTAGATAATGCTTTTGTCCTTGTACTTCAAGCATGCTGTGCAGAATATGGTGATTTCCTTAACCCCTGCTGAGATCTTCTGCAGGCCGTAGTGAAGGGAATGTGCCTGTTAGAAAAGAATCTCCCAGGTATACAGTCAATTCTTTTCCTGTGTTTTCTTTTTGTTGTTTTGATTCTTTAGGTAAGAGTTTTACTAGGGATGAGGAAACAGCACTCCAGCGGTATATCTCATAAGAAAAAATAAATGAGGCACAATGCAGTAGAATCACAGGACAGCTGTGAACTCAGCTGTGAGGCTGAGGATTATGTGGAGCCTGATGCCAGCTAAGAGGAAACAGGGACTCAATGCAGCCTGCAGCTAGTAACAACAAAAATGTCCAACCTTTACAATTAAAACATATATATAACATATATACTCTGACAAAAGGAAGTAACAGTGGGTAATTGCCATCAGGGATAGTCAGGCTTCTCTAATTTCTTTTCTGTCATTCATATATGGGTGAATTGTTTTAAAATAGTTTTGTCATTATGAACTAGGATTGAACAGCTTGGTAAAAAGTATGCACTCATTGGCCAGTAGCTGTCTTTAAGAAGATATTTCCCCTCTGAACTTATGCTGTAGATCAAAATGTTCTGTGTATGTACAATATGCATATGTAAGCATGCAATTAGTACCAAAAGGAACTTGACTGCTGCAGTTTTGGAAAACATGTTGGAGAACCCATTCATTTCTTTTCCACGACTCATAGCAGTAAATGCAGTAAGAAAGAAATGCATGTGATCCACATACCCTCTGAGCTGTCAGTGCTCCCATAAACAGTTAATCCTAATTGCAGACACTTCTGAAAGTGTTGCACACCTTTTGTGATGTTTTTGCAAGAATATACTGACAGAAAAGTCTAATTATGTCAAAAGACGAGCCAGAGGGTCAGAAAAATAAGTGCCTCCCTATGAATGTGAAAAATGAAGTTTAGTTTTGGTTTGCTTTTTCCTTTCCTTAGTAGCTTATGGGGTTTTTTACACTTTCAGTACCGAGCTGCATTTTTAACAAATATCTATAAAGACAGTTATCAATCTTGCCAAATTAAGTAAATCACTACCATGTGCAAGCATGAATACTGTAATGTTGGCTTTAAACTAACAGCAGATTGAGAAGGGACAGTTATTTTGAAGTGAAACTTGGAGACTGTTTCTTGTTGACATTTTTGGGGACTGTGGAGGAAGAAGTGTAGGACAAAGATTGAGAGGAACTGAGTCAGGTCAGGTCATTCTGACCTTTTCTGTGTTTTTCCACTCTTCCTTCTACTTAGAAGCAAACCCAAAATACAAGAGCATGGTGTCCCTAGCTAATAATGGGGTTGGTACATTTCTGAAGTCTCTGCTCAACTATAAATCTTTCTTAACTGCTCAAGCCAACTAAACTTTCAAACTATGTCAGAACAGTAGGATGCCATCCTGACTTCCAAGCATGAATAGTGCATGCATTCCCTCAAGGACAGGCAGTGACCAATAGGACAGAGAAGTGTATTAACAGCAATCTTCAGACTACATCTGCAATGTCCTGCTTGTTATATATTTAATATACATAGAATCACTCTAGGATATCTACAAATTCAGCCTGGATTTGTTTTTAAAATTAGAATTATGCCTAGAGGCTCCAGCTTTGTCTGAGAACCCCATTTTCAATAGGCTCTGAATTCTCAGTATAGTCACTGTAAGCTCTTCCGGGAAATCTGAACCAATTAAACAAGAGATAAGACATCATTTTTGGGAGTCAGATAAAAAATACAAAGAATCTCCCTTTTTCACCCCCCAAAAATGTAATGCCTTCAGTTTGTGGCATAAATTCCTGTGAAGGAGGAACAGGCCAAACTGGGAAGTATTTCTGCAGATTTTCTTTCACCAGTCCTAAAAACATGTCAAAAATAAAGGCTTTGTACTCCCTTTCCAGTCTATTACAGAATATCACGATGCCCACACTGACTAATAATTGCTGGATGAATAACATCATCATAGCTTTTTCTCCAGGTGATAGATTAATGCCAGTCCAAGCTTCAAAGTGGCATTAATCTAGTTTTCTTTTTTCCATAAGCCAGCTTACAGTACTGAAAGAAATACAAGGCAGATGGCTTAGTACATTGTAGATGGCATCTGATGTAATTAAATGCTAATTTAAAGGAAAACCACAATGGTTTCTCTATCATTCCTCCTAGAAATAGCTCTTGGGAATCCTTCCCAATGAAAAAATATTCCTTAGAAGAAAGCTACTAAAAAAAGTAGGAGTTAGATGAGGGAACATCTATTCCAATGTGCTTTCTCATCTGAAAATAACCTGCCTTCTTCAAAAGTGTATTAGCTGCTCATATCTGGTAGGTCTGGTGTACATTCCACTCGTAATTTCCTTATGTTTTATTTCCTTATTTTACTACACAATGGTGTTAGAATAACCTCATAGCAAACAAGCCAAATCTACTTTTTCTTCTTTCTTTTCCCATTACTACATCAAGAGGTCCAGTGTGTCATGTTTCTCTTGTTCAGAGGCACCAAAGCATTTCTGCCCTTCCAAACACCTTTGCTAAAGAAATAAGTGATTTTTGCTTAGCTCAGGTAGAACCATCCATGTACAAATGGTATCAGTAAGGTGTTTCTTCTAGAAGGGGTCTAAAGGGAAACTGACATTTCATAAGCCCAAGTCCTAAGGCTGAAGAAAGGCTCAGCAAAGAATCATATGTAACTTTTACTCAGTGCAGTGGTCTGAAAGCAAAACAAATGAGAGGCTCCAAGTCAGAGAAACAATTTAATAGGAAGAAAGGAAAGAAAGTAACATAAAATAGATGCAATAATACAAAAGACCACTGACAGAGTCAGAATGCAACCTGAGCAGGGTGATGGAAGCAGTCCAGATGAGGTGGTCTTCCTGAAGCAGTGATCCTGTAGAAAGGTCTGGTAGCTCTGGTCCTCTGGGAATCTAGTGGGTAAGGGCTGCTTGTACTGTCCCAAACCCCAGATTATATCCAGGTGGGAATGCTTGGTTCCTCCCTCTGGGTGGAGCATCTCACAATGGGATGATGAGTCATGCAGTGGGTCCTTGATGGCCCATTAAACAGAGATAGCTCCTGGAGGGAGTTATCTGTGAGTCATGGGCAAGGCATTTGATGGGCCATTAGCAGAAGATAGCCCTGAGGGAGGGGGTCCGGGAAGAGCACTGCTCCAGCAATTGGATTCAACAGTTCGTTAAAATGGTGATAGGATACTTTGTGCACATCCTATACTACAACCCAGGACACTCAGATGATGGAGTATATGTACAGAAAGGCAGAAGAACATTCACTTAGTAAAGGTATTGTTTGTTTAGTACCTTAGGTCAGTTTTGTGTTGACTGGCAAGTTTTTAATGGGCCGAAGCAAGGCTGCCCTATGCTGGACCTCTCAGTCAGCAAAATATGCTACTGCAAACAAGAGATTTAATTATTCCCATGGATGCAAAGAGATATTTTCTATGCGTGTTAAAAACGCTAGATGAAAACACACTGAGTAGGTTGCTGAAACACAAGCTTCTCCATATTTTCAAGTTTATGTCTGTAAAATACACAAATGCATGCAGAAATGTACTCATTTCAGATTTGTCAGAAAAGTCTTTAGCAACTTAGTAGGGGAGAAAAAGTCATGAAGGTCATCATCATTTGTTTCAAAGCAGCATATTAGGTAATTCACAAGTGTTGCATATTCAGTAAAGCAGTTTTCTTTCAAATCTATAAGATTAGACAGGGAAAAGCAAAACCAAACAAAAGACCCTAAATGAAGCCAAAACAAAAAACCCCAAACCAAACAATTTGTTCTCTAATTTTATTAGACAAAATTCAGAAGCTATTGAAAAATGTGCATTTTATGAACAAGAAGAAAACTGTTATGAATCTGGAGATATATTAAATCCCAGGATTTGTTGCATTATTAGCAGGAATTGACCTCTGGCATTTGATGAAGAAAGAAAATGTGAGGAACCAGCTCTCTCGGGGTCTGGTTCCTATGTTGCAGTAAAATATTAAAAAGGATACAGATGGCATTGTTTATCTTGATGGACAAAGATATCAGTATTCTGGGCTAAGATCATGCACACCGGTGATGGAATAATGACATTGTCCCACCAAAATGTCCTTTCTTACTGTGAATTCCCAGCAGAACTGTTAAAAATTTGAGCATTGAATTTCAGCATGGAAGATTAAAATAGGGAAATTAAATATGTTTCACCCAACAGCCATTCACTCTTGTTACCCACATTTATTCTCTTCCAAGAAATTAGATATGATTTTTGACAATAATTTTTTTATTTGCCCTAAGCAGAAGTTTCTTATAGGGAAAGCAGGAGATCCTTTTTTGTCTCCTTACACAGACAATATCCAAGGAAATCTTATACAACAGAATTAAATCTATTTCCCATTTTGCTAACCAAATATGACACATCTAAGAACCATCAGAAACTGATGATTTAATGAACTATTAAGGAGGGGACAAGAAACAGCCCAAAGTTACAGAGCAAGTTCAGCAGGTAGCAAGAATTACCTCTTCTATGTAGAGTTGTTGAAAAATAAGGTATGCAACAGCATGGAACATGTAGTGGAAACATTTTCCCATGTGGCTATTGCTCTGAAGCAGAGAAATTCTACAGACAGAAAATTGGGTAAGGCTTTAAAGGAAGTGTAAATACAGATTTAAAAAGCATCTGACTTAAGGCATCGGTTTGTCTTTAGATGGACCACAAGGGTTTTACCTCCTTTGCACTTCTTCATTAAAGAATCTGGCCTAGTGTGAGGCAGGAAGCTTGGAAAAAAAGAGGGGAACTTTGCATCTCAGCATGAAAATATTTAGTTCCCTAACAATTTATGGTATCTGCCTCATGGTGTTAAAGACAACCAAAGTTGTCTATATAATATTGTCCATAAAACAATCAATACAGAATGTGGAAGATAAATTTAAAGAAAAAGGCTTAAACTATATTTTGCAGTTATGAAAAAGAACATCCTGGAATCTTGTAACAGAAGTTAAAATATAATTTTTTAATGAAAGAGATAGGAAATTTTTAAGGCATTACTGTGTTCTGCGGTGTATACTAATACTAAGAGTGCAAAATATGGACTGTGTATTAGTCAATATATTTTGCCTGAAGCTACCATCAAGGGGCTGCCTGGGCCATCATTATATATGCCTTTCCAAAAGCATACGCATTTCAAACATTCCACTAAACACTGAGACACTAACAGGGCGACAGGAAAGCTCTTGCCAAGTAACAGCTGGAAAAGATATGCCAGAAACAATGAATAACATGCTGGGAGAGCTACAGGAGCAGCAAATCACTGCTCAGAAGCAGCCTGTTGTTTGCATGGTAAAACAGTAGCAGTAGTAGGAGGAAAGCAGCAGAATAAGATGTCTACCCAAGCAAACCCCTTTATTTTCAGTTCTCTTTTTTGGTACAGATCGCTCTCATCTCTGCTACTCAAATACCCTGTCCTAAATCATTCTGAGAACTGCAGTTTGTTGGCCTCAGGCACCTGAGTGATAAAAGCTACAAAATGGATTGTTACAGTGTTTAGAATTATACAATCACAAGCCGTAGGGGTTTTTGCATTAGAGGTTTCCTGTTGGCAGTAAATCTCAAAATACTGAATATTAAGAGCGCTCTGCTGACACAAGAATTGAAAAAATTTGGGGATGCTTCTCTAAGGCCTTTGACTTACTGACCTCAACATACTTATGTCTTACAAACACAAACTTGTGAGACATTACTCTAGTTTTCCTGGATTGTCAAACCAGTCGCAAATTTCCAATTAACCTGCTGACCCGGAACTTGCAGATAGGTTTGAAATGCTGATCAGATAGAGGCTTTGTCCAAGACAGCAAAGACTTATCTTGAGGGACCACATATAGTGTTAGCACTAACACTGCATTCATTCCTTGTAGAGATAAATCAAAACTCTGGGTGGCACTGTGAGTTAGGAAGGCCTGTTATCTAGTTATTGTATCTTAAACTGCACATCCTGGTTAATTTTTGTGGTACTTCCACATGACAAAATTGTTTCCTGCCAACAAATGTGGAGTAAGAACTAGTCTATCCTAAATATTTAGCCACTAACAAAAGACAATATACTGACTTAGCCTAACAATGGTTTGCTCAGCAGGTGTAAGATCCTCCTCTTTCCCTGACTCACCTGTAGCTCATTTTTTGATAATTTGATGGTTAGCTGTTTCCAGGTGATGCAGAAATGGGATTTTTTTTCTCACAAGTATTTGCACAGAACATGGCACCTTCATCACCTATGAAGGTGTGAAGCACCTATACAGTGTGAAGCAGCAATTATAAAAAGGCCAATGTGTCTAGTTGACATATAGCAAAGTCAGGACTTGCTTGTGTTTATCCTCAGTTATATATAAGCACAGTATAGCAGGATACCCTGCTATGCAGGCCAGATAACAAGTCCCAGGAAAATGGCATCTCTGTGTAAAAGCACCTCAGCTTTGACACGACAGACAAACTTCCCAGATACACAGGTTATAGGAATCTGGCAGAGGACCCTGTAGCAAAGCTTTTCTGTATTAACGAGGGCTCCAGGTCTCAGGGGTAAAGTCAACTTGCTTAAGAAAGTTAAAAGTCATTCCACAATTACAGGGCAGAACTTCAGACACTTCTAAGAATTAAGCTGCTCTTTTATTTATTTATTTATTTGTTTATTTTTATTTTTTTTATTAGCATACAGTGAAACGATTTTTTCAGTGTGCTTTTGGTTTTTTATCTATTTATGTACTAATATATGTACTGATGATAAGGAATTTAACACTGAAATCCTAAAGATGATGCTCAAACACACAGTTTCTGAGTTCAGTATTCTAGTTTAACACCAAGAAGGCACTTGTGATTGGGGCTAGGAAGATTACCAAGGTATTCTGCAGAACAGCTGACTAGTGACACAAATTGCTATAGACTTCTGGGACAGTTTATCCTTGAGACAAATTATGGAGTTCACATGCTGTCTAGACAGCCATTATTAAACTATATTTGCAGTAGGCTCAGCTGCAGGCACAGAAACACCTCCTGTTCCTCATCAACACTGTCCCCTGTCCTGCTGCTGGCTATGGTGACAGAGAAACTTCCTGGCAAAACCAAAGCCAGCAGTTCCTGCCTCCCTGTCCCCGGCATCTTCCTCCTGTCGTTCTCCCCCAGTTTTGATGGTTGTGAAGTTTGTGAGACTGCTTCTGAAGCCACAATTGACAAAACCAAGGAATTGACTAAGGCTGATATTAAGTCTTAAAAAACCAAATAAAAACCAGTAGCTTTGCTCTGGGGTCAGGTATCCATGGACCCATCACTTCTACAGTGAGCACTTCTACAGTCCTACCACTGCTTCCAACCTGACATGTATAAATTGCTGATGGCCTTAGCTTATATTATGAACTGAGGAGAACAGGGAGAAGATATATATGTTTCCATTGCATGCTCCTGCAGTGCTGGGGTCAATAGTCCTTGGGGAAGGCTTAAGGGAGGAAGATAAATCAACCACTGGAGTTGAAGTTCCTTGTGATGGTGAGTCAGCCTTCTTGAGTTTCAAGTAGCAGTGTGCATCTGGTTCAATTTCTTACATGTTTATTTTTCCTTTTCAGAACTAGTAGTATTAAAATGAATTTTCAAATTCTGGAGTGCACTTTTGTGGCAAGGGCTTGCCTAGAAGGCCAAGGAGACTTGCTCAGTAAATTGAGTAGGATTCTGTTGTTGGTTGTTTCTGCAAATATTTTATTTCCTATCACTTAGAATAATTCTGTCTTGGCACTGTGTAGCTTGTGTAAGACCTTTCCATCTCTTTAGAACATGAGATCAAATTTTTCCTAAGCCACTCAGTTGTTGGTCTGTTCCAGTTTCAATACATTCAATAACAGTCAAGTAATTATTCTTCCTCACTCTCATGACTAATCAGGAATCTTTTTTTTTTCCTCATGATTACCTTTACATTACAGACTTCGGTCGCTTATACATTTCTCAGGCATCTGAAGTTCCTGTTACTGTCCACCACAGATAGGCCAGCAGAATTCCCTTTTGGAGATACCATTACATTGTCTCCTGTTTCTGCAGGAGATAAACACTTGAGAGAGAAAAAAAAAGAAGGAAAAACCCCACCTTTTTTCCCCCCCACTTGTTACAACATAATATTCTATTAATCACCAGAAGAGTATTCATTAAGTAATATATATCCCTTGCTATAAAACCTGATGCTTTTAATATCTTAAAGCATAATTTCTTTCTTTTTTGTGAAGACCTGTTATCTACTTTTTGCACATGTAAAATACATAAAGAAGGAAAAGAAATGCCAAATACTATATCACACTTCTATCAATAACTTAGAAGTTTGAATAACTTACAAAAACAGATGTAACTTTTATAGAAAGTCAAGCGACACCACTAAGGAATTTAAGGCTCCAGATATTACCCTTAGGAGTGGAGCTTAATAACAAACATTTCCAAATGCATATTAAGCAATAACATCAGCTAATAATTTTCTGCAGTCATATAATTGAAAAGGAAGGCATTCACTAGCTAACTGGTATATTTATGACATCAAGCTGGTTACTTCTGTAAAGCTCAATCGGCTTTGACAATGTCTCCAGATTTCCCTCTGCTGGGGTAATGGGATCGCTGCTCACCAGAAATAAAGCACTGCAATCTGTTTGTGATACTTTGTAGAAAACACTCTTAGAAAGCTTATAAATGTGGAAAGACAGTAGAGCTTTCCTTATGCATGTGCAGAGAACTGCAAATAATCAGATTGATCAGGCATCACAGTCCTGTCTCAGCGAACAGCTTAGATGGCATTAGTCACTTTAGTCTTCCTGGATGTACCTGGCTGTTTAGGAATTGAGAGCAGATGTAACAGATGAGGTGCTGAGAGAGACATTTCAATGCTTCTACTTCTTCAAGAATTTTAGCTTTATATATTTATGCATGTGTAGCATTGGCTACTACCCAGTAGAACATTAAATCCTTGCTGTCATGACTTTAGCATCCAATCTTCCCTATTTCCTGACCTCCCATGGGTAAATACTTGCTCTGAAGGCCCCTTATTCATATCCATGCCAGCAGAACTGGCATCAGCAGCTCTGTCTTTCATTTCCATTAAAGCAATTCACTGCTGGTACAAGAAGGTAACATTATGCCTCAAAAGACTGATTGATCTGAAAAAAACAATAACAGGCTACGTCCTGTTCTGCTTACTGGGTTTAAAGAGTGTAGGGTAAAAAGACATAGTGTACATCTTTGAAATATACATTTGTTTGCTGTGTTGGCACACAGGGTAGTTGATGAATTCAGACCAGTGAGACTTCCACACTTTTTTGGATCAGCATGATTGTAGAGGGTCTCATGTTTGAGGATATAACTGTGTGGGAGAAGGAGTAGCTAACAGAAGTTATTAAGGCTAGTTTGACAGCTCCCATTGAGAAAATTTCTCACTTAAAAATTCTTTGTGCTGTCATGAGAGATCAAAATAAGTACAGTTTAGACATAGGATGAGAAGCTGCTATGTTAAATATTAAATTGGGACCTCTATATGTATTTTTCAGGTTACATAATATTCTGCTTCACTAGAATTTGCAGTCTATTTCAGACACATTTTTTACACCTACTCCAGCATTTTCTACAGAAAAAAACCCATGTAGATTACTGACAATACTCTAATTCCAAAGAGATCAGCATTTTTAGCTTGACCTCACACATGCGCCACCTAGAAGATTCTTTTACAGGTCTAGGTCCCCAATACACACTGCTCTGCTGAATGCAGACTGCATTTGCATTGCTTGGAGACTATTTCAGTGTTCTTGCATATGGACAATATTAAGCTGGTACAGCTAGATAGCAATTGGGTCCAGATATCATCTCATTACACAACATTTCTTTAGTTACTTACTGCAATAATTTTCCCATATTTTGGAGTTACTCTCAGACAAATAACAGAGCTCACTTGGTTACAGTATGGTATATTTGAGTCTTGAATATGGATCTACTCATTCTTCCCTATATTGCAGCCTGTTACAGAGCTATAAAACTACAAATGACATATGTAGGAAACATTATATACAGCTAATTTCTCTCTCCTTTAAGGGTGCATTTATTTTATAGGCTTAGACTAATTTTTGGATTTTCAAGGAATCTAATTTGTCTGAACTGCCAGGGAGATTTCATCTTTCACAAGGCTAGGAGAGAGAAAACTAAACCTAAACTAATTCAAACAAAACTTCCAGCATTGACTCACTGTGGTATCCTTTCCAGCTTGTGTTTTAGGTCTGTAGAGGGTGGACTTAATTTTTTCCATAGCAGTACTGATAATGCTTTACTTCGTATTTGGAGCTACAAGGATGTTGATGACAGTGCTTTGGCTGCAGGGCTCCCACAGCATCAAGGATGCCCTTCACTCAAGGCTGCCCTTCACGCAAGGATGTCCTTCAACAAGGACAAGGACAGCCGAGAAAAACTGTCCCATGAATAATCCATAAACTATGGCATCTGTTCAGCAATAAAAGATAAGAGACAGGGGTGGGAAGCATTCATTCTTTGAATGTTTGCCCTCTGGACCAACTGCTATGTGTTCTGAGACCCTACGTGACTGGACATAGCCTGCAGATGAGATGAAGCCAATTTTTGTTCTCCTTTGCTACCATACACAGCGTTTGATCAATCTTTATTAAACTGCCTTGTCTTGATCCACAAGGCTTTTTCATCTGATTTTCTTCCCCACTATCCCACTGAGGAGGGGGAGTGATAGAGCAGCTTCCTGGGCACCTAACATCCAAGGTCAACCCACCACAGCTGGTCCAAAGGAAATTTATTCCAAGTTTTGAGGTTATATTAATTTTCCTGACTTACTCTTTCATCATTCTTCTTGGGTCATTCAGAAGGTTTTGCATCTCAGGTATCTTGCTCAGGAGAACTGAGTTTGCCCAACCTATCCAATTTGCACTGGTTACAGGCTTACCCAATATTGCTGGTTAGACAACATCAACACCTACCCACCATAAACTCAGTTCATAGCAATCTTGGATAAAGGAGCCAGATACACCCACAAAATCCTCAGAACTGTGGTCTGCTCTGAATATAACCAGGTCATTTCACACTGATTCACAGTTCTGTGCTCAGACAGACTGAGAAATATATTCCCTGTTTCCCAAAAACTCATTCTCTACAGAAAAAGACTCACTATACTTCAACACAATTTCTTTCAAATTGTGTTGAAGTGTTTATTGAAAAAATCCATACCACTGCAGTAGGCAATTAATTTCTGGTTGTAAGGCCTAAACACATTCCATAGATCCTGAAGCTCTGTGCTCCATCTCACTAAATAAATGTGTTTTGCCAAGAATGGGGATGTTACATGTTTTTGTCATTGTAAACCATACATAGTGTGAGAAACAAAATCCCTGGTGTGATTCCCACCTATGTTGCTTAAATGTCAATACAGGTCTAAGATGTACAGGATTTTTATATATAGAAAACCTATTTTTCCCCATGTAAAATTCTCTACAAAAAACTACCTCTACTCTTCATCATTCATCTGAGACTGCCTAATTTTAAAAGTATGGCTTATTAGATGTTATAGTAACAAATCACTCCTTTTAAAGAATCCTTTTGCTCCTGATGAGACTGACAAAGGACAAAGAGCTATTTTTTCCCATGCAATGCTACGAGATCTCCCGTAGCACAACATCAGTATGTGTGATCCTGAGAACTGCATCTGAAGAAAAAACATTTGGTCAGGGCTATAAAAATTCAGCATTGTGTTGTAATATTTTATTTTTCTGAGTCATAATCTGAAAAAATCCCAAATGGCAGTCTAATTCACTGGCATCAGAAAGGAATTTTATGACAATAATTAAAAAGTTACAACACACCATTGTTATGGTCAGTTCTTCACAAAGATGCCAACACACAAGATTGCCTGGTATTCGAGGGAAAATGAGCATCTTGAGAGAGAAGTGGGGGTCTGGGGTTTGGCTTTTTTGGTTGTTCTTTTTGCAAACGCATGTGAAATACACAATTTTTCCTGCCTGTAGGACATGCATCAAATTTAGCATAACATGCAGCAGTACACAGAAAATCAGTAGTGCTGCACAAGCACTCTTTGAAGCTTTTGGTCTGATAATTCTTATGATCAACAGAGCTGTTATCTGAGCAACAGTGGGAATGGCATGGGGCAGAGACAGAGGAGACCACCATTTCAGACAGGGATTCTCTTGCCACAAATAGATTGAGGAAAAAGGCATTTCTTACCTTCTAGTTTCACTATTTAGTTCCTTTAAAATGGTTTTCATTCAAGGGCTTCCTATTTGCTCTTCCCATTTTCTATTCCTTAAGCTTCTTTCTGGTCTTTCTTCTGTGCACCTGTGAAACCACTAAAGAATTCAAGCATTAAAGTGCTTTCCAAACTGGGCAATGCCAGTTTTCAGAGCTTACTGTCAAGTAAGGGGAAGATGGAGACAGTAAAGTACTCAGTAAAAACATATAGTGTCAAAGAATAATCTGAGTTGGAGGGGTCTCAATCAGCCCAATCATTTAGGCTGATTTCCAGCCTAAATCTCCCCTGGCACAGCTTCAAGCCATTTCCTCAAGCCCTGACACTGTTCTTCACAGTGGAAGAGATCAGTGCCTGCCCCTCCGCCTACCCCCATGAGAATGTAGAAAACCACGAGGTCTCCCCTCAGTCTCCTCTTCTACAGGCTGAACAAACCAAAGATGACCTCAGCCATTCCGCATACATCCCTCTTTTGCCCCTAAATACTTAATATCTTCTTTATATTTTGGCACCAAAAATTGCCAATATATAAAGCCCCAGCACTCAAGGTGAGGCAGCCCCAGTGCAGAGCAGAGTGGGAAAATCCCCTCCCTTGCCTGGCTGGTGATGCTGTGCCTGATGTCCCCCAGGACAGGGTTGGGCCTCCTGGCTGACAGGGCACTGCTGGCTCATGTTCAGCTTGCCCTTGACCAGGACACCCAGGTCCATTTCTGCAGCACTGCTCTCAGTCACGTCATTCCCCTGTCTGCCAGTTCATCCAGGATTGCCCCCTCCCAGGTGCAGAATTCAGAACTGGCCTTGTTGAATTTCATACAGTTGGTGATTTCCCAGGTTTCTGGTTTGTCATGGTCTATCTGCCTTCCATCTGCAGACTTACTTAGTATCCCTCCAAGCCCACCTGTATTTTATGTATTAAGAAGTATTACCTGAAGGCAAGGAGCACACAATTGTAACCCAACATGTGCTATTGTCTTTGTTCTCATTAAGAAAGTACATTTGCAGATTTTAACAGACACCTGTTCCTGGATTATGTGACTAGTGGGGAAAAACACCACCTGCTATGAATCATGAAGCAGGACATAAATGTGGCAACTAAAATTGCTCTGTGTAACACATAGTGAGCTACAGAGCTTGAGAAGGCAGTAGAAATTGCCTGACTTTTATTCTTGGAAAGCGAAAAGACACTTGTAAAAAAGAGTAAAGTGCTGTAAAAAAAGTCTAGATAAGTAAAATCAACACACTTAAATCTGCTGCAAAATAGTGAAAACTGAAGAATGGAGGGTGACAAGTTGTGGGACGCCCAGGCTTACACATTGCAAAGCCGCCTTTGACGAGAACAGCATGGTGGTTTCGAATGCCTTGATGCTCCAAGGACAGCAAATTTAATGCATAAGGCAGCCTCAAGATGCACATAAAATACTGGGAGTACCAGTTCTAAACTACAATAGACAGATACCCTGAAAGTCTGTGTGAACATGTGTGTGTTGAGATCTTTTTTGCAGGGAAAGGAAGAAATACATAAATGTAAGGATCAATCATTTTTATCTGACCAAATAAAGTCCTTAAGTAAAATCTCTTTTTAGAAGAAAGTAATTAGCATATTCTGTGATTAATTCTGTTGCTTTCCTGCATCAGGACATTGAGATGCTGCCACTGAGGCAAAAATTTGTTCCTGTTACTTACCTCCTTTATATATTTGTACTAGGCAACTAAGGAAACTCTTCTCCTTGGACAAGAATTCTCTCATTTTCTCTTTCTTCTTTCCACATGTACTACAGTAAAAAGAATTAGTCAGAGGCCAGATTCCAATCTATTAAAACATGGTTTTTCTGGAATGGCTTTATTGTGGCTGACAAAGTCCATCTGAGTTTGCAGACTTGTCACCAAGATCACTAGCTGACTGCTGACCTCAGAGTTTTTGAGAGGATGGAGCCTGAAGTCACTGGAGTGAGGTTTGCACACTGGCAACTAAGTAGCTGGTGTTTAGTGGACCAGAAACATCTTGGGAGACTGCCAAAATCAACCAAACAAAAAACCAGGGAGAAATCCAGAGAAGAAAAATAGTTGCATCGCTTCCGGCCTTCTGCCTCCCAGTGTAATTTCTGGGCAATCTACATTACGTTCTATAGCTCTGTTACAATTTAGGAATTTAGTTCACCACTAAAATGCTGAGTCATCTTTGCTGAGACAAGTCTGTAATATAATGGTGACATAATTTAGGGATTTCTTGATTGAATATTTTAATCCATCCTTTTATGTGGTTTGGCTAGAATGAATAAGGGATAGAGAGGCAGTCTTGCTCCTTGCAGTATTTTATTCTATGGATTATGCATTAAACAGTACTTACAGTGCTGTGCCTGGTGGGAAAGTACATGTGTAGTTTATCCAATAATCGTGACTTCATTCTGCGTAGGAAAAAGCCTTGAGTCATCAGTAGAAGCTGAACACACAATGTGAGATGGTTACATTTATTTTACCAGTTCCTGCCTCTACAGACTTGCTAGTATTGAAGAGTTCCTTACAGATTGCTACCAAAATTGACAGTATTCTGATGGAGTATTTTGTCAGTTCCATTTAGCAATTGTGAAAACTGAGATAGATAACAGACTTCCTGGCAGTTTTAAGTCTTCATCTCAGAGAGACAAAGGTTAATTAAATGCTGATGCAAGACAAAATTAAATTTCAGCCAAATATCCTTTCAAAACCAGCATAGGATGGAAGGCTGCCAAAAAACCCCACATGTACTTAGAACTCTAGAAAGAAGAGGGGCCTCCAGGTCTGCAATGCAATAAAATCATACTTTTTGATAGTTTCTCAAAGGAGTAGGCCAGAGGATACAAGGGTGTTGGTTTTTGTATAGTTTTTTCTGTAATAGCTGGCAAACTACTAAAAAGTAGGATGTCAACTAAAACTGTACTCAGTTCTTAGTTCCTCTGGAACACATCAAAACTCTAGCACATCTTCAAGCTTACTCTGTCCTTCATAGAACAATTGCACATTAAAACCTGATTTTGGACAAAACACTTCTAAAAAACAAACTTAAAAGCAAGCAAATAAAAAACCCAACAAAATGACACTCCCTCCCCCCAAAAAACCCAAATCAACAAACCAACAAAATCCCAGTCAAAGCAGCTGAAAAAAATCCTAGTGGTTGGAAACAGAATCGTAATCCTCGGCTTAACACAATCAGAACTAGACAATCACCTGTGATCCTTCTTGTGTTTTCTTATGGCAGTAGACCTTTCCCCCTTTCTTAGTGGCAGCACCAGAACAGGTGGAAGAAGAATGCTCTGAATTCAGTTTGACATGATTAATTTGATCTTCCAATATCTACAGAAATGGATTTGGTCCTGTATCTCTTGCTACTTGATCACAATTTTCAACAGCAACCATTACAATAAGAGCAAGCAGCACCAACAACAT
The DNA here is from genome assembly GCF_029207755.1 of Chamaea fasciata. Taxonomy (NCBI): domain Eukaryota; kingdom Metazoa; phylum Chordata; class Aves; order Passeriformes; family Sylviidae; genus Chamaea; species Chamaea fasciata. The sequence continues at coordinate 55,343,216 of NW_027094089.1, forward strand.
ATACCAGATTCACTGCTTTTGTGCTGACAGAATCCTCTTCCCCACTAAGGCCTGCAATGTACATCCTAGCTTGGTATGTACTTCAGGGTGTATCACTGTGCTGCAGTGCTGCACTTCACTCATTTGCTCTCTGTGCTTATCAGAGGAGGTAAATAGCATTAAAAAGATTTTTTTTTTCTTTAACAATTCTAAAGTTCAGGGCTAGAGAACAGTGAGGGGGAAGGTGGACCTCTCTATCACCAAGAGTTCCAACTGAACTAACCCTGTAGTTTGCCATAAACCCCAAATGCTACATTCAACAACATTACCAGGCCAGGCTTCCCAGTTTGTTTCAACATACCAGCTGAGCCATTGGCATTAGTGTCTTTCTCAAATGCACATTCTACTTTCAAAGTATTTATTTGTGAAAGCATCCAACTGAGGTCAGTTTTTTTTACTTACACAACATCCAGATAAAGAAGGCTCTGGATTTTTGTGCTGATTTACATATGTCTTATTTTAAATGCAACAAAGAGCTAAAGCATAGAGCCATGGATTCTCCAAAAAGCTGAAATATTTGAGATCTCTGGTTCAAGTGAACTCAATGGTAAGAGAATAAACATTTCTCTTCTCTTTCCTGGGTTTGCATGAAGGAATTATGATAATGAATCATTCACACTGCACAAATGTAAACCATTTCATTAGTAAAGACACTAATGCCCATAAGGACTTTTTTTTCTTTTTCTTTTTCTTTGTTTTATTTAACCGTTATTTAGAGGTCTAAGCACAAGTTTTTAGGTACTTTCCCAAAAACACCCTGTGGAGACTTGCCATTTCTTCAAGGTCTCTTCTGGAAGAAGTCAACTGGGCAAGACAAAACAGAACTGACTCTGTGACACACAGACATCATAATGTGTCTAAAAGAAGACAACTTTTTTCCAATTATGTTCTGGTTATGAGTGAACCCCAAGAGGCAGACTGTCTTTTATTTCATGCAATCACTTTCAGAAATCTAATGCATTTCTTCAAAAGCAGCATTGCACAATAATAAATATTGTAAATCATACGTCTTTAACAAGTGATAAAAAGAACAAAGAAGTTATATGGACAAATTAAACTGGAATCATTTGAAAGGAAGTTCACAGTGCTTTTTAATCATCTTACTGGTTTAAAGATAACTCCTCCACTATCTTCAAAGGAAAAAGATCATGACATCTGAGGAGTTTGTTAGCTCTACAGAAAAGAACCAAGTTACATCAATACTATGCAATTGTTTCAGACACGGGGCAAAACAATGCCATAGATTCTATTTTCAGAGGAAAATGCATAGAATTTAAACTCACATAAATAAGTGAATAAACAATGAATTAAAAGAAGCGTGCCAGCAACATGATTGTTCGTAGTGTCAGAAAATGCTACTTATTTATTTCTTACTTATTTACTTACTCTGTCCTAGGACAGAAGTGTTTTAGAAACACTGCTGTTAATATTTGAAAAACATTGTGAAAATATACTGGTATGTCACATAAGCAAAACTACAAATTTCTTTTATAGGATATGAATACTAAAAAAGTTTGTAGGAAATACATAATGTATGGGTATTTTTCTTCTTACTCTAATATAGGAGATCTTCAGCATCCTTGAAGATCTGCAAGGTAAAGAGACAATAATGATCCTTACTCTGCTAGATTTTCTGTGCAAATATTAAAATTCTGCATTCAATATTAGATATTTATTCTGCTTCTTTAGCATGTGAGCACCTCTGAATCTTATAATGTATTATACCAGAGAAATAAAATTACCTGCACTTCTCTGAAAGAGAAGTGAGATTGAGACACTTAGAAATATCCATTTGTGCTGAGAATCAAATTTCATTCTCCTGAGTTCCAGGTTAATGTGTTAATCACTGCACAGCAATGAAAAGCAGTATAATATACAAAATAAAACCTTCTTTTATCTAACATCAACATAAGGTTTAAAAAAAAGTCATCAGTGCTGTAAGAAAGTACTGCACTAAATACACATATTTACTATGCTTGAAGTCCGAAGGCTGTTTGAGGAGAGCAAATATGGCTGAGATCCTTACTTAAGTTCCTGCTGGATTTTTCCCTAGTTTAAAAAAAGAACAGACAGGACAATCTTCAACCAGCTTAAAAAAATCTGCATAAATCATATTAATTAAAGTTTATCTATTCCAATTCAATTTGAACATCTACAGCATATTTAGTTAATATACTCCAATATTTATACATCATTATATTTCACTGCCAGTCTATCTTTCCAGGTTGGCATCTTAACGCTAGAAATACATCAAGATATCTTGGTTTGATTATTTAATATCAGCCACTGTCTGAAGGTACTCCTGAAGAACACCCATGAAAAAAGGCAGAGTTATGATTTTTAAGTGCCGTTATTCAGAGGCTTATAATATACCATTTCATATTGTGAAACCATATGTCCTAAGACAGAAGCCCAAAATCAAAAATATTACATATTCCTAAAAATTTCTGGCACACAGTAAAAGCAGGAGTTTATTAGAAAGAATCAGAAATACTTTGAGACTGTTTTCAGTTGGAACTAGGTCACTGGATGGTAGCTCTTGATTAACATTACAATGTTTAAAATAGCCCCTACTATTTTTCCCCTGAATCTCAAAGATCATTCTGGAATAGCAGAAGTTGACACTACAGGAAGAAATCACACTTCCCTGCAATAAGCAGAAACTTCTGACTAGTTACAGATCTATTTTTCCAAAATCTGTGGGTGTATGAGCTTGGCATTTCCATGCTAAACAAAAGGAAAACTACACTAAGGAGCATAGAAAAAGTTGCAAATGGATTAGAAGAAAGAGAAGCAAGAACTCCAGCTAGCTTCAAAACTTACTGCATATGCTGGTCCACTCTCCATGATCCACTGTATCTCAGTGCTTAGCATCACCCTGTGCAACAACCTACTTGTCTAGGCTGTAAATGTGAATATCTGAATAGTCAATTAATCTAGGCTGATTTTTTTTCAATCAAATGATAGAAGATCTATTCTGATTCCTATCAGCCTTAAAAAAACAGCTGTACTCTGTCAGCAGAAGTAAAACATAAGGCTTAGCATATTAGCTGCTGCAAAGCTGCAGATATTGAGAAATTCAGTTGGACAGACTAAGGCAGGAGGAAGAGGTGTTTTGCTTCCTTCTTTTCCAATGTGATATGAGAAATCAGAATTTCCCACTGTGTTGATGGCAATAAATAGAATTACAATTATCAAACCAGTGATCAGAGGACACTTCCTTTTAGTCCCACTTTCTTATCATTACTGATAAAATGGGGAGGAAATGGTAGCTAAAATTATAATTAAGCCCAGTAATACACTGTCTACTCAGCACTATAAATCTGACTTCATTAATGCCCAAAGAAATACTACTTTGACTTACTCCTAACACACTTTCATACTATGATAGATATTTCAGGGCAACCGTTGGTTTCTGATCTGCTGTTTCCGATACGTTGGCTATGCTTAGGACCAGTTTCTGCCTTCCTAAGTAGGGCTATATGCATGGCAATTAACTGAAGCTATAATACTTAAACCATACCATGTACATCCAGCTGAGAGTCCTAACACAGCTAAGTTGGATGTAGTAGTAGGCACAAATTCTGCTGAAGCTTCTCTCCTTACTTAATGTTTATAATGATGTCTTAAAGGAATAGAAGCAGTAGTTTATAATGATGCCTTAAAGGAATAGAAGCAGCCATGATCTGAGTTGTTGAGCTGGATTCTGCCAGCAGCTGTTGAAGAGTCCAGTTCTTCTCTCAATGAACCCTAAGTGACATCATCAAGGTCACATCAGAAACGGTTATGGTTGTGGTGCTGGCTGCAGAATACTCAGATCCCCATCACAGATGGAGAAATTGCTAAACAAGGACAGTGACATCTCCTAGTATATTTGAAACTCTAGGGAGATGTAGGGAAAGAAACCACATGGAATGACAAAGCGAACATATTGTTTGATTGTTCAGGAAGAAAGCAAACGAGACATCATATCACTGCGCTTCATATTACAAGATTGAGCCATATCTGATCATTCTCACATCTCCTTTCTGAAATACTGAAGAGAACTAGATTTCACCATTCTTCTCTTTCACTCATAGGAACCTTCAATCCTGCTTAAATGATATTAGGATATCATAAACCCCCAATATTTAAAAAATAATTACATAATTGCTATGTACAGTACAGCAGCCAACAAGGCGTACCTTTCCAGGAAGTAGAGATATATATCTTCTGTTCCCCATCACCTTGTTCTCTAGTAGCAAGTGGATATCACAAAGGCAAAAATAGTGACCGTACAGCTGGGAGAATGGATGCAGTGCAGCAGCATTTTAGAATATCTGAGTTACATAAGCTTTTATGGTTGAAGTTTTCTGAGGACATGCATTTGAATTCCTCTTCCCTATCATTTTTTACACATCTCAGTTTAATTTGCTTTTCCATAGTCTCTTCAGCCAAAACACAGAACAAGCATATGGTAAGAATGCCCAAGAATATATTCATCCATTTTTTGAACATAACAAGGTTAAGTGAGATAAATGCTTCTCTCAATCCCTTCACAGAAGGATCCGTCACATAACTCAGAGGGGATTAAAATGTAATTTGAAATTTTTGTGGTTCTTATCAGCCAAGCCACACCTCACAAAGAGCTACACAACTGTTATATAGGCTAGATTCTCTGTACTTAGAATCTATAAGCTAATCTTAAATGAGATCATAGGACAGTTAAAACATTCTCTCCCTCTGATATAGATATTTTTTCAAATCTTCAGAGCTATAACACTACCCTTTATCACTGTACATGCATTCAAGTTGACAGAACACAACCAAGAAAATTAAGTAGAATAATTTAACTGTTGAAGTTCTTCAAGCATTCTGCAGTGATCATAGGATATTGCATATATTGCATATTGCGGGTTGGGCTTCTAACTCAGCTAGCAAACTGCATGGGAAGAATATGTACTACCTAATATACGAGTATGTACTACCAGAATAATGTATGGGATAAATTGCTGTTGGCCCATGAGTCTTGGTTGTCACACCAACCATGTCTGTGACCTTGTTCAGCAGCACTTTTCCTCCACCATGTGCTAGTGAGGCAACAAAAAATATACATTGTTACACAAAATATATATCAAAATAGTATCTCAAAGCATATACAAATTATATACCAAATATCACTTGACATCTATTAACTGTCCTTAGTTGAAGGATGCAACACGTGTAGGAATACTTGCCTCGCAGTAAATTTTGGGTTTACACATAATTTTATCAAAGAATTAGCACAACTACTGATTTTAACAGACTCAAAATTACCCTCTGAATATTACAGTTTTGTGGTGTATTTGGACAGACAACAGAGTTTCTGAGCTTTCCTTTTCACTTTTGACAAGTCCTTGTTCCTCTCAGATGGTCAGAAAGCTTGAAAACTGTGAAAGCACTGCCTCACCCCACCACAGGTACTTTGCATTAGCTCAATCACCAATAGGTGTTTCCAAGTTGCTTCTGAATACACTTTAAAAGAATGTCCAAGTAAAGGAAAGGATTTAAAAGAGTGAAACATTTAAGAATTAGACACAAACTAATTTGAGCTAATTATTTTCCATCAGTTCATACAACATTTACTAGGGTAGTATACTTGAAACAGTATGAATTAATGTTTCTTCCTGAATTTCAGGTTAACGTGAAGAGAATTGCAGGATTTCACTGAGGTCCTCAAGCACATGTAACTTTTAACCATTATAGTTTCTGAAAGAAACTATTTATAATAATCAGGGAAGAATCTAAAGTAGCTTTCAGAAGAAGATATTAATATACACATATTACCAAGTTCTATTCACAGGATGCTGTTCCCAGCCTTTTGACATCTCAGGAGAGCATGCATTACTCTTTATACTGCAAATCTGCGCTCTAGTGGCAAAAATTACCACAGCAATTTTATAGAAAATTCTTAGTTAATCCTGAGGTAATTAAGTAAATTCGTTGTTGTTTTGCAGAGTGGGTAACAAGGAAAAAAAACCCAGTGAAATAAATATTTGAGTGGCTGAACTTGAGAGTATGTAATTCTGTTCAGATCTGATAATTCTAGTTAATTTTTCTATCAATACCAGATCAATCTCCTTTAATATAACCTAAAATCCAATTAAGGTACAGTGAAAAATCATAAGAAGAAATATAAGAAATTCTGAAAAACCCAAAGAAGCTAATGTACTACTGGCATCAATGGTGAATGAGTTTAGCAGATTTGAATCAGCAATCTGGAAAGCTGGTAAGACAGGAATGTCAACTGCCAATGCACATGCAGGTTATTACTTGTCAGTAACATTTCTTCCTCTTCAAACTAGGAAGTAACCATAGAAATAGGAGATAACAATGTCATTAGATTATTTTAATAATTTCCTAATTACATCTTTCCTTGCAGACGTTTCCAAGAGAGACTTCAAGAAAGACTGTGAATATAAGTGAATTTAGAGCCTGCACATTTCATGGCGAAGGCTTTTACACCTTGTTATTAGCTCCTAACCTCATGACTGTGTTTAGATTAGACTGGGTAGCATGACCCTTTCCATCTTGTCAGCTACTTCATTCTTCACTTTAGTAATTCCCACATAGATGTGGGCTTTCTTATGAACACTGGTAGATTAAACTGTAGCAGAATAACTGAATTTGCCACAGCTTCCACAGATCAGTACCTGGCTGAAATAGACACATGGATGAGGAATGAACTACTAGTTTCCAGTCCAGGTAGTAAAGGCTACCCAACACTGGCCATTTTAATACTCAGAAATTCAGCCAGCAGCTAGGTGTGCATTTTTGACTGGCACAAAAAAGAGGGTGATGACCAGTTCTGCCATAGCCATGGCCTCCAAGATACCTGATACTTGAGAGCATATTGGCAGAATAGAATTGAGCATATTGGTAGAATAAAACTGAGTTTTATAAACAGTTATCAGGATTTAAATGTCCTAAGAAATATTTTGAGTTTCCCTTATATCAGTGAAGTTGTATGATGTTTGGTGGGTTCCTCAGATGTTCAGTAAAAGCAAAATAAAAAAGAGTGGAAAAAAAAAGTTAGTCAATACAAAAAATGAGGTTGTGCTTCACAACAACCAGAGACTTCATAGAGCATACTGACTTTCTTAATTGCCAGTCTTTACATTCGGGAAGGAAGTCCAACAATTTTTCTCTTTTTAATCACTGAAGCAAAAGGTTTATATCATCTGAAGTACTGATTCTTGTTTTTCAAAGGAAGAACTAATTTCACATTTATATGTACACTCACACAGATTCCTAATCTGTGCACTTGTCTACCAAGAACAACTATAAATAACTGATCCTTTAGCACTTTTCCCCTGATACATTTCATCAGTACTTCAGTACAGCACTTTCAGTATTTCAGTATGGCACAATAGTTCTTTGCTGCTCACTCCTTATAATTTAACTAGAGGAGACCCTCAAATAAAGCCAGCTGATCCCTGCCCCAAACAGATAGCAATCTAAGGTACCAATGTGTCAAATGCTGAACATAATTACGAGGGTGAGTGAGACAGACAGATTGGTCTCCATAACCAAAGTTATCACAGAGCAGCAGTTGCCTAACTAGCAAAAACATGCTATGCTGGCACGGTGCAGAAGATGCTCTCCCTAAAGACTTAGAGGGGGCAATAAAATTGTTTCATGTTTGCATAAAACTCCTTGTATTTTGCAGTACTTGCAGATTTCTGCTATGACAAGGCTGCTGTACAAAGCTAATCGAAGGTCTGCGCGAAGTAGACACAGGTATTTTGTTTTGTGTAAAGAAAAAACAGTAGTTGTGGCAAACGTGTTCCTGGGGAAGCAAGATGTTCAGCTGTGTAAGAGCAGGACACCTTGCTTTTCTGTCCCAGATACATCTTAGGTGACCACTGCCCAAGCGTCTGATGCTATTTCCCACAATATTATATTACAGCATAAAAAAAATAGCAGCAGCACTAAATTTAAACCTATCTTGGCTCAAAGTCATACCAGAATGTCAAAGGATACCAGTTAAAATTAAATACAGAAATATTTACATCACGATGGATCTTAAATTCAACTATACAAACTTTTAATACAGTTTGAGACTTGAAATTTTAAAAAAATCTAGACAGTATTTCCTACTCTCTGTAGCAGGAATCACTGCCACAAAACAGTTCAGAAAAGTTACCTCAATTTTCCCATTGGACTAACCAGGACTGTTAAGTGATAAAGAAACATATGTATCCGCAGTTCCCTGGCTGACCTTTGTACATACACATGGTAAGCTTACAAGGAAACTTCATGCTCTGCCCTCATAAGGTGACAAGGTAGCTCAGATCTGAGTTATACACATCACCATTTGTAATTAACCACGGATTTCCACTTCTCCTCACACTCTGCAATGGGATATTACCACTCTGTAATTTTCCTCTTGCACAGTTTTGTTTAAAAGTACTTGCACAACAATAAAAGATTTGCATTAAGCATAAAAGACTGTTCTTTGCTAACCTGTCCAAAGTCACTGCTTTGCATATGTAGAATCCCATAACTGTAAGATTAGTACTGATATAACTTGATGCTTTTAGGAAGCATTGGGTCGGACATACTTGCAGCCCTTTTAAAGGACTTGAAAAAATAAAGTCACACCAGTGTTGCTCACAGCATAACTGAGTGCAGAAATTTCTCAAAACATCCCGGGCAATTTCAAAAAGGTTTTGCAGGAGGTCAAAGAGAAGTAAGCTAGAAGACATACATAAATGCAAACTAAGATTTTCATGTAGGGGTAGTAGTAGTAAGACATTCATATTAAACCTGAGAGGGTGAGTAGTGATCACAAAAAGTAGAAACATTGAACATTGAACATTGGAGAAGCAAGGGAAGACCTCACGGTTAAGACACCATTCTTCACAGCAGGACAAGTCAGGAATGAACGACTAGCCACAGTGAGAATGTAGGACAGTGTATCAGATACAGGAATGATATTTTTTCCAGTGTGATAGTGTAAGCATTTGGACCTTTCTGGCTTGATCTTTATTCCATAAATTAGTTGGTTTTTATTTTTAAACTGATAGAAAAATTGCTGAACAGCATAATATAATTGGAAGTTTGAGCAATAATAGGAGATAATCCTTTGGGGGATTTTCATTGCTTTAGGACTTTCAGGTTTACTAACTTATAAGAAAATATAAATCATGTTTCATAAAAATGGAAAACTATCTTGACTGTCTAACCCTCCAAAACAGGGCCCAGAATTATAATCCGGTTTTTCTTCTGGTCTCCACTCAATGTTAAAAATGAAATTTGAGAACTGTAATCTTTTCCTCACCAACTTAAATATTTACTAATCCCTTGACTTGAACATTGATCAATACTCCTAAAAGCAAAAACATACAACTTCTCCTGCTCCTGCAAAAACCACACATTCTTCCCTCAAAAAGCCCACTAATGAAAACCAAGCAAAACCTTTCATTTATATAAAATGTAAGTGCATTAAACAGCTAATAAAAGTTTGAGGGCCAACTGCAGTAACCTGAATAATAAAAAAACGGGTAATGGATTATTCACTACATGTTAAGCTCCCCCTTCAAGAGTCTATTTCCCTACAATCCCAGCAAAAATGTTTTCTGCAACATCAATGTGTCTTTCCATTTCAGCACCTTGCAATGCCCCTCAGAAATTACCTAAACACCACTCTTCCACTGCTTATGCCTTCTCACTCAGCACCTATTCCCACGCTGTCTGAGCTTCTGCTAGGGCTTAAAAGAGCATGGCTAACATCAGCCATATGTTGTTTGTACTTTCATCCTTCCCCCAGGGAGGAAATGTACTGTAAAGAGTTCTGTTTGCAAAGCTGCTTGCCTTTATTGTTGGGGTGTTGGGTTTTTGTGGCCCAGGTGGAAAATTACATTATCAGAGATTTGGTCCAAAAAGATAAATTTGTTCAGACTCATCCTGAGTCTGAACATTCTGAGTCTGAACAAACTGAGTCAGCAGTGTTCCCTTGGTGGCAGAGCATAACTCAAGGGTCTTCTAGGTGGAACTGCAGTATTACCTTGTGGGTGGGAACTGGTCTTACCTCATTGACAGGAGTGTCAGAGTCAGAGAAAAAGCTCCAATAGCCAGAGTTTCAGGTGGAAACAGACCAGTCAGAAGACACAATTACCTATGGACTTGGTGCAAGGCACCAAGCAGGGAAATGTTCAATTTCTGAGCACTATTAAGGCTAAGATCTATGTATAATGTGTGTGGTAACCTAAATTTGTGGTGAATGCATATTTTTTCTGACATTAATACACTAAATCATAGATGCAGTCTAGAAAACAGGTCATGCATGCTGTTCTGAGTCTTCTCCTACAATCTTTTGTGTTTTGTGGATTTTTGATTGGTTGGTTGGTTTGTTGGTTGGTTTTTGTTTGGTTGGATTTCTTTAAACAGAGCCAGCCCATATAGTTCAGAGCTCTGGTATATTTTTCACATTTTTTTCTGATCCCCGTTATTTTTTGATTTGCCTTCTCTGAAATTGCTTTAACTAGCTGAGCTCGAGCAGTTCCCAACTGCCACAATATTTTCATCAACAAAGCATATGAGATGGTGTTTATAAATGTAATAGTGAACATACTGATTTTTACTCGGAAGTAAAAAGATATTTGAAAAATCCTTATGAAAGATAGGAGCAACACAATTATATTTAACATTTCAGTTTTGTCTTTACAGTACATTGTTTGTTTCTTGACTTTTAAGTTAAATGCCCCAAATTAATAGGAATACTCTTACTGATAAGAAATGCATTTCCTTAGCCTCCTGAAGGATAAACACCATAAAAATAGAAAAATGTATATTTGAAAGAAGCTTCAGCAGCTGTCTAATGATAGACAGTGCAGTATAGATTTTCCAAATGGAAAAATAGCATAACAGTGTTTTATAAAAATTACACAACTAAAAATAGACATTATATCAAGAATAAATAGTACACTTTTTTCCAGTGAAATATCACTCTGCCCCAATGTAAAATTCCCCTGACAATCACTCTGACACATTTTCCATATTGAGCATATTTTAAAGAAGTATGTTAGTATTACTCTTACCTTTTATCCATTGATGTATTTTCTAGCTACTGGATCAAGTCTGCTAACGAATTTCACACAAATTCCATATAATTTAAAAATAATTTAGTTGCAATGGTTGATGATATCTGTAACTTTTACTTTCCTTCAGTCTTGTTGCATGAGCTCAACGTCCAAATGCCTTCAGTGCACTGCCTCTTGCTGGCAGCAGATGTCCCCTTGTGACCAACACTTTGCATTTGCTAAAAAGGCTAGTTGCGAAATGGCATGAACAGTTTTCATATGCTGAGCAGCATAATATTATTACTTCACTCATTTCCACAAAGGTCCGGGAAAAGGCAAAATGTGTTGCTTCTATGTTTGTGCAAATGTAAGACTGAAGAATCAGGAGAAAACATCAAAATTCTGTGAATCGCAATTCAGTTTTTACTTTATGCTTTCAAACAAACAAAAATAAAAGGAGGATTATTCTGAGGAAATTTTTCCATTTTGCCACAAAAATAATGAGTCAATCTTCTTCTCTGGGATTCCTTGATTGGTATTTAAATATATTTCATCTCTAACGCAGAACCTGAATTTTTGTAATTGGTCCCCTAAATATCTATTCTCACATCCTGGTTTTGGCAGATTAGGGATCCAAAACAGAAAGCAAGTACAAAATTTGGAAAAGTTTGGATTTTATGTCTTTTACTTGACCCTGCATTTTTGTGAGTAGCTAAATTTCCAAGCATGCACTACTAAAGTAAACATAAGTTTGCTGCTTTGGATAACAGGACACTATAGCTGTTCTAAGACAGTGGGAGCAAGAGTAGTCCTCCTGAGTCAATGATTGCAGGCAACCAATCTTAGCTGCTAGAGCTACTTCAGTGATGTTATAGAAGTCTACAGCACCCATCAAAAATTGCTTTGTTGGTGACACCTCAGGATCTACCCAACAATGATACTCTTTCAAACCCTGCTGTGTACTTTTGCAGTCTTAGGGACAAAAATCTGGTACAGAAGTTTTGCTCAAATTTCTCTATGAGTGAACATGTGTGAGGTCAAGGGCAGAGAAGGAGGGAAGTGACAAGCCTCGTTTCTCTAGCTAGCTATATATGTCCAATTTTGGTTGAAATATTTAACAGAAAAATCACTTGGAAAATGTACTGTGATTTTGCAAATGGTTTTTAAGCTTTTTTTTCCTCTATATGGAATAAAGAAATATGTCTGGGAATGCTGGTGCCACAATTCCACATTTTTATTGTCTCGCTCACTTCCTGATGAGATCCATATACAAAAAGCCTTGAAATATGAAATTACTTTTAAAACTCCTATTGCAAAAGCCACTAATTTCATGATAAGACTATTGATAATTAAACAATGTGTTATTCTTCTTTCACCAGCTGTGCTTAGAGCAGAAAGAAACAAGGGTAATGTTACACCATCACAAAACTGAACACAGAATTTTCAGGCACTACTTAAATAACACAGGATTTAACAAGTGGCTTTCTTTTCTTTCTGCATAATTACAAACACATTCCAATAAGTCATACCAAGACTTTCTACCTACCAGGTACAGAGGAAACTAAGATTTGCTTAGAAGTACCTCTAAATGTTATCACTTGTTTTCTGGTTTTGACGAAAGGTAAATGTTTTATAATCAGAAAAATGTGGCAAGCCTAGGAGGACAGAAAGTGAATGGATTACTTTACTTCCTGGTTTTGATAGCAATCAATAGAGCTGGTATTGTTGATCGGCTTCTTTGTATGGAAATTTAGCAAAAAAGTACCTTTTCCAAGGGTGAATAATTTACCAGACTTTTCTCCAATTTTTTTCCTCCCTCTAAGTATCAACTATTTGCATTGGGGTCAGTGGTCTCTGTTATTGATAGTAGTTGAAGAAAGTCATTCTAACACATCAGCAGTCCTATTTTTAATGTGAATTTTAAAGTGAAACAGCAGTATAAATGGGAATTTTTGTTAAAAATATCCTACCACTGGAACAACTAAATTGAAGCCACTTCCTTCTAGAGGGGAAAGGGGGGGGGGGGGAAGGGGGGATGGGGGTGGAATCTATTCCAGTAATTCAGGAATAATTAGGAGAATATTCAGATGGAGCACAAGCTATGTTGTGACAATTTTTTCACTTGAAACTGCTTACTAGCTTCAGCTGCTGGCATAATTGCATATAGCAAACTGTTTTCCATCAAAAATATCTTACAGAAGTGAAGCTGTAGACCCATTGTTTTGTGATGCACTGTGAAATTCTGAAAAGCTTCAAAAAAACAAGCCATTATTTTTTGATTTCAGCAGACTTAGATTTTCAGAGGTGTCAGTAAGGTAAGATTTTGTCTTATAAAGGCACCAACATTCACCCATTAACAAGGACTGCATTGTTGTTTCAATACCCTGTTCAGGTCTCCCTGAAAGGTATATTTCAACAATTATTCTGTGTTTGGAAAGTGTGCGGAGGGGTTCTCAGTCACTTTATTTCCCAACATTATCATTTTACCTAGTTTATTTTATCTTTTAGATGTTAACAGCTTACAATTACGTAGTTTTCTGAAATACCTGGGGTGATTATGGAGAACAGAGATTGTATTCCACTAATTTGCTATGAAACAGCAGTTGAACACAGAACTATGCTTTTACTCAGGCCTTGCTAAGGTATGGTTTAAAAGCCAGGTAAGAATTTCAGTGCTTGAAAGGGCATTGGTCTACCAATTAAAAAATGTTTTTAGCCACATCTGGTCTGAATTTGTAGAAGTTATGTGGCAACTCCCTGAGAAACAAATACATGCAAGGTGCTGCCTGTCAGACTAGACTACCTCTGCCAAGACACGCACATACATTTTACCTATAACCACATAGAATTTCTACTAGTGCTCTGGTATGCATTGCATGGATCTGCAAACAATACAGTGCTTTTCTGTGCTTCAGTAGATTGGCAAGAATGATGAGCTGGCAAAGGAATACTTTGTATTTTACAGGATGAAATTTCATTGCTTCTTTCACAGGCATTTTTACATTTGTATCTTCAGGGAAGCAAACTCCATGGTGAACACTGTGCATTAAATAGTTGAAGTTTCCATGACTTTTCAAACTTCCCTCTACTCTGGTAACATCACCTGAACTATCTTGTTTCTAAAATCGACTATGTTAGTAAGAGTTTTACAACCACACACTGCATACAGCACTGTTACCATTAAAATGCTGAGTCACCTAAACAGCAAAGGAGCTGAACAGAAGAAAACACAAAGACAAAAAGTCTCACCGTCTGTAGAAGGTGTCAGGGAATGCATTAGTAATCAATGCTTGCTTTAGTCAGCACAATGGTGTTACTGAGAGCACTTTATTCTGCCCACCTCAGTGGCGAAACCCAGTCATTATGGAGAAAAAGGCTGCGTTATCATAGACAGCTTAATCTACTCTCAAAGCTACTGGAAACAGTTTGTGAAGATTTACAGCTTGCCTAAATGCTTAGCTTGAAACAAACATTTAGACTCAGGTGGTTAAGACAGAATGGGATCCCAAAATGCTTCAATGCCTCACAGTGTCACATGGATGTAAGAAGCCACCAGATATTGAGCTGCGTGAGCCACAATGAAGCTAGGATCAAAAGCTGATTTTGCTTTCAGCAAAATCTGCGATTATCTGCCATCTTACTACTTTTTTTTCTAAGGTTGACAAAAATAGCCACTGCATAGAGTACAATTTCATCCTGATCTTGATCTAAGTTCTGCAATACTGTAGGCCTCAAGAAGTTCAATAGTTCTTTTCTATTTTTCATCACAAAGACTTGTTGTCAACTAACTGTGGTAGAATGAGAAGGCTAAATCTGTTGTTAATATTTACATATGATCAGCTAACTGAATAAATTTAACATGCATTCAAATTTAGGGCTAGGAAGAGTCTGAGCCAAACCAGTTCATTAAGACTGGTCCTGGAAGACAGGTATGTATTGCATTTCTGTGTATCAAGAGGAAAAAACTGCCACTTTAATCTTTAAAAATCAGCTTTAAATTCACACACTGTTCCCATGAGATTTGCTACATCTGAACCACACTCAAAACCTGATTTTGGGGAACACTTACAGAGTCCAGTACAGGAAACAGCTTGTCTCTGATATGGATAGCACCTTTCACAGACTCTGTAAGATCTCTTGTAACTGTAGTAGGACGTAGCCACTCCCTATAATATTATGATAGTGTCATTGACTATTCATCTTCCTATTATTTGCAGGCAAATGAAATCTACAATACGCACGGCAGCATTTATGAAAAAAAATATTATTTTGCTTCAAAAGATACCTGTATCTGACAAGAACAACCAAATTCTTACTTAATCTCGCTTTATTTTTAGTGTATCCTTCTCTGAGGCACCCAGTTGTGAGTATGCGAAGACTGCGTTCATCACATTTTCATGTTTCTCAGTACAGAAATTTCTAAGGCTCTATGCTTCAGAAAAACCTTCAAGTAATGGTACCACTGTTCATTGTTCCAGTAGAAGTCATTAGAGACCCCAGTTTTATACAAGGCAAGAAGCGGGTAGCAGTGCTGTAAAAGTAGGGGGGTTTGTACAAACCAGTGTGACCCTCATGTAACCACACAGAGGCTAAATATCTATTTGGGTTCCATTAGCACATGGCCTTTACCTAGTCAGAGCATCAGCAGATGAAATACTCCTTTGAAATTTCTACATCAAAACAGTAAGTATGAAAAACACTGATGACAAGAGTGTTTCTAAGACACTTTGTATGAGACTGGAATCCAGTTCTTCAGGTAAATAAATGTAATTGATGCAGGATTGATATCCCTTTGCTTCTCTTCTAGTTTAATTTTTAAGAGAGGAGGCCTGCAGTACAATAGCTAAAAGAGATGTGGAATGTGAACCTTTGGAGCCAAATCTCCTGAGCTTCTGTTGGACACCTTACTGACATTTAGTTAGAATCGTGTTTTTATTTTTCGTCATGCAAATCTCAAGCTCTATCTTGCATACAGTGCATGTCATATACGTTACCTAAAATTTATATCAGATTAGTCCATTAGACCACTTAGAATTAGCATAAGAAAATTACTTTTCAGTCTAGAAAAACTCAGTGTCATGCAGACACATGATGTTATTACTTATCACTCTGCATATTGAATCTAGTCAGTTTGGATATTTTGTGTGCAATGAGATGACAGCATTTC
Organism: Chamaea fasciata; assembly: GCF_029207755.1. NCBI lineage: Eukaryota > Metazoa > Chordata > Aves > Passeriformes > Sylviidae > Chamaea > Chamaea fasciata. Next base: position 55,359,464 of record NW_027094089.1, read on the forward strand.
TAAACATGCTGCATTATTTATTTTGGATGAATTACTCTTGCTGTGGTGATCTTGACTTCATTATGGTCAACCTGTTTGAACTCCATCAAAAGTGTCTTGAGCACAAGTCCGCTATGTTTCTAATTCAAACATGCCAAGAGAAACAGCAATTAGTCAATTCAATATAAGCAAAAAGTGGAACAAGAACAACTGAACACAAATTTGAAATGTTCTATTAATACAGTACTTATGATTCTAAAATAAAAGAGATTAAACTGACACAATTTGGAGTAAATGATGTGCTGTTTGGACTAAGGTTTTGAAGTAGAGGGTGGACAGCAGTTCAGTTGCATATTGAGGTGAAGGAGAGAAATAAATGAGTCACATGTCTACCTCTTGCAGCAGGGATAACCAACCCAGGTAGAAGCTCTGGGCTGAAAATCCCCAATCTGAATATATCTGAAGTTTTGAATGAGAGATGTGTGAGATTTAACCACACAGGATACAAAACCTAACGCCGCAACAGAAATATTGCAACACCACATATGGTAACTGGTTCTCTGCAAGGCAAACATTCTCATTTAAATAGTGTAGGTTCTGTCAGTGGTCCCCACGACTCTTATAAGTTCCTAATACTAGTTTTCTTTAGTTATCACAGAACTAGGCCCATCTGGTGTCAATTCCATTTTAAGATGGTTAGTTCAGCCGTGTACTGGAAATTAAAGTTCTTAATCCAGTGCTGCCAAGCCCACGTGGGGAACAAGCATTAAAAAGAGGTGTAGACAGGAGGCAGACTGTTATGCCTACATCCATCTCCCTGAAAAACTAGCTTTTCATTCCAAAGGTCCACCTTTGGCTGAAAATACTTTAAAAAGAAGATTCTGGTCATTCTTACATGGTTGCAGTAGTGATTAAGTCCAAACTATTGAGGTTAAATTTGGTCCTCATGGTATGCCAGAAATACATTACAGCAGCTCCACTTTATGCCACTTAGTTACTACAGTTGTTCAAGGTGCCACGGAAGAGTTAGGAATACCTAGAATGCACCATTCTTTGACCACTAGGTACTCTTATTCTTTCCCAAATCTTGTGTCAAAGCTTGAGATCTCCAGATGTTTCCCACACAGACTTGAGACAGGTTTCTGCTAATTTAATAATTAATTCACAGCTAATTCACTACAGAACTTGGATTAAGCACATTTCTGAGACGCAATGGTGCACAGATTAAGATAACACTAAGTTTATCCTGTGCTCTGTTTGCCTTGTGCACAACTACTTCTTCACATATTGGGTAAACTACAGAACTTGATATTCCAGTTCTTCTTGGCACTTGCACAGTACTCTTGCAATGTCTTTGGGCTTCCCAGTAGGAGTTGAGACACAATTTCTGGCTTAACAGATAGCTTTCAACTGACTTTGAAGGTTTTCTGTGCTTGCTGCCAGCATCATCTCAGTGGAGCATCAAGTTTCAAAGACAAAAATAGACTAACCAGTATTATCCTGCTATTCCCCTTTGCCATTTTGGGATTGCTTTCCCAATGTGGTGGGGTTTTTTTGGTTTTGGGGTTTTTTTAATAATTTTTTCAGGCTAGCCACAAAGCCAACATGTTACAACTAGGCACACTAAAACCACAATAATCTAAACTAAGCTTTCATCACCAAGAATGTGTGAGAATAGTTGCAAACACTCCCTTAAGGCCCTTAATCTCCAACACCATCATCCCCCTTCTATGTGCATGGTTGGAGGAGGCAGGGGAGGAGTAAATGAACCTCAGGAACTTTTTCCATTGGTTGTTACATTTCTCTGCCTACCATACACATACCATCAACACAGCAGAACAACTAGGATTGCAGCAAGTACCACCACCCCTTCACAGCTATGTGCCACTTCCCAATGCCATTCTCCCCTTCTCCATTGATACCAGGTCAATAGAAGTCCTGACTACCTGTCTCATACTCGACAAAGCAAAAATGAAGAAGCCAGAGGAATAACTAATCATAACAAGAGCAAAGAGGACAGAAAAATAACGGGCACTGGCTACATCTATGATATTCAGGAAAAAAGCAAAATTCTTAGCCAAACCAAGTCCTATTTTTCAGTTTCTGGAGTGACCAGAGAACTATAACAGATAGCTGGAATGCCACTGTTGACCCAGGGGAGCTGAGCTGGGGATTCAAAGCAGGGTGTGAGAAATGAGTGGGTTAGTAGGGAAGATCCAGAGTAAGAGAGGTATAGAAATACTGTGCAAATGGAGAATGTGGGGGGAATACAGAATTTGAAACATACAGACCAGGAATTCCTATAAGGAACTATCTCAATAACTTTCATCAGGTCTTTAATTTCAGAGATATTTTTCTTCTCCCTTTTCTTTCCAGTCACAAACTGCCATTGAGAAGGACTTATCCCTTTACCTCCGTCACTTTACTACTGTCAGAAGTAAAGCAGCCTTAAGCAATTAGCAGCAGTTGCCCCATGTTGAAACAATGAAACTGCTGAGCAATAGGGATAGGCTCATTATTATGACAGACCCAGCACTACAATAATCCAGAACAGGAATTCTGAATCCACTGCCAGAAGAATTACTGGTTAGTATGTTATTAACTTCACTGCATTTCATGCTGGAAACAATTCATCTAGTGTTTCACAAAATCGATTTCTTAGTCTCCCAATCGTACATATAGATGTCAAATATTGAAAGTCGCAATCTGATGAGAGCAGAGATGTGACTCAATCTGCTGCCCACCTAGACAACTCATGCGGCCCACTCTTCTGGGGGCAATTTGGGACTGCATACCAGACACATTCTTTGAGGCTGGTAGTAGCAGCCATCTCCCAAGAGTCCAAGACTCCAGCATGACACAATGGCCACAGAAGTACTTAACAGTGAGGACAAGAGTCTTCATGGAGCTAAAAGCCAAAAGCAATATTTATTGTCTCTCTTGACTTTTCAGAGAGCCTGAAACCACATATTTCTCTTATTGTGCAGAGATTGGAATTTGACAAGCATATCATTAAGTTCAGAAACTCAGGGAGATAAACTACTATGCATTTCAACTAGTGTGAAAGTGAAGTTTAACTGATTTTAACTATCCACTACTGTAAACTTGTAAGCTATTGTTTGTCTGTAGTTAGCAACAGCCACAAGGGGTTTGCTAGCCACTATTTCATCAACTGTTGCCCCAGGTTTCTCTCACCGAACCATGGTGAAAACTAGTGAGTGAAACCCCAAGGGGTGTGCTCCCATTGTGCTGTCCAAGATGACCATCAGACACAGTCCACAGTTGTGCAGCTCCGGAGACACCACTCTCAAACACTGCATTTAACAGCTAACTCACTTCCCAAGCAGTCTTCTTTCCAGTTGCCTCTCTTCTTCACTGACTGTTAGGAATTACTGACTTTTGCTCAGGTCCTGCAGAGCTCCGCACAGCAACTCAGTCACCTCCCCACACCCAGGTGCACCTGTGGGGAGAGGCTTTCAACACTACTCTTTTTCATCATGGCATTTATCTCTCCCCAACAATCTTTGGCTTTTAGGCCCACTCACTTCGGCAAGACTCTCACAGCAAACATTTCTGCTCTTATTTGAAGTTACCTATTATTTACACTATACTCAAGTTTTACTTTTGCTGCTCCTTTCATTAGCCAAGTATCTGAGCAATTGTTCCTTCAAGCAATGAATTCAGCAGTTACAGATACAGAGGTGTAAAGTGTAACGTGTGGATGAGGTACAAAAACATAGGATCTGCCCTTTTTCCCATTCCACCTAGGGCATCAGAGGGCTGAGGAAGCCTGAATGTGGAGAAAACAACACCAAGCTAACTCCAGCAAGTTCAACAAATGTGACCAGGTTTGAAATGTGGTGAGGAAGTACACATCAACACATCCATGTTTATCTCCTAAGACAAGTCCAGTTTGTAGCTAATTTCGTTTAGTCAACACTGAAGGGTGCATCTATACATATAAGCGTTTAAAGAAGGTGACAGCAAGAGAATGGAGCCAGGCTGCTCTCAGGGGTGCTGCACAACAGGACAAGAGGCAATGGGTGGAAACTGAAGCACAGAAGTTCCACCTGGACATGAAAACTTAACTGTGCAGGTGACTGCACACTGGAACAGGCTGCACAAAGAAGTTGTCCCTTATCGGAGAGACCCAAGAACCGTCTGGACAAAACCCCATGCCACGTGCTCTGGGATGGCCCAGATTTAACAGGGAGGTTGCACCAGATGACCTGCTGTGGTCCCTTCCAATCTGACCGATTTTGAGAGTCAGTGATTCTGTGATCTTCCCAGTCTAGCCTCGCTCCCTGACCAAGCTCGCCACACGACACAGCAGGCTGGAGCGATGACGGGCCGGGATGCCCAGGGGAAGGAAAGCCGCAGGGGAACGGGGGCCGCGCTGCCTGCAGGGGGCGCTCTGCGCGGCACCGCGCCCGCCCCGGCGCGCGTGGGCGCAGAGGCGGAAGCGGCGGCGCGGCCATGGCGGCGGCGGGCGTGGGGCAGCAGTGGGTGCTGGTGGAGATGGTCCAGGCCTTCTACGAGGTGCGGCCGGGCCGGCGCCCCGAGCGTGGCGGGGCGATGTGAGGGCGGCTAGGGGCTCAGGGAGCCGGGAGGTATCGCCGGAGCTGCCCCGAGGGCGGTGGGCGGTGCTGGGTGGTGTATCGGCAGCTGAGCTCGGGTCGGGGCTGCGGGGGTCGGGCTGCACTCGCTGAATCGTGAGTGTATGTGAGTGCGCCGCGGCTGTATGTTGGAAATATACACACATGTCCTATTTCTCCAGGTTTATAAAGAGACGTTTCAGGCGTGTAGCAAGAGCATTAAGCCATAAGGTTCACAGTATTTTACTGGGGTCAAGGTTTGTAACTTACAAATGTCGTTTGCAAAGGAAGAAACGGCGTTTAAATGTTTAAATGTTTGAACTCCCTCCTGGTGGAGATCAGCTGTGCATGTTTGTACCCAGGCTTTGTTTCTTGATATTAAAAAGGATGTGATGATGATAAGCGGTGCTTTTGTGTCCCTTCCTTTGGCAAAGGGTAGTAATTTTTAAGAATGTGTGCAAGATTTGCAGTCCGAATATAGAAGTGCTTAGCTAATGAAGCAGGTAGCACTGAGTCCAGGATAATTGTAGGCACTGAAAAGCACAAATCTCAGTGGAAGTATATTGTGTGTTCTTCAGATGTCATGTCATACATGTCGTGTATATATTCTTAATATGTTTGGTAAACTGAAAAGTACTCTGCAATAGGTAACATTTGTTATTTACAGTTTGATATGCCATAGGACTCTTTACTGCTTTTAAAAGCTTGCATCCATTTTACTTTAGTTTCTGGATGTGTGGTAAGTTCCACTTTGTTGGCAGGTCAGATACCACCAAAAATGTTGATATGTGGGAGCAATTCCCCTGACTTGAAGAGGGAGTGTGCTCATTTGTATGCACTTCTAGTCTTTTAAAAATAATAGACAGGAGCCTTTCTGAAAAGGAATAACTAAACTCACAATTAATTCTAGGTGTCCAGTGCTGATGCCATAACTTCACATCTTCTTCAAACTAGCTGTGCTGCCAAGGCAAACTGATTTTTATCCCCCTGGCACCCAAAGAGGCTAACTTTAACTTGGATCAACTCTTGTATTCCCGTGCTTGGTGTCTATACAAGAGAGTAAAGGACATAAGGACAGAACTATTTGAGCTGCTTCAGTTGGTTTATACCTGACCAAAGTGCCTGTAAAACTGACAGAAGCTGGCTGTAAGAACAGAATTGGCTTTCTTTGTAAATGGCTGTCCCTGCTGGTGGAGTGTAAGTTGCAAAAATGGAGGAGTTGAAGTGACTTAGTATAGATGACACAGACCTTCAGGCTCTCAGGATGCTTCTGCTTGTTTTGAAAGCTGTCTGCCTTCACGGATGCTGACTGGTGCAACCTGTGTTACTTAACCGCCTTTACTCTCAGTGTTCAAAATTATGTGTGGAACTGAAATCAATTATCAGTTTAGAACATGCTTTTTTTGTGAACAACAGACCAAATCCGTTCAAACTCAAGGTAACAGCTACAAGTAATAGCTTCAAAACATTCCACTTATATTTAGTTAAAATTTTTACTGATTTAGAAATCTATGAGCTGATGATAAGTTTTGGGTTGTTTTCTGAGTGTCCTAGTAGGGACAAAATGGTTGTGTTGTGTCACACTGCTTCAAATAGAATTCTCTTTAGACTAATTTGTGTACTTTTGTTTTCAGGCTCCTGCTTACCATCTTATTTTAGAAGGAATTCTAATACTATGGATAATCAGACTTCTTTTCTCCAAGACATATAAGCTTCAAGAGCGATCTGATCTAACACTTAAGGTACAGTGAAAAAATATTTCTCTTTAGAGAAACAGTTCATAGCAATTGATGTATTTATTGGGTGTTGAACCATTGCTGCATTATAAATATTTCTGGTGTTTTTTTCTTTAACTTCAAAGGGTGAGCTTACTTTTGACTCAGGAGCTGCTTGTTGTTTAAATGTGTCAGTGTGTGCTTTTAAAGTAGCACTGTGTTTGGGAGTCTGAGAAATAAGAAAAACTGATATGGCAGTGACGGTTAAGCTCTGAAAAGCTGTCATTAGCTCTCCTCAATGGAGGGCTTTATTTTAAAGATGAAAGATATGTTAAAAATGCCCATCAGGCAAAATTAACTGTAAGAGTTTTCCTGCATCAGATATGTTTCATCTCTAGTATTTTGGAGGATACTTTTTTTTTGTTTTAAGGAGTCATTCTCTCTGCAGTAGAAGGCAGGAAAAGGCAACTGTTGGATAATTGGTGACCCAAAAAAGATGAAACCTGTCTTTTCCTTAAAAAGTAAGAAATTCACTCATATGTCTCTATATGCATCTTGGATTTTGTCATGCAGTTGCAGGTCATCATCTTAATTTGTGACTAACCATTTGCTGAAGCTGTGGAAGGTATGCAGACAAATCTCCAATAGTGCTGTGTGGGAAAGAAAATTGTTCTGTGTGTGTTTAACTGGGGCATTGAACAACTCGGAGATTGCACATGTAGCTGATCTGCTACATTTCAGTGGAAGCAAGGGTTTAGAAGGGTGTTAGGAGGAAAACATGTGGAAATGGCCTAGGCTTAAATAATCTTTTACTTTTGCAGGATGTCACTGTCAGGACAGCAGTTATTAGGCTTTCTGAAAAATAGAAGCATGCAAATATGTTATTGCTGTGGTGCTTTCATTGATATTTTTACAAACTTTTCTGAGTTTGAAGGGTGAAAAGGAATGTGAATATTAGCAAAAATGCAACCAGGGATCAAGAATTACCTTGTAGGTAGACTAGATATATTGATTCACATTGCAGATTACAGAGCCAGAAAGTTACAGTGAGCCCTATTGCAGCAAAGGGTTTTACTGTTAAAGAAACCAGCAGCTTATTATCTTTATCTTGGTGGCAAAAAAATATAGCATGGGTGAATGCTCTTTTTTCTGATCCTGTGTTCAAGCTGTCTAGCCATGGAGGTGGTGCAAGTCAGAGTAGCTGACTGTATGATTGACTTTTGAAGATGAAAGTAGTGGTTGCTGTAGGAAGAACTGTATTTGGAAGGGAATGTCTTGTCTACAGATAGTTCACTGAGAGTAAGCATAAACACAGCAATGAAGTTAGTGTGAATATATCTTCTACAGTTGGAGGAATTAAGCAAACTGATTCTTCAGAGTCATGGAATGGTTCCATTTCTCTTTCTACAGTGTAGATAATTCTTTTGAAGATACCTAATGTATTTTGTGTAGGGGAATAACTGTAAACGCAGAGAGATGTGCCTTCTCCTTAAACTTCATGAAAAATCTGCACTTAATTGGCACTAGTCTGTGTTGTAGATTTACCCCAGTAGACTTGAGCATTGCACAGCTGCTCACAAAGCAAAGGAAGACTAAAAGTAAGAAAACTTTTGAGTGAATATAAAATTATTTAATAAGTGAAGTGGAAGAAGACAGAAAAGACGAGTGGTGTCTCATTCACCACCTCTCATGGAGGGACCAGCATCAGACAGTTCTTGAGCAAAAGTTGACTAAATTCCTTAAAACTCTTCTTCTCCCTTTTGTTGCCCTGTGACATCATACAGTATGGAATCTATGTTTGGTTGTTTCAAGCCTGATTGTGTCCTTTCCCAGTCTCTCAGGCATGCACCAGACTATTCACTCGGGGAAGAGAGTGTGAAACAGATGGTGCTAGCCCTGTGCAAAGGCTGTTCAGCAAGAGATACAACTTTAATGTTTTACCAGCATTGTTTTAGTCACAGCACTGTGTCATCTGCTATGAAGAAAATTCCCACCTTTACAGCCAGACCCAGTACAGTCTGTTTCATACAATACAGGATCCCATAGAGGCAAGCTTCTGTGTCAGTGTTCATCTCCGTGTAGAAACGTGTCAGCTGTTCAGCAAGGAGACTGCTGCTGATTTGCTTTCTGACCTGTTCTAGTTTGAGTCATGCTGTGGTGTCCAGTCTTTACCACACCAGAAAGAAATACTAGGTTGCTCAGGTAGAGCCACCGGAGGCAGGCCTGCTTAGGTGGTAGAGCACACACTACCTTTATGCCAGCCACTCATGTAATGGTACTTGAAGTTTCTTTGTGAATTATTTTTGGAATGCTGCCAGAGCAGACCTGGCTCCATGTAATAAATATTAATGAAGAATACAATTACTGCACAGCCATCTTAGTGATCTGTTAGGACAAGTCCATCCTGGGGAACAAGAAACAGACGATATATTGTGCAACCTAGTGAACTTAAGAGTCATGTGTCTAAAACTGTGAAGAAATCCACCCTGAAGGTGGATTTTAGGTTCAGTCAAATGTGTAGCAAGAGTACTTCGAAATCTAGTGCAGAAATCTCCTTTCAACTGGTGAAATCACCTTTCAACGCTTATGCTTTGTTAATAGTGTTTGTAAGTATTCCTACTGCTTCTTTTAGAAAATAGTATCTCCCAAATCATTAACTAGAAAGGTGGAGTGCTTCCCTGATACTGTAAGTTACTGATAGTTCAGTGTCTTAGGAAATCAGTCTGTGGCCATACAGGGTGCTAGACATAGATTATTATGGGCTTTCACACAAAGTAAAATCTGTAGCAAGTGGAAGTGACCATGAGGACTGGAGTGGGCTATGGAAGTTTGCATGGCAGCACTTAGCTCAGTGTGAAAGGAAGGTGCTCTGCAGGTCTGTTTGTCTTTTACTCTGCAGTAAGTGATAATGATACTGAGGTTTTCTCTCAAAATCTCTGAAGTACTACTAAGAGTCGCATCTTCCTATTTTTTCTTTGGTTTCAGAATTTCCACTGCAGTGGTAGCATGGGATGCATTTTATTTGAGTGATACTAGTCAGGAAGCTGGAAAGTTCCTATTGGAGACAAATGTTTAATGTGTGGCTTTGAAATGCATAGACCTTGAGAGCTCTGTTTTGCAGGAACAGCATTCACAGAATAATCAGATACTGTTCTATAGGGAATAGCAGAGGTAGTCTGTTGTAAAGGTTTTCAGTAATTCTGAGCCAAGACTCCCTAGGTAGGTAAAATTTCTCTTATGTATGAGCGTACATACATACTTTGAAAGAGAGAAATTTCTAACTAGCATGCCCATTATTTGTGCCAGTTTGTCCCATTATGTTACATGAGTCTAGAAGTACTGTGAAATTAAAGACTTACTTGAGTTTTATTAATCTTTTGATATTAATGTAGAATATGCATGTATGACATCATTTTGAGCACTAAGAACTGTCTTCATTAACAAAATTGCTACCTTTTCTTAAGAACCTGGGTGAACAAGGCAACTTCCTTAATCATTTGGGTTGAATGTGTTTACACCCAAGTATTTTCCTTATCCAAGGTATATAGTAATTAAAAAGTGAAATCCGCAACAGAACACAACCACCCAAAACCATTCTGTATTTATGTATTGGAATCTATGTGTATTTAGATAAACAGATTTAAGATATTTCTATGTATAAATATGCACAAATTCAAGATTCCCTAACATGTAGGGTTAGGGTTCAGAGAGCCAGAAAGCCTAAAGCTAAGTATACAAAAAGGTATTTATTATAATTTATAAAATACAGTTGTAAGCATTTTATAGATTATATTTTCATGTTTATTATGTATTATTAATAAAGTAAAATCTTTACACTTTATAATGTTACTTATATTTTATCTATTGCTTATATAAATTAAAAGTAATTTTAAAAGGGCAAGAGGAAGAGTTGCGGTATGAGTTCACATACACTGCAGTCCAAGAAAAGTGGAAACTGAAAGTTTTGAGTTCATTCTCTTCATCAAGTGGGTGTTATGGTGTGTTACAGTGTGAGGACAGTGTGAATTAAAAAGATAGTTTTTCTGTATGTTTGAAAATAAGCTTTTTAAAATTTATATTGGTGTGAAATTTTATCTGTTTAGGAGGTAAAAGATAGAAGTACTCTGATGTTGGGTCACTGCATGTAAGTCTTGCTTCTGCCCTGCCCTTTTGTTCCGAGGCAGATGGTCATGTTTACCCTGAGCAGTTGAAAGGGTAGGCCAGTGTGCTGCAGTATTTGGTGAATGGAAGGAAGAAAGGGTTTGCACTGTCTTGTCTGCAGCAGTGGCTGGCTGGTTTAGATTGAGATTGGTGCTCATTTTAATCATCAGTGTCTCCAATGCTGTCCTCTGCTGAGAACTCAGGGAAACAGTTGACATAAGATGTGAATATGCAAATGTTTGTCTATGTCCATGAAAAACCAAAATGTTGTGTAATGGGTGAGGAGAATGAATGTGAGCTAGAATTAATGAAATGGTGTTGTTTGAAAGGACATTTACACCTCTCCTGTATATTCTAGGTTGTATTATGAGAAAAATTAGGATGTTGCCATGTCTCATCTGTGGCTTGTGACCTATGCTGTTAAGTTCGTGTGCAACAAAGATTTTAAAGGGAAGAGCAGAAACTTCTTAGGAATTCGTGTGAGGGGGGATAGGAATACTAATTAGGAATTGCTCATTATCTTCATGTTAATAGATCTTAACTGTAATTGGAATGTGCTAATTTACTATGGTTACAGTGGCCGTCTATACATACCTTTTTCTTACTGCTAAACTCTGTGACAAAAGTATTTTGAGCTTATGTCCTCAGTAGCTAACCAGTTTGATGATATTTTGCTACACTTAGCTAAAAAACTTAGACTAATGAAAAAGCTAAGTACATGCTTCCACAGTTTTAATTCTGCTTTCTTTGAAGAAAAGGAATTTTTTGTTGCCTGCTCTGCCTTAAAGCTCTTCAAGTGTTCTGTGTTCAAGTTTCAAGCAGAAAAAACCACCATGAATCTGAAGTCCTTATCACTAAGGCATTTGATGTCAAATAAAACTTTTCTTATTTATCCTTCCATAACTGACAGGCTGCACCCATTTCTCACCTGGTTTATTCTGCTGCCTAATTAAAACAAAACCCAATAACCCTCCCCTGCAAAAACCCCAAACCGAAATGAAGCACGACACCAACCAACAACCCTGTGCTCCAACATGAACACAAAACTCTTGATTCTAGACACACTATACATTAGGGATTTGGGACCTTTCAACAACTACTGTAGCAGCAGAGTGAAGGCTGCGTGAGCATGTGTCCTGCTTTATGATTGTCTCAGAACTCCTTCATGAACTCTTGTGCAAAGGTATAAGATACTACTGGGCAACTGCAACTCATGAGGGATGTGGTTTCCCAATAGCATCACCCTGTATAGGTTGGGTTTGGGACTCCTGTTGTGAGTTCTACTTTAGATATATATCCCATCCTGCTTTTGCTGACTTAGTTTTCATCTGGATTTGAATAAAGCTTTTGTCTGGTTTTGTAACTGCTTCTGCCAGCACAAGGAGCAGCAATGTCTGGATAGGAGAGGACTGCACAGTAGCAGCTGCTGGCTTGCAGTGTGGTTGAGCATCACCCTTAGTGTAAAATTACGTGTTTGATTTTTTTATTTTCCATCCAGATAGTAATATTATTTACTGGTATAGAGATGCCCACTAGTGTTGTGAGACGAAGATGGAATTTTATCTTGGGTTGTGGTTTCACTTTGAGATTAACCTGAATTTAGGTACTATTTTGAAGGTGAATGTGCCCTCAGTATTCCGCCATGGTTAGGTGTAGGATATGTGGTTTAGTAGTTGTTACCTTTTCTTGAGCCCTTGACTGTTTTTCTTCATTGTATCCTTCTCACATATTTGTTACTTTGCTGCTAAGTATTTTAATGCCAGTGTTGTTGAAATAGCACTATTGATGACTCAAGAATGTAAATTGAGGCAATCTATATTAAATTTTTATGTAATTCATACTCAGTTACATAATTCTCCTCTACATAAACTGTAGAGGTGATTTTTCATATTTAACAGGTTGAATGGAAAGCACTGATTAAAATCTGGTAGGGACATCATGTTAGTATCTCATCTCTTGATTATTGTGTAAGATCTTTAATACACAGACACATCTGGTCCATGTTTCTTTATATCTTATTCCCTTCCCAATTTCATAATTGCGAGCCTCTCATTTAAAGATCCTGGGATAATACCGATTTTTAAGTGTCTCAGAAAGGTGACATGTACTAGCGTACGTGATTTCTAATACGATAGTTATCAACTGTTTTTTAGTACATAATACATTTTCTAGTGGAAATCCCTTCTCAAACAGTATTTCTTTTCTTCTGATCAGGAAAAAGAAGAATTGATTGAAGAATGGCAGCCAGAGCCTCTTGTACCTTCTGTGCCAAAAGATCACCCAGCTCTCAATTACAACATTGTTTCAGGGTAAATATAACCAAAATAAATTCTGTTTACTTACTTCGACTCAAATACTTGATATCCCTATTTTAAAGCGTATTGCTCATTAAGCATTTCCATATCCTTAAAACCTTTTGTAAATGAACTGCATTGCATTTTTAAAGAGCCGGACTGAATTTGCCTCTGAAAAGATCTTGGTTTTGTAACATTATCAAGATTATGTTACTAAGAAAATCTTTCTTACTTTAAATGTTGTCCTTATTTTTTTTTTTTCAATGTTGAAGGTGGGAGAAGGAGTTGTTGTATCTTTGCCTTCATTGTTACTCTCTATTGTTTGGTATTAATTTGTTTCATACTTCCTGAAGACATGGACTTAGACCTCCAAAACTGGATACCACCTTCTTACATCATTGCTAATCACTTTAAAAGAAACTACTTCCTGTGTCGCCACTTGGCAATTGCTGTGGTTTAACCCCAACCAGCAGCTAAGGCCCATGCAGCTGCTCACTCCTTCATCAGTGGGACTGCGTAGAGAGTTTGAAGGGTCATGATTGAGATAAGGAGTTTTATAGGGAAAGCAAAAGCCATGCAAACAAGCGAAGATAAGCGAGGAATTCATTCAGTGCTTCCCATGGGCAGGGAGGTGTTCAGCCATCTCCAGGAGAGTAGGGCCCCATCACATGTAACAGTTACTTGGGAGCACAAATGACATACCTCCAAACACGCTCTCCTTCCTCTCCTTTCCCATGCTTTATGTAGTGAGCATGCCATATGGTCTAGTCCCTTTGGTCAGTTTGGATCACCTGTCCTGGCTATGTCGCCTCCCAACCTCCCATACACCTTTAACTTCCTTGCCAGTGAGGCAGTGTGAAAAGTAGAATAGGCCTTGGCTCTGTGTGAGCTCTATTCAGTAATAAAATCTTCTCTATGTTATCAACCCTGTGTTCAGCACAAATCCAAAACACAGCTCCGTACCAGCAACTGTTAAGAAAATTGACTCCGCCCCAAACCCAGTACATGCTTCATGAAAAGTTGTTTTCCTTTGGACATTAAGAATTGGAAATGGTGGATGGTAAAGCTGTTTCGTGAGAAAATCTGTGGCACAGTGTGACTTTATTGTGTTACAAGGCTTTTAAAGTGTTTGATGACTTAGGCAAGAGTCACACTATTTTAGAAATTGATTTGAAGCTTCTTTTTACAATCTTCAGGTTTGCGTGTCAGTAACTTTTACTTTGTAAGCATTCGTAATATCCTTCTATTGACACTAATAATTTGAAATAATTTAGTGACAGTACAGTTATTTACTGTCATAGTGAGGTCCGTTTTGATGGTTCCACTACCACAGAGAAGTCTGCTGTGTACAAGTGATGCCTGTTCTAATTAGTTATGATGTGAACAATTCTTACGTTATTCTTCAGAATTTTGAAGCAAGCACTACTGTGAGGTTAAAGGAAGTGTTGGGTGTTTAAAAAAACCAGAACAAATATATGTTGTAGAGTGATTCAGAAAATGTTTAGATTATTAGAACTTTCCAGGACTTACAGCAAGGAAATGTATTGTGACAGAATGTTAATGTGTTGTGGCTACTCAATAGCGTATCCTTCAAGAGAGTAGCCACTCAATAGTGGCTGTCGGGAAGACTTGACATTTGTCTTGTAACATTTAAGCTGCCAACTGACTGCTACCCCGCAAGTTGCTCAACAGCTGTAGACTGGAACTTTGATTGTAAAATTATTAAAACATGTTTTGGAATTAATACAGGAAGAAAAATGTCTGCATCCTGATTTCAGCTCAAGAGCATTTCCCCTTTTTAACCAGTATTTTAGGGAGACCCTATCTATTGAGGTAGTTTTTTCAGTTATTTTCGTGTCTGAGTGTCTGTCATGAGTGGTGATGTACAAAAATCCTACTCATAAACCAAATTTGGATTTGAAGGAACCTTTAAAGGTTATCTCATTTTTACTGTTGCCATTTGCACACCTTCCGCTTGACCAGGTTGCTCTGAGCCCCATCCTGCCTGGTCTTTAACACTTTCAGGGATGGAGCATCCACAGCTTCCTTCTCTGGACAGCCTGTTCGGTGCCTCACCACTCTCACTTATCTTTGTAATACCGGGTGTTGATGGTATAATGTGGGGATAACAAAAGCTCAAAACCACTACAGAAAACTAAGTATTTCAGTAAAAATGTTGACTTTCTGTGTTTGTGAGGCAGATTTTCTCCTCCGTCAGTAGGCTGTGCTGTTTGTACCCTGTGTTTATATTCTTCTTTCTGCATAGTCAAGTAACATTGCCAAATGATGAGGAAAGCCAAAAACTCAGACCAAAAAAGTTTTTTGTCCTAACCAAAAAAGTGACCCATCTTGAACCAGCTCTGAAGAAGGTACCCACAGCAGCTTTCACAGTTCAGAAATTAGTGGTAGCCTTTCTGAGAACTAATCTATTCAAGATAGATTGTACAAGATTTCACTCAGAAAATGTAAATCTATTTCCTAAAACAGTACATCTGAAAAATTTCATGCTAATTCTTGTTCTGCTTTAAAATAGAAGTCACATTAGTGTACCGTCTTAACTTTATTTTCTTCTGTGACTGCTTTTTTCAATATATGAAACACTTTAGTGAGAGACCCAAGAATAGTGGGCATGCTATCAATCCTTAAAAGACAATTTCTGAAGGATTTGCTTTCTAGTTCTTTGAATATAGCTTGAAATGATATTTTTATTTACTGTTTAAGCTGGATCACTTTATCACTTTGTATCTCATAACTGTTGTTCCTAACCATGATGCCTAATGTTATAGTAGGGGAAGGGAGATACATAAAAAAACCCCAAATGTTTTGGGATTTTCTTTTTGCAAAGACTTACTGTTGTTGCAAGGTAGGGTTTACAGTGCGGTCAATATCCATGTTTTGGTTATAATTATTCACTGAAATAACATTTTTCCATTTATATTTTTCTTATTGTTTCTTTAGAAGTTTGGGTAAAATTCTGATAGGAAGGGGTGGCCAAGTTTCCATGAAGGCTGCAGCTTTATAAAGGCCAAGTTGTTGGTGAACATTGGTGTGTTTTCTAGATTTGAGAGGTGAAGCTGAGGCAAATTGTTGTAAATTTACCTGATTTGATAGTGTGCTGGGAATATACTGAATCTCATGTTAGTGACAAAATGTATGTATATGTATACAGGACTGCTCTGGTGAATATCCATGAAACTAGGTAATTATTTCACTTAGTAGGACATCCAGACTTTGGTACAGCTTACTGATGAGCTAGACAGAGGAACTGATCCAAGACAGTTTGCTGCACATTTCTATAATGCTACTACTGTGCAGAAGATGCATTGCAGTAATACGGGACGGCTCCATTGTGGGGACAGGTTCAGCATTCAAAAGATGCACGTGCACTGTGTTAGTAGAAAGCTTTCCAAAGCTGTTTAGTAGACTTTCGGAATTGCTTAGTTGAAGCAATATGTGCTCCATTTTCTCAAGTGGACAGATACAACATGAAATCATTGAGATTTTTTAAGTGAAGTTCAGGCAGTTCAGTGTTTTTCATAACTTGCAATGAATAGCTTGGGCTTTAAAGTTACTTGCTTTGCACGCCGAATGTACCCATTGAAATATTTTCAGCTACCAGGTTTGGAACAGCTGTGCACAGGCATTTGATGTTTGAGCTGCCCTGTTTAATTTTGATCAAGGAAATTGCCCACTGCTAGTTTTCCACATGGGAAAAGCTTGTGAAAATTACTGTGTCTGAGGAATGGCACAGAATCTCAACTGTAGTATTTGACAGCAGGTACAGAAATGGACAGACATAGGGTTTTGTGTTTAGCTTAGATTTGAGACGTCTAAACTCTCCAAGTGATTAATGGGAATTTTTGAACTTGTTGTATTGATGTGTATAATTGCCAGAACAGGTCTGCTGTATACTGTATACAGTATACAGACATGATGCTTTAATTTAAAGGCATAATATTGCCCTCAGTTTCATATATATAATGCTCTTGGTACTTTGCTAGTAGTGTGTGTTTTCGGACTTTCTCTGTTTACTGATTACATAAATTACTCAAACCAGTACAGATTAAACTGAATCGGAAACTTGAGGTGATAGTAATCAGTAACTAATACAGTAGTTTTGTCCACTTACAGCTACTATTTATGTTTCAATAGCTGTATCAGTACAAGATAGGTATTCTCGGGTTGCTTTATGACAGAAACATTTATTTTGAATTAGTTTTTCACTCGGAAGAAAGAGCAAAGAGGTATCATTTTCATTTTTAGTATTTTTTCTTGAAAACAGATATCACTTTGCTTTTAAAGTAGAAGTTTCATTTATCTCTTCAGAGGTCATCTTTCTATGAATTAAGTTTTCAATAAGGAATCATGAAATATCTCAAGCTATTTACAGTTTCTTTATTAAATTTCAGGAATATAGGTTTTGTTGAGGATATTTGTGACTTGACACTGAATTTAAATACTGATTGGCAGCTGCAACAGAATAAGTAGAAAGAGTCTTGAAAAACCTTAGTGCCTTCCATTGTTGAAAAACAGAACTCCTGTATTATGTGTTTATGAAAATAATAACTGTTCATTCATAACAATAGGTCTATATTTTTTTTTCAGTCCTCCCACACATATAATCACTGTTAATGGCAAGGAATGTATAAACTTCGCATCATTTAACTTCCTTGGACTTCTGAATAATGAAAAAGTTAAGGTGAGTTATTTCAGTTACTCTATTTGTGTGATTATTCCTCTCTTACTTTGTATGTTATCTCGGGAAAAAGAGTACAGAAAGCATGAACTTCATGAATAACATACTGCTAAAGCAGGAAGTAAGATTATACATCTCATAATGTGCTATTCAAGTTTCTATTTTTACTGAAGTTTAATCCAGTGTACTTACTGCATACCTAGTTGATTATCAAGTTAGATTAGTATTTCATGTCCATTAGAATAAAATGGGTGATGCTTAAACACTTGTCTAAAATAGTTTTGAGGTGAAATTAGTTACAGATTTCAGTATACTGAATTCAGTATACTTCTGTGAAGCAGGTCATGTTGCATGATAGAAAAAGTCATCTGTGTACATTGTAAAATTGTCGGTGTGAAGTGTATAGGAAAGCTAATGCAGGAATATTTCATGTGGTTCTTTCCTATTAAAGAGTGCAGCCCAGGCTTCTCTGAAGAAATACGGTGTTGGCACTTGTGGACCCAGAGGATTCTATGGTACTTTTGGTGAGTAACTTTCTTTGATATGCCTTTAAAGGTATTCAGAATAGTTTGGTAAACCAGCCAAAGTAGTCCAATAAGCAAAAAGTTATTTCTGTTGCTCTTAAGAACAGTTATCCTCTTATGCACATTTTACTGTAGTTGTTGAGGGTTGGTAGCGCTCATTCTTCCTGGCTTTGTTTCTTATTATTTTATCTATTTTCTTACTTTTTCTAATGCTGGTCTTTGAGGACAATTGCGAAGTTTATATATAAATCTCTTGTAGTTCTGGTAGCCATAATAGAGAAAATAAACCTATTAGAATTTAATAATGCATGGTGACTGAATGTTTAAATGTAAGTGCGAATTAAACTTTCTGCAAAACCACAAGGGGGCAGTGTGATTTCTGTGACTAATGTGACTACTTCTGTGACTATTAGTGCTGTAGCCAGAATTAAGTTTTTTCAGTACTGGTAATTTTAATGCTGTAATTGAGAGATTTTATGACCTGAGCAGGTTTTTCTAAGGTAAGGGGTTTTCATTCTTTTTAAAGAAGTAGTAAGTTGTTAAATACTGGGCTCTGGACATAGTTCTTTACAGGCATTTATATTTTGAAATATCGCATGTGAACCAAAGAGTTATACATGAATAGCTGCACAGTTACAGGCTAAAACTGTCAATTCGTTTTGTGAACTTTCTAGTCTCTCCCCAGAGATGATGGAATTCTGAGGAGGACTATACTCAAATTACTTCATAGAGTTAGCTTCCTGCAGCCTTGCCTTGAATTCAAGACAAACTTGAGCTTTTCTTGGTTAATCAGACTAGTCCTATAAGTGTTCAACTTGTTGCTATACCTAATTTAATTTGATAGAAGTCTATCAGAACAGGGTTGAGTCTTGATATCAATCTTAGAAATTGTTCATTAGCTTAGAACCATAATTTGTTTCTAAGGAGTGTACTGGTGGCCCACTAATTAGTATAGTGTTTGCAGTTTTCAATTAAGCTAGGCTAATCCAAATGGTGTAACCATACTAAAGCAAATCACTGCAATAAAGGAAAGTCATATAGTATTCCGATTTTATTGCAATGGGACCTTAATATTGCCTTAGCACTTTTCAACCTCATGGTTAAACAAACCATTCATACCCTTATGTAATGATGTACCAGGTGTGTGTCATTTTGAACTTATGTGTTCTTGCCCTTGGCAAAATTTTCTTAGGCTTGCAGAACATTTTTCCATAGCACAAATCTGAATATATTTGTTAGCTGCCTTTGCTGACAGTACTTGTTTTGCCCAATTTTTTACCTAGACCTTGCTTAGTGTAATGGTGGTTGTTTCTAAATAAGGCACAGTGAGAAGAATGCAAGTCCTGATTCTGAACAGTGATGTTCTTGTCATCTTTTCCAGGTGAATTGTGTAAATGGTCACTCAAAACTTTTTTCCTCATTAGGTATCAATAGCTGACCACTCAAAAATAGTAGCTCAGTTCTTATTTCCCCTCATTTGTTATTCTCTACTGATGGGGCTTCAAAAAGAAACATTTTGGACTGAATGTTGTTTATATTGCATGTTTTAAACACTGTGTGGCGAGTCAGTTTTTTGAAATTTTGTTATTGCTAATCTTTGTTGGGCCTTGCAACAGTTCAGTAAATCAAACGTCATCCCACCCTTTTGGAAACCTGATTGAAGATTGTTAATTGATCCTGAAATCCGTGTAGCAATGACACAAGATAAAGACACAAAGATTGTGGAAATGGACTATTTACAATCTCAGTCAGAAAGTAGATGAGATAATTCCAGTCAGTATCCTTCCTTCTGAAGTCTTTGGAGAGGAAAGGCTATTCTAGATATCCCCGAACATTTGGTTTATATGGTGCAACTGGACCAAAATAATAGGGTGCAAAAAAACCCTTACAAATCATGAGTGATTAACTGTTTTCATTTAAAAGCAGTGGGAAAACCAATTTCTTTCTGATCTACTTTTTGATGCCCCATAAACATCAGGAAAGGATTGTTGAGGATTTCTATTTTGCATGCTATGGATAAAATTGCTCTTTACTGTGATTGGGAGGCTGTTGTTTTAATAAATACCCTTTGCATTTATTAATAAATACATCAGATGGCTGTGTCCTTTTGGGGGAAGATTTTGCTACATATGTTTAGCATGGCAAAGTTGGGATTTTTACACACCCTTTCTGTTGGTGTCTGGTAAGAAAGAGCAACACTGACATAACCATTCTGTTGGAAGAGTCTGTATGTATAACTGATGTTGCTTTATATGATTTTAGTTTCAGTGATCTTCCAGTAATTGCAAAAAGGTAACGCTTGGGCAGTGGTGGTCTTTCAAGTCACACAGTAATAATCTCTATTTGCATTTTAATCTTTTTTATTTCCAGTTGATAAAAGGCATAATTATCTGTCTATTGCTAGCAGAAGCAGATAGTGGCAAGAGTTAGACAATCAAAATAACACTTTGTCTGGTACAGGTTACTTTGCTTAGGCAGAATACTTGATGCTGTGGTTACCTTTCTGCAGCAGCAATTCACTCACCATGTAGTATTACAGTTTTTAATATTTTATTTTTGACAAGGGTCTCTTTGACCAAATTGGTTTGGGAAACGCTGTGTGTGTGATTGAGTCAATATATCTTAAGGGTGAATAATCTCTGGCTTGGAGGTGTGACCTTTTCAATGGGCTAAAGTGTGTTCAGGAGATTGTGACTTGTAGTCTGACAAGAGTAGTGTTCTGTTACAATGATAGCTGTGCTTATGTAGTGGAAGCATCTGCTTGGAAGAATTGACGGTCTGCCAACAGGACCTCATTAATTGCTATAAATTACATAATTTGTTTTCTGACTATAGTAACTGTGCTCTGTAGTCGCAGTCCAAGAATGTGGCACCATTTGTGGCCTAATCACAAGTAGATTGTAACAACTTTGGTGTAAGAACATTAGAGAAACATGTTGCAAATATACCTTCAGATCTGTCGAAACTTGTGATTAATAACAGATTACTTGTCATTTTAACTGAAGCTGGATTGGTTGCAACTGGATTTTGGGAAGTAACTTGTTTTAATACTTTTCCTACAAATAAATGTTCTTGTTTACTTCAATTAGATGATTTCTTAAAGTAATGATTGACTTATTGATACAAAAACAAGGTAGCTATCTAATATATTTTTGATTTTTCTCTCAAATAGATGTGCACTTAGAATTAGAAGAACGGCTGGCAAAATTCATGAGAACTGAGGAAGCTATTATATACTCATACGGATTTGCAACAATTGCCAGTGCTATCCCTGCATATTCAAAGAGGGGGGACATTGTGTTTGTGTAAGTATTGTTTTCTGATTGTTTTCTTCCTATTTTTAATGTTGCTAAATCATAAAAGTTGAAAATTTGTTGAATATAAATAACATATTGTTGAACATTTAAAAATATTGCTGGTTTTGATCAAGTATTATGTAGTACAAAATTCAAATATTTTTTCTGTGCCAAACGTTACAAATCAGTTATGCTTTCATTGTGAAAGATCAGACATGGGCAATCAGCTGCAAAAGAAGCAAAATAACTTGTGCGTTCAAATACTAATGTAATTCCAGCAACTGATCTTCTTAAATGATACAGTTACACTTATTTTTCTCCTGTCTACTGCCGGCTTTTCACCTTTCTTCAAGGAGAGTTGTTCTGTTCCTCTCATGCCTATTTGCAACAGATTATTTGGATAAATATTGGTGCGTATTAAAGTAACAGAAGAATAGCTATGCAGAATCAAATAAATGATTTGGCAGGCCCAGTATCTGGTACCTAAGAATAGCCAGTCATGATTTTTCAAGCAAAGATTCAAGAACTGGGAGAAACAATGAAACGATACTCAATTTACTGCACCAAAAAGAGGGCTTGGATTTAGTTGGAGTTGATGGATGTTTCTTGTCTTTTAATTCTTTCAGTACCTTAGATCTTTAATATCCTCAGTGTTTCTATCACGTGCAAGTGGTTACCTTGAACATTTTATTAAAAATATGATATGAATATGAAAAATACCTGTTCTGAATATTATACCTACCAGTTTCTATTGATACATTTGATTTTTAGATAGGGATTTTCCCCTGGGAATATGGAGTGAGTGTCAATGTGGGGCTCAGCTGCCTGCTGTGGTTAAATGACAATATAATGGTACTTTTGATATTTCTCTGCTAAAATCTGTCTTTGGTGCTCTCTTTTCTGAGTGTAAGACTTGCAGCCTATTTGACTTCTTTACAGAAGTTCTTTCATAATTTAATCATGTTTTTGATTGTTTTTGATTATCTTCTGGATCAGCATTTTTGAGACAAATGGCAAGGATTGTGCACACATTACTCAAGGATGCCAGTGTACCCTGGATTTAGTTATCTCATACTGTTTTAGCTTCTCATTGGCAGAAGACCTCACTGTATTTGAAAGCAGCATGTTTGAAATTACTTAATGTAGTATATGCATATTTGGTTTAGTTGCCACTTCCACAAGATCAGTTGACCTAAGCAGCTGTGAAATGGCATACCCCATCATGGTTGGAAATTTGCTGTTCCAGTGCTTAAAAATGGACCATAGTTCTTTGGACATGGAGATATTATTTCTCAAACGATATTAAAATGGAGTTTTTGAGTATTTGGAGGACTGCAGTAAATGTCACAAGCATATCTTTATGTTTTTCTTCTAAGACCCAGAACAAATGAAGTGAGAGGTTTCTGGGATGATTACTGTGGAGTTCTGCCTGGTCCGTGGAATGCTGTGCTCAAACTGCTGTCACATACAAGCAAAAGGATGAGTGTAGATTGAAAAAAAAAAAAACCAAACAACAAAACAACAAACCTGCTGGTTTATTTTTAGTGTCTGTAATACATATAAAATTGAGAAGCTTTGAAATGAGTTTTCAGAATGTAAATAAAATACACAGTGCTTTAAAACATCTGGTTTTGTCTATACCTAAGTACAAATACCTGCTCAAAAGAAAGACAAGTCCTAATAGCCAGTTTTCTTTGAACAATTGCACTGTGTTTACCAAACTTAGCAGAGTTTGCTGTACTTACAGAGATGAAGCTGCCTGCTTTGCTATTCAGAAGGGTTTACAAGCATCTCGTAGTAACATCAAGTTATTTAAGCATAATGATATGGCTGACCTTGAGCGACTGTTGAAGGAACAAGAGACTGAAGATCAAAAGGTACTATTCCTTTGAAGAAATATTTGTAGTCTTTTGTGCCACTTCCCCCACATTTTTTTACTGTATCGTGTAATTGAATGGATGCAGTGCTTAAAGGCAGTTACTTGGTTTTCATTACTCTCTGTTGAGCAGTTCAATGTTGCTTATTTAATTAAGATTTTTTTTTAAAAAAAGTATTTATTTGCATTTGTCTTCTTAACCCTTAGAACTGAGCTTACAGGCATTAGTAGCAGGGGAATATCTTTTACAGGCAGCTGACTGACATGAGATAATGTTTTTCTTTTCTTTAAAAACTATTACAAAGCTTTTTTTTTTTTTTGATCTCTGAGAAATTTTTGTAACTGTATTTAGCTAATACATCATGCAAATTAACTATCACTTCTACTATAAAATAGCCACACTATAAAATCAGCACAAAAATGGGTAGTCCTTTATAGAATCAATATGGTTAATTTTTTCTTAGTCTTCCCTTGTCATGGATTGAACTCTTAAGATGTTCTCTCTCTTGAAAAATTTGAGTCAGTCTGATGGCTTGCTTCTCATTCTGACAGTAATGTGAAAGGATGTCCCAAGGCAGTTAGATCAGGATCAGAAAGTACAGATAACTTGATTAAATGAGTTTTAAAAGAATTAACTGAGTAGCTATCATGATTGTACGGTTTGTTTGCAGAATGCTGGCAAGTTACAGACAATTGAAAGAAAGCTGATTTTGTGATGAGACTTAGAAAAAGTAAAGTAGATAAATTGTCAATTAGCTTAACAGCAGTGTAAATCAGTAATGGATCTGACTAATAGCAGATATATAGATAACATATTAGTTAATGTACCTTCATGGACAATACATTTTGTCAGATAATCTTTACATGAGTTTTTAGATGTGGTTTTCAGAGTAATTTGTGTAACACATTTGGTTTGTTGGAGCAGAGTGCTTTGAATTAGCTACATGGTTAAAATTTCTTACTGTAATTAGCTGAATGTGAACATAAAATTGGTAGGCAAGAGCTTAATACAGACCATGTGTGTATAACTAAGACATACTGACTGGAAAAGGGTAGGTCATATCATTAGAATTGGTAAAGCCTGTAGAGCATACTGTGACTAGTTTAGTACCTACCACACAGAAAAGTTAAATAGATGTTTCTAAATCTGAAAAATGAAAGAAGTGTGACTAAATACCCTTGTTCAGGAAATACCAATAAGGTTAAAAGTAAGTAACAGAGGAATGGCATTTTAAAACTGCAACACTGAAATAATACTAATTGAAATTTATCAGAAACAAGTGAAAGGTATTTTAATGATCTGTATGGTATCCAGAGATCAGACAAGGACTTTGTTACATGGATGTTATGGATACTTTTGCATTGTGTTTTAGAAACGCGCTAGTTGTAAGAGGTTTGTGCTGCATTGTGAATCCTGGTGCTCAAAACACTTGTTGAAGAGTCTTCTAAATGCTTAGACTAATGATGAGTATAATAGAGACCAAGATTTATAGTATTTGTTCTGTAGTTACATTGGTTGTCTTTTATTCATAAAATTCAAATGGATTGGTTATGATTTGTTGCAAAACACAGCCTCTTAAATCACATATAGAAGTCAAAAGCTTTGAAATTCTTACAAAATAAATAAAACAAAACACAGAAGTACTCCAGTGAGGCATTTCAGCTTTTGTTACAGCTGAAAAATATGATGTTTAAATGTAAGTAACAGGTTATTTGAAAAAGAGTCCATTCCCTTCAGAAAAATCTTCCCTATCAAAAAAATACTTAGAGCTTTGCTTGTTTAGTGACAACTGATATAAACTAAAACTGTATCTTTCTCTGAAGAATCCTCGCAAGGCCCGTGTAACTCGAAGGTTTATTGTAGTAGAAGGATTGTATATGAACACAGGAGACATTTGCCCTCTTCCAGAGCTGGTAAGTGGTTTTAATTTGCCTTTTGAACTGCATGTGAAAGCATGTGGCTAATGAAATAATAGTGTTGTGTAAATAAGCCTAGGTGGAAAAGTTCTGCATGCAGTTTTTTTGTTTACTTTCCTGCTTTCTCAGGATTCCACACCTTTACCTTGTTATGAAACTTCTGATTAGGATTCTGAAGCTGTTGAGAGTTAGAAATAATGTCCAGCTGTGGTCTTAATTTTTATCCTGTAAAATATACTGTGAAATATTCAACTATGTGTTATGATACTGGATTGTTTAAAAAAAAAAAGTTTCAAAGAAACCTTTGCAGAAATGTCAGAAACAGTGACTCGAGGAAAATATTTGCTATTCAGCATGAAATGGCTCTTTGTGCAGTCTCTATTCTTGTAGATGATGGAAGAAATGATGTGAAAATACATTGTCTTGAAAGTGCTTGAGAACCTATTAAAAAAAAGTTTTTTAAATATGAACATTTATGAGATTTGTTTCAGTATTATATGGTGGAATGATTTTGAAGGCTTTTAAGATGTGTTGATGACAGAACAGAACTCTAGAACTCACTTTTATGCAGTATTCAGAAAGTTGTCCTTGTCTTTCTTTACCTTATCTCCTCTATGCACTTTGTCACCAAATTCTGACTTGTATTTTATAAAATTTTCTTCATTTTAGATAAAATTGAAGTACAGATACAAAGTTAGAATATTTTTGGAGGAGAGCCTATCCTTTGGAGTCCTTGGAGAACACGGAAGAGGAATTACCGAACACTTCGGAATAAATGTATGTACTTTTTTGTTGTGAATTAGAGATCTGTACAGTTGCAAGTTGTGCAATTGTTTCCTGATAGCTGTGGCATTTAACAGATAGTTTTGTAGTGTACAATGGACAGTTAAATATAGGGGTGTTTAAAATATATATGTGTTTCTAAATACAGTATTTTCTTAGACATCCTAGAGCTTTCAGGTCTTGGCAGTCTTTCATGTGCTTACTTGAAAAAGTTTTACTTACCTTTACTTAGTGACAAAGATAACAGAAGAACTTTTACAATGCATAATTCTATCCTTTTTTTTTGGACACTCAATGTGATAATGAATGCTGTCTTTTGCTGCTACATACACCTAAAAATGTCACTCTGACACAAAAATATTTGAGGTCTTGGAATAAATAAGAAAAATCTTT
Organism: Chamaea fasciata; assembly: GCF_029207755.1. NCBI lineage: Eukaryota > Metazoa > Chordata > Aves > Passeriformes > Sylviidae > Chamaea > Chamaea fasciata. The sequence continues at coordinate 55,385,693 of NW_027094089.1, forward strand.
GCAGTATATAGCCATCCTATTTTGCTTTACTGCCTTTTACTCCAGTGGGGAAAAATAAGATAAAACTTCTGATGGTTCTTTCGAAGGTGTTATTGTAGTACTTTACTAGCAGATTAAGCCAAATTATTTTTCCAAGAGGTTACTTTTTGTGGTGTTTATGCAGCTGAGGAGTACTTTGGAAATCCAAAATGGTATCTTTGCAGCTGCTTACTACCACAGTCCCCTGGGCTGAGGGCAAGGAAGAAGTGCTTTTTGTTGGCTAGTATTTCAGTGTGGAGTATCTCTCACTGCATTCTGACAATGTCTGAATTCAGCTTGGAAGTGTAATAACAAATTCAGGGAATTCATTTCGTCTTCCCCTTTATCCTGTTTTTTTTCACTTAATACCAAACACGAAAAAGAGAAAATTAATTTAGAAAAGGTCACAGTGTTACTGTGATATATGCCAACTGCTATCTCATTAGCTGACTTCTATGTTTACTTCCTTTCTAATAAATTGACTTTTACATTAAATTAATTTAGAGACAAAATCTTTAGTAGCCTGGCAAAAGAAAATATTTGCAACTAGCAAGGGAAATAAGACAATTGTGTCTCGAATATTCAGACTATTTAATTAGGTTTATGCTTAAGTTTTAATCACATTCTACCTCCTACTGACTACAGTGGGGCTACTCATACTCTTAAAGGGCAGTGCTGCACTGAGTGCATTGTGGAATTGTCACTAGCATCTAAATAATTTTTTATCTGTTTGTGTTCTTCACATTGCAGCACCTGGAAGAGAGAGATCATATGCAATTTATTTACAGATCCATAAACCTCAGTTTCTCAAAGATCCTTTCTGTTTGCTTAAAATTATTATTTCAGTTGTACTTTCATTTTATTATGTCATAACTCGGTGAATCTTCTCTAGTATTCATGATAATATGAAACAAGATGTATCTTTAATAGATTAACTTATAGTCCTGATGCAATCCAAAGCATCTTAATAATTTGTTTATTTAACTGGCAGATTGATGATATAGATCTTATTAGTGCAAACATGGAAAATTCACTGGCCTCTATTGGTGGATTTTGCTGTGGAAGATCTTTTATTATTGACCATCAGGTAAGACAGATCTCTTTTTAAATAGTCTGGCACTATTAGTTACTTATATGTGAGAATTAATTATTAATATGAATTTGCAAATATGATATAGTTGATTATGCAGTGTTTGATTCTACACAGAAACTGTCTAGTTCATGTGAAAGATTGTAGATGAATCGGAGACCTACTTTTAAATCCTTAGATGTACCTGTACGTATGGAGGAGAGGTTTTAATATATACATGAATTCACCTTTAAAACACTGTCTACATTACTATAGAATTTTTTTTCCCCTTTTCTCCCATAGCGATTGTCTGGTCAAGGGTATTGCTTTTCCGCCTCCCTACCTCCTTTGTTAGCTGCTGCTGCTATTGAGGCTCTGAATATTATGGAAGATAATCCAGGTACTTAATTCAGGAAAATACTATCTTTTAGTCTTTCTTCACCCTACACTGATAACTAGGGCTTCTCCCTACTTTGATTCCTCACCTTTTAACTCTGATGTCCACTTTATTTTTTTTGCTAGTTAATTTTACATGCATGTTTTTTTCATGGTATTTCCCATTCTGCTTTTCTTATTCAACGTTTCCATCCCCGACCATCTTCCAGCTAAAAATAAGCAAGTTATTTGAGGCTAAGAGGGATACAGATGGTTTTTAAAAAGCAAATAAGAAATTTTTATTCTTCTGTTTAGATCTGTGATATGCCTCTTCCTTAAAATCATATTCCTTCAGCACAAATGAAGGAAGAGAAAGTTAAATAGAAACAAATGGTAATACATTTCCTCAGGACAGAGTAACCCTCTCCTTTCCACTTACACTATATAATTAGGGTTTTTTTTCCTTCTCTAATTAAGCATTCAGGTAAGAATTTCAGGAATGATCAGGGAGCAAACTGCCTGGGATTTGCAGACCAGATACAGGGCATTTGTATAAAGTTGGCGAACAGAAGTTTGTGCTCTAGAAAAGTCTTTAAAAATCATGTAGTTCCAATACCCTTGTCAATGGCAGGGGCACCTAGATCAGGAGCTCCATCCAACCTGGTCTTGAAAAATCTTTTTGCTGATGGGGAATTGAGCCCAGTCAGTTGACCGGGAATTGAGCCCAGGGCACATCAGTGCCAAATCCCAGCCACTAGAACACCTGGGAAAGAATTTTTTGGTTGTTCTTTTAGGAAGTGAAAGGGCTAAGAGGCACATGAGGACAAAATTGGCCAAACTGTGAAATTGTGTAAATTTGGTTTTAACCTTCATTTGCATCAACAGATTGGAGGACATCTGGAAAGATACAGTATTTGATTTGTGACAAATAAATAAAAATCACTAAATAGCCCATGCCCAATTGTCTGAAGTGAAATAGAATCAAGAAAAAATTAAGAGTAAGTTACAGGACTGTTGGGTGCAGTGGAGGGTTAGCCTTCACCAAGGAAAAGAGCTGTGGTTTGCAGATCCAGGAGTCAGTTTTCTCTTTAACAGTCTGCAGTGAACTGGGGAATGGAGTCTGCAATGAGCAGAGTCTGCATGGCAATAGATATTTATGGATATTTATAAATTGGACCTGCTATTTCAGTCCCATTACAAGGTGTATATGTCATCCCTTCCATATGGTCATGAAGAGCAGCAGCTCCATATGCAGCTGGAGTAATGAGATAAAGGGAAGTAGTGCATTTGTCAAGACTTAAAAGCTTGTCATTTTCTTGGCAGAAATAGGGATTGGGAACATTAAGAGTAGTAGTGAAGACACTTATTAGTTCAATGGATATACATACCTTAGTTTGATTCCAAATGCTGTATTTGAAGTCTTGGAGAAATGTAAAGTAGAAGCAGGAAATCTAAACCTTTTTCTGTTTTGTTTTTGGTTTTTTTGTGTTGTTTTGTTTTGCTGTTGTTCTTTGTGTGTAGACATTTTTCAGACTCTCCGGACTAAATGTGAACAGATTCACAAAGCTTTACAGGGGTAAGTGTGAGGTTTGGGGCTTTTTAGCTTTTATTTGGCTACGCCTTCATAGTACCAACTTTAAAGAAACTCTTCTTGCCCAAATCTGTTTCTGGTTTTACAGTTGCTTAGACTGGAATATGTACACTCAATTATGTATGTATTAAAGGAGAAAACTTAGTCTTTCCCAACTGTCTCTGTTATACTATTAGAAGGAGTTCAAGTTTTTTAAATCCTTTACAGGTTTTGAAATGAGATTATATCCTAAGGCTATTGAGGAAGTTTGCAATCTCTTACACATTAAAAGCTTTAGGGGAGTGTGATAGCTCTCAGTGACAAAGTGTTGATGAACATTTTGAAAATTATCTAAATAAAAACATTTGGTATGAAGCTTAGCAGATGCTCTTTCAGAGAACACACCTTTCAATCACCTTGAATACAATATTCCTACGTATTTGACTTGAATGTTAAAATAGTAATAACGTACCTGTTGTTCTGGAGGCACAGAGAAAAATGCTAGAATTTATCTGAAAATGAGGTTTAAAATTTCCTAACACTATGCTGATTCAAAAGAAGTCAATACTGACTAACTGCTTTTATATCTGTCAGGTTTTGATTTTGATATTAAAAGGATGCAGAAATTACTGTGATATTCAACAGCCATTTAATGTGCAGTAATTGTGCAGTTGTATTTTACAATTATTCTCCCTCGATTTTTGTTGCATTATACAGATATTAATAACTTTAAAAAACACTGATACAAATCTCTAATGCATGATTGATATAGTTTCAGTATGAGCCTGATCTTTTTAAAATGTGTATTAGGCAAGCTTATCAAAGTCTAGAAATCAAAATTAGACCTGATAATTGATATGCATTTATGTGACCTGTTAATTTTGGGGACCAGAGGTCTTGCTCAGATATTGAATACAGATTTTTGGATGAGAATAACTCAGTCCTAAATGTGTGTGATGTGTCAGGACAATGACAATCAGATGTCAGTCATTCTGTCAAATTCTAGCCAGTTAAAGCTAGTTAACAACTGTTTCTACGTACAGATGAGGGAACAATTATAGTCACATAACTCATTTTAGAGGAGCTTCTGACTAAGTGACAGATGATGCTGTAAAGAGTTTCTACAGGAAATAATTTAAAATAATAAATCTTGCCAAATCTTGTAAACCCCCCCAGCAAAACTGTTGTTCTTTTTTATCCCTTAAGTGATAAAAAGGTGACTTGACCTAGCTAGCTGGGTTTTTATCAGCAACTTACAGGCCTAACACAGACATTTCTCTTACATCTTCATAAGGATTCTTTTAAAATTTCTGAACTATAAATCCTTTTTGGAAAAGGATGAGTAACTATCGCAGTACAAACTTCCTGAAACTCCTTAGAAAAGACATATGCTTAATAACTTTGTTATCTTTATGTAACGCAAGATGAAATGCACATATGTTTTGTCTGCATTAGTATCGGTAAAATGAAGTATCCATCTTTTCTCACTCACCACCTAGAAAGGAAAAACACTTGTTATCTAGAAATTCAACACATGTCTTCAAGTAGGATGTACATCAAGGGTTTTTTATTTGTTTTAGGATTTCAGGTTTAAAAGTAGTGGGAGAATCTTTTTCTCCAGCATTGCACTTACAGTTGGAGGAGAGCTGTGGATCTCGAGAAAATGATGTGAAGTTACTTAAAAGAGTTGTGGATTATGTAAGTGTCCCCACAGTCATTAAAATATATCATTGCCCTTGAATGTTAATAATGAAGGAAGGGTAGGGAGGCTTTTTGGGTAACTTGTTGAAATATCTTGCAAGAATGCTGCAAGAAACTTAGTTTCTTTGTTGATTATGCATCTCTATTAAAGACCATCTTCTAACCATTTCTTGCTTCCTATAGTTAGGTCTGTAGCTCTGGATGTAAAAAATACACATTAGAGTATTTACTTCAGGAAATAGTTATTTCCTGTTACTTATTTTAATGCTCAAATCTGCATATAAAACTATTGCTTAGACAACTTTTATAATGTTAATAAGGGGAGTATTCTGGAGGTGCATTTTAACCATTTAAGGTCAACCCTTGCTTCTTTGAGTCTGTGAATTTGCTTTTTTTTATGTGTGAACAATTTCATATTCTATGTGTAGTATTTTTCCCTTCTTCAATGTGCATTGGTTCTTTTTGTCCCACATGAAGATGTGAGGGTTGATGGGAAGCTTTATATATCAGGTGACAGGTAAACAAGACTACGCAACAAAAAGAAATTCTGAAGTTAATTTCCTTGAAAACATGTTTAAATATGATTTAATTGCCTGATAAATATGGTTGGTTTGCCTGATTACATGGAGGTGCAAACTAAAGACACTACACCCTAAGCTGTTTTATGTGTTAAAGCTGTATTGAAATTGGAGATGATTTTGCACAACCTTTGCAATGTCCATTTGGGAGAAAACTTGCATTTATCTTGACACCACATTAATAAAAGTTAGTTATATGTATTTGGTGATCAAAAGGATATGCAATCAGAAGTTCCCAGGTTGACTGCTGCATTTTCTTTATTTGTAGTGCATGAATAGTGGTATTGCGTTAACACAGGCTCGCTATCTGGAGAAAGAAGAAAAATGTCTTCCTCCACCCAGGTTAGCAGAAAGTTAATGTATTACTTGATTTTTTTTGGCTATGGCTCTCCATCTCTTTTCCATATAATGATGGAAATTTGTCAACAAATACAATTTGTTCAGTAGACTGGATTGAATAGTTGGTTCTTGGAAAAATGGGAGAGGCTACATTTTTGAAGTATATTTTCAGTGACTGTTCCAGATTGGTAGTACCATGAAATAACTGTATCAAAACTACCTGTATCTTGAGGATCAGCATGTAACTTGTTAGCAGGCACATTTCCATGAGCTGCACTTCTATAGGTAAAAAAGATAACATATTTCTGCAGTGTATATGGTGGGGTGGCAGAGCAGGGGCAAAAAGTAGTTTGACCATATCTGTTTAGTCATTTGTCTTGTTTCTGGTTGAATTTGAATTTGTAATAATTTCCCTACAGATAGTGATCTCAATGTGTTAGAGTTAGTACAAAACAATTCTAAAGCTGAAGGCTAGGAATAAAGTTTACTCTGTGTGTTCTGGTTTTCTTTTTCTAGTATTCGAGTAGTGATAACAGTGGAACAAACAGAACAAGAACTGGACAAAGCTGCATCACTTCTCAAGGAAGCTGCACAGTCTGTGTTGAATTAGACTGCTATTTTTGGATTCCTCTTTCCCCACATTATCAGGATAAGTGTTTTACACTGTATGGTGACTTCCAGATTCTTCCACATTGAAACCTGACTAACAAAATTGTTCTAGAGTGCTATAAATGCAGTGAGGGGAAGAATGCTGAATTTTCGAGTTGGTGAATGGCACAGTGTTGTTCCAAGTCAAACTCTGCCATTTACTAGCATTACTTAAAATGGGGATATCACTATTGCATTCATGACTCTCTTATAAATAAGTATAAAAAGTTTCAAATTTATTTTCTCAAACCCTAAACATTCTCAGAAATATGTATAAACATTCAGTTTTCACCGCAAACCATGTGAAATGTGTTGTTTTCTCTCCATTTTCTCAGAACATGGGAACTTCTACTAAATTTCAAAGAATTATCCCTGCCCACCTAAATGAAAATACACTGTTCCTAACACTGTCAAAAGGATAACACATTAAGATATAATTTTGTGCTATATTATGTCATTTATTACTGTATTATAGGAGGGGGAACCTTCAATTCTTTTTCTTTATATATCTTTCTCTAACCATTTTTGGCAGCCGGGTTTTAAGAAAGCCTGGCCAGACAGTAAATTCATATCAAATATTATTTGCTTTTTGCATTCCATATGTAATTATATGCATGTTTGATATTACGGGTGAGGTTTTTCGTATTGTTAACTTTAAAATATCTAAATTCAAAGCTCTGAATTGTGGAACTGATGTAATTCCAGTGTAGTATGTTCAGATAAGGAAGCTTTGTACCAGTCTTGAAGAGGAATAATAGGCAACATGGAAAATGAACCAATGTTTTGAAACATCAGCTAAATACTAGCTTAGTCAAACTACTCTAAAGCACAAAAAGGATGTGTGCTTAGTTTTTTCTGTAAACATCTATACCTTAGAAGGGAAGACTCACAGTAGCTACTGGGAGTTTAGATGGTACAAGTACTACTGAAACACAACTCAGCCTGTGCACATAAAATTCCCAAGTAACTTGAAAGTAATGTTTGGAGGTTGTGCTGTCTGGATTTTAAGCACAGATGGACATCACATATACGGACACTTCAATCAGGAAACTGGTGAGGAACCTTTTTATAAAACAAAAAGTACAGCTTTTTATTTCACGATTTCAGTTATGTGCCTTTTTGGTTGCTACTACAAGGATTACAGGACTATTTTTGAGAAACATAATTGTTAAATATAAAGTTAATCATGTTTAATTCAAATTTTTACTTACACAAATGGATTTTGTAACATGGTTGACCGTATATTGTTAAATACTCTGCATTAGGTGAGCATAGTCTATGTTGCCTCCAGTTCATAGAGACTATTTCTATGCTGGCTTTCATAACTTTTCAGCTGTGTACATTCAGGTAGAACATCTTAAGTTGTGTTGGGGCACTTTTGTGATCGTTGCTTAACATTTTGAAATAGCCGAATCATTATCTGTTCAATGTAGTAAAACTTTCATCCCAATGTGAAAGAATATCTCTATTACACTGACATTTATGTTTTCCCTGTTAACTGTGAGTAAAAGCCAGTGAGAAGCCAACAGTTTAGAAGTGGAAAAAAAATGTGCAGAATGAAACTGACTCCCATTTTACAGACTGGAACTGAAGTGCCGAGTAGTCATCTTGAAGACCCTCACAGACTGCAAGAAATGGAAATTAAATGTTACTACTCTACTTCGAGTTTTGAGCCATTTTTGACTGCATAATTGAAACCTGCAAATTCGAGTGAAGTCAAGCCTTTGATGTATAAACTTGGAACAAATGAGGTACTTTGATTCCAGTGCAGCATATTAAATGGTTTTGGAGTTAAGATGAACCTGGGAACGTAAGCAAATAAACATTGGCATTGAAATCCTAGGTTGCAGAATCTATATTTAATTCTCTCATTTTATTTTAGGTTGTCTGAAAATGGAGTGGAATTTTTGTTGTACTTAGAGAACTACCAATAATTTTTAGATACATAGATTTGTGTTGTTATTTTTGTTCTTATTTTGTTGGGTATTTTTGCTTTTAAATGAAGTGATGACAACTAAAGTAGCAAGAAGCAGAGTGGAATTTCTAGCAATTTCAAAGCTAAGTGCTTCTGACAAAATAAAAGTTCAAAAATGTCACTAAAAGATGCCATAATCAGATTCATTTGCCAAACACATATCCACCATTAAAACATTGGTAAAACTGCCTTTGTCCTTTGTTACTGTTTACCATTAAATAGGAAAGAAGCATTTAGATCGCAGTAAAGTGAATACCTTGGTTGATAGCAGCTGAAGTGCTCTTCTAATATGTGTTTTACTGACAGGTTATATGCATGGTCTCCGTGAGAAATTAAGACACTTATGAGATGTAACTGGTGGAGAGGCATATCCCTGGTCAGTTTAAGCATGTCTGGCTCCTCTTAATTTTGACTGTTTTGATAAATGTCTCTGCCTTGGCAAGCAGATGAAGAAATGGGTCGCTCTGGGGAAGAATGTTGATTGGGGTTAGGGAGACAGCAGATGATTCTGATTAAGCTTCTGACATTTGAAAAATCAGAAGCCTGTTAAGGTGCTTAACTGCCTAGTGCTCTTGGCTGATAAATATATGAACAAATATGTATTAGTTGCTTTGTAGTTATATTTGGATGAATTGTTATTTTTCCATCCATTTCTTCAGATGTGGGCATGAGACGAGCTCAGTGTAAAGCTATAAAGTAGGATACTGTGACATGAATCAGACACAAGGACCTTATCCCAAATTCCAAAGTATCTTTTGAAAACAAATTTTGTTTCAATTAATTTATGTAATTAGTTTTGCCACATAGTAGGAACAGAGTTTCAACTAAGTGCATAATCCAGTATTTTAAATAGTGATCAAAAAATAGTTATTTTTCTTAAATTTACTATTAATATCTGGTAGTTGAGAAGGAGAACATTTTAACTGTAAGAAGTTGGCCATTTATTGAAATTGTCTTGATGAAACCAATTTTTTACCATATATGAGGACTGGGATGGGCTGGAAAGAATTAATACTTTTAAAATATTTTATCTTGAAGAAACATGTCTACGTGATAAATATATTCCTGTTTTAAACAAAGAGATTTATTTTCCTTTAATGTTTAAAAATAATTGATTGCTATTTGTGTAGTTTAATGTTTTTATACAAAAAACTACAGATGCCTTTTCTATTATTATAGTAATCATTACTTTTGGATGGGAGGTGAAATGTATAAGGAGGGTATTAAGAGAGAAAGAGACGTATGGCTGAATAACTTTGATTTTATTTTTTTTCACTTTTGAAATATGAACCCAGGCAATGCACAGAATGGTGTACTGTCTCCTTTCTGTCACTCCATCTGGACTTCATTATTTTAAACAGGGTTGTGCAGTGTTGGCATTCACTGATCTATGAAGTTGCTACTGCCAAAGTGTTTTGCATCCTAAGATGACTAGAGAAGTGTACATGTAAATGTACAGAGCTGTAAATGCTGCCTAAACAGATGAAATATTTACAACACAAAGCATTTGTACATTAAACTGTTTCAGTGTCCTAATAAAAGGAAATGTCTGGATAACATTTCTGCTTGTGTTTTTATGTTCTTTCGCAGTTTCATGGTAGTAAGGTAATGGACTTACTTTGCCTTGCTGTTGATAGGTTTTCCTGGTTTTGGTTTCCTGTCCATTGTGTACTAGGTAATTACAAAATACGTGTAGTAGAAGTCACAGAAGCTACTAAATCTGCTGAAGAGTATTTATCAGCAAAGGACCGTTTCTACATGTCCAATTTCTAATACTTTGGTAGCACACACTTGCTGGAAGCTAGACACTGGGCCAGATACAGTTTTGTTGTGACTCAGAATAGAATTTCTGGTGTATCAACAAACATGAGTCCAGATGACATCTGCCCCAGCTTTGAGACACCTTTACAGAATAAAATACTGCAGTTTTGCCTACCAGATTTTATGGATAAGATTTCTCTATCTTCCTGTTCTATTAGAGGTGTTGCCACTTAGTTCAGTATGCTGTTTGTATAACCAAGTTGGATTTTGCAACAGAGGATTCAGAGCTGGCAAAAACCAGTGAGTATTGGAGTCAAAGGAGTAGCTTAAGTAGAACTGGAAATACCTGTTTAATCCACTGTTTAACTTATATTTTATGTAGGCCAAAAATAAGTGATTGTCTCACTCTAATCAGCATTTGTCAGACTGTGCTCCTGTTCTGGTATCCACAATTCAAGGAGGACAGGGACAGATTGGGGAGAGGTCCAAAGGAGAACCGTGAAGATGACCAAGGAGCTGGAGAACATGCCTTGTGAAGAAAGAAAAACTTAAGGGCAATTTTCCAATTCTTACACGGTGCTTACAAAGATGGCAGAAGCTCTATTCATAATAAGCCACATGAAGAATAGAAGAGGCAGTAGAATCATAAAATGCATTGGGTTGAAAGGGACCTTGAAGATCATTTAGTACCAACTGCCATGAGCAGCGGTACCTTCCACTAGACCAGGTTGCTCCAGCCCCCATTCATCCTGGCCTTGAACAGTGCCAGGGACGGGGCATCCACAGATTACACGGGCAGTACAATAGCATAGAATCACTAAGGTTGGAGAAGAACTTCTGAGATCAAGTACATCCTTTGACCAAACACCACGTCAACTAGACCATTGCATTAAGAGCCACTTCCAGTCATTTCTTGAATGCCTCCAGGGATGATGACTCCACCACCTCCCTGAGCAGTCTGTTCCAATGTTTGACAACCCTTTTCATGAAGAAATTCTTGCTGATACGCAACCTGAACCTCCCTTGGCACAGCTCTTTACAAGTTGTGAAGTTAATGAGTGAAGATGCTGTCCTGGTTGTCTGACAGATAGACCCCACCAACCCCCAGTAGACCTGGTTTCTCAAGGTGAGGAACATGGAACCTGATATGTACAAGTTGCATGGGGTAAGGTTTCATCTTGACATAACTTTTTTACAATAAGGAGAATGGTCAATCACTAGAAAACAACCTCCTCACGGATTATGGGAGATTTTCAAGATGCAGGTGGACAGGGTGCTGAATAATTTCATCTAGGCTTCCTTTCTCAGAAGAAGTTAGACCAGATGACCTTTTGAGTCCCCTTCCAGCTTGGCCTGTTCTGAGATTCTGTAGTTCTGTAACTCAGGACAGGAAGTGGAAATAATTTTTCACATTTGGTCTAACTAAAATTGGATTTTGTTTGGAACAAGCCCATTGTTCATTACCAATGTCACAGTAGGTGTTGAGAGAGTGCATGAGCAAGAATTTAAACTCTGTGCCTTACCATAAGTGCAAGTTAGGCTGATGACTGAGAGGATAAAAGAAGGTAATGGAATGCCATGACTTCATGATAACCTGAGTGGTGATTTTGAATTCCTCTCATTATTTTTAGTGGTTTGGGCCTTTTTTTGTTCTTTCACATAATGAGGTAAAGAAATGGCTGTTCTCAACAGTTAATGGATGAAAGATCAAATGCAATATTTTTTTGTTTTAACTTTGTCCAGCATGATATTTTTTTTAAAAAAACACCTCAGTTCTGTGTATCATGTTTCTACGGACTAAAATTTTGCCTTAATGTCAAGACTGAATGTGAACTTAAGTTACAGAATCTAGACAGGCAACAATACTCCTTTACCTTTGTATGCAACCTTTAGGCTTAAGATGTGGGAGTATTAAGTGGCCCTTAAAATAGCTGAGAGTAAGGAATATTCAGTGATAATAAAATTCCTATCTATGACAGTTCTGAAAGAATATTTTATTGGTGAAATACTATAGGTCCATTTTTTATCCATGTTTAGATTTTCAAAGAGAGGCTGCATAAAATAATCACTACTAAACAGTAATCTGCATTTGCAAGAATAAATTTCCTGACTTTCTTGTGGATAAAAGAACCAGGCACAATAGTTTTACTAAAATTTGCTTATTAAATTTTTAATAAACAAATTTGAAGTACATTAACTGCTCAACTTTAAAAACTGCTTAACCTTGATTGCTGTTTTGAGAATAAGAATTTAAAAATGTTTAAGGATTTTAAAATATTAGAATTTTGAATAGGTTGCTTTCTTGTTTCTTGAAGCTTTTGCTATTTCCTGTAGTTTGTTTTCCTGTTATCTTCCTGCTTTTTTTCCTTCATTTTTCAGTACAGACACCGACACTAAATGCATTGCTAGATGCTTGAAAATTACACAGGTAATGAGTGTTCGCTTTTATATGATGGTACAAATTAATTTTATTTATTTGATGATGCTGATGAAAATATAATGACCTGTTTCCATGGTGCATAGTACTGGTGAATAACGTACACTGGTTAAGTGTAAGTTGAGGTGTGTGAAAACAAATACTCAAGGTGTCAATGATTACCTCTAGGTACAGAAGGCCAGCTTTTCCATTTTAAAATGTTTTCCAATTTGAAACCACAGAGTTTAAGTGTGGGTAAAATATCACAGCTGCATTGTCAGATATGCTGCAGTTACAGGTCAAAAATGAAAACTTTTTTTGAATACTATGATGTGAAGATGGTGGAAGATGGTGTTTTTTATAAAGGTGGAATTCAGTAGTATTTGAGGAGCCTTCAGTATGAACACAATACACAAGTACTCATTAGATGCTGGTTAAGAGTAGTAAGTTGACTGCAAGGTGATGCAGTAGAGCCGCAATGAAGGAAGTAGCAGGATCCTTGTTATCATTAGTAATGAGACTAATCAATTGTTAGAAGTTAGCAGTTCTGTCTCCAGAATTCTTGCTCACCCACTGTTGGTCTCTTCAAAGGCTAGGTAGTAACAATGTACATTGGAGAATGGTGAGCTTGTACTGCAAATTGTCACATAATCAGAAACTGCAGGATAAAATAGTCTTCACAACAAAATTAGATGCAACTGCATCACAAAGAAACTAGCAAATGAGTGAAGTTACATATATGTTTTGCAACCTGAGGGAAGAATTTGGTGTGTGATGTCAAGGGGAATTTATTAAATATTCATATATTTGTCTATAAATACATTTTTTTATGCTGGGCTAATAAAAGAGATTGCAAAATCGCAGAATATTCTGAGTTGAACAAGACCAACAAAGATCATCTAAGTCCAGCTCCTTGCTCTGCACAGGACAGCCCTAAGAATCACACCATATGTGTGAGAGTGTTGCCCAAATACTTTTTGAACTCTTGTCAGGCTGGTACTGTGACCCCTTCCCTGGGGAGTCTGTTCCCCAGCCACCCTCTTAGAACCTTTTCCTAATACCCAGCCTAAACTTCACCACTCAATTTCAGGCCATTCCCTTGGGTCCTGTCACTGGTCACTACAGAGATGAACTCAGTGCCTGCCCCTGCTCTTCCACTTACAAGGAAGTTGTAGACTGCAGTGAGGTCTCCCTTCAGTCTCCTCCAGGCTGAACAGACCAAGTGACCTTAGCTGCTCTTTTTATGGCTTCTGCTTTCTTCACCTTCTCCATTACTTCTTTTTATATTGTGACCCCCAAAACTGCTGCCAGCACTTGAGGTGAGACTAAGCAGAGCAGGACAGTCCCCTCCCTTGCACGGCTGGTGATGCTGTGCCTGATGCCCCACAGGATATGGCTGGCCCTCCAGGCTGCCAGGGCACTGCTGACTTACATTCAACTTGCCCTCAGCAAGGACCCCCAGGTCCCTTTCTGTGACACTATTTTCTAGCATCCTGTTCCCCAGTTTGTACATCCAGGGTTGACCTGTCCCTGGAGCGGAATCCAGCACCTTTCCTTGTTAAACGCCAAACAGTTGGTGATTGCCCAGTCCTCTGATTTGTCAAGGTCTCTGCTGGGCCTCTCTACCTTCGAGGGAGTTGACAGCTCCTTCCGCTGGCAGACTTAGTGTCTGAGTTCTGAATGCAAGCCCTTCATGGAGATACTGAAGAGAGCTGAGCCTAAGGTGGAACCTTGAGGAGCCCCAGTAGCAACCAGTTATCAGCCTGGTGTAACCCCACAAAAGCTGTTGAAAACAGGTAGACAAAAACCCTCTCCTTAACCACCTAATAGTTTTGACCAGAGATAAAGGTATATCAAATGGCAGGATTTGAAATAGAAAAACCCTAGAAGTTCAGCTTTAGCCAAAGAGATTCTTTGTGCAGCCAGCAGGACAGAAGAAATATTTAGTGATCTAACTCATGGATGAAGTTTTCATTTGTAATGGGTGATAAAATGGCAGCAAAACATTTGCCTTTGGTGTAGTTTATTGTGGAAATGTTCTTGAGCAGCATGAAACTTGCACAATGTCCAAGCTGTTTAACATTTGAATATCTTACTTGGTGATTGTGAAGGGACTGACTGACAGAGCCCATTACTTTGAGTGAACAAGAGTAGTCTCAGAAGAATCTCAACTGCTAGTACACAGTGTTGTGTGTTTGTCTATCATCCCTTAAAAGGAGTATTGATGGATTTGAGGAGATAAGTGGAAGAAGAGGACATAATGTACCCATGAGGACAGGCTACATGAATTCACATAGAAGTATTTAAATTAACAAGCTTGGTTTTTCAGCTGCTGTATGATTATGTTGATGATGTTTCCCACTTGTCTGCACTCAAATGTCTAAGCAATATGCTCAGTAGCAAGTATAGATATTTTGATCAGTTAAATTTACTCATTTTTATAAATCCTGCCTCTACTTGAAATGTCTCAGCTACATAGAGGTGACTGGAATGGAAATATATATTATTACTTTGAAGTGGCAATTGTTATCCTTCTGTAGCATAGCCTATTAGGAAGAGTGCTCTGCAGCAGAAAGAATATGTTTTTTGTGTTATAGGAAAATATTTCACTGCTTGTGGTAAGTAAAAAGAAGTAGAAATGCATATTTTTGTGGTATGAAAGAGAAAATACAGTTTTTCCCCCCTCTTACTGCATCTCCAATTTTTCTTATACCAGCAAAGCTGTATCATGTGAATGACACCTCATGCAAATATATGTTTAGCATTGAAGAAAATGCAGTTAAATTTCACCTGTAGCTGCTTTTTTGAAGACACATATATATGTAAATTTTGTTTAGGGATCTGCAAAAAGAAACACATAATCTTGCATATTATCAACTGCTGAAATTTGTGATACTGAAACTTGACCTCGTAACGTAAGTTTGCCAGACAAGTTTTTATTAAGTGATTACAGTGATCTAGCAGTCTGTCTGTTCAGTCATATACAGGAAGAGAAATTGTAAAGCTTGCAGTGAGATCACATTATTTTCTTTGTATTTATAATCAATTAAAATAATAGGTATTGTGTTTAAATTTTGAACATATACATGTCTATTTAATACTTGTTTTTAATTTGTGTTAAAGCTTATTTTAAAGTACTAATATGGACCAAGTTTATCATTAGAATGAGAGAATCCTTAACACAGAATACAAGGGAATATTTTTACATTCTGAAAGAGTTTAACTTTATTGTTCTTTTATGTGTAAGCACATGAAATGTGATAAATGAAATCATTTTACTCATGCTAGTGTCATTTTGTTTAAAATTTTGATCCTGGATGGGTTTCTGTCTAGCACAGGGGTACTGCTATCCAGAGTTTGTGAAGAGTCATAGGATTCTTTGTGGCAGAACTTCATGAAACTAGTAATTTGCAAGGTGGTTTTTAATTAGACAAATATTTTGCTTGTTTCCAGTATTAGCCAGGTTGGCACCAGTTCTACAGAGAGCAGCTAAATCATGAGTTATGGCAGGCAAGTTTGGTGCACTGTGTAATAATTCTGAGTATGCAGAATCCCTGCTTCATGGAAGTGACAGTATTCATTTCCAGTGAAGCAGTTTCACTGCTTATGTGCATTTATTACTGCTGATACTCACCCCATAAAAGAAGTAAACTGTTTATCTCATTGTGTACATAAATTGCTGTGTTTGGTATGTGTGTACACCCTTTTGCGAGGTAAACCATATACAAACCTAATACTGTAGGATTAAAGCATTTTTTAGTATTCTGATCCTAATCCATAAAATGTAGCTAAGACTCAACGTGCTGAGCATTGACGTTGCATTTTACCATCAGAGTACAAGCGTGCCTAATTCTGACTGGGAGGTGTGAACCCTCTTGGCCAACTGTGCAATGCTGAATCTCTCAAGGTTTATCCAGACTACTTGTTTCCTTTTCTGTGGGTCTTTTGCAATTATTTATCATCCTGAGTTAGAATAGCTTTTCACTCTGGTAAGCAAGAAAAGACTTACTTCACGAGATTTGTCAAAAGATCCTGAGAAATAGGATAGGAGCAAATTGGTGATGAATATTTTGTGCAGTCCTGTTGTTATTAACTGCTGCAGTGGTTGGCTTGAAAAGTAATATGGGAGGCAACTGTACAGCTAGATCAAGAAAGCAATTCTTTTACCCTCTGGCAGGTGGTTGTGTCTATGGCCCAGTATAGCTTCTTTAATCATTGAGCTACACATCAGATCTGAGAAGGCTCCAGATGGAGACTGAACCTACAACTCCCTGACATAAAAACATCTATGATACCAATTACACCATCTGTTGGTCATAAAAGCACATTCTCTATCTTTTCTTGGCTCTTGTGTTATACAAAAGCTGAAGGGTGATATTTGGAGCTGTTTGAGTTTATCCATGCAATTTAATGCAGAACACATTTTTTCACAGAGAGGGAGAACAAAGCACAATAGCACTAAAGTCCAATTTACATTCTCAGTCAGTGAAAACAAAAATGAAAATAAAAAACAGTTGTCTGAGTCATTATTTATACCCAAACTATGGCTTCAATTGTAGTCTTTTCACAGTTCTTGTGATTCAAAAAAAACTAAAGAACAACTTCTACCACTATTGTCCCATCTTCTGAGGGCCTGGATTTGAAACAAGGTCTATAATTGTAAATAGGAAATTATGGCAGGATTGAGGAATATGCAGATCACGTTATTAGCCAATATGTGCCCAATACTATACTTAGGGATTTGTGTTGGATGGTAGTGTTTAGAAATGTGTATTATGTGAGTGTGGAGTACTGGAAAGTTGGAAATTTAACCAGTACCCACACACCACTCCGCATACCCTCAGAATCCCATTGGATGTAAATCCTTCGTGTCTGAACTTTCTGCTCAGGCTCATCAAACTATTATTCTGAAATACTTAATAGACTTTGAAATGGCATCTCAAATATCAGTAAAATAGTTAGCTCTAGATGATTTATTCTGGCCATCAGAATAAGCAGTGAAGTACTGAAATACAAGCTGTCATGTATTAGGGATAAAACTGACATAGGTCCATCAAAGCAAGGAAATGAGAGGAAGTGTGTTACTGGTGCAAAATGGGTAACTGTGATGAGGTGTAATTAACATCTTTAGGAATACTGTGTTCATATAATAAAAATTTTAATTGTCTGTAGAATTTGACTGGATTGTAGTTCTAGATAGTAATTGCTGCTTATGGAGACTATATCATCAAATTGCCTGACTGCTTTTGCAGATAATGTCTTACAGCAAGAAGAATTTGGATATCTTTCTTACCATATGGTGGTGCGTTGATAGGTAATCAAAAAGAATAGAAAGCTAATGCTAGAAATACATAACCTCTGCATTCTGGTGCCATGTCTGACAGATGGTCTGTGCTTTGTGGTCAGTGAAGTCCCTATAACATTGCTCTTTAAGAAACTTTGTGCTCTAATACCATCATTTATCTGTCTAACACAAAAATAAATGTTTGCTATATTACATCAGTAGTCTAGATACACAGTAGGCAGGAAAAATAATTCTTAAAAGAAGGCCCAAAATTCCCACACCTGGCCAGTCCTTTTATGTTATGGAAGCTGGCTTCCTATGATGAGAATGGAGCAGTGAATAGAGCAGCTGACTTTACTGTTACTACATTGTTGTTTTCTTATTATTGCACTATCATTACTTTTTAATAAGCCATCTTTTACTTTAAGAAATAATAAATAATCCATATAAATGGAAGGGAAAGAGTTGAGACCTGAAGTGGACAAGTTTCTGTAGAATCTTTGCCATTGGTTAAAGTGAAGAAAGTATTTGAGTTCTCTGTTTTGAGTTACTCCTTTTGTGGATGTGTCCATAGGGATATGTCACAAACTTGGCAAATAGAATTGGCTGTGTTGAAGCCAAAAAGAAGAAGTGGAAAAGTGACAAAAGCAAAATTCAGATACATTTTTCTTCTGCCATCAGAATAATTGGGCTAACATGTCCCTTAAAAGTTATTTTCATGATTTGTGATAGAATCTATACTTGATAGTGACATGTAATGATGAAATATAAATAATGGTTGTTGTTAGTTCAGATTCAACTTCCTTGTATTCATCTTCATAAACAAACCTTGATTCTTCAGTGTTTGTTTATGTCAGGGAAAAACACTTTTTTGTTGGTAGAATTTAGCATTTCAGTGTGGTCATAGAGTGATTTTATGCTTTTTAATATATTAACAATAAAACCCATCTTGCTGTTTTTATAAAAATTATATTGGAAAGGCTCTCAAAAGGCCCTGTAATCTGTTTCAAAGCAGAATCAAGTGCATATCAATAGTTGGCTGTAAAGTCTAGTCTTAATCTGATACTAGAATACTTCTGAGCACAGTTAATGAATGACTAATCATACTGGATCCAGGTCTGTCTGCCTAGAAACTTATCAGATTACTGTCTACGGCAGACTACGAAACACCTATAAGAGAGATAACTACCTCAGTTAAGGGTATCCTTTCTGCTTCCTAATTATTGACAATCTTAAATGTGCAAAACAACATTTTTATTAGTCAAATTCTGCAGTGCTGATCTGATTTCCTTTACTTAATATCACTGTAAATAATGTAAAATATATTTTACTATCTCAAATATCCTTCTTGGAGTTCTTTCCATGTTTGGAAACATTGTATGCTGTATATTTAGGTGTTCCCTTATGCTTCCACATGACTTTTAACCCTCAATATGTTAAAATTAATGCAACTGAAGCTTGGAGAGAAGACTTCCCTACTCGAGTGGAAAAGGAAGGATTTTTTTGTGTGTGTGTACATGAAGACTAGTCTTCTGAAGCACAGATTGAATGTCAAAGTGGTATATGTTTTAATATGCTGATCAGAGATGGAGGTTCTATTTCTCTTATTGTCACAATTTCTGTAAAATGTTGTTCAATGTCCCCATGGATTTTTCATCTCTAAAAAGTTGTTAACACAGCTTCTTTAATTTTGTCTTGCATATATTGTTTTCCTAGGATTTTTAAAACATCTGGACCAATAAGTTACATAGTATAAAATATTTGTTATGACACAGATCTCTATTTTCAAGTCCTGTGTCTGCTGTGTAATTTATAGTACACCTTTAGATTTCTTTTGGAAAGAACTGCTTAATCTGAACTGCTTCATGATTTCTGACAGACCTGTCTAAATATCAAATTAGAGCAATGTTGATAGTAAAACTTTAAATAAATTTAAATTTGGCAGGTTGTGGTGGTTATGGTTGTCAGTGTATGTATTTTGGACAGAAGAGTCTCATAAGGTTTAAGAAGACTCAATAAAGGTAGATGGAATAAAGCTGTTAGAATTACGTTGTGTGAATGTCAATGTAAATATAGATTTCACAGTGGAAAATAGTGAAAAATGACCAGATAAACAGATATGTATTGGAAACTATTTTACTGAAACTGTTGGCTGTGCATTTTTCTCCAAGATTAGTGCCATAAGATTGCACCAAGTATTCCCATATATGGTAATTCTAAAACATGTAAACTGCAATATTTAATCCTTTATTGGAAGGTTTTTGTTTATATAGAAGTTTGTTCTATTATTTCTGTTAGACATGTCTGATTAAAATTTGCAAAGAAGGTTGTAGAATAGCTCCCATGTGGATACTAAGTTTCATTTTATAACATTTCAGATTTTATTGTTTCCATAAGTTTTCAACTTCATTCAAACCTTTGTTTCAAGTCTTCCCAACAAATTTTAGTTACGATTGTTCAAATCTTCTTTGTAATATATTGCATCAGATTTTAAAGCGAATGCTGACAGCAGCAGTATTTATGCCCTGCATACCAAGCAGATACCACATGGTTTGAATACTGGGCACCCCTGCTGAGTGTAGATGAAATCAAAATCTCTCATAGTCATGTACAATGCAGATAGAAATCTGTCTTTAAATGTGCCTTCTAATTTTAGAGGTTAATACTTTTAGAGGTTTTTTTTTTGACACTGATCAATGTATGTGATTCCCACAAATGCTAAAGATAACTGAAAAAGTTGTAGGCTTCAAGTCATCCCAGAAGTCACCCCAACCTTACATACCACTAAATAAACAAAATAAAGGCCATGGAGTTTACTGTAGGTAATAGGAAGGCTAACTTTAAAGCCTTAAACATCACAGTTCTTTGGCTGTTATCAATGCTAAAGACAGGAGTTTTTTGATTAGGCTTTTCTCTGGAATTCTTAACACCAGTGGCTTCTTTCATTTTATTTAAAATATTGAAGTTGTAACTAAAATAAACAGAAAAAGTTAAATTTCCAAGAGTGTAGCAATAACTCAGTAATAGTGTAGATGAGGAAAATATTTCTGTTTTGGCTAAATTTTTTTGTGGGAATTTTATTGCCTGGGGTAATAGATGTACTGTATAAAATTTGTGTGTGTAAAATTATACATTGGAATTGAAAAATTCTGGAAATGGTCTGAGGGCATCTCCAAAAATTCCAAAGTCTTTTTTTAGCTTGGAGGTGCCACCTCGACATTTGCAGAAGAGATAATGTGGAAACGGCTCATCAATCACGGACGGATCACATCTTCGCAGTCACTCAAGGATCTGATATCGATCTTGATGGAGATTAGCAGATAATTGCATCAAGCCTCCCAACAGAAAATTCAGAGACTCTTCTTTTGGACTTTCATACAACTCTTCAGGAAGTTCTTTCAAAAACATCCCTCAGGGGGTATAAAACATTTCAGCGATTGTATTGTTTGCATGATGTCATGTTTTTTGGGCGAATTCGCATTCTTTACTGCAGTCGTACTTTCGCCTCAGGGCAAAAAAATGGTATAAAACACCTACCCTGAGACCCTGAATTTGTGGACAGTACCCTGGAGAAGTACCTTTTGCTACTTCCGGATTGTCCACTCAGCATTCGATCGATGTTGTCCTGATTTATCGTGGCATCTCGAAATTAATTTTTGAAATTGCTAAATAAATCTTTGGATTTTTGAATTGTCTCGTAATTATTTATAACACCTGGGAATATAATAACAGAATTTTATAAAATTCCAAATGTAAACAGAAACTGATTGTAGAATGAATATATGCAGAACTCTGTTTTAAGCTATCTTTTGTTTACTGCACTCTTAATGCTGTTGTCTTCCTTTTGATTTAATAGCATTGTTTCCAAAGAATTTAAATGAAAAGGGAAAAAATTGTGGGTTTAGGATACTGGTGGTTAGTTGCATTAGAAGGTCCTGTAAGATTCTTTATTTAAATAATATACACATGTATAAAAATAAAACCATGTCTGTGGTGCATCATGAATAAAATACCCAATATATGGTCTGTGTGTCCTAGAACTCAAGCTCTTGTCCACAAAGAAAATTCCTCAATGAGATTAATATCTGAGGAAAGCTGTCAGTTTCATAGTCATCTCCACTAGCTGCCATTCTGCTAAAAAATATTGACCACAAACACACATTTTACAGTGGAAAAATGATTTCTATTATTCCTTCCACCCAGGTACATTTATTTAGTTGTTTTTATTTCTATTGCTATGTGTGACTCAGAAGCCCTCTGCTCCATTGAGGTTCTTTTCAGTATGAGCAGCCCTGCAAGTCACAAAAGAACAAAATCTTCCACTTCCTCTCCTACCCTTTCAAAAGTACATATATATAAATTAAGAGCTGTGCAAGGGTAGAAATACAGAGGTTAAATAGATCACCTTCATACGTTTTATGTTACATACTAGAGCAAACTTTCTGCCAAATCAGTCTAGACCTTGTCTGACATAGCTAATATTAAATAGCAAGTACTTCAGAACAAACCACACAGAGAACTAATATTACCATCCATTGTCTTTTGCTTTTCCTATTATCCACAACTTGCAGGCAACAGAAAAAGTGCTGTTTAGATTCTTCAAGTTTATCTTTGACATTCTCAGAGGGCTTCAGTTAAGAGTTGGAAAATGAGCTGTCCTGTTTCCCCACTTGGTTTTTTTCTTAGCGGGCTTGATTCCCATACTGCTTGATAGTTGCTGAGAGCCTGACAGAGGACAGTGGTGCACAGGATACACCACTAATTTCTAATTTTTGCTGGGCCAGCATAACAGCATGTTAGCTGTTGCACAAGGTAGAGCCTGGCACATGTTGGGGACTTAGATGAACTCTTCTCAAAAACTACACTGGTGTCTTGGTAATATTATCAGGTCTATGCAATAGCTCAGAGCATCTGAGTCTAATTTAACTGTGCTATTTAATATAATTACAGATTTGTTGCAATAAGGTGGCTGCTGCTGCTATGGTTCGTAGGGAAAGAAAGATACCAAGAAGTGTTCATTTGGGAGGCTTTCTGGTAAGGCAAATAGACACTTGCGTAGCACAGCTGCTGATGCGGGGCAAGTAAGATAAGCCTCTGTCAAAATCTATGATTTAGGAATTTCTGAACAACACAGAAAACAAAGTAAGTTTTCTCTCCTGCTTGATCTTGGTCAAATTACAGCTGTTGGGGACAACAGTAGTGGCTGAACTGATAACCCATCATTGCCTGTTTCCTTGAAGTGGGAATGTTGACTGATGCCAGATGACGGGTACTGATCCCGGTGAGCAGAGCCTCAGATTAGGCAGAAACTCAGTTTCATAACTGGGCTTGGACCCCAAAATGTATTCTCACAAGTTCTGAAGTGACACAGAACATGGTGTCATCAAAGTCGCAGACCAGCTACAAAAATATTGATTCCCTAATAAAAGGTGAAAAAACGTACTGACTGAAATCCCTTTTCCTCTGCCCCTTGTGTATGGAGAAGAGACATTTGCACTCAGAAGAGTTACCTAATCTGCCCTTACGTTGAGGCTATTGCCTTTCTCCCTTGGTAGGTCAGACTGAGTTTGCAATTAAACATAAGACAAAATGAATGATTTTTCTAACTATTACTTGTCTCCAGTCTTGTTGTGTCTCTTTTGTGAATGAAAGGTACAGAATGTAAAAGGGATGATGGTAAGATCATGAAGGCAAAATATATTTAGATAAAGTTTCTCTGCTCGTACACAGAAGAGATGGGACAATTAGATATTTAAAATTCTCTTGAAGAAAAACAAACCAGTTCTAAAAGAGGGCCAGAAAAGGTACAGACTCCTTTTTGCAATTGTGCAGATTGCTCCAATGCCAGTGAAAGGAATAAGAGGTATAGAGCCTCTTTAAGTAAATAGAAATGACTCACTTTACTGTGTTTTGGTGCACAGACAAAGAGGAGGAAAAAATACTATATAGAAGGTAGCAACATTGCAAAATCAAACTGATGGGAGAGACAATTAAGACACAATTCAACCTTGCAATTGGATATAATGAAAAAATATATTTTAAAATAATTTTACTTGTTAGCATTATACTCCTTTAAATAGAAGTGAACCTCAACAATTCATGTGGGAACTGGGAACACAATTTTTGTTTTTGTTTTTTTTTTTTCCAGGTGATTGGCTTTGTACATCTTTCTGAGGAGAAAATTTGTCTTTAAAAATGTTTTAAAAGTACAATCCAATTTAATCACATATGCTTTATGTGCAAAGTCTTTATTGTCTATGTTTTTAACTAGTTGTGGTGTGTGAAACAGTTTTATTCAAACTTGTAAATCTATTTGAGCCCATCACTCTCACAGGTTCCCATTCTTTAAGCATAATGTTCTGTGAATGCTGTAGAATACATTATTAGCTGTAGAATACATTATTAGCTGTAGAATACATTATTAGGTTATGGTATCCCAGATATTTTAATATTCATCAATATACTGAATGTTCTTTCCACATGTTCTGGAGTCCAAATTGTAGGTAAGAGAAGGTAAAAACCTGGCAGACTGTCTTCCTCAGGATTGCAGAACAAAGGGAAAAACCTGGGGAATGTGTACTGAGAGCCAGCAGCACTCACCTGCTGCATGCCACAGAGCACAGTAGCACAGAAGGGTTTGTAGTTTTATTCATGTTCCCATTACTGTTGGTGTGTTGTCTTTGAAGTTCTTCCTGTGGCTGCTCTTGCTCCCTTATGTGTCCATGCAATATGTACCCCTAAGTCTGGGGGAGAAGAGGGAAGGTTTTTACTTTACTACATGGCTGATCCCTACTACAGGATTGTAGTGTGTTTAGCTTGCCTCTCCTAGACTGTTGTCTATTTGGGGGCTTTTTGGAACTCCAAAGGCAGAGTTGCAAGAAACTTCATGTCTATAACATAAGAAAAAAAAAAAGTTGTGATGACTGCTTCTGGTTTCCTTACAAATTTCACCTGTTTCTCAAATATATCCATCTGTCTCTGGACCTGAACCTCCATGTTCCAATCCTGAAGACTTCCTAAAAGTAGCTAAGACTACCTTTAAAAAACAAAACAATAACAAAAAAAAACCCACCAAAATGGCCCAAACCCAGACTGCATTGAATTAAAAAAAAAAAAAATTAAAAAATCTTTTATTATTTTCTCTCTCCCAACTTCCCTCATAACTGTCTTTTAGAAACTGACAGGCACATCCAGGCTCTCAAAAGAACATTCTCCATAGTCAATGCCCCTTGGGTGCTGACTTAAATTCTTGGTTCAGTTCAGGGTTTGACACCTTCACATCCAGATGATCTTTCAAAATTAAATAATATATAGCTTTGAATGACTTGCAAAAATCTGATGCATTTTGAAATTGAACTGTATTTTTATTCTGCACAGTGTATTAATCTCTGGTGTAGAATCCACTGATATGGTTGTGTCTATCTCACTGACATAATGATGTATTTTTGGTCTTGCCTTGTAAACTGCAATACTTAGCATTTTATCCCAGTACTGTGAGCTTGGTTGGTACATTTATAGTTCTTTATGAACTCTGCAAGTAACTTAGGGTGTAAAGGATGAATAGACAGCCTTTTTTAAACTTTGCAGTCAGTCAAATGTCTAATGGTAGGTGCTCCAATCACAGCCAGAACTTGCCTAAGAGTTTACATAAATTAAATAGCTACAATTTTAATTATTCACATGCTATTTACAAAGCTGTAGCAGGCTAGTGACATGAGATGGATGACATAAACAACTAAAATAAATACATATAAGTAATTCAGTACGACCAACAAGATGATAATGAAAACTGCATTAAAAAAATCCTTGGTTTTATTTTTTTAAGCATGAGACTAAATGCCAAAATCATTCTTTAGTGTAATCGTAACAATTTCAGAGTATTTGACTCCTAAATTAAATTAAATCAGACACTCATGTTCTTGTTTAACTCATGTAGTCAAACCTAAACCCCAGTCCCTATTCAGATTTTTATCTTCAATAAGTCATTCTGTAATTGTTTCACTTGTCAGAATAATGGATACAGAAGAGACGTGGAGCTTTTTACCCCTTTCAGTTTTTGTGACTAGAGAGGTCTGAAGGTGCATCAATGTGAAGACACTGCCAGATGCTCAAACCATAAGGTGAGTGTGATTTTACAAGTTAGGGCAATTGGCTCTGGTTTTGGGAGTGTTGCCTGCATCCTAACTCATGAAACAAATGAAACCCTTTGTTTATGGTTTCCTTTGGTTCTAGGCATGAGAAATATCCTTGGTGATCTTCTTTTAATACGAGTGTTGATGGTATGAGTGCTTGCAGATTTGTTTAATCTGTGGTGTGTTTGCTCCTGTAGGAGTACTACTTGATGTGTTTGTGTATGTTGACCTGTAAACAAAAGTAAGGAGATGACTCCTTAGCCTATGTGGAAATGGGTTTTACCTTCTGAAGGTAAAATAATTCCTTCAAAATATTTTTGTGACTATTTTAATACACACATACACATATGTCTCTCAAAATCATGAATATTTAAAGCATAAGAAACACTGGACTAAAACTGTGGATCAAAACTTTTTTTTTTTCTTTTTCTTTTTTTTTTTGGTAGGAAGAGATTTTCTAATGAGTGTTTTTAACTTGTGTTTTATTTTAATATTTACATGGTTTGGTTCATTCAAAAAAACAACCGAACAAAACAACGTAACACAGAAATGTGCAGATAGACTCTAAAGATGCAGTTCTTAATGTGAATAGCTGCTCCAAACTCTTTTATTTCTGGTCGGTCTTTCACTAACTGTAACATTTATCAGATGACCAACAGTCTCATTGGATTCCTACACTATGCTCAGTGTCTGAGCAATCCAGCTGGGCTTCCCACTTCCATCCAAAACTCTCCAGTTTGTTTGCATACAATGGCAGAGCTCCAGTAAGTGGAGTAGAATGTGTCCCACTCTTCTGCACAGTGTATTGTGACCAAGTCACTCCCCGAGGACCTAAATGTTGAGAAAGGTTAAGAGCTCAACTCTCCATGGGTTAGGCTGGTATCTGCTGAGCCAATACATAACACTGAGCACAATCACCTCAGTTTTCTTCCAAAATGTGCTGCTCTTCAGAAGACAGTGGCTAAAATTGTATGGGTGGTCAGAATCAGGCATGGTTTGTTGAGACTCTCAAGCATTGTGGCAGGAAAGTTTCTGGATCTCTGTGGAAGTGATTGTCCTGTTGCTGTGGCTGGGGCAGCTCTGAACATGTATAACTGATCACACAAGGAATGTTTACACATAACAGGATTCAGCTAAGAATGAATGTTCAAGACTAAACAGGTACATTTTTGCATTAGAAATTTGGACTTTGGAGTACCTGAATCCTATGTTTTATGCCCAAATCCTTTTTTTTAGTTTTGGCCAGTAGTGGGAATCTGTGTGATGTACTTTAATACTGGAGAAGAAAGCCCAAGAGCTGATCCTGAAAATGTGAAACATGTAGGTAATGTTTTCTGTGCTGCTTTCATCACATGAGTAAAAGGACCAGGTGGGGAATTAATTTTTTTACTAAAGATAGTGTACCAATTAAAACTTATCTAAGCTTGCAGGATGGATATAGACACACTAAGACCTTCAAGCTGGAACCATACTTAATCTTACACTTTTTTCAAAGTCACTTTTGTTATATTTATTATGAAAGCAGAAAAAAATGGCGTAGGGAATCCACCCAAATTCTGTCAGGGATTCCCAAGGAAGTTCATACTGAATTCCAGCTTTGCCCATTGCTCTTAACTGCTCCTATGCTCTTAACTGCATACCATATGGTCATGCAAACAAATATGTGCACAGCTTTTTCTTTCTCAAATAGTGACAAAACAGTTTGAGACCATATGCTGCACAACACAAGTGATCTCTCTAATGGCTTACATGAATTAGGGGAACCAGCTCAGAATGTGCAGTTGTTCCATGCGTCTGTGCTGTATATGTTTTTCTGTAATACAGAGGGAATTTGCACTGTGGTTTCTTCACTGTAATGACTTTACTTGCAATGTGAAATATGAATGGCAGTTTTTTGTGGTTAGTGACAAAAAAATTTTTGGGGCTGAAGCTGACTTAAATTCTCAGTAGCTAACTTCGCCTAGTCATGTAACCTTCATGACACAACCAGTTTCCCCTCCCAAAGTCAGAAAAATTATTCACAACCAAAGTTTCTATCTCCTAAACCAAGACAAAATGCTAATTTTTTTCCCAAATGAAAAAAAGTGGATCTATATCCTAGTTATTTTGTGAGATCTTTGAGAGCGTAAGAGAAAAATCCAAAATATTATTTATTGGGACAATTATGTAAAATGTAGACTAACTTATGCAGACATTTCTATTTCATATTAAAGTTGGAAGGCAAGTAACACAGCTGTACAATCATAAATTTTAGAGGAAATAGAGTTTGAACTTGTAACACTTAAGGCAAGTAATTGTTGCAGGTTTTAACTACCTAAAACTTTGTTTTAACAGTCCTAGCACTCTCTGTTTTAGTTTTTTGGGGACACTTCACACCAATTTTATTTATCAATGTGCAACCAAAACTTTTTGCTGATGGAGAGCTAAGAGGTTTTCTTAATCAAAGTAGGTGCAGAATGAATTGATACTGATGATCTGAGCTACAAAAAAGGGGGTGGGGTGGGGTGGGGTGGGGTGGGGTGGGGTGGGGTGGGGTGGAGTTATGAGGTCAGAATTTGGATGCAGGTCTCTGCTGTTATTTATGCACTGGAAATGATAGAGGGAAGTAGATTTTCTAACTTATTATAGTACATATGGCAAGGTGCTGTAAATCACTGGTATGATTTACATCAGTCTCTTCACCACAGAAAGAAAATTAAAAGTGCTCTAGTGGAGAAAGCACCACCAGCACTGTTGAGCTCAAGTTGCTCATCATCAGAAACATTAAATCAGACTCCCAAAATTTTGGAGGAATGAAGCAATATTCAGTGTGGCAAGAAAAAGGATTAAGGTGATCAGGGAACACATAACTGATCATTTCAAAGGAAATGAAAAGATTTAAGTTTTTTTAGTGTAACAACATAAAGATTCAGGTATGAGTATGTAATTTTATGTCATAGAGAGGGGAAGTAGGAAGGGTAGTTGTGGCACAAGAGAAAAGGAATATAAACTGATCTGAATACATATAGTCTGGAAATCAGGAACATGTTCCTAACTATCAAAGAGTCAAAGTCTGGATTCCTTTAATCCAAGGAATGGAGTTCGTAAAAACGATCATCACTACTTTTACCTTAGGTTTCATATGTTTATGAAAGGGATTTTAAAATGTGTTGTTGTGATGGCAAGGGGCTGAAGTCAGCCAGTCCTACATTCCTGCCAAAGAGGGATCAGGACCTCCCTTTGTCATTCTTAGGTGCCAGAAGAGTTTTCAAGATGGAACTGAGAACTTGAGAGAAACAGGGTGCAAAAGCAGGAAGAAAGAACATGTTGTAAAGTTCACCTTTGTTTGCATTAAGAAATAAATTTAAAGGAAAATTATTTTCACTAAAATTATTGTGAATTTAGAGCTTGATTTGGAGAAGAACTTAAAGGGATTTGTATGCACTCAGTATTACTCACCATCATATCTTTAGAAACGAAATCTAAAACAATAGGAATGTATTTGCAGAGAAGACATCTAATTAAATATGCTGTTAAATTATGACGCAGCAATTAATTGGTTGAATTGTATTCCTGGAGCTTATATGAGGTAGTTAAAAGAAGCCTGCAGACAATTCTGCATTATTCCAGAATACTGATTTCTTTGAACTGCACATCCAAACCAAGACAACTCCTTCTTCCCTCCCTCCCCTCCTGCCCCCAAATCAGTTCGAAAAGCTTACTTAAATTATGCTCAGAATGCTCTTATTTCTGGTAATAAATAACTTGGAAGTATCTTGAAACTTTACTGGCAGCAGAGTATTTCCTGCCTGCAGAAGATGGAAAGCAAACTTTACTTTGGACACCCTATCATGAGAGAACCGGTAGAGCACAAAGAAGATTCCAGCCGGGGTGGTTCTTGTCTTTCGGAGTACGTGCCGCGGAGCTGACGCCCCTGGGCGTTTTGGGTGCAGGAGAAGATGTGTTCAATCAGCTGGTTTTAACACTGTAGCGGTGCAAAAACTCTTCAATTTTTGCAGCGAGAAGGAAAAGGAGAAATGCCGTAGCGGTTTTGACCTATGTGCCTTTCGCCCGCTTCTTTTTGTTTTACTGGGGATTTTTGTGAATAAGGTTGCAGGCTCCTGAGGCTTCTGGGATCAGGACTCGCCTTTCAGAGGGGGCCCAAGTCCTGGTGGCTCCTGGTGATCGTCGAGTGCGGAGGGAGAAGTGTGTGCGGACTCGCCGAGGGCCGGAGGCTGCCCCCGGCAGAGGGTGCCGAAGCTAAGGGACTGTCCTTGTCCTGTCCGCCCCTCGGCGCTGCTCCCCTCCCCTGTGTCGGATCCTCGGTGACGTTCGGATGCTGGGGAAGGAGAAGGCGGAGGAGGAGGAGGGGAAAGGAGCGCAGCTTCCTCCGCCCCCAGTCGGGGCCGGTCCGTTAGCGGGAGCGCAGGGCCGGGACGGCGGTGCCCGGGACAAGTTCGCGGCAGCTCCACCGGAGCCCTTTCCGCCCGCAGGCGCTGCTCCCTGCGGCTCCCTGCGGGATCTCTGCCGCGGCAGCCGGGTGAACAGCATGGACCCCGCGGCGGCGGCGGGACGGCGGGAGGCGGCGGGCCGCCTCCTGCTCCTGCTGGCGGCCACCTCGCTTCTTCGCCTCCGCGCCGCAGGTAAAGAGCGGGACCCCTGGCTGCGGGGGAGGATGCTTGTGCTCTTCGAGTAGGGCTGTGCGGGGAGAGGGGAGGCAGGGAAAGCTGCTCCTGTTCCTAGGAGAATTGCGCGTATCCATTTGGGACCAGCGGTGCCGCCAGCA
This sequence comes from Chamaea fasciata, assembly GCF_029207755.1. Lineage (NCBI taxonomy): Eukaryota > Metazoa > Chordata > Aves > Passeriformes > Sylviidae > Chamaea > Chamaea fasciata. The sequence goes on from NW_027094089.1 coordinate 55,416,324, forward strand.
TCCCCAGGTGGTGATTCATGTTGGCTACCTTTTCTTTCTTATCTTCTTTCTTTTATTCTATTTTCCTCGTATTTTTCTTTTTTTCTTTCTTTCTCGCCTTCTTTCCGCCATCCTTCCCCCCCCCCCCCCCCCCCCCCCCCCGGTTTTTCTTGGCACGATGGAAACCTGATGTTGTGTTCTTTACGAGGAGACGGGGGTTGGCAGGAGGCGAGGGCGGCTAAAACTCTTGGCCCGAGCACATCCCAGCGTTTCTGCCCCACTCGGGCGGCAGGCGCTTCGTGCCTCCTTTCGGCCGGTTCAGCGCTCCGAGGTTATTTGGTAGCCACTGAGGGGGGGCAGGGTGGAGAGAGAAAGAAGGAGAAAACAAAGGAAAAGTTCGGGGTTTTGTTATAGCCGAGGGTGGATAGCAAGAAGTGGAGCTTCCTCCTTCACCGCCCGCCCTCCAGCCCTTTCCTCGGAATGGTTATAATAATGTGTTATTATTTGGGACTTTGAGTGTTGCCAGAAATCTCAGCGGGAACCAGAAGGAGATTAAAGTTGAGTGGTCGAGGGGGCAGCAGCCGTGCTTGCAGCTCATGGAGGCTCGGCGGGGTTTCTTTCTGTGTGTTTTTGGGCTTTAGAGGGTCCCATTTTCTCTGTGTACCTGGCCAACCTTCAGGGACTGAGGAGGTCAGACTCTGGGCTCAGGAAACACTAGGACGCGCGGTTCAGTGAGCTCCGCGATTGTTTTTAGGGCTGAATAAACTGTCCCTATTAAGATTTGACCTTGCGGCGTGGCAGCAGCGGTGCGGCTGCTGAATAGATACCAGTTTAGTTTATCCGCCATCTCCGAGGGTAGCGCCGTGATTTAGAGAGGCCTGAAGGGAACCTGTGGGGTTGGAGAGCCACGATGGTGTAAGACACAGTTCCTGTAAAAGAAGCCGCTTAAACTTTTTTTTAAATTTTTTTTTTTTTAAATTTTCCCTTCTCCACTCGTGCCTAAGTTGTGTGGTGCTTTCGGAGCAGGAAAGGGGAGGCTTAACGTTTTCGTTTTCTCTGGGATGTGAAATGCACGGTCGAGGTAGGAGCTGCCGGATCCAGCTCTTTGATCTTTCATTTAGCCATTCTCTGGAAAATCACCCTCTCCCACTCTGCGTCAGATAAATCTTACTCTCAAACTCCTTCCCGGGAGTCTTTGCCCAGGTACTGAGGGAGCAGATGACAAGGCTGCACCATTTCCATGCCAGGTTTGTAAGCCTTCCCGTTCTGTCCTCACCGGGCAGCGCGGGAGCTCGGCGGGTCAGCAGTGCCTTCCTCCCCCGCCTTTCCTGGCTTTAACTTAATTGCCCCGACGTGCTGGGGGACACCGATGATGTCTTTAAGGAAAAACAGTGATGCTGCAGATTAGAGGGGACTTGTTAATCAATTGCACGTTTGAAAGAACTTTTCTTCCCTTTGTTGCTTTCACTAATCCATTTAGCTCTCCCCGGGAGGTGACAGATGCTTATATTTCCTGTTATTCAGCTCCGGGGTCTGAGGTCTTGCCATTTGTTGCCTTGCCATGAAGGGAGAGGGTCAGCAGAAAGCTAGAGGTCTGGGAGCTTTCCGGGGCGAGAGCAGGAGGCGGGCATGTTTCAGCTCGCGGATTTGGGGTCAGTTCCCGTCGCGTTTATTTTTCCTAGAGCCTTTATTGCTTCCTTTGAAGAGGCTGCCCCGCTGCTTTGCCCCTCCTGCGGGGTCCCGGGCTCCGGCGATCCCCCGGGGCCGCAGGGAGGATGGCGGTCATCTGACGGCTGTGAGAGAAGATGCGGGATTGTCTGTCCCCGTCCCTTCTTTATTCCCTTTGCCCTGAGCAGCTCGATCTGTTTTTTCGAATGCAGCGGGAGGGAGGTGTGCACAAGTGTCCCATGAACTTCTTTCATTTCTTCCTTCCTTCGTCTTCTTGCCCCCCGCCGCTGCCCGAGAACAACGACGCTGGTGCATCTGCCACGGTCTGACTCTCTTTGACTTCGCAGAGCCTCCCCAAGGCTTCCCGGAGGGTGGAGGGCTGCGGGCTCCCGGGAGCCTCTGCCCGGGCGCTGAGTTGCCCATGGGTGGAGCGCCTGGCTCTGGGAAAACGGGCCGGAAAGGCTCTGGGAGTGTGGCAGCGCACCTCTCCTTTAGTATTGTTTAGTGGGCAGTGTTCTGCCCTCTCCGCTTGTATATGCTCTCAGGAGACATGTCAAGTTTCAACCTTCTCAGAGGCACTATAAAATCATAAATTACCATTAAAAGTGTATTTGGGGTTTATATATATATATATATATAAATATAAATATATATATATATATATATATATATATATATATATATTTCTTTTTTTTTTCTTTTTTTTCTTTTTTTTTTTTTTTTTTTTTAGCTGTACCCCATGAACAGGCTTGTGATAGTCGTCTCAACCACCTGTAGAAAGTGTGGATTCACTCTATTTCGATAGGCATGAAGTTTGAGACTCCATTTTCTTCTCTGAATAAGCAGCACGGTGGTTGAGAGCCCATAATCACAGCAATAAATTCTTGTGTACTTCTGTTGTTGAGGGGTATTCTTCTGTTTAATTAGATTTGCTTAATGGTAAACAGAGTATTTGTTAATCTACATTTTGTTTAAAGGTTTAGTTTTGAAAATGTTATTTCAGCCTTTTCAGTGTTCACTTTTAGAATATGCCCAAGTGAGAGGCAGTGTTGAAAATGGTGATGCAAAATGGACTCGACTTACAGACTTTTGCACCCTTGCCATTAAATAGGAAAAAACATTTAATCAACTGGAAGTTATTGCTCATGTGACTTGAAAAATATGCAGAATGCAGTGTTAAAAAAAAAAAACAACAAAACAACAACCAAAACTCTGTCAACAGAATGTCCAGGAATGAAAACATGATGGTAACTCATACCTATGATTTTGAAAACTCTGAAGTTTGTAAACTTCTGCCTAACTTCATAAAGGAAAACCCCTTCTAATTTCTGATAGTGCAATGTTTGTGGAGAAATTAATACAAGTATGGATTACTTCTGAATGCCTTTAAATGCCAAACTACAGAAAGTGTTAAAATTCTTGAAACTTGTAAGCTGCATAAGATTTTGCTATAGCTCCATCCTGACTTTAATAAAAGCGATTCAGCTCTGGAATTTGTACACAGGTACATCTGATAAAAGTCAATACATCTTTGAGTACAAGGAATTTGCTGATAGCTTTTAATAAATTACATTGACCACATTAACTATTTTTAGATCAAGTCTTAATCAAACCTTCCTAGCGTTAATTAAGTTGTTAGTTTAGTGATGAAGTTTATCTTTGGGTCAAGAGTTGGCACTGATTTTTTTTTTTTTCCCCTTGAGTGTCTCGATTAAATTAAGCCTTTGTAGTGGAATTGCACTTTCCCCCTTAATCTCTTTGTTGCTGTAAACAGCACAGAAATGCAAGATGCTGGAAGAAAAGGAGGAGATGAGAGACAAGGCAAATTAATCCTGTTTAGTGAATTTTCAGTTGTTTGCAGAAAAGCTGATCTTTTTTTCTAAACTCACTGCGCTTTGTCTAAGGTGTGAACAGCTTTCAGGCATTGGCATGGAAATATGTTTGACCACTAATTGGGAAACTGACAATCTTAGTCCACCAACCAGTGAGAAGGAAGAGTAACAAATAAATACTGAGTTTTGATTGATAGCCCCGAGAGTCTTCTGTGTGGAAGACTTGTGGAGTCCTTTTCATGGCTTATTTTCAGAGTCTTAAATTCACATTTTAGATTCAATAAATTGTCTTTTAGAAGCACACAGCATCCCAAGCTTTTATTTTAAAGTCTCTTTGTATTTATTTTTTTAACATTGCAGACAAAAATATTAAGCAAACTTTCATTTAAAAAAAAATTCTTTCTATAGATATTCTCTGTTGCCTTGTGTGGTTGCTCAGAAGGAAGAAATGCTACTTACAGTATTCCATCTAATTTATAGCATCTGTCACTATGTTCTCTGTGCAAAGAATGGTTTGCTATTTAAGTTTGTTTATTCATTGTGAGGCTGTTGCTTTATAAAGGAAGTTGTCATTAGGCTCAGCATGTCTGGAAAGTATGCAAGCACTCAAGCCTTCTAATCCAGTGACTACAAAGTAGTTAACGCTTCAAAGAAAAGGAACGACAGGATTTTGTTGCACTGAAAAAAGGTGCATTGTTTGTTAATCCTGCTTTTAGTTGTTACTCCACTAAAGACTGCTACAGCATTGCTAGTAATCATTTGAGACAAACATGGATTTTACTCGAACTATTGTCTTTTCTCTTGGTTTTGTCTAAAAGTAAGTAGTGAAATGTCCCTTACCAGCTTTTTGCCTTTACTTTTTATGGGCCTTTGCCATACACCAATATTCACTTGCAGCATCCTGCTAGATAGTTCTGTTGATTTTTTCCATAGACTTGTCTTATAAACAAGCTTTTTCTGGTGACATCTGTTTGTCCTCCTTGGCCAGCTTGGGAAAGGACTTCCACTTCCTCTTCCAAGTGATGCCAGCTGGTGATCTTTTTTTAAAACTAAAAATGGCTGTACATGACTTTTCAGGCCATAAAACATACTTTTCAAAAAGTCAAAAGGTGATCTCTTAGGTAAAAATTGTAACTTTGTCTTTTAGATGGCAGTGGGCAAAAGCTTTCATTTAAGGATGCAAACAAATCTGCATTGTATTATCAGTGAGAACAAGAAATCACAATAGAAATACATTTCCCTAAGTAGTGCACTATTATTGTGACCGGCATAAATTAATAAATTAATTCAACCAATGTTGAAGATCTTGTGCGAGTTTTCTACAGGCACTTCCATCCTTCTCAGCTGGTGTTAAATCAGGTTGTGTGCATCTCCTTGTGCCATTCATTGTGCACGTGCATCAGCAGTAGCATGTGCTGTTTAACGAAGCACAGGGAACATACTCCTCTGTGCTGATTGAATAAGCCCTCATGTATATTGGTGCCTTCTGGTTTTGCTAGAACGCGTGCCTGTCTTTGATGGTGAAGGAGAGTGATATAGTAGCTGAGGGAGAGAAGGGTATCACAATATTACTGGTTCTGTGGAAGGTATTTAAAGAATGAGCATGCGTTTCCCTCTGAGTGCAGAGCAGAGTTTGCTGGCATCTCCTAAAGAGAAGGCTGTGTGGTTGGTGAGGGCGTAGTTTCACATACACCAGAAGCTCTTGGTTTATTTAGTTAAATCAGCAAGCTGGCTCCACTGGAAAGCAGCCATAGAGAAAAAAGTGGAAGAATACATGGACAAAGAATTAGCACAAGACATAAGGCATTTTTTTCTTCCATTGTAATGATTTTTGTTGAAGCAACCGGAAGGTGTCTTGTCTGGGTACAGCTTGCAGAAAGAGCAAAGTGAAATTAATGGGGAACTGTTGGGGGTCACAGTTTGCCAGAGTATGGTTTTAAAGTGTGAGTAGCTGAATCAGAAAATTAGATTGGATCCCAAATTTGCCATTTTCCCCCTGAGCAATCCATCAATATCACATGGGAGACACATCTAATGTACCTTTTGGATATGAAATTTCTGTTCAGATATTATTTTAAGACAGTAACAAATAGAATTAGTTTTGTTTGGGTTTTTTTTGACCAAAAAGCACCATGTGTATAATATCATACCTATAAAACCTCTAGTAAACTTAGATTTCTGTCTTGTATTTCCTTTTTTGGACCTCCTTTTATATGAATGGCATAAACATTTAATTCTGTAACTCCAGGTTACTTGTCTTCATCCCTTGCCACTTGTCTTTATCAGAACTGCTCTAGGTTGTTCATTTAACAGTTCATCTGGTAAGTATGTTTTCAAGGTGAAGTAGTTTCTATAAATTATTTTCCTTGCTTTTCACAGTTTGACATCTTAACCTTTTTTTTTTTCCCCCGCGGCATTGTCTGTATAAGAAGAATGACTTGACTGGTAGTGTAAAAAAGAGGTAAATTCTGTAAGAGTTCAAAAATTCTGGAGGCTTACTTTTCAAAACAATCTACTCTACTGTCTAGTTGAGTCATACGTGAAAATATCAATGGAGTAGTTCTTTACCAGAGCAATAACATGGTCACATACTCAATTATTGTGTAGATAGAGAACAGATAATGTACCACAAAAGAAAAAAAAAATATTCATGTGTCCTTAAGTATAAAAATTACGGTTTGAAAATAATAAACTTGATTTCCACTAGTCAGAAACACTCTCCTTAGTCAAATAAATAAACAAACAAACAGAAATTGTTGTATATAACTCTAAAAGAGGAATCACAGAGCTCTATGAAAGGCAGACTAGTACGAGTGGCAGGCTGCTGCACAGATGGAAGAGATTGCTTTCTTCCATGCCTGGAACACAATAGATGGATGTCATATCTCTGACTTGGTTGTAAAGGAGACAAAAAATTTTTTTGAAGAACAAAGTTCAGGGGCAGAGATAACCCTGCTCCTAGGATTTCCCTGGGCTGCTTAACTCAAAGTACACTCACCTCAGGTGTTGCAGCCATGTTTCACAGGAAAATCTTAACATTGCTCCTTTTAATTTGAAAATCATTAATCTTTCACTTCTGAGGTCTTTAACAGCTGTAATTGCTGAACTTTTTCTTTTGCATATGGCAAGGCATCAGTAAAAGAAGTTACCTCCTTCCCCCTCCCCAGCTCTTCATATATAAAGAAATAAAAAGGAAAGAAATAATAATCTGAAACTGGTACAGTAGGTCTGTGTGAAAGTGGTATGATAAAACTGTAATTGTCTGTGGGGCAGCCAGTGCTGGCAGAGGGGGTTGAACATTGAGAGACAGGAGGTCTGAGATGCAGAAGTGCCACCTCAGATTGGATGAAGATGTTGCGGGACCTTGTTTGTTTGTTCTCCTTCTCTTTGGAAGCAGAACAAACAAAGGTCTGATTGTATAAGAATAAGATGTCTCTGGAGGAGAAAAGCCAAGAAGGATTGTTCTGGAAACATTAATTCAGTTTGCTTGGATTTGCATAAGAAATTATTTATATGAGTATATCAAAAGTATTGTTGAATAGAGCAAGGTCCGAAAATGAGAAAATGAAAAAGAAAAGAAAAATGGTTTTACTTGGCAGTCTTGGACTACAGCAGCTAAGTAACTTTAAAGTAGGTTCTGTCAATCTCTTGTATGAACCAATAATAAATAAAACTGCTTGAAAGCTTAAGATGCCCCAACAAGTGTAAAATTTTCTGTGTTATTCATCATCTTAAAGTTTAGGAAGAAGTTACAGGGTATAAAGAGAATGCCGAGATTTTTTTAATGCTTAAAATGAGAGAGCATGTGTTCTGGAAGATAAGTTAACAAATAGTTCTGCTGTACTTGTTTCTAGTTTGGAAAAGTGACACAGCAGAACTATGTTATAGAAAAAGCCCAATAATAACACTAGAGCTAGTAGTGTTGTAGCAGTGTATCTGTATATAATAAAATTTATCCCTTCTTAAAAATCCCGATGTATAAATAGGCAAGAGAAGGCAGCAGATAGAGAACCCAAATAAAATATCATATGTACCCTTTTATTTCAGGCAGTAATCATTCTGTTCTGATTCTAAATATGTGTTGTTTTCTACATTTTGCTGACAAACTAGAGGCACATTTTTTTAATAAAATGTCCTCTTGACATGTGCTGCCCTGATGTATATTTGTCAAGTAATACAAAACTATGGAAACTGCATATCAGAGAGCTGGCTGGACAAAAATTAACCCTGTGGGATCCAGCCCAGTTCTGGCCAGGCTCCCTGAATTGGATTCCCTCCAGTACCATGGATCCACCAGCAGTGTCGTAGGGAAGAGGCAATAGATGGCTGGGAGGGTGAGCACATGGGAGCCCTGGCAGAGCACCATAAATTGCCATGGAACTTTATTCTTGGAGACAGAAAATCGGATATTCAAAAGTACCAGCATAGTTGTATGAGCTAGAAATTTTAGACACAATTACACAATATTATTGTAATTGATGGCTATCTAAGATTTGGCTTGTGCGGAGGGAAGCTGAACCTGTGCAGTTTAAATAAGAAAATTCTCACCTGCCTTGAAAGTCAAGTCTGCAAACAGGTGTTTGATTAATTGTCAGATTCTCACCACAAACTGTCTTAGCCATTTGTCTTTGTGTTAGAACTCTTGAATCTTCAGCAGTTGTTGCTTTAGCTGCATTTTAGGAGTCCACTGAGTTTTTCATTGCATTATAGGTAAGAATAGATGATCTTTTAAATTAAAGGTTTTAATAAAACAATGGAGTTTTTTTTTTTTTAGTACAATAAACAAGTAAATGGACAGAATCCAAGTTTTGTGAAAATTCTAAAGACTTATCAAAGCTTTCTGAATATTCTGTAAGTTGAAAATACCAAGAATCTTGTAGCATCTATCTGTAATTACTCCTTTAAATCTTACAAATTCCTGTGCAGAAATACAGATCATGCTTCTTTTTGAGTAGATGTGAAACATTTTTTTCAGCAACTTGAAAAAAAAAGGGGAAGAAGAGTCTACAGCAGAGAAACCAGAGGATTGCATTAATATAAGAATTTTCTTTACTGAGGAGTGGGAAATTAAAATAATTTATGATAACCTAGGAACTTGGTAGTTGAAGGTTGAGCTTAAACATAAAAAATGTTTTAAAAAGTTGTGGTTATAGTGGTGGTTAATCATGACTCCTTTCATGGTAGACCAAAATAGCTTACAAAGGGAAAAGTGGTAGTATGTAGATAAAATTGCGAGCTTGAATAAGATCTGAACCACACCTACATGAGAAAAACATATCTGCTGTTGTTTCAGTTTTAAAAATAACTGTGCTTCATAGCTCTGCCTGGAAACAATTTAATACAACAAATTGTTTTTTTAAAAGTATTTCCAGTCAGACCAGAAGTAGTATTTAATAAATACCTTGAAAGGGTGAGTCTGTTCTTTAGACTTGGTTTTGCAAACTCAGTGAATTTGGATGTTTATATCTGAAATTACAGATAGTAATTCAACCCGCTTTTCTAAAGGTGATCTCACATTTATCTTTTTTTCTCTGGGTCAGTGTAGAAATATGATTCAGAAATCTGCTCTATAACAGAGGTAGTAAAGAAACTGTTACAAAATTCAGTCGTTTTGATGATACTATTGTTTTCAGAGCAACAGAAAAAACCCAACTGTGGTTCTTTCAAATTTTATGTCTAGAGAGCTTTTGGATAATGTTGCTCTTGAGAAAAATATGCTTATTCTTGCTAGTGTTTTATTTAAGAATATATCACACGTAGAAAATGTTTTGAAGAGAATCGTGCTAGTCAAAGACAAGAGCATGCAGAATTAGGAAAGACAGGTTTCAGAAGTTACACTTGTCTGTCATCCTAAGGCCAAATTTAAAGTCAGGAGCAGCTTTGATTCTGGAACTTGAGGATGATGTGTTTATGCAGGAAAGGACTGCAAAAACAAAGATGTTGATTTATAGCATATTTTCAGAATTACAAAACCTGGAAAACATTATCTCACATTTACTGAACACTTACTATGTCCACAAAGGCAATTATTAGAAAGTCTTAGTTCAGTGTGAAACTGAAGAGTAAACTGGATGCAGGTTTCTTCCTGCAGACGAGGCGTTAATGATCAGTGAAATACTTGTAGTGTCATCTTTACTTGTACTAAATCAGTTTGGCAGTGATTTATCATTTCTAGAAATAGAGAAAAATCAAACCTCAATACTGTGGCATTGGGCTCTGTAGAAATTTTTCAAATGCCTTTACCTCCATTATATTTTCTAGGAAAATCAAGGTCTCCTGTAACCACAGTATGATTGGGGGGAAAAGTATCTATCTAAAAGGACTTTGAGAGGTTGGATTATTTGTTCTTCAAGACAGAATCCACTTTAGCTGGCATAGCCTGTTCTTCAGTCACTTCCACAGGCAGGCATGCAGGCTTAGTGATTACTTATACTTGTTTGCAATCGAAGTGCATTACTTGCATTATAATTTATTCTTCTGCCGCCTGTAATTGTACTTGATTTTATTTTTGTGGTTTCTGAAGTAGTTCCTCAAACTTTTGCAAAAATATTTCCCCAAAATTGTCTTGTCTCCTTGTAGATAACTCTCTCTCAACACCTCCTTCATGACTACTGTTTTCTCAGCCTTTCCTCTTATGTCCTATTTTCTGTATCTCATGGTTGTGCTCATTCTTCTCTGCTGGAACTTCTCCAGAACATTTCTCTTGAGGTGTGCTAGCCAAAACTGGTATATTCTAGCTCACGCTGTACCAGGACCAGCTGAAGGAAGATGATTGTTTCCTATATTTACCAGATGATTTCCCAAATTGAAGTCTAACTCTTTTGTGGCAGTGTGGCCTTGCTCAGGTTCTGATCCACTCCAAATCTTGCACAGAGAATTGTTGCGAAGTCGCTGTTTGGTCCCAGTGAAATGGTTTAAGCAGGAAACTTTCTGCCTGTCTTCACTCTATTGTCTGTCTTTATTTCCACCCTCTCCATACCATTTTTTGCTGGTGTTTGATTCCTTCCATTTACTAAGACCAGAATGTTGGCAGCACCTAGCAGCTTGGTGTTGCCTGTGGAGTTCAGTAAGGCAGATATCCATAGCACTGAAACTTGTGGAGCTCCATTGTTTCAGTTAACCACTGACACTTAACTCTAATGGTTTTGTAAGGAGCTGTCATTTGCCTCTATATAAAATTTCATGTTTCACCTATGAGAACATCGTAAGGGAAGAGCTCCCTCCCAACTAGCACCTTCAGGCTGTCATTCCAAAGAGGATAGTAAATGTCATATTAGGGACCTCAGGAGCTAAACTACCAGCAGCAGAAAGTCTTGTAACATGTGTAAGTAAGTGCTTCTGTGGTTTCTTCTTAAATAACTTGTCTTTCTGTAACTTTCATTTCTATAGCTCTGGTAGGCTACATTTTCATATTGTACTAGATTCATCAATTTGAAATGTAGAGAGTTCATACCTGCCTATTTTCAGAAACTGTTTTGTTTTTTTTTTTCTGAGTTTAGATAAAGCCCATAGGAAACTTTGCAAATGACAGTTTTCTCTCACTCTTAATATCATGTCTGCCTCAATTTCGTGGATTAAAATTGTGCCCTTTAATCTCACACTGGGTAATGTATTCCTACTTCTTTTACTCCTCAAAGTCCCATGTTGAGTGAATAATTGCATGCTGTGAGGCCAAGGCAATTAACTAATTTACTCTAGCTTTGGAATCATATGATATAAATTATTTCTAAGCATTAATATTTACGTGAAATAAGTTACAGGTTTAAAATTGTAGAACTGATGTAAGAATAAATAGGTGTAGTTGTCATTGTCTCTAGAGGGTTCTCCTCATTTCCTCACCATCATCCCATCCACTTCCTTTGTCTTATTTTTCGGTTCTTTGATTTAATATTTTTCTCTTTAGCATGTTTCTTCTGACACTTGGGTGTTTTGTTGTTTGTTTTCTTTCTGACTAGTTCTTTGCCCACTAAATAGCACTTTAGATCTTAGGAATTCACAGACATGCTGTGGTTGCCTACTAATGATGGAAAGTATTCAATGATCCACAGTGGCTGTTCCTAGCTGTCTGGAAAAAAAAAATACCTGGACAGCAGGTAGGAAAAATTACTCCAAAGAGATAATTTTCTGTGAACTAGCAATTAACATGCTCCTTTGTAACTCATGTTGTTTGAGAAGCTGCTGGTATCAGCACCTGTACTTATATTAACATGGAATAGAAGACCAAAGCTGGTAAAGAGTGGTATGGGAAGAGGCTGGTGTGGATGGACATGTCTGAGCAGAGCATCTGGATTGTGATTTGGTTTATGAGGAAAATAAATGTCTGTGGGATGCAGAAGTGAGGTTAAGGTTGTAAGAATGTGTGACAGCACGGTTAGGGGATTTTAATGTGCTTGTGAATGTGGAGTGGCAGAGAATTGGAAACTTCAGCTGCTGCAGTACCACCATGGCTGCAGTGCTGTCTTTGGGAAAGTCTTACCTTACTGTGGTTACTTTTTTCTTCTTCAGGATGTACAGTGTAACAATGGCCATGTCTTTTACCTTGCCCGGGTTTCACCATGCTTTACTTAGGAAAAAGAAGGGAAGTGAAATTTGGTCTACTGTGGTTGCCAGGCCATTATTTCAAATACCCTGTTGAATTTGAAACACTCAAAGTGAATAGAAGTGTGAAGTAAGTTTTTTATTCTGACCCTTCAGGAACCTTAATAGTGTAGAAAAAACAATGGACTCTGCTTGTTTGGGGAAAAAAAAAAACCCACGCTTTGTTTTTCTGCATGTCAAAACCATAGTTGTGAAATAGTGAAAATCATCACATCCTTTACTTTATTAATATATAAAAAGTGTTTGTGGTTTTTTCCTCCCTCTTTGCTGTTTTTACTAGTGTGGGGATTGGTTTCCCCTCACGCTTTTAATTCCCCCCCCCTTCCCTTTCTTCTGCACCCCCTCCTTTCTTTTCTCCCCTTTCTTTTACCCCTTTTCCTTCCTTCCTTCCTTCCTTCCTTCCTTCCTTCCTTCCTTCCTTCCTTCCTTCCTTCCTTCCTTCCTTCCTTCCTTCCTTCCTTCCTTCCTTCCTTCCTTCCTTCCTTCCTTCCTTCCTTCCTTCCTTCCTTCCTTCCTTCCTTCCTTCCTTCCTTCCTTCCTTCCTTCCTTCCTTCCTTCCTTCCTTCCTTCCTTCCTTCCTTCCTTCCTTCCTTCCTTCCTTCCTTCCTTCCTTCCTTCCTTCCTTCCTTCCTTCCTTCCTTCCTTCCTTCCTTCCTTCCTTCCTTCCTTCCTTCCTTCCTTCCTTCCTTCCTTCCTTCCTTCCTTCCTTCCTTCCTTCCTTCCTTCCTCCCTCCCTCCCTCCCTCCCTCCCTCCCTCCCTCCCTCCCTCCCTCCCTCCCTCCCTCCCTCCCTTCCTCCCTTCCTCTCTCCCCTTCCTCTCTCCCCTTCCTCTCTCCTTCCTCTCCTTCCTACCTACCAATGAAACTACTCTCTTTGGTAATTCTGAGTCAGTTGGGGCAGTCCTAGGCTTTTCTGTGCAGAGACTGCGAAGTTTTTACAAAATATGTGGTGGTTTAGAGATTTAGATATACATCCAAAAGGGACAAGATTTGAGACCTCCAAATGTCTTTAATTTAAAACCATAATTTGGAAAGGATCTTTCCTGCGTCCCAAGAGGAAAAAGGCCAGTACTTTCATTTATACAATTAGTCATCATTCTCTTCACCATTATGGTTGTCCTCCCTCCTGAAAAGGCTACAGTTTGTTTTCCTGCCTTAACAAAAAATGAGTTCAGTTGATTTAATGTTCTGTTTCATGATGAAGTGTCTTATCTAGGTCATAGTTTAGCTGTTAACAAGATATTTCTGAAGTGGTAAGAATTCTCTGCTCTGCAGTGAATTTAATTTCTAGAGTGGGGCAAAATTCTATTTAACAAGCAAATAAAGTAGTTCAGCTTCAAATTATGTCAAGGTTGACTGCAACAATTTTAATCTTTTTGTAACCCCCTAAATATGTAGAGTGTCTGGAACTGCTCAAAACTTCAGTAGTTTGACCTCTACTATAGAAAAAGCATTTCATATAAATTAATATTGTAAGTAGCTATCCAAGGAAGGGATTTTTTGTTTTTTTTAAATTTAGAAACCAAGTCAATACTTTTATGGTGTGTGCAGACTGTAAAACACAGCTAAAGACTAAGAACATATTCCTGAGCTTACTTTTTTACTGGCTTATCAAATACTTGTTTTACTGGCTTATCAAATACTGTGCTAAATCCTTGTAAGTATTTGAAACTGGTATTTGTGATATTTGCGTGGGATTGTTTTGTCTGCCATGTAAGTGTTATCAGCAGATATTTCCCTGATTTCTGTATAGTTATTGGTGTTAAACATGACTGCAGCCATAATGGTGAAGGCACAGGCAGTAGAAGTATTTGTGTTCTATGTGTTTCCCAGATATGCAGTGCAAATACAGTCTTTTTAAAAGGAATTCTACATGAACCGCTGCTTCACCATAAAAAGTTTTGAAAACAACATTGGTGTTTCATTTATGTCTATTGAACAGCAGTCATTTGTTTCTGTCTCTCATGTTTACTAAAAAAATTGTATGTGAGTGAGCCCTTCTCTCCTCAGTTGTGTATCAGCAAACCTTATGTCAGGCATGATTTGTGATATATTGAATTTTCCAGTAAATATAGACTAGTATTTACATGATAAGTGAATAATTAGTGACTTATATCACTAAGTCATTGGCGATGTTCCATTAGCTCCAGAGTGCCACCCCAACTCTGTGGAAAGAGTTCTAATTTGATTCTCTAAGTCTAAGGAAACTTAATTTTCAATGTATTTAACTGACATGGACAGCCATGGAGTCCCTGTTTCTGGCTTCATCTAGACAGGCAGACCTTTACAGAGTGTAGTGAGAATAGAATAGTTGCTTTAGTCTCCTTTCTTATTTTATGTTTTCATTTGTATAATTATACATCTGAATGAAAATAAGTCTTCATGAGAATTTGATTTCCTGACTTATGTGTGTTTTTGCATTAAGTTGGTTTACACTGTAAAAAACCCCTTACACTGTAAGGTTTTTTGAACTGGACAATAAAACTGAACCATTTAAAGACAAACTTGACTATGTCTCCATGAGACTGCTCAGTTAAGGAAAAATGTGAACCATAACTTGTTCATACCTAAGATCCCACAAAACTGCTTGTGCAAAAATCCATAGACTATTCTACCATTTCTCCCCCAAACAGCTGTCTTCTGGGCTGAACTTTAAAACATCTGGTTTCATGAGCATATTTTCCACTTTATTTTACTTCTAAAACAGTTATCTTCCAGAAGGATTGAAGACATTAATTTATCTCTCATGTAGTGACATTATAAATTACATGAGGGGCAGTGCTGTTCTGGAAGCAGTCTCTACCTTTTGTATAAGACAGACAATTAAACTTTATTAATTAAGGTAGCATTTATACCTCTTCGATAAAGGTAATTATGGGTTTTTAACTCTGTAAGAAACCATATTCTCTTGTGAACATAAAGTGTTAATTTTTTTTACCTGAATAAAAGATTTTAAAACATAAAAGATCAGATCTAAATGATCAAAGTATGTCTTTATAAACTTTGAACTGAAAAACTTGCCAGATAGGCATTTTTGTGTTACCTTTGCATCCATTACTGTTCAGCACCTAAAATGGAACAGGGAGTCTCATTTCACTGACACAGTCATAACTGTGTCTCGTTCTCTAGAATCAGTGACACATTCTGAAACTCCTGTGGCCAAGGGAAACAAAGTAATGAATGCCATTTAATTTTAAAATTTTACACGAAAGTGAGACAGTCTTGCTTATGAGAAAAATGAGGCAGAAGGAGGGGGTGTGAAGTGTGCTGAGAGCAGAGAAGTTTTAGTGTAAGCAGGAGTTTCTGTACAGTGTGCCCATGCACACATGGCACCAGACTGACTGTGATTGGGCATTTACTTAATATGATGTTTAATGGAGACTTTGGCAAAAGTCTGTGGAGAGAAAACGAAAGATCAAAATGCTCTAATTAAAGCTATTTGTCAGAGAATTCCTGTTGTTGATTTGGATTCAACTAGTCAAGTAACTAGCTTGCTTATGTTTTTATCCAATTAAATATAAAATTTTAGCTCTTACTGCATTAACATATCCTGGTATACACGTAACCTACGGCATTTAACTAACTTTGACTAAATTCTGTGGTTCATTCTTAATGATTACTTGTTAAAAGGAGGAAACAGAGCACAGCATAAAGGACAAATACTTAACAGCATTTTATGAACAAGCAATGTCATGAACAAGTTATTATCAACCAGAATTGTAAAGAGACATACAAAAGGGTATTTTTAAAACAGAAAGTATAGAAGAAAATTAAGCATTTCATAACCTGATGGAAACCAACAGCCATTCTAAAGTGACTGAATTTCACATTATCTCTGTCATGGGTTTATTAGAAGACAGGAAAATGTGCATGAATGGTTGAATAATTGACTTACGGAATCATTGTGACTTAAATTTTTAGTATATCTTTAGAGAAAATTAGTATTTTTTAAATTTATATCAGTGAATAGAAAGGTCCTATGATAGTTCATTAAAATCATTTGGGGAGTGGGAAAAAAAGCAGATTTCACAAGACATTTTTATTTTAATTGCAATTCCAGCTTTCTTCTTCACAAACATAGAGTTAAAATACTTTATCTACTAGATTTGCATTAGTAGTTATTCTGTATGCCGTCATTCACTCAAGTAGCAAGCTTTTAAAACACTTTTGTGAAGGACAGTCTTCCAGGCTTTGGAAGACATTAAAAGTTTTGTAGGCACAGGAGGTGTGATTAGGTCTGAAGGAAAAAATTGAGTAGTGGAGTGTTTTTTTAGGCCCAGAAAATGTCATCCAGACACAGCTGGTGTAGAAAGAGCTTGCTTGCAATAACTCTGTGTATGTTTTTTTGGGTTTGTTCATAGTTTTTTTTGGGTTTTTTGTTGTTTTTTTTGGGGGGGGGAGGTTGGTTTTTTGGGTTTTTTTGTTGTTTCGGTTTTGTTGTTGTTGTTGTTGTGGGGGGCTTTGTTTTGTTTATCTGTTTGTTGGGGTTTTTTTTGGGTGGGGTATTTTTTGTTTTCGTTTGGTTTTTAGGTGGTTTTTTTGTTTGTTTGTTGGTTTGGGGGTTTTTTGGGTTTTTTTTTTGGCTTTTTGCATTTTATCTTACTGAAGAAACTGCACATCTTTAATGTTAGTGGTGGAACAGTTAATTTCCTCAAAGCGAATTTTAAGATAGTGCTGACCACAGGAGTACCAAACATTTCCAGGGCACTATGTCTGCAGTTACTTTTCCCCCCCCCTCATCCTTTATTCTTTTATATATGATTGAAGGATGGAAAGACTGATGCTGGCTGCAAGGTAATACTACAAAAAGTGTAATGCTCATCTTCAGATGTTACAAAATGGATTCTGTTGCAGTTAGTGAAGTGTGGGTGTGCAGTGAGGGTGTTATTAAAGAATTTAGACTGTTTTAGACTTGACCGATGATGTTTTGATGTCTTGAAGATGTTTTGGATTAGGAAGTCTGTGTTCAAGCAAACTGGCCTTCCCTTGAAACATTATAGTTGTAAATGGCAATATTCCTCTTGCGTCTTATCAAAATACAGGAAATTATTTAGGCTTGTACTTTTGCATGTTTTCGCGATTGCTTCCCGTTGGATTTCAAGGTATCCATTGTTTTTATTTTCTTTTGGTTTACCCTTTTTATTAACTTTTATTTAAATGATGGCTGAATTATATTGTTTGGATTGCTTGATTATACTTTATAGCCATTCATTATTTGCTTTGTTTTGTTTGGGATTTTTTTTCCAAATGTAAATCAGAAAGGTGGGATATTTTAGACTACTAATAGTCTAGGGATTCTTTATGAAGGCAAACTGGTTAAAATGAAAGAAAGTTTAACAATTTTGCCTTGTGCGTCTAATTCATACTATCCTGATAGATATGTTAATAGATGTGTGTATTTTTACATATGTAGAAGTGTATATAAATGAAGTATTATCTTCTTTAAAGTTTAAAAATTTTCATTTGCCTAAATTTCTTTTCTTCTGGCTTAGTTTAGTAGTGTATTGTCCTATACCTATTGATAGAACTTGATTTTGCTTTTTATCTCACTGGGACAAATGTCACTGGAAATTTTGCTCATAAGTCTGATTTAATTTACAGCAGTTTGCTTATCTTCAGGTTGATCTCTGTATTTTTACTGAGGGAAGGCATTCTGAGAGTGCTGGGAGCAGTAAAATATACAGCCCAGCCAGCGGTCGTTTGTGGGGTTTTCCTTGACAGACTGGATTTAGAGTGTGGACATCTTGAAGAGGCTGATGTTCAGTTGTGATATGGATAATAGAGAAAGGAATAACAGAAAATGAAAAGAATTGAACATTAGTTAGGCTAGAGACTGAACAGGAAAATGAAGTGGAAATATGCACCATTTGGGGAAAATTAGGGTTGGAAAGGACCTCAATTCCTCATGGGATCCAGGCCTCAAAGCAGGGCTAACACTTCTGTGGCTATTTAAGTTAAATCACCAAAGAAAAAGCAGGTATCACTAAGGCATTTTTCATTTTTCTTGACAGTCCTGCTTTACAGTGCCTTTCACATTTCCTTTTTTTCTGACTCTGCAAGAATCATATATTGAGTTAAAAAAAGTATGAGTCAAATCTCAACCTGTAACGCTTGATTGCATGAGGACTGGTTTGACAGCATGAGGTTGCCATCAGCATTTAATTTTTCTCTTCATAATAGGAACGATACTCTGAGTCAGTGGAGAGTGGAGATCTTCATTATTTACTGCTTTGAAGATGCAGTTCCATAGCTGTAATTACTGATAATACCTGACCTAAGCCCTTTCCCTTTAGCATGCAATGCATAATTTTGTGATTTCTTTTATTTGCATTGTATACTTTAACTACATTTGAAAAAGAGTTTTAAAAGTGTTGTCTGGCTTCAAGAACTCTTTTTTGTTTAAACAACTGCTCTATTTGATTGTCCTTGACCAGCACAATCTGAGCTGTTACTATATTTTCCTAATACAATTTAGGTTAATGCCCTCCTAGCTCCTCTGTTTCTCGGACAAATTTGAAAATGTTTTCAGGTTTATTTCTTCACTCCTCAGCCTTTTAGAAGAGTTTTCCTCTGCCCTTTTTCTGTGATCAGCCGACAGTGTGTAAAGTTGTGCAGTTTAGAGTATAAGAACAAAAGGGAATAATTACTTTGCATTTCATTAAATGTGTGATATTGTAATTGTTGTTGTGTTTTGCAAATTTGGGAAGCATTTACATTGTATGCAGTGGCCAAATTTGGCCAAAATTTTCTGACTTGGATGTTTGAAATTGCTTGTAAAATTTATGTAACTCCAGAAATACAGAGTATCTTCAGAAAAAAACACATTTTTTAAATTTTAAAGTATTTTTTATGGTTTTTACGTGTATTGTGACATACCATGTACAAAAAAATATTGTTGGTAGAGGATAGTCAGTATTCATATTACCTCATCAGAAAGATGGCTCCGTTCCAATATACTGTTGTAACTGTGACAAGCACACAAATTAAACACAGAATATTCTTTTTTTCTTGTGTATTTACAGTATCATTGTTTTGATATTGATTTTTCAACTATCTTTTGCAGCAAGGCCCTGGATTTTAGCCTTGAGTATTCAGGCTCACTTGGAAACCTGTCTTGCTGATTCTTGGCCAGTTAATAGTTCCAAGCGGATGCAATTTAATAACCCTTGTGCTGTTTTGATTTGCCTCCCACACCATCTGGTCTATGTCTTTCCCCTGGTCTTTTTTTTTCCTGTCCTAAAGGGTAGTATTTTTTTTAATAATTCAAACTTTCAGGCATGTCATCTGAAAGTGTAGCTTTCTCTGAAACTTCCCTGTGCAAATGTGTATTCCCAGAAAGAAGGTTTTCTGTATATACAGGAAAAAGAACATGAACAGGAACCTGCGGACAGGTTGGAATGGCAAGAATGTAGTGCACAGTAAAGATGTCTGTTTCTTCACACTGAAATATTGTTCAAACACATTTCAGGAGTTAAATTATTTCATGGCTCCAAGGTCTCCTGGATGGCTCTCTGTATTTCTCTCTAGTGGCCTCCACTTTTAATTATTGGAGAGTGGCAAGAGGTGTCTTTGAAATAGAAAATTATTAAGCCTTTGTTGAGATGAAGGTTAAATGTGATGAAGCTTGTAGGCTACTAACTGAATTTATTTGTACTTGATTTTGTAAAGATAATTCAGAGTAATGCTAATTAAGCTTAGCTCTGTCATAATGTTTTGAAAATACTGGGTGAAAAGTTTGTTCACATTGTATGAAGATGTAAATTCTTTACAACTTTTTTTTCAAATTTTGGGCGATCATTAGCCTGCATAGCCTGGGTGCTTGTCCTTTATCCTTTATGTTTTAAAAAAATTCCTTTAGCCAGTGTTCAGTTTATTTCTGATTTATGCATCCTTTTTGTTATTCTGGTGTTATTTTGTTATTCTGCCCCTTGTTGTGGGTGTTGGCTGGGAATAACTGCCAAGGAGTGGCACTAGCTGTCTGCACTGTGAAGAGAGAAGAAGGGAGGGCTGAAGGTGTCCATCTCAGCTTTGGTTTGGTTTATGTTGCTGTCTTCACAGCAGTTCCTCAACACCTTCAGTTCAAATTGCACCCTTCCTCAAACAGATGACAGGAGCATCTGGCTCTGGGGTGGGGGCTGCCCACAGCCCTGTGCCCAGCTATGCTGGCATGGCCTGTGCCTGCACAGGTGCCTGATTCCCCTCAGAGACAAAGTGAGCTGGGTGGGTCCAAGTGGCCTGTGAGGCATTGACTTCTGCTACCTCAAGGATTTCACTAACGTGTTGCCCCTTTTGGCACCTCTTTTCCTTATTGTCAGGTCCATATTTTGGTACTGTGACAAAATCATAGACCTTACACTTTCCAGCCTTGCTCCCCATCTCTAAGAGGAGGCGCTGGCTGTTCTGCATTAAGATGCCCAGCAACTCCTTGTCATAGATGCTGATATTTGTGAGCTAAATTGTCAAGCATTGCTTAATATTGTCTTCTTTCCTAATCCTTGGTGTTGTGCATATTTCAGAGTTCTATATGAAGATGTATTTCCTTCTTCCAGAGCTATCCCTGTGATGATGGATGGGTTATCTTGAGGCAGAAAGCCAGTGTATGTACAATCTCCGTTTTGCTTAGCAGAACTGGTCCGATGACATTTTCATGCAGTCCCTTCTACTTTTCCCCACCTTCTTCTTCTCCAGCAGCCTGGTTTTCCTCATCAAAAGTCAGTTTTTAGGTTTGTCAGACTAGCAAGTCTGTATCTTCAATCAGCTTGTGCAAGATAATGGCTCAGCTTCCACTTCTGCTTCAGTTAGTTTATCCCAAAACCAGATCTACAGATGCCAAAAACTGCACCTGAGCATGTGCCATTTCTGTAATTTTACTGAGATTTAGTACAAATTATTTTGCCATTAGAGTAACTTAAGTATTTTATTTAACCTTTTGTATAGTTCACAAGTTTTTGGCATGTTACTGTTAATAAAAAGAACTAATGGTTACATATATGTCTGATTTATACTTTTATCAATTCTTAAACTCCAATCAGTTTATCAGTTTTATTTGCAGTCTCTAGTAGATACCATGCTTATATCTAAAAGAAAAAAACCCCAACCCTGCATAAGTAAAGGAATTTTTGAAAGTCTGTGCTATGTATTATTTCTGACTATTTCCTGCAGTACTGACTGTGATAATATCAGGGTGGCTGGGAAAAGAATCCTAGTAAATATTCCCAAAAAGAGGTTTTCTAGTTGATTTGTCTTGATAGATTTCAAGAATTAGTCAATCTTTAGGAAAAGGATTGTTTGGTTTTCATTTTAGAGTGAGAGTGAGTTAGCATCTTTCTCTCTTTTTTTTTTTTTTTTTTTTTTTTTTTTTTTTTTTTTTTTTTCCCCTGGTGATTTTTACACTACTGGTTATCAGAACAATGGTTTGATTGACATTTAGTCATATATGTGACCTTTGGAAAGAATTTGAGAGATTCTTTTTCCCTAGTTCTGTCAGTGTTTCATTTCTCTCAGCTGTGTAGTAAATGTTTAACTTGAAATGTGTGGGAACAGTGTGTCTGTGAAAAATAGCATTTCAGGATAATCTCTGTTCCAGAAAGCTTTATAGTCTCACGTAAATTTTGGCATCCCATTTCCCATAAGTAGAAATAGACTATGCCTAGTTAACTTTATCTGAATTTTTAGCAGTGCAAATGGTTTTGTTGCCTTTTCCTTTTGCTTTGTTGCCTTCAATGGCTGTTTATTGTACATAGCAGCAAACGCAGTTCAGGACACCTGTGTTCCTTCTGGTCTCCTGATGCTCTTCTCAGGGTGCTTTGATTCCGTGACAGCATCAGACTAGATATGCACTGGTCCTATGTATTTTGTTTCCTTTTGGAAAGGTTCTCAGGCAGGCAAGAAAGGAAGATGCCCATCAAATTCTGTGCTCTGCTGACTCAGGTACTTCTTTGCTCACAGCCACAGTGTGTTCTGCAGAGCATTCATTCCCCATGATGCAGAGAGATCAAGATCACACCTCTCTCCTGTGAATTGGGGCTGAGGCATTTACATTGCCACAGTGGGCCTCATAAACATTTCAGGACTCAGCTAAAAAAAAGTCATACTGGGTAATAAAGTGTGACTGTGGCACTATGTTTCTCATCATACGTGTGGATGAAGCTCTTGTAGCAGTGGCCTATCTTCAGAGCGGTGGAGGAAAGGGATGCAAGTGAGCAAAGGAGCCCTTGACGCTGGATGCTGATTTTAAAATCAGCTGTTTTCCTTGTTCCAATCACTAGAAAAAGTGTAATTGACCATTTATTAATGGTCCATTTTACGCCATCTTCCCCACCCTTATTGTTAGGAAGGGATTAACACCTAACAGATTCTTAACAACAGAGTCACTGTCAGGTTTTTATCACCATGATAATCAGGTTTCTTTTCTCCTGATGAACTTCTAGCTGCAACTTGTAGTTTCAGTGCAGTGCATTACTCAGCAAATAGATCAAGTTGTCCATCACCATAATAGTGAGACAATTTGAAAGGAAGATTCAATTTGTGAATTCTGAAGAACTTCATTTGCTGGGATGTGTAGTACTCTACAGAGAACAAAACATTTTGCTGTGGTGTTTTTGTGAAGGGCTGGTTCTACTCCTCAGAGACTGTCAGGCTCTCCTGTTAGTAGTGCAGGAGATGGAAGAGTGCCCTTCTCCCTTGTTTGACAGGCCATCATTTGAGGCTGGGAGTTTTGCCAGCTAGTGACCTAGTATATCCAGTTTCTAATTTGGGTGAAACGTTATTGAGAAGGTGGTGGCCTGGGAAGTCTGGCATTTCCTGGGGTTCTCAGATTATTGTGACACCATGTGATTGGTTTTTCAGGCTCTCTCACTTGAGTTGAACCGTTTTTACTGCTTGTTCTGCTGGGAGTTTACCTCTGACCTGCAGACTGAATTACTTTTTTAAATTGTTTCTTACCAGTTATTAGGTTTTTTGTTGAAGTTTTTGGGAACTCAAGAGTCTTCATGTGTAGATGCCTAGTACCTTACATTCTAAAGAGAGCCTTAGAGGGAGACATTTAGCACTGCTTACCTTCTGGGAGCTCAGGCGTTTCTTTCACTATTGTGTGGTTTGAGCAGTACATGCAGTGAGCTAGATATTTTTGAAGGATGAGATTCTTCCATCACCTCTTGGAACATTGTTGATGAGTTATATAGGGTCATGAGGGAATGAAGAAGGTTAATGTTTTCTAGCATTAGGTCTAAACGAATCTAATTGTGGGTTTTTTTTTTTTTTTGTTTTTTTTTTTTTTTTTTTCCTGAGGATCACTTGAAAATGGGAAAAAAATGTGGACGGCCATGCAAACTTAAAGCAAGGATGTTTCGTGGTATTTCTCTGGGTTCTTCTCTGGGTCTACCTAAGCTTTCAGATGATGAGCATCACCCTCTCTTCAAAACAGGCCTCAAAATAAGGAAAAAACTTGTCAAAAATCTGGAAGCAAAGTTTAGTTTTTAAGAAAGGTGTTTGGAACTGGTGATGATTCATGCTGACTGTCAGTCTGAGGCCTGATTCTCTTCCTGGGATTTAAACATCTTACAGGGAAGATGATCTTGGGTTCATAAACTGCTTATTGCATTCCTGACTGTAGTAAAGAAAACATTTTAACAGAACAACGAAAGTTTTTTAGCTTAATGTAGGTGGCTTTTCTCATTTTTTAAATCCATGATCATTACCTATTGTATTTTAAACCCTAGTTTCTTTTATATTTCACATTCTTGCGTATTAAAAGTTTTCTTGTTCTGCTTTGAAGGTGTTTTAAACGGAATTCTTAGCAAGTTTTATTTAGTTCAGAGCAAATATAATGGACATTTTATTCTTGCCTTTACTGACCTTTGCTTTTATATAAACCCTGTAGCAAAAGTTAGCATAAATGAGCTCAAGAAAGTTATACATCTAAGTTGCTTGGATGGTCCTACTGATTAGGGTCAAACAGCAGGCTTGGAATTCTGATAATTTATCTGAACAAGAGCCATAAAGTTTATCTTTAACCTTAGTGAAAAAATGTTATCTTTGACAGCAAAGCAAACAAAGCATTAAAGATTTTCCTAAACAAAAATAATTGAAGTGTGCCTTAATCTGTTTATTTAAACAAATGAAAATGAATTAATCTCCATTTTCTTATGTTCCTAAGTATTTACAGTTGCTTAACAGTAGTAGAAGTAGGATTGTTTTTATTGAATTGTCAAGGCAAAGAGCAGTTTTCTTATTTTTTTGTTTTCTTAAGGACAACTATGATATGGAAAGGCTGTCATCAAAAGAGATTTCCATTCAGCACCAGACTAAAATTTAGCTTGCCAAATACTGAAGGTACTTTGTCTTGGAAAGTGGTGCAAATAATGCTGCACATATAAGGAATGGTGAGCTATGTCTTCTGTTCTTTACTTGGATACAAAAACTGCATGATGCAATGAACGTGTCCCAGCCTGACCAGGCTGTATGACATGGCTCAACGTTTCTCTGTTTGTTCAGCTAGGTGCTCTGTCTAGTGTGCAAATGAGGCACCACCTATACAGGACATGTGTGGCTTGCCCTTCAGGAGGGAGAAGACCTTTAGAGAGGACATGTGCAACTCAAAAACAGGAGCTCCTTGTTTCCATCCCTGTTGCCTGGAGGGGGTTTCTGCCTCCCCTGTCAACAGTGTGTAGAGTCAGTTTTATCTGTCTGTTGCATTATTCATAAGATGTGCATGCTCCCTCCTGTGGCTGATGCATTTCATCTTTTGTTGCAGAGGCAACATACAGCCCTAAGCATATTAGCGACATGCTTTAAGGACTTCAGGCTCTAGAACCTTAGTAAAAGGATTTAGTTTTCTCTAATGATTTGCATATATTTTGTTGGAAAAACACAACTCAAAATACAGTTGCATAAGAGACATTCAATTTACTGCTTTGTACAAATTCTTAAGGAATTAAATTTCTTATTAAATTTCTTCCCCTAGCCCTCCATCACAGGAGGAAGGTGTTGTAAAAGTGTTAGCATGAGTAGACTCTAAACTCACTTTTTTTCTAAGCACAAAACTACGTCATGAGCATTGCTTCTGAGATGGATCAAGAATTTATGGGTATTTCAAATCCCTCTTTTTAAAATGATTGTTATGTAGAAATAGAGTTATAGATGTGTTGTTTGTAAAAATCAGAGCTCCTGTGTAAATCTGATGCCCGATATAACCATCAAAACATTCTGGTGTAGAGCAAAAAAAAAGGATTAATAACACAATCCATATTCTGGACAGTAAACATGCATTGGACTTTCTGCGTGTGACCTGCTGAAGGTATGGGTTGTTTATGTGCTCCAGACTAGAGCACTTCTGTGGCATAATGTGAAGGATTATATAAAGGCAGGAGGATTATATAAAGGCAGAATCACATCATAGCCTGCTACTATACAAGTTCATAAAGAATTGGTAAGTTTAATTCTTAATTCCGTTGTGTTTGGTTTGTTGTGTTTTGGTGTTTTCGTTTGGTTTTTGTTTGTTTGTGGTGGTGGTTTTTGTTTGTTTGTTTGTTTTTCCCTTCAAGCCACCCAGGCAATTGTTTGGGGTTGTTCTGACCAGGTATTTTCAAAATCTCTTCTGTAGAGTCTTTCTCTGAGTCTTGTAGGTATTGTGATGTATTCTTATCTTTATGTCTTGGTCTAATCTGAGGATGAAACAGCGCAATATCGTTAAATTAGAGCTAGTGGGTGCTGTCTCATCTGCAGCTTTCCAGAAGGAGAGGAGGAGATGGCAGAAGAGGATGTTTCTGTTCTTTCTGAAAAGTCTGTGTGAAAAACAAATGTATGGTTAGTACTGTCCTCCAGAACAGTGAGCTCTGACATGAAGTTATAGTTTCATGTTCAGGATTTCAGTTTGAGGAGGAAAAACAGAGCCCAAAAATTTCACATAATTTAATAAGTTGCTATGGCTGCTGGCAGTTCATTTTAAGTCAGAGGAAGAGTGATGCATTTTAATGGATTTTCGTTCAAACTCATCAGTGTAGAAAAATTATGTATAGTTTTGGTATTCCTGTTCTCTGAAATGGGATTTTTTAAATTTTTTTTTTCTCCTTTTTTTGTTTTCCTTTCAGTGGCAGAAGACTTGCTCTCTGAAAGGATGTGCTTCTGCAGAGTGAGTCACCATCTCTGGAAGTATTTAAAAGACACAGAGATGTGCCACTAAGGGACATAGTTTAGTGGTGGACTTTGCGGTGCTGGGTTAGCAGTTAGACTCGATGTCCTTGAAGGCCTCTTCCTACTTGAGTGATTCATTGATTCCATGACACATTAGCATTACTAGAAAAAATATAGGTGAATCTTTTGATTTGCCAGTGGTGTGGTACTGGAAAATTATCTGTTTTCTACAAGGGGGTGTTGAGCTGAGATCTCAAATTGTGATGCTTGTAGCAGAAGTAATATTTAGACTTCTGTTTTATCTTTTTTTTAGTAATACTTTTTGTTATATACTGCATAAGAGTTGATGATCCTGAAAAATAATTGATCCTGTAACATACTCTAAAGTTATTTTAAAAAACAACAAGGCTTTCAGTAACAGTCAATAGCAACTGATTAGGCAGACTAAAGCTTGATTTTGTTGCTGGTTTGACCAAAATTCTGACTGAATGATAGCAATATTTGTGAATGAAACCAGAAATGCTTATGCATTAGTTACCCAGCCTCTAATTTAACTCTTACGGAAGCCTGGAAGTTTGAAATGAAGTATGTTACCCAAAGGAAAACAGGTTATGGAGAGAAATGATGTGTAGTAGAGCACAACTGTGTTTGCTGGGGCTGGGCCAAGTAAAAAGTAGATGCATGTCAGGACTGATTAAGGAATTCCATATTGTAAAAGTATGGTATTTTAGGATGATAATGGAAGGATGAGAAAATCATGAAAAGAATGCAGTTGGACAGAGCATTGTTTTGTTTTAATCAGAGTTTTAATCTTGTTTTAATTCTAAGTCTAAAGAAAACCAGAATTGCAGCAGGATAAAAATAACTTTTTTTTTTTTTAAGACATGCTTTCAAGTTAGTATAATTTAAACTCAGACTATTTTAAATTATATGGTGTAGTATTTATTTGCCCCTTACACGAAAATAGCATGGCAGTGGAGATGATGGGGATGGATGCGGGAAATCTGGGGACCATCTGAAGGCAAACGTTAATTTTTTTTGTAATTATGTGTTCTCTGTAATAATAAAAGACTTCAATATTCCTGCATGTAAAATGAAAGCAGCTGTCAGAAACAAATGGCTCTTTAAAAGAAGCCATGAGTAGTATTATTCAAAACATACTTTTCGTAGGAAAATTAGAAGAACTAGCACTGACCTGTGATTACAATAGAGGTGTTACCTTTGATTTGACATCTGCATTCAATTCTTTAACCATCCTGGGGGATTTTTTTCCTAGCAAATCACTCCTTTTAAAATATTTGTTCCTTAAATACAGGTAACAGGCAACATAAAGCAAAACAAAACAACAAAACCAAATAACAATTAATAGAAAAATTAAAGCATTTTTATTTATTAAAAAATAAGAAATAAATTTTACTGAAAAGGCCACATTTAATGCCAGTCATTCCAAAGGATTGTAACCAATCCCCTGAATATGGAAGCATAGCTAATCATCCTAGGAAGATCATGTATTTCTTTGTAAATTAGAATACTATGGAAAACAGCAAACCAGAAAACTAATCAATTTCTCTTAAATGTACTTTTAAATATTTTCTTATTACCTAAGACAGCCAATGTATTCAATTCTGTCAAGTTTAATGCTCTCAGGATGTCAGTGCATGTAATTTCTTCTTCTGTTTTTGTATACTTTGAAGACTTTGGACTGTGTCTGTTCCTCTGTAACAGAGCAGCTTCTTACATTCACTCATTTGCTGCACTATTTTCCTTAAGTAGTGTCTCAGTGAATCCAATATCTAAATGCAACATTCTACTCATGATCACTTGGAAAAAAGGTTTTCCAAATACAACCCATTTGTGTTCTTTCTCACTGTAAGTTTGAGGGTTTCAGAAGGAAATTTTATTGGTAATACAAGGACACAGGATTTTGCTTTCCTTGCTGTATAAATCCACAAGTTTTTTCATTTTATGAGGTAAGGAGTCTCCAGCCTGTTGTAGGGTTGCAGTGTCAGTCCTTTTGAGCTCTGCACCTACATTGCCATGTTAAGAGAAAATGTTGTCAGTTTCAGAAGCTGTTGCTGGAAGCTGTGCACCAGGCACAGGTACTGCTCACTGCTGATGTGTGGCTGAAAGCTCACTCTCTTTTCATGTAGAGTGATTACAGCATTTCCAAGAACACAGCTGCTGCTGCAGGAGTATGGCTAACATATCTTCCCTGTCAATGAATGCCTTCAGATACCTTCCTCAGGTAATTTGTCAAGTGATGCCACTGAAGTAGAGTTTTCAGTTGTTCTCTGAGCTACTTCTTTAATACACCACACACACAAGGCAGATTGATGCATTGTGGTGTTGTTGCTACAAGTTGTGAATTGCAGCACCAAGCAAATACAGCTCTGTCCAAAGTCTGCAGAAAGCAGTGTTTTAAAGGCGGTTTCTTCAAAACTTGTTTCGCTCCAAATATTAGAGGGGGCAGAGCGGTAGGAAAAAAACAGTATTCGAAACATTTGTACTTTATTTCATTAACAACCTTTTATGTAAAATCAAAAACAAGTCTGTAGGGGCTGCAATGCTGTTAGCATTATTTCTTATACCCACTTGAATATCGTAGTCCATGTTTCTTTAATAGAGAATTTTGCATCTCATTTTTAAATTAGTATGACTCCTTCTATGATTTTGGAAACCATCAGCAAAGTTTCCGTGGTAGACTTACATCCTGCATTCTGCTTTGAAATGTTCCTTTGGCAGGATTTTAAATACAACAGGAAATGGAGTTAGAAGGTACATTCCTGGAAAAGTCTAGTGCATCTTGCAAGGTATTTCAGAAAGTTAAACTGGGTCTGGGAAAAGGGATTTATAAAACTTCTGCAGCCTGCAGGCAGTTGCCAGTATCAACTGAAAAGTTAACAACTCAGTATTCTTGGGATATAGGAGTTGAAGTATGATCTGGAAACTTGATAGTATACAAAATGTATATATGAGAGTATAATTCATATATATGTATATATGATATCTTAATGTATATACGATAGTGTGCAAGCATCCGTGTCTTCGTTTTAAATGCTACCTGAGGTGGAGGTTAAAACATATTTATTACCCTCCATGTACAAAATAATTTTAAAATATTGTCCTGAGTTGAAGTATATTCTGTCACCATCTTCATGAACTGTTGAAACCAGGTGAGGCAGTGCTCCCTGCCTCCCCCACTCTGGATTATCTTCTGTTAATGGGCCCATCAGCACCTTTGCCACACGACTCACAGATGACCCCCTCCTGGACTATCTCCTGTTAATGGGCCCATCAGGCCTTATCACATGACTCACCATCCCATTGTGAGATGCTCCGCTCAGAGGAAGGAACCAAGCATTCCAGCCTGGATATAAGCTGAAACACTGAACACCAGAGCAGTGCTTACCTACTGGACTCCCAGAGGACAAGAGCTACTGCTGGATCTTCAGACCCATTATTTCTACAGGATCACCGCTTCAACAGAACCACTCTGCTTAGACTTCTACCACCACAGGATTTCAGGTTGTATTCTGTCTTTGTCAGTATTCTTGTACTATTGCATGTATTTATTTCTTTTAATTTTTTTTCCCTATAAAATATAATTCTGACTTGCGATCTCCCACTGATTTGATTTCAAACTAGTACAAATATGTTGAAAACTTTTATTGAAACTGAAGTGTCATGGACTTCATGATAAAATAATGATAGATCAGGATATATTAAGATCTTTTCTTAAATGAAATTTTCAACCTGATTTTGAACCCATTTTGAGAAAACAATGGTTTTTTTCATACAGTGTTCATTTACATAATTTTTTTAGTTTTTAGGTACTTGACAAGAATTGTTTTCTTTCATGATGTAACTTTTTGTTTTAAGGAGAGCTTCTGTCATTGTAAAAGCTTCAATAAGATTTTTGCACACAGAGTACTCACAGTTTTAGAATATTTTTATTTTTCCTCATTTTGCAGATTCTTCTTTTCAAAATGTCAAGCCACTTTCTTTAAAGCATGTCTACCTAACACATTTTTCCATGTAAACATGGAAGATCCTAAGAATATTTTTATCTCCACATTGTTCATAATTGAGAAGACATGTCACCATGATACAAATATTTCATCATGTGTGTAATTAAATCAATATATAACAAAATCCCCTCCAACGCCTCTTGTATTTTTATATGGACTCCTTTTTCTGAATACCTGTGGACTAAGAACCATAAATGCCAAAAGCTTGCTTGTCTGAATTGATTGCCATAGAGTTGATCATTCCGGCACCTTATAAAAATAATACCATTTTTTTTCCAATTTGTTTCTGGTGTGTGGTTTGTGAGTATTGACTTTTTAAAGTTTTTCCATTTTTTTCACCCAACCCAGAAGACCAACTTTGTCTCTAAGTGCTAAGAGGTCCAGGGAACTGACATCTACAGCATGTATTTCTAACTCATTTTCTTTTCAGTTTGGGAGAAACCTTGAATTGCAGTTGTGAAAATATGAATGGCTTGAGTTTGATCAAGAGTTCATTGTACATGTCTGAAGGTAGAGAAAACATTTCTGGAGGTGGATTGTGGGCAATGGTGACTTTCTGTTTTCTTTTAGTCTCATCACTTTTTATTTCAAAAATATGGGCACTTCTGTTGGATTATGGTGTCCTAGTAAAATTGTAAACGTTACTTTTGTCTGCAGGATTTGCAGGAGAGAGTATCCATATGGGTGAGCTAGAAGTTGTACGGCTCAACACATGCAGCTGGCACACGTAGGATATTGATAAGCTAACACAGATAAAAAATTAAGGCCCCCTCGAGCTCCTGGGTGTTTCTCATTAGATAGTAAGTTGAACTCCCTATTTCACATCTGTGCACAGCTTTTGTAAACTTTTGGAAATTGACTTGATTCATGACAGTTTTACTGCTGTGTAACAATGTGGGGTTGCAGGCAGCAGTTGTAAACTTTCTAAGACTAACTGATAACTGTGTTACCGCAGCTGTGAATTTGGGGTGCAAGTACTGCATTTGTTTTTTTGTAATACTGCTTTTGCAACTGTAAGAGTGTGTGATTTTGCAAGCAGAAGATGGACAGAGAAGGAACATGCACTTCACTTCAAAATGAAAGCACAAGATTTTCAGGAAATAGAAATAAAATGGGACACCTTCCCCCACCCCCGTACCCCCTCCCTGCAACAAAATACCCCAAACCCACAAAACACCCAACGATATTTTCTGGGCTTAGATAGGATGTTGCTTAGGTTTAATTTTTAATTGATGTAAAGAATTTCTGAATGAGAAGATAATGTGATTCCCTCTTTTAAGAAAGTGGGCCTTGTTTGGAGTTTTTTTTTTGGTTGCTTTTTTTTCAACAATGTGTTTATGTTTTCCGTTATTAAACTAGAAGTGACTTTTTTGGCCCAGTCACAGATTTCTAAGTGCATTCCTCACTGCTAACAATCAGGGCTTCTTTCTTCTGCCAAATGAGTCGTTAAGGCAGTAAAGAACCCCAACCAACCTTTCTTTGCTTCTAATCCAACAATTTCTCAACAAAGAAGGGGAATAACAGATTTAAATGCAATTGTAATGTTTCTTTCCCAGTTGAACACGTATTTGAAAAGGAGGCAGACAAAAATTTGTAATAAGAAATACCAAAACAGACTGTTAATACTGGACGGTTCTTTTTTCAGAAACAGTTACGGCAATATGTAAGAAGTAGGATGGGAGAATTAAAAACAATAGGGATGTTCAAGAACATTTCTGTCCAGATTATTTCTAAGAATGAATCTTCAGCAATTTTTTGGTTCAGACTTGGGAGTTTTAGCCATTGCTCCGTTTCACTTTAAATCCAGCATTTCATCTGTCTGTTGTAAACAATATTTTTTACATATCCGGTCTGGTGTGGTGATGTTTCAGTTGATGATTGTTGATAAATCTGATCAGGGGTATGTCTCAGCCTTTAAGCAAAACTGAGAGGTAAAGTAAAATGGTGAAGTTCTCATAAAAGATAAAATCTTATGAACGCAATAGTTTCTACTCATGGGTGAGAGAGGTTGAAATCTGAGTTTTCAACGTCTTTGATGTGTTAATCTGCTAATACTTTGTTACTCTAGTGAATTATTAAGGATTGTTTACTGACATCTCCTTGTTTTTTCTAATTTTCCACTTCTGGATTGTGCAGTACCACTTTTATGCAAGTAGGCAACATACGAATCCTTCTTCTATTGACAGACTCTGAAATTAAAGGATGCTAAAGAGCAGGAACTATAAGTTGGTGCTTTGTACTTTGGACCAAGCATATACTGAACACAGTGTCTTCTGCCACATAATGGATGATGAAAAAGACTCATGGAATTCTGCTCAGCTGCAAAACCTGCATCAGTGATCCTGTAATGCAAATTCACCGGACAGAGGTGGAAAAAACAGTTGTACTTCTCACTGTGTTGTCTAGCCTTGCAGCTCCCTCATCTTGAAAAATATCAATTGGTAAAGCATTGTCACTGAAAAAATGAGCTGAGAGTCAAAGCGCCCACTTTGTCTTATTTTAGGCTTCTATAAATCACTGTGGCTGTATATAAATGGATAAAATACTTTGAGACGGATTGGTCTGAAAGGATTTTCATAAATGCAGTAGCACTTACTAGTTTTTGTAAATTAGAACTGAAATTTGAAAGAAATATTCTATTTTGTATTCCCATATGCAATGTTAATTTCTGGGACTAAGTATGTGTTTTAGTTAACATTGTAGATGGTAGAGTGAAAGGATTTTCGTTCCTGACATTGCACGTTCTGGAAAATTATATTAATTTGGATGATCTCAGAATAGACCTGCTGCTTCACCAAGTTTCCTCAGAGCAATTATGACTTTCATTTGTGTATTTTCCCCCTGAAACTTTAGCATGTTTTTAGTGGGCTTTTGTGACGGTTTTCACAGCAGAAATGTTATTGGCCCACCTTTTCACGTGTCCATTGCAATTTTCTTTGCTTCAGCTTAGGGTACCTATGGTTGTAAAATAAATTACATGTCAGAAAGTAGGAAAAGATGGCTTGTATACTGCATTTGGCCTAGTCCAGGCAATGTGGTTCCTGGGGAACAAGAAATAATCTCTTTAATGTAATGTTAAGTGGCATCTCTGGTATTATTACTTTAGGAGACAAAATGAAAGTCAATTTGTCAGAGGTGATTTATAGTCTGAGTTCTTTCAGAAAGCAGTTACTGCAAGGAGCGTGTGGCTAAAGAGCAGGGCAGTGCTGATGATGTGCTGAGGATGCTTTTTGACGTGGCTTGAGGCAGCTGTGCCCTAGTGCATAAATTGTGGTTCTGTTGGCAATTCCACTTCTGCTCTTGTTGAGAAGAAGTACTTTTATTTGATTAGGAAAAAAACCCCTGTGCATGTCAATGGAAACTTTGTAGATGTGGTTCAGAATGCAGAGAGCATTTCTCCAATAAACTCTTTATAGACTTACTACCTTATTACCTTAGTAGTTTTAATTATCTCAGGATTAGGAAGGTAACTAAATGCATTTGTGCAACAGACTCTTTCTTCAGTAGAGCTCTTTCACAAAGAGAGCTCTTTCAACATGTAGGGGGAGGGACAACATAAATTGTAATTTAGCTCTGGATGTATTTGGAGTGGCTATCATTTTTTTTTTTACTCCAAGAAATAAAAATAGATGGTGAGCTGTACTTGAAATGGTTCAGGTATAGTTGATATTAACTGAAACTTCCCCAGTGCCTCAAATTGTAATAGTTAGGGGCAGGAACGCACTAATACAAACAGGGAGAAGTTGGGACTGCATGGAAGCATAGGAATGTATGTTAGTTTATATATTAATCTTACCATATAAACAAAGAATGTTGGTATTTTAAAGTGTTTGCTTTCCTCATAAGGAAGCATGCTGATTCCGTTCTTGATTCTGTACAATATCACACACCCCAAAAGTCTAGCATCTGGGTGTTGAGTTGTTGCAAAGCTGATATGCTTTATCACAAACCCTTGTGCTGGAAAAAAACCCAACTGATATGCTCGAGTAAGTCTGTATAGGATTTTTTTAAAAGAGTAGATTTATACCAAGATATGAAAATCCTAAATATGCATTCACATTTTTAAAGGTACTAAATGCCTAATAGAGTAAAACTAGTTACATTTGTGACGATTGTAAACCTAAATTGTAATTGTAAAAGTCATATTGAAAATACATACTATGAGAGTGAGTGTGTAGCAAATTTGATCACATTGTGTGATAACATAATTGTTAATTCAGTGTGATATTTCTTTTGCTTATTTTTGTTCATATATTTTGAAGGTAAGAAACCTGTTTAAATGCAACAAGGACCTGTTGGTGTGTTCAAAGATTCCATTGAAAACAATACAAGTGACTCCTCTACAAGTTTGGTGGCCACAGATCTGACTCTTGTTTGGATAAATATTTTTCCCCAGGTGCACCAAATATTATGCAGACCAACACCAGTTTTCATTTAAAGTCTACTCTGTAGCTATAGCCAGAGGCAGTTCCATGCTGCCTGAAATAATGCACTCCAGACTGGTCAGGGAAAAAAAAACCCAAACCAACCAATCAACAAAAAACCCCCCCAAACCCAACCAACCAACCAAACGAAAAACACCACCACCACACAAAAACCACCAAACAAATAAAAACCACAAACAAACAAACAAACAAACTAAACCACCAACACCCCACCCCCACCCCCATGCCCAACCAAAGGGTTTATACAATCTGTAATTTGAATGTGGAATGTTTTATTCAGAAATGTCTTTAACTAAAAAACTAAACCTATTTTTTTCTCGTGAGATTGAAGTCTCAGAAACTGTCTCCCTGCTGGTTAAGCAAAGAAGCTACTAACTACAAACCAGACATGACTTGAGAGACTCAAATGAAGTCTCAGTGTGATGACTGTGGGCTTTCATTGGTAGCAGCAGTTACTCTTACTTATAGGGGGATTGAAACACTTGTGTGTTTTGCAGGGTCTACCCAGTGTCCTTGGCACATAAATCTGTGTAATCCACTTATTCTGTCCACCAAGGCCTTTGTGTCTGATCTTCCCATTCCTCCATATTTAGGGAACTCCCCAGGCCCCTCAGGTTATCCTCAATGGTGAGTTTTTGTCCCTGTTGTCTTTCCCTAGCACCTTTGAGCTCCAGCAACTTGGGCTGCATTCTTTCCAAAAACTACAGAGGATCTGTTTGCATCTTAGGCACCAGTCTGCAGTTTACTGGGGAGCTTTTTGCCATGGTTCTGGTCTGTGGGTCTAACTGTGGTGCTGCCAGTAGCAAGATGTGGAAGAGGAGCATGTGTGTGTTCCTGGGCTTAGCTTTGATGTGTCCAGCCTCTTTGGGGTAAGAGGAGAGGTTGCAGATAAATGGACATGACCACTGGTGTTTTCATTTGTCCTCAGGGCCAACAAACTGTCTCTGGCCTTTTCTCCTCAGAAATATCCAATGTCTGGTTAGTTAGAATACATTGGGTACGCCCTATTCATGTTTTCAGTGACTTCCCAATTTCTGCCCCCAAATTTCTTTCCCCTGCTGTCTCCTGTTTCTGTATAACAATGCCTTGTGCTTTCTCCTGAAAACATCCTAGCTCCATAGTTTGTCACACTGTCGCTCCATGTCTTTCTTACACCTCCTGTTTGCCTGTCCCTACTTCTGTGCTTCCTTCCACACCAGGTCTGTTGAAATCTGCTGAAATTGTGTTCTCCCTCTTCCCCTATGTTCAGGATCCTAAGCGGGGAGTCACTGGGGTTATTGCAATATTCACTTCCTTGACAACATGACTGGAGGTGGACTCCTGCTTCAACTTGCTTCATTGTAGTGGGTTAAAATACAGGCAGCTTATTCAAATCTTGAGAAGTAGCTGTGTCAGTAGAGAACAGTTCTGCTGCTGTTTAGCTGTTTTTTGCTTCCAACAAGCAAAACAAGTTAAAGCTGCAGTTTACTGTGCCAGATCTTGGACTTGGCAACGGGTGACAATACTGATGATACTCTGAGGATGCTGATCCTAGTCTTCATGTACATCTGTGTTACGTGTGGCAGAAAAGGAATGAAGGCAGTATCTTCTCTTCCTGGTATCAGTCCAAATATCTTAATTTGTAACCAGCTTACTTGGCATATTGAGATCCTGGTGAAAACAAGAAAATGTTTTTCTCTGGGACCAGCTGTGTATGTGGTTATGCTATTGGAGTAAAACTCAAGATAATTTTAAAACTGAATAGCTATATTGTAGGCAATCTTGTTAAACAAAATAAACATGGTTGTGGGTTTAATTAATTTCTCTAGTGATACTAGTGCAAATCTGAGGAAAAAACAAATTTTCACTTGTCAGTGCTTTAGTGGTTTATTATCTATAGTTGTTGTAATTGAGAAGTCACATGGTCTAGCTTTTTGCCTCCAAAGTTAACCCCTTTATTTTCATGTGTTTGCTTGAACAGGATTTATGCCTGATTAAGTTACTGTCTTTTATCATAATTAAAGAAGAATGTTGTGGAGGGAGAACGAAAACCTCTGTTCAATGGAAAACAGATTGTTGTGCCTGCAGTGAAACAAAAGAGACCCTGTCACACAAAGTGGCTTTTCTTTCCCCCCCGTCAGAATAATCAGCAGTCAGAAAGATTTATCTGCTGTGAGAATGGTTCAACTGTCCAGACTAAGGGTGTGTGGGGGGAGGAAACATGTTTGAGCTTTTCAGAAAGAAAGCAACATGCCTTAGAGTTTGCCTGAGATCACAAGAATGGCAACTTTAGCAACGTGCTTATAATCTGTATTTGTAAACTATATCAACCGCTTGCAGTTCATGCTAAAAATGGATTAGTAGATTTTAACAATCTCTCTCTTCAGGACTGTAAGTGAATTACTGTATACAGTGTGCCCTTGATTTATAAAAGGTTTCTTCTTGTGGTGCCTTAGAGTCTCTTATTAAACAGCATAGCATGCTTGCAGAATTTTTCATTTTTTAATGTATACTCCTGGCAAAGAAAAATCTACTGTTGCTGTCAGCTTTCACCTATTTGAAGTTACTTTCAGGCAGTAACACTCTGGATAAAAATTTAAAGGGGAGCATTAAAAAGTGAAGAAGAAATGTAAGCCAACCATTGTTGGGTTATTCTGTCCTTCTAGCAAAATAGTGTCTTTTGACAAACTATAATGTAACTTTAGTGTTTGATCTTTTTCTTGGCAATTTAGAAAAATCTTGTGTCCTGCTGATTTTAGAAGTCTGAAATAAGTTTCTAACTTATTTCAAGTTTAAAATAATTTTTATCAAAGAAAAACTGTTTGCAAGTGTCAAATCAAGGAAGAGCTGAGTAAATTATAGATTCTTAAGTCTTTTTGTATGCAGATTTGGCTGCATTCGTTGTACTTACACTATCTGGAAATTTAAATAGAAACAATGTGCCAATTTATTTATTTAAATAGAAATAAATAAACACATTTTCTCTGTTATAGATATCAACAGTGTTTGATAGAGATGCATTCTGGCCCAAGCCGTAGAGGATTGTTAGTCTGTATCAGGGCTTTATCAGCTCCTTATGCTGTGAGGACAACTACACAGTGTTTCTCAAACATGTGTGAACTAATTTACCATTAGAAATTACAGATTGAGTCCAAGAGTATACTGCAAATGTTACCTTAAAATTCCTCTAAGAAATAATAACCTCTGTATCTACTCATGAATGTGCAAATCTGGATGTGGGCATTTTTGAAACTCCGAAGTACGAGTAGTACAAGGCTAATTGCAAAAACCATTGTTGATACT
The DNA here is from genome assembly GCF_029207755.1 of Chamaea fasciata. Lineage (NCBI taxonomy): Eukaryota > Metazoa > Chordata > Aves > Passeriformes > Sylviidae > Chamaea > Chamaea fasciata. The sequence goes on from NW_027094089.1 coordinate 55,454,288, forward strand.
TTTTTCTTAGTTCCTCTTTGTACTCTGTTATAGGTGTTTGGTGCACATCTGACAGCAGGATATTCCAATTCATAAATCATTTACAGATCAGAAAGTTTTTTACAAAAAAGCATGGGTGAGACAGAATAGATACTGTTTTTTCAGTATTTTTGAAGCTTTATCTTTGGCTTCAGAGGAAAGATTTTGGTACATTCAGTCTTTTCTTCTTATAAGCAAGGGTAGCAAATTACTAGTAGTTTAAATTCAGTTTGTTTCTGAGAGCTTATTTGGCTGAGTCTTGTTTGGGTGCAAGATGGACTGATCTGGTTGAACATGTAATGGTATAACTCATCTGCTGTCTTACCTCCTGGAAGTTTAACATCAGAGATGGTTCTTTCTTCCTCAAACAATAACACCCTACACTTGTAATTCTGTCATCCCTCTGAGCTGATTTTATCTTCCTTATGGTTCATCTTTCACCTGGCTTCCTGACAAGGCAGCAATTACAATATCTGCTATGCTGATGGCGATGATAGATTTTCTGTCACTATGGCAGCATTTTGCTCAGCTTCCTTCTTGATTTTTATACAGGGAGGAAGCACTTCAGTTTTATGACTGGGTTCCAATTCAAGTTTTCAGAGCAGGAAAGTAAACTGAAGAGATTGCTTTGAAAATCATTAAGGCAATAACCCTGCAATGTAGTGATGCCTCTTATATAGTTGCCCAAAATGGAACCATAATTAGTATCAAGATGAGAAAATTTAAACAACATGTTCTTAAGTTCCAACATTTTAAAATGTTGTTGTATTTATATACTGTTTTTCTTGTTAACTTGTTCTTAAAGGATTTACAGATCTGAATTGTCGTTAGATTTTTGTAGGAGTTCTATCATTAAAGGATACTTCTTTCTCTATCACATGCACAATTTTAATATCCATTCTCAGCTTTCATTACTGGAGAGGGTCAAGTGATGTCCACATTAGTTCTCAATTTGACTGAAAGACTAAATGATATCGGTAACATTCAGTGATATCAATAACATTCTTTTAAAGCTCATCTGTTCCGCATTTTACCAGAGAGTTTATGTACTATTTATGAGATATTAAATTGGGAGTTACAATGGAAATATGTGTCCTTCTCTTCTTCTGAATTAATTGAAAGGCAGATCTCCGCCAACATCAAAGGAACTCTGAGCAAGAGAGCTACTCACCATATTGGGTTATAACTGGTAGTAATTGTTGAGCAATGAAAGATAATATCCTGCCGGTGATGTTTATCATGATGTGTTTGAATTGAGGGTTCAGGATTTCTTTTTAAGTGTTTTCTCAGTCAATTTTGTGATCCAGTGCAATATAATAAGTCACTTTTAGGAGAAGAAACCTTTTCTGGCTCAATGTGTAAACACAGAAATTGCCAAAATAAAAAGGAAAAAAAAGAAAAAAAGATAAAAAAAGAAAGAGTGAACCTGATTTTGTTTTGGGGTGAGTAGAAAGGTATTTGGCCTCTTTCCCCTGCAGTTCAGGAGTATTTGACATAGAAATGAGGTAATTGGAATTTTATTTGGACTTGCCATAATAAGCATGAAAAAATTGCTATAATTTTAAACCTTTTTCTTGGAGATGAATGAGTTTCTGGAAGGAGGTGGATAGAAAATTAAGTCTTATTCCCTCTTTTTCTCCTCCTGTATCCCTTGTTAATGAGTTCCCTGCCCCAAGCAGATCAATTCTCTGTGAGCAAAAGGAATAAGGTTGTCTTCTTCTCCAAGATGTCCTGGTAGTGACTTTGGGGTATGTTTTCTCTGCCATGGGCTGTGGAATTCTACATTAATTCACCATTAATGTAAGTTTCAGCTGCTCATTACCAGAAGCGGAAAAACTGAACAGTGGCTTACTCAACTGCATGATGTCTTTGCTGGCTCTTTGCTGCAGAGAGGGGGAATTGCTTCTGGTGAGACATAATTGGCTTCAGACCCTGCCCAGCTTTGAGGGGCTACAGAAACCAAGGCTAGACAAGCCTGAGTAGCAGAGGTGAGGCACAACTTTAGCATTGGTGGCCATGCTGTATGTCATGCAGCATTGCTGCCTGTCATGCAGCATTGCTGCCCAACAACAACAGTCATGTGGTTGTACACCGTTCCAGAATTGGACAGAGTTTGGCTGAATGTGGGGGTTTAAGGCTGGATTTCTTGTGTGTGTTCTTACGCTGGCTTCATTCTTTTATGGCATAGCTACTCTAACTGTGGTAGCTTAGTAACCTTCACCTTCACCACATTAGAAGATACCTCCATATGTAAGGGCAGTAAATATATAGATGATTTAAAAAAACCCTCAACTTCACTTATTTTTGCAATGCATAGCCGGTCTGCAGAGTTAATTTTTTGATTAAGAAGGGAAAAGTGCTTTTAGACTGTCTAGCACAGGCCTTGTGCTTTGGAGATTTGTAGTTTGAACTACGTGGTGCTATCAGATATAAGCAGACCAAATGGTAAGTAATGGATTCATCTTGGGGGAGGAAAGTATGTCATCATTTTCAGGGTTACGCACTCTGCAGAAAGCAATTATTCTAATGTTTATTAAGTGCTCATGACAGTGAGGTAATTAGCCACTTTGACAAATTAGATGGGTTGAAAATCTGGGCTAAAAGCCAGTAACTTGAAACAAGCAAAGCATAATGATTACTTCCATCTAACACCCACACATTTATGAACATCCCTCCCTTCTGCATGAATAGTAGAATTTTCCCACCAAACATTTTCTTAATGATGAATTAGATCTGAAGTAGAAATTCTTCTACTGGCAGTAATTTTAAAGTGGATGGATGTGGGTAGCTCATCATATGAGAATAATAAGTTTTTTGAGGGGAGAAAGGTTTCCTGTCCTCAGATTCATGGAAGGTTTGTATTTCAGTCTGCATTTCTTAGAAATGGATACGCTTCAGTGAAATGTTTTCAGATTGAGATCCACGTCCTTCTAAAAAAATCTCACTGGTTTCCGAAGAAAACTCTTGGAAAACATTATAAGAGATATGTCAGCAACTGAGAGAAATTAATTGTATAAAAACCAGCAAATGGTAGGTGTCATGTCATGTGCTTCCTGTTCTGTCTGTCCACCAGACTGTTGTGGAATGTGCCATCATGTAGCTGGACCAGCCTTTGATCAGTGAGTTGTGAAGAAAGTGTGCTTGGGAGTACAAAAAGTATATGGACTTTTTCATGTTTGGATCACTTAGAAAAAGTTTCCTAAGGTTAAATAGCAGCATAGCTGAAACATAATTTTTTTGTTGTTGTTGTTTTTTTTAATCAGCTGCAGTTGTATTTTGTCATTAGTACGGAAAATATAGAAGTATTAGCTAGACTGTGGAGGAATCTAATGTACAAAACAGGTAGTTTTGGTGGACTAGTCCTGTTGAAAGAGAACTTCTGTTAACAGGAAGATAGGACAGAACTTAAACAGACTCAGGTTTAACTTATTTTTTGGGGAGGATAATGCCTCTGTAATAATCATAGAATCTTTGCCATGGTAGTGAAAGTTAATTTTTTCAAGGTTTTCAAGATTTTTGGAGAGGCAACCAAAACACCAGAGTGATGCTTATTAATATAAGTGCAGGTTAAGTACCTTTAGATACTATTTTTTCCTATTTAATTATATAAATCATTGTTGCGAATTTATAAATACTTATATAGAAGTCAATCACAGTTATTTAATTTCTGTTGTACTACTGTTGGTTGTATTATCTTGGTGTATAATTTTCTTTGTCAGTGGAGAAACTCTTCATTAAAGACACTGATATTCCACCTTTGCATTTTCAGGTAAGAAGAATCAGCGTGTTTTCACTTTTCTCTAGTCTGTGGAAGCCTGCAGTTTAAGACTGAATGCTTTTTCCGAAAATTGATTTATGTGCTTAAGCATTTTTTTTCAGTAAATTCACCCATCTTCTTCTAGCATCACCTCGTTTTCTGCAGCAAAGATGAGCAGAGGAAACTAAGTTCTGGAATTAACATGCTCATTTAGTTCCCCTCTCTTCTCCCAGATTAAATCAGCCTCTGGACTGTGGCCAGAATTTACTTTCATCACGGGCCAGTAAGACTTCAGGCCTAATCTAGGCTCAGTGGGTGTCTACAGGCGACAAACGCATATTAGTTTTGCTCTTTTAGGTAGGGAGAGGGAATAGAAGAGACAACAGATTATCACTTATTGGAAAAGACACCTCTTTACAGCACCTCTTTAACAGCTATTAAAGCTGAATTTAAGCATGGTAAATCAAGGAAGTCTATACAAGAAGGTCACTGTCTTCAAACATGAGAAGGAGACATTCCAGGTTGTTCTTATTATTTTAAAGTGTTTCACATCTCTTCAGGCAGCACAAGGACCCTTTTACTGATTGCTTTGCTTATGTCCCTTGAGTGAAAGTGGTCTATTGGAGTGCTTTTATTCAGGACCTGGGAAATGATATCTCAGACGCCTCAGCTCCACAGGTCCCTCAAATTATCCATAGTTCAGCCCTACTCTTTCTGTTACCTCCCTTTTCCCTTGCCCATGAGATGGCTACTTGTCATGGGTTTTGTATCTAAACCAAGACACTACTTTGTGTCCAGCAATTTTTGCCTATATCTTTTCTCTGTCTTCTGTCAATTTTGAGAAAAACATGAGTAGCTGTTTCATTTCTTTCAAGCTTGTACCTGGAAAGAGAAGGTTGGCATAATAATTAGCTAGGATTTTTTTCTAGGAAGGAAATTTTAAAACAGTGGAACTTAAACATCTTCTTTTAAAATAAAATTTAAAAAGTAGTGCAGTCCATTGCAGAAATTTCAGTTTTAGGATAAAAACTACTAAGAAGTAATTAAAGTTTTAGGAAAAAAGAGAGTTTACAACAGATAAGAAGTGGTGCTGTTTGGGCTCATGTTCTATTTCATGTTCTAATTCTCACTAAATTATCTTGTGTACTTCAAAGCAAGCCCTAACAATCTCCAGTGAAGAAATTGTGGTTTTTTGCTCACCTGTCCCCAGAACCTGTCTCCTGGTTTCTAACCTAAATCCTTGAGGCTGCAAATTGTCTTGATTTCACCTTGTTCATATAGCAGAAATTAAAATAGACACTCTCTTGCCTTCTTTATAGCAACACTTTATACATTGGACAAATGCTTATCTATGTCTTTTTTTATGTTTAAACCTGGTTATGCATATTTTTTTTAAGACTCATGTTTCCTGTTTGCTATCAGAGCTGTCAGGTCATCATAGACCTTTCAGTGGTGCCCAAAGTTGGACAAGGACCTTGGCATTTAATCAGGGGAGTAATTATTTCCAGTTCTCATAAGCATCTAGTAGAACAAATAATCCACCCAGATACCCCACTATGATAACTTAGTAAAATTTGTTGGGTTTTTAAATCTTAAGCATTTACAGCCTACCTTCTAGCTTCTGCAACAGCCAGAATTACTCTTCGAGCAGACAGTTTTTCAGTTTGTTCTGACTCCACCTAACTTACCTTCTTGCTTATGTTCCCAATTCCTGTTTTGGGAGAGAAGATCAGAAGCTGTGCTACTAACGATATGTAGCATGACTGCCATTCAGACATGCGCTCTACCTTCTGACAGCCCCATAACCCTGCGAAGAGGTGGCTTCTGCTCCTCTCACCTTGTGCGCATACACATGGTCCTGCCTTGTGAGGACATATCCTTTGTATGAAATGGGAATCTAGGGACACTGCCCTCATCTAATGGGCACTTAGGAAAGAATCTGGTAGGATAGGGCATGACAGGACAGATAACAACCTGAAAATAACTTAAAAGTTTTATAGCATTTGCTTATTCAAGCTTTTGGTGGTATTCCTTAGTTCAAAATACAGGTTACAGATAGTTTTTAAAAGCTGACTAAGAAATCTACTGTTTGAGAAAGCAACTTCTGACTCTTTATTCTTATGTTTGTTTTCTTTCCCACTTAACTAAGGACCTTAATTTTTATATTTTCTTTAAATGTACGGTTTATAGAAAACATGTTTTTACTGTCTTTTTGTATCCATGCTGACTCTAACTTACTGTGTGCTTTGGCCTTTCTGATTTTACCCATATGTTTTTATATAATTCCTCTACACTATGACTAATGATTCATCAAAAGCCCTTATTTCTGAATGTTAAAAAGAATATTCCTTTTATATTTCCTGGTTTTAAAGAGGCCCCTTACATAGCTGCATTGGTCCCATGCTGTGCTTCTTGTTTCTTCCATTTTGGGGCAAATTCTGTCTTCTTTTTGTTCAAGATTTTCACTACCAGGCACTTAGCAGTATCCTTAGAATGTTGTTGTATGTGTTTCTGAATACAACATTCCTTATTGTATCTGTTTTGGAGGTCAGTTTGAGGTTTGGGTTATTTTTTTTTTTAAATTTCAAGAAAAATTTAAAATATCTGTCTGTCTTGGTTTTTTGCCTCCACAGAATAAAGAATTTGTCATTTTATGACCACTAGTTTGACTTCTGTTTCTTGACTTGTTTGTCTCTCTTTTACTCAGATTTAAGTCAACCTCATCTAAGAAATCTCCTCAAAATTTATGTTGGATTATCTGTATGTTCTTTTCTGATTGTTTTCCTCCTCACCCATGGATTTCTCTGTGAAGACCCCACACTATCATCTCTTTTATTCTGGATGCTGCTTCTAGTTTCTTAAGGGATAAGCATAATGCATTCCAGTCTCTGATAAGTGATCTGTAGCAGATTTTCAAGAACATGTGATTGACCTCACTCTTTTCACACTTCATATTTGCTCAGAGATACTCAGTGATCTACTTCTCAGCTCATCCTGAATTTTAGAGCAAGTGTGTATGTTCTTGATGAACAATATAAGACCTTTTCCATTTTTCTTCAACCCTGTACCATTTCACCAGCAAGTTGATTTCACCCTTCCACACCAGTTCCACTTTTGTGATTTATCCTCAGTCTTTGTGAGGTAGATTTAGAATCTATCTAAAGGTAGCATTAATTTCTCTTGATTCTAAAGAGTTTAATGTTCTTCCTGTGTATTCTCCTTATTTCTGATGTTTCTGTATAAACATCTCAAATGTTTAGCATGTTGCTCTGTTACTCTCCTAGTTGTCCCTCCTGTAATTCTCAGACAATATTTTGTGTGAAGAATCTAGTTGTTTTTGATGCTCTGTAGGGGTCCTTCATAGGAACAATTTTCATGAAGTAGCTTTGCCAAAACTAGGGTCTCCTTAGAATATGTCCCATTCATTATTCAAAAATGGAGGTGTGCAGCATCATTAGATTTGAAATTAACACCTACAAATCTGGAGCGAATTCTAGCTAATTTTTTTAATGTTAGTTTAGTTATTGTTGAGGAATCCAGCCGCTTAATTTAGCATAAGTCAGCACAGAGGCAGAAGATGGAGCTTTGATAGTTAGTTATTTTGGTGATTATTGGCTCTTAAATGTCTGCTGTGGCTCAGATTTGTATTCTGTGATGAGTTTTCAGTTACCATATTATGATTAACAGTTTTCTGGGATATGATTTTAAATGTTCCCATGAAATGCCTATGGTGACTTGCCAGTCAAGGAGAATCAGCTAAGCCAGAGCAGCATAGGTGGAGCTGCAGTGGGCGTAGCTTCCCTTCTGGGCAGAAGATAGAACACTTTCAGGGGAGAAACAATAATACGCCTACTGTTTTCTGCTGACTCAAAGTTCTTTTGTGGCCTATTTGTAACTGAATATTGGAAAGCAAAGCTGATTTTTTTTTTTTTAATACCACTTTTTTTCTCTCCCCTGATGTACTCTTTGGAGGGAGGTTGCTTGGCAGTGCAAGTTAAAAGTCCTGTGTTCAGGTAGGGATGGATGGAAGAATGGAAGCTAACAAGGGAAGTGGTAGAAATCCAAAAGACTTAACTACATGAAAATAATACTTCTGCCAAAGGGCAGTTTTATCGTTTCTGTTCATAATAGCAGACTTTAAGTCTTACTCATGTGGATGGATCTGTATGGAACCTGGAAGTGATTACTTAAATGGGAACATAAAAGGACTATATTTGTGCGCCTTTTTTTTTTTTTTTTTTTTTTTTTTTTTTTTTTTTTTTTTTTGGTGAGAAAGAAATGGAAACTTTGCAATATTTATAGTAGCTCCTGCCTAGTGGTCTTGTCATCAGCCTAAGCCTTTTAGCTTTCTTCTCCTCTTTCTTTCTTTTCTTTCTTTCTTGAAGATTTATAAAAATAGGTATTTAAGGATAAATATCTATATGGAGTAGCTGTATGAACACAGCTGTTTCTCTGGCCTGCTTATTTATTTCATTATAATAAACCTAGTTTTAAGGTTTTTTACCTTGGGGTTTTTTTTTTTGTTGTTGTTGTTGTGTTTTTTTTTTTGTTTTTTTTTTTTTGTTTTTTTTTTTTTGTGTGTGTGTGTGTGTGTGTGTGTGTTTTTTTTGATTGTGGCTGATTGTGATTTTTTTTTTTTTTAATAAGGTTTACTAACACCTTACGTCATTTTCTATATGAGTGATTCTGTGTTAGTGTCAGGGTAAATAGGGATGCACCTTTGTGGCTGTCAAGAAAACTCAGGATGTCTGACTTGATTTTCAAAACATGTGATACTTACCAAAATTTGGTTGTATATGGTTTTCCTCTTCCTGCTATACTTTCATGGGGATCATGCATACCTGTATTTCTATGCTCAGAAATTCCTTCTGAAATATGAGTGCCTTCTCTTAAACACCATCATGTACCATTTTTGGGATGAATTCTGGGATGAATGAGCCCAAAATTTTATCTGCTGACAGGACTTGTACAGGAGTCAGTGATACATTATTTTTCTTCTGTGTTCTTTACATCTCCAGAGAAAAATATTCCCACTTCTCTTCCTTGATTTCTGAGCTGTATCATTTTACCTCTTTTTAGAGCAGTTTTATGAGCAGTTTAGGGGATTTTACAAAGAGGAAATTAATGCAGGGTAATGTAAACAATGTGACGAGAAAAATAAAAATGTGAATGTGAAGCTTTATTAAAGGCATATAGCTGCAATATGTAGTGTGTGTGGTAGACTGAAGCCTCAATTTACAGAAAAGGTTCTTGGCTCTTCCAATGCAATTGGAAAAGCTTGCTGTGCTTGTGGTTTCTTGTTCAACCATTGGAGCCAGGAATCAGACCAAAGAGGGTGGTGGGGGAGATGTTTTGTTGTTTTGTTTTGTTTTTTTTTCACTAAAAATTGCTTGATATTTTATTACATTCAAGTTTTCAGTGTTACTGTTCCATATTTGAATCACTATGGGCTTTGAGATATGCCTTGCTTGTGAGGAGTAAGGGTATCGCCAGGATCCTGCACAGTGGGTTTTCTGTATCTGTATTTTAATGTATTTTTTGACTCGTTGCTCGGGATTTAGTTATAAGGTTTTCCTCTCATACTGAAACAGAAGTTAATCTAGTTTTCACTTCAGATCACACAAAGATACCTCACCTCCTCTAGTTTTAGTGAAGTGCTGTAAAGGATATAGCAGTAGTTGTGTGGTTTTCTTTAATACACACTTCTTTTGTTTGAGAACATGATATTTGTGACTATTTCATTTGCGAAAGCAAACAGATATGGGTTCTGTAATTACACTATCACAATTGCATTGACCATATACCCACGTCTTGAATTTTGTAGTGTTTTCTAGTGTTTTCTGTCTGAAAGATAATTTTCATTCCACGTTTCACTCTTTAAAGATATGTGAAGTTGTGTTGTTTATTTTAGGCTGAGAATATCTGAGAGGCATCAAATAAAGGAGCCTGTTAGGAATACCATCTTCTACCAAGCAGGAGATGAGTCTTCACACATCTGGCAATAGAGGTTGCAACCTCTGCTGAAAACTGTCACCAAGGGATGTTGGGAATGTTGTTTGCGAAAATGTAGTTTCAAGTGAGGCCTTGGTCAAGGTTGTGGATGAGAAATCCCTTGAGGGTTACTGAGAATGCATCCACCTCAGGAAGTTTCTGAGACTGAAAAGAGTTTGAAGGTGGAAGACTTAAAGAGAAGTGTCATATATGAACCTTATTTTGACTATTTTTAGACACAGGGCTAAGTGTTCGTTTGATCTAATATAATGTGGCCAGTTGTATGCTTTCATTCTTTGTTAACAATTTTGTTCCATAGATATAAACTGGAATAAGTTTTAGCTTTTGTTCCAGGTCTGCACCTGGAGGGGTCTCTAGAATTTCCGGAAGCTGTTAAACAAGAAAGCACATTTATGCTCAGAAGCTTTTCAGCAGCAGGCAGCTAATAGATGTGAGAATGTCCTGGAGACATCATGATAAAGTGTCTTTTATTTTTTAATACTCCTTTCAAAATAACTGCCATGGAACACTGAGGGAGAGAGGGTATTCTAGGACGTGGATCCTTTGTTTGATGTGACCCGGCCTTTCTTATCAGAGTGTACCTGGGCAGTGTCTCAGTAGGGGTAATTGCATGAGTTTCAAGTGGGTTCAGCAATGCATGTTCTTTACAGTCCATAGTACAAACCCCTGATTTTCTAAAGAACATCTTCAGATAAGTTTTAGGTTCTTCCACAAAAAAAGATGAGTCTGTCAGAAACTGCATGTTGTGTACCAGAGTGATGAGTGTTGGGGTGCAAAATTTGATGGAGCAAGTGCTTTCAGAAAGAGAGCAGTTCATGTTGCAGTGTAAAAATTCATGCCTTACATTGGATGAATTTCACTTCCTGATGAAAAAATATCTGTGTGTGTGCAGTTACCACCTGCCTTCCAAGTGAAAGAAGCTGCACTATTATCTAGTGATACTCTTTTTGTAGTGGTAAATCTGTTACTCTTCACTGTAAATAATTAATCTGTTAACACCAATCACAAATGCTTATGCATGGGCTGAAGGAGCAGAGCATTCTAGCAAGAAGAAAGAGCATTTATTTGTATTCCTGGTGAAAGTACTACTTCTTTCCCCTAAACATGGAGGCCTGTCTCACAACCAGCCTCAAAAATGGTTGTCTATGGAACAACATTTGCAAAAGAGAAAAGTGATGTTTCTCTGCCCTTATCATCTTTATTATTGAGCAACAGAGTCTGGAATGTTATTAACTTCTTATTGATCTCTTTCTTTCTTTTTCCCCCACCAAAATTGCTTTATGGTTCTTTCATTGCATCATCCCTTGTTCATCATCAAAAAACCCTTCTGAACATTCTGAATATTAAGTCTTTGCTCCAAGTCAGGATATAAGAGCCATGACCCTCAACATAAGGCAAAATACAGTAAGAGAGCAGTATTTACTTTGCAATACTTGCCACAACTCAGTAGTGAGAAATCAGCAACACAGGAAGAGAAGAATGGCTCCTGAGTATCTCTTATTTTTAACGTGTCTAAAACAGTGTCCCATTCCCCTGTCTTTATTAGAGAGCTCTTGGAGTTCGTATAATGTGGAGGTTTCACAGCGCTGCACTTCTGGCAGAGGAATTCTCTGTGTACCTAGAGTTCCTGTAGGTGATGATGTGAAGTAACCCTAGTTGAAATGGTGATGTGTGTTCTGTGGTAAACATCCAGTCTATGTCCTTGGTACTTAACAGGAATGGCCTGACAACTGAAAGTAGGGTAATTTTCTGCTTTGTCACTCAGGTCAATAATGCCTTGCACATTTTGGTTCAGATGCGTATGTTTTCCTAGTTACCAAAGCAATGCAAGTAGAATTAGCTGCTGTATAGTACAGTTCCTATGATAACCTCTTATACCATGCTGAGGGATTTACATCTCTATTTTCACAAATGGATCTCCAGTTTCAGATGCTATGAATTTTTTCTGCTTTAAAAATATTTTCCGTGGGAGCAGTGCCTTCAACATTGTCTTTGCTTTTGTTCTTTTTTGAATATACAGAAAAGCTCTTTTATTTAAAACCCTACTTTCGTACAGTTGTATCCCTTCTGTGCTGAAACACTAGTTTCTTTCTGAATAGGCAAGCCTTTGAATGGGTGGTTTTGGTGTTTTTAAATATGAAATGTTTAAACCCTAGAAATTAAGTTGTAGCATTAAGTGAATTCAAAACCAGATACTGCTTTTAATATAATTAGAATAGTTTGGGTTAGGAGGGAACTTAAAGATCATCTAATTCTAATTCTGCTGTTGGCAGGGATTCATTGTGTTAAAGCAGGTGACTTGAAGCCCCAACCTCACCTTGAACTTCCAGAGAGCAGGCATCCACAGATATTGTTCCAGTATCTCATCATCCCCTTAGAGAAAATTTATTCCTAATATATGGTGTAAACCTACTCTCTTTCAGTGTAGTGCATATTATAGGATAAGAACTTCAGCTTATTTATGATAAGTTCTCAGTTACATGATAAATGGCAGTCTGATAAATCAAACTAGAAGGCACAAACTTACAGCTTGTCAGAAGAAAGTCCTCACTTGAACATGGTAGTATATTGTAAAATTCTGGGTTATAAAATTACATAGGTGCTGAAAAATAGAGACTCTCCTTTCTGGATAAATCCAAGGCTACTACAAGACACTAAGCTAGACACACCATGGCTATGAAGACTGTCAAAGAAATTGGCTGCTCACAGTTTCCTTGTGAAATCGTATAAATCAGTGTCATGGGATAATGTGGTACTCACTGTTTCTCCAAAGGCATACTTAATTCTTTAATTGTGATAAAAGTCACAGAAATTACAATAAAATCTAATTTAGCCTTAAGTTTAAGTCAGTAAAAGATAGCATTGAATTCTGTCAAAAATATTTATTTGAAAATGGACTTCTGTATTGAAAATCTGTGCTTTGTAAAATACTGTTATATATGCTTGTCTTATGTTGTGTGTGCACTTGCACACACACTCCCATACCTCTGCCATCTTCTTACCTGCAGACACAACAGCACAGACCCCCTGGTGCTTTCGCATTTGCACACACACATTTGCACTTTCCTGTGATACCCACACCTGAACATGCACACTTAATTCCTAGGTGCTGCACTGCACACCCCTGGCTGGACTCAGGCGCTGCATACTTCCTCTCACTCACTACATATACATGAGTTACACATCTGTGCTCACCAACCCCCTCACACACTCACACAAATCCACAAATAATTTCACAGTCTCAACTACAAACACATAGCTTTGCATCTCTCCACTGACACATGAACGTCCACGCAGCACTACAGGCATGTATATCCCTGTACCCACGCATACTTGCACACACACATCTACAAACAGCCACCCGCCTATGCTTCCTGCTACACATAAACACACTCTACCTGCCCAGCTGTGTGAATTCAAAAAAAACCCAACCAAAATGTGTGAGCATCCTACCACACACATATGTGTGTGTGCAAATGCAGACACACAAACATATATGAGTTCTGTGAGTTGGGCATGGATTTAGACAAACATAGGCTTTACATTTCATATGCTGTCAAAAACAGTGTGTTACACTACAGCTGTGTCTGTATAACCCATTGCCCATATAACCCCTATAATATTTGATGCAGCTTTTACTTATAACCAAGTACTCAATAATATTTGGTGGGCATTAAGGAAAAAACCCATCTTCTGTCTTGGTTTTGGGGGACAGTTTGAGCTCAAAACAAGAGTATTTGTGTTCTTCACCAGTGTGAGGGGACAAGTCTGTGATTACAGGCCTGCAAAGCACAGCCTTAGGTGATGCCATACAAAACCACCTCAGGCAGCCCTGATGGTTGTGGGCTGCAGAAGCCTTTCAGCTGCTTTCCCTGCCTTCTCCCAAAGTGAGTGATGCTGTGCTGGGTGATTTTTGTACTGGCCACTGTGTTGTGTAATCTCATAAGCATGTCTTTGATCACCCAATGAACTAAAGTACTGAATTGAAATGTTCTCTGTGCTGTGGAGGAAATCACAAACATTTTTCTGTAAAGGTTGGAGCAGAGCCGTGCTTAAATCCTTTCTGATAAGAGACTGCAATCAAGAGTCCTCATCATCACACATTAAGAGACAGACAAAATTTTACACTCAACATTAGAAAAAAGAGAACAGCATACAGTGAAATTACCTAGCCAAGGGATTTCAGTAAAATTTTAATGGTTATCTTTGAATAAGTTATTTTTTCTTACATTACAGAAAAATGTAGTTCAGCTTTCCAGAGAACTGTGCAATTTAAAAGATAAGTATTTATATTTGAACACAAGTCCAAAAATTTTCCCTACTCCTTCACAGGTGCAAATCAAGACTGGAAGACAGTGATCCTTACCTTTTCTTGCCTTCTTTACAAGATAAGCAGAATAAAAAGCCCATGTATTCTGAATGTCCTGAATGCTGTAGCTTCCTTCTCTCAGTTCTCTGTAGCTCAGCCACCTATTTTAGAGGAGAAAGAGGAATTAAAGTGTTTCTTCAGCTCTTAGTGTTTTACAGATAGTAGTTGCCTTTCAGGAGTCAAGCCCATAACTCACTGCAGGCTTTTCATTAAGAAAATGAAAAGAACATGGAAAACTCAAGAAATATCCAAGGCATGTTCACATAAGGAGTGTCCATGTGAGGAGGATGAAGGGAGTTTTCAGTTAAGAAATCTACATTTTTTCAAGCAAAGAACTGGTTTTTGTAAAACAGATATAACTCAAAAAGCAACCTTTCTTCAATACTTTCTGTGCAGTTATGTGTGACTTTTACCAGCAACACAATTGCTTTCTTCAGGATTGCTTATGCTCTTAATTTTTGCTGGGATATTGGAAGTTATCAATATACTGTAAAATTTACCATCTATTGTTATGGTGTGCAGAAATAACCATTTTGTGTGCATTCGTTCTCTTTTGCTGCTGTTATTTTCTTGCTGCTAGATTCTGGACCTCTTTATGTTATAAAGATATAAACATGAATGTAATTAAAAGTACAAAAATTTATTGGAAGAATTTAGGTCCCAATTCTTCAAACAGTTGCTTTGTTTGCTTTGCATTATGAACAGATACTGCCGGAGAAAGGCCTCATTATGGAGAGTGAACTGTGAATTATAATAAGCAATTTATAGTTAAAAAGAAGTTATTTAAATCCAGTTCTAAAAATTATTCTTCCTTTCAGTTCCTGTCTTGTTCTGTCACCAAAATAAGAAAACTGCTTATGACTATGAACTTTATTTCTAAAGCCAAAATGTGACTGAGATTTTTATTCAAGTCTTTTGCTTGTCTTTCAAAAAATAATTTTCTTGGTCCCAAATTGTCATGTATTTGATGATTTGCAAGGAAAGAAAAAAAAAATGAGATTAGGAAACAGTACTTGTATTCTTTCCCACCCTAATTTGCTTGAAGCTGTATATATATTAGAGGGACTTCTTTCTAAATTTTTGTGTTTGTTTTTTGGAGACCTGATTATATATGGAATATCTACTTCAGGGACCTGGAAAACCTGGAGAACAGATATTGGGGGAAGACTAAATAATTAAATAATCATTTTTTTGTTAAATTTTCTCTGTAAGTTTGTGTATTGTGAAATAGTTGAAGTGCTCTTTAAAGACATACAAATTCAAATTATTTAAATGATTTGAATATTCAAATGGTTTACCATTGTTATGAACGAATCTTGAGCTGGTTCTCATTTTAAATTTGTGAAATGATACCCCATACAAGCATCAGTCTCAAGAAGAGTTTTACTTTTCTTTTTTCCAGACATCAGCACTTCAGAACTCTGCAGAAAGAACTCAGTTGCTGTAGTACAAATAATAATCTTGTGTAGGAAAATGTCTTTTCCATGAAATTCCTTATCTTTTATGTCACCTAGGATTTAGGAAATCTGGTTCTGTAAGGAAAGCAAAAATCATCTTTTCTTTCAGTGCTTTTTTACACTGTGTTCAGGGGATTCATTGGTGATTCCATCTGCTCTGAAATTGTCTTTGACATCTCCCAGTGTCACAGTTTAACAGTGAGACTCTGTGACTGGAGAGATTATTGAGGAGGGTCAGGTTATATGAATTTGGCATAAGCCTTGCTGAAGTCAGTAGCCAAGTGTCAATATACAGTATCCAAAATGTAGAATGCATTTCTCCATCTTATGCTTCCACTTAAGTTCACGGATACAAATGCATGTCACCATAGAAAGGCACCAGCCAGCATTGACGACATATTAGATGCCCAAAAGGTGCACTGCGTCTTTTTGTCTCATCATAGTCCTACAGGTAAAGTTAATATGAATTGTGTCAAGTGGTGTACATGGTCCTTCCTTCATATTTCTTTGCTCCTTCCATCCTTCTTTCTGTTTTCACTTTTCTTTTTTATGGTAAGATGCTGTTATAAGGGAAGGTTTTGAGAAAGAGTATTTATGTCTGACCTGTATGATCTGCTGTGACTCAGAGTTTTAGAAGTAGCATTTAATATTTGACAAATGATATGATGAATTTCTGTTGTGTGTTAATCTCTCTATTGAGTGTAGGTCAGAACTTTAAATTCATCTCCAAATGAATAAACAGCCAGTGAAGCTCAAGTTGCTTTGATCTTGTAGGCGTTCTTGCTGATTCATGAATATGGTTCATGAGTTTCACTGGTGAACCTGGCATATAACCTCAGCTGAACACAGTTAAAGAATACATAATAGAAATGAAATGTAAGTTAATTTTAGAGGCAGTTTATTCGTTTCAGAGCCAAGGTAAATTTTTTTCCCTGTCAGAAAAGAAATAGAAAATGCATCTTTGTTTTCTGCAGTTTGTGTGTGTCATATAGCAAGACTTAACAAGAGTTTAATCAGTAAATCACAGATTCATTTAGGTTGGAAAAACACTTTAAGATCACTGAGTACAATTGTAAACCTAACAAACATTCACGTGTCCCTAAGAGCCGCCTCTATTGCATGTCTTTTAAATTCCTCCATGGATGGTGACCACTGCACTGCCAGTTGCAGTGCCTGTCAACCCTTTTAGGGAGGAAATGTTCTCTAATATCCAATCTAAGGCTCCCCTGGTGCAATTTAAAGCCCTTTGCTCTCATTCTGTCACTTGTTACCAGGAAGGAAAGACCAGGTCCCACTTGTCTACATCCTCCTTTCAGGCAGTTGTAGAGACCCAAAAAGCCACCCCTCAGTCTCCATTTCGCCCGGCTAAACAACCCCAGCTTCTCAGATGCTCCTCATAGGATTTGTGCTCCAGACCCTTCACCAGCTTTGTTGCTTTTTTGGACACACTCTAGCACCTCTCAAATGAACATTTACCAGGCACTACCTTGGTAAATTTATTGAACGTTTTTTCCTTCCAAGCAGTTATTTTTCTATTTTTTTTCCTAGGCTTTGAGTAGCTGCTCTTAGGCTAATGTTTATGGACTCTATTATATAGACTGTTTACAGTGGATACTGGGTTGATGACTGAATTATAGACCTTAGCATCATCTGGATATTCCTCATACCAAGCAAAAATTCTCACCTTGGGTATATTTCCACACTCATTAAACACAGAAATGATAAACTGCTGTCATAAAATGACACATCTGAGCAACCTTCAGCTGGGAGGAATACATGAATGTGATGACTCCTCTGTGTAATATAGGCCTTAAAACAAAATATGTATATATATATGTTGTTACAGAAGTTGTTTTCATGCAAAAATGGTTGTTTCATGCACTCTTGGGAAGTCTTTTAGAAGTACAGCAATATCCTGACACAATTGCTTGCTGCAGAAATCAGAGTAGAACTGTGTAGGTGGGGATGTCAATGCTTGACTGGAACAACCAGCAGGTTCTTACAGATATCAGTAAGAAGCTGAGATTAAGAATGTAGGACGCCTGTAACCAAAGCTTTCTGTAGTGAGTCTGGCTTTACTTAAGTTGCCTGTGGTCAAAATGTGAGAAGATCTGGAGCAGTATAGCAAACCTAGTCACATTAATGTCAATAGCATCTAATAAAAATAAACTAAAAATCCCCATGTTTCCCAAGGCTCTGTTCAAATACTTTTGAAACATTTGATTATTTTCCTAGTTAATTTCTAAATATTTCTATTTGGTAGCATTGTTAGTATGGTCATCAGATCAGATTACCACTGTTTCCTGAATGGAGCTTCTGACATCTCTTATGGCTAATCTACTGCCCTTTTCAGTGGTCTAAAATGCGGCCTTATTTTCTTCTTTCAATCCTTGACTCTTCACAGTCCTTGCTCAGTTTTGTCTTTAAGTCTTTCCTGATGCTCCTCTGTAAATAGAGAGATATGCATTGTTATATTATCGCTTTACAAGGTGCTGAATTTTAAGATTATAGAGCTCCAACCTTCTTCTGAGTCCATTAAGAGTCTTTTAAAAATAGATCAATGATTCGCTTCACCTTAAATGCTCTTCAAACACTAGAGATACTATCTTTTTTTTCTGCCTTTAGTGTCTCTGAAATGTGTTATATTACTGCTGTGGTGGTTTTCTTTCCTACACAAGTATACCTTCTGATACATTTTTGTGCCCGTGATTGAAAAAGTCTCATTTGACTTTGCCTAGTAATTCTATATGTAAACCCTCTAGAAACACATAGTTAATGTATTAATTCCTTTGACAGTTGAATCTCCTTTGGATGTCTACATCTTCATTTCTCAGAAGATACTTTTGTAGTCTATCTGTTGTCTGCTATTAAATCCTAAATTCCTTAGATTAATACTGTAGTATGCCTTCCTTTTAGTCTTTATGCCCAAGTCTAATTTTTCCCAGTTCTCATTTGAAATAAAAAGCCTTGTGTTGCAAACAATTAAAAAATTCTAGTGACAACTGAGGCAAGATACTGTCAGATGTGTGTCAGAGGGCTTGATTTGAAGAATGTCCTTCTTCTAGATGAGAGTGGCTACCCAGGAGTAGTCTGCAAGTTGAATAATGCAGAAGGGCTTGGAAGTAAACTGTTTAACCTAAACAAAGGCCTCCAAGTACCAGTTTGAGAAGGCTGGTGTGTGTTTGAATTGCATGTTAGACATTCATCTCCCAAGTGTCTGTTATGTCTTTGTGTTACTTCAAGAATTTATTGTTTTTGGTTTTTTTTTTTTTTTTGTTTTTTTTTTTTTTGTTTGTTTTTTTTTTTCTTTCTGATGCTATATCTTTGTAAACACAGTTGCTCTAAATCAGGGGAATTCTGTCACTTGACACAGGTTTGACATAAAGATGTTCTGATCCCTTTGATTTAATTCATCTCTGGACTACTTCTGATAGTGTTCTCAGTTCTGAATAAATTGTTAATCAGGCATGCTTTCACTTATCTTTCTGTAGCTGTTCTGAACTGTAGGAAGTATTTTTTTCCAGGGGTAGACTTGGACATCTGCTTCGTCTGTGGCCAGTCATATGTAGAGACCTGAAGAGCTGTGAGAATGGAAAGCTCACTCTGTCCTGCTTTCCCCACTGAAGACAATGGAAATTGCTGAAAGGTCCCTAATTATGCTTGTCTGCTTGGTTTATTTTATTTTATTTTATTTATTTTGTTTGTTTGTTTGTTTGTTTGTTTGCTTAGACTGTGAAGGTAAGCCTTGCTCTCCTGGAATTATTTTAGGAGTCGATCCTGGTATATAAAAGGCTCAGTGATAAATTGTTTTTGTGATAGATAGTTATTGACACATTTAGATACAAATCTTGTTTTTCTTCTTTGTAGAAGTTTATTTGAGCTGTTTCCCCCTCCTCTGCTATTCTTGCTTAGACATAGCTGTGCATATTTTCCAAGCTGTATTGTTAATGATTATTTCTGCTATCCATCACTCTTCTTGCAAGCTTTCTGGCAGTTGTGCCCAAAATAATTCTGCTTCAGAAGGTCTGTCTAATAAAAATGGGTCCAGACTCTTAGGATGTTGAGTCCTGTTAACTAGGATTAAAGATGTTCTTGGATGGGTGGGGGTGGTAGGTTGAACACAAATATGTCACAGACTGTAAATAGGGGACAGCAGTGGTGCAAAACCACTCCTGGGGGGCCCATGGGTAGGCCACATGGAGCAGAACACCCCCAAAAGACTGCAGCCCACAGAGGGACCAGAACAATCCATGATGAGGCAGGGGCACTGAGGCACAGAAGGGCAGAAACAATAATGGGAAACTGAAACAAACTCTTCAGCATCTGGCAGCAGAGATTCTAAGAACAAAGAAGCAGACTAAATCTGTCATGTGCACCCCTTCAACCTCTTATACTGCCTTTTGCTTCACTAGATCCATGTGAATGGGTTGAACTTAATCTCTGGTGAAAGATGAGACTGCGGAAGGAAGAAGTTATTTCTTTATGTAAATGTAGTAGTTTATGTTGTTTTTCCAGTGTTCAAGTCAGTGATCAGAGATTTGTGTTGCAAGGCAATAAATTAATTAAAGTACAATTCCTCAACTGCAGACAGTTTTGCCTGTAACAGAATTTTATTCTGAAGAAACACAGTGTATTTTTTTCCTCCAAGTGAAGAAGTCAGTGTACAGGTAGAATAATAAATGAGGTGTGGCAGTGTAGCACAATGTCTTTTTTATTCTAGCTGATGATTACATAAAACTTTCAAGCAGGGAATTACAACTTTAACACTTTGTCTTATATTAGATTTTCTTTATAATTCCTCAAACCTGGACAATTCCTATGAATGCATTTAAAGTGTGTAGCGTAATATTGAGGTGTTTTGCTTTCGGGTGCAGGACAAGGGCATAGTTTAATTTTAGTATTCACTCTTAGTTAGCAGTGTTCCACTCTTTGTGGCAGCATGTTCCACCACATGTCTGCCAACGGTGCTACGTGGTGCACTGCAGCAGTACTTCTTAAGTAACTCTTTTGGGAGGAACCAATTTCTTTCTCTTCATTAAAGTGCCATGGCACATTGCAATACATTTGCCCATTACAGCGCTGGTTTTGCATTGTTAATCAGGAAGACTCTTCTGCAGTAAGGTACAAGGGTTTTACTTACAAGAAAGTAAGTGACTTTGACAGAAAAAAAAGTATGTGCTAGTGTTAACGCACTATAGGAAAATTGAATCTGTTGGTGGTTTCAGTCATACTGTAGATCTGATTTTGATTTGTAAGGAAGTGTACTGAAGTACATATAAGGAGAAGAAAAGCAGAAGGATAGTAAACTGTGCCACACGTTTTTGTAACTTTCTTGTTTTTCTCTGCTCATCCTCCCAGACCAGCATGTTAGGTATGGTAAAATCTAGGACCAGCTCTTAATCATAGCACCATTAGCTGAGGCCTAAACTTAGTCTTTGAATCCTCCTTTTTTAGCCCACCCATAAACAGAGAAGTTGTTGCCAGCAGACATAAGGCAGAGCAGCATTCTTGGGTTGAGCTGGAAAAGCAATCATTTCCTGGCAGAGAACAAACTTGATCAAGTTATAAAGTGGTTTCACTTGAACAGAGCCCATGCTATCAACTTTTATTAGGGTACAGTTTATCTTGGGCCTTGTGGGAGTAAAAAAATGGAAATTTTAGGTAAACGCTTGTGCTGCATCTAAAGGTTTTGCCTTTATGAAGTATGGGACTGCGGAGAAATATTTCATTTCATTTTGAAATATCTTTCTTGTCAATTCAGAAATTGCCTCTTGACAAAAAAAAAAGTGTTAAAAATGTAGAAAATAAAGAAGAGTAAATCCATTTCAGAAGCCCACTCTTGCTTTTGATAGATGGGTTTAAGAATTATGTGATGCATTTCTCTGAAAGGTAAGCTGTGGACTTTTAGAAAGAGAAAGGGCCTGTGTACAGATTTTATTACAACACTAAAACCCATGACCTCTGTGCTCTGCAGCAGTGCTTGCTGTGGACTAGCTGAGGAAAACAGTGGTGCTTGAGATTCACAGAATCTAACCCTTTTT
Source organism: Chamaea fasciata (assembly GCF_029207755.1). Lineage (NCBI taxonomy): Eukaryota > Metazoa > Chordata > Aves > Passeriformes > Sylviidae > Chamaea > Chamaea fasciata. Next base: position 55,475,942 of record NW_027094089.1, read on the forward strand.
CTTTAGCCTCTTCAACCCCAGGCCCAAAAGTTATTAGATCCAGCTTAGGCTTTTTATCCTCAGGTGCGCTGCATAGATCTGCACCAGGAGTGCTGGAATCAGCTAGTAAACTCAGCCAGGCTGAGCTGCGACTTTTCAGAGAAGTGTTTGGTTGTCTCCAGATGACACACCCCAGAGCACCAGTGCCATAAGCATGGAGCCGAGCTGCCCAAGCTGGTCTTGCCCTGCATTAGCCCACATTCAATACACATTTAGATTTGATGTTACAGTTAAGCTGATGTAGTATTGCTCCTGCTAGAAGGGGCAGTCACATTTCCTCTGGCCCCAGCTGTTTTGCTCTGGTGCTCTTTCCAGAGCAGCGTTTTTCTAGAGTCTCAAATGAAACAGGACCCTGTGACTGGGGTGACACACCCATCACCTTCTCAGTCAGTCAAGTTCTATCTGGGGAATATTCTGCTTGGTGTGAAGCATATTGCTGGCTTCTTATTTCCTCCTTATTCTGGGATTAATCATTCTGGTTCTTTGTGGTCATACTCTGTACTGTCTCAGGAACTCCTTTTTCACAGCCAATAAGTTGTAACAGGGATCAGCTGGAAGCGAAAGAGTAGAAGTCCAAATTCTTTATGAGCAGTTGAAGCCAAGGAGAAAAAAAAACGAGTTTCCTAGCACTATAAGGAACCTTTTGCATCACTGAGCAGTTTTCTGCTGTTGAAGGCACTGTGCCATGTAGTCCCTTCCTTAAACTTATCAAAGTCAGTATGAAAACCAGCTAGTATTTTCTTGCCTCTGCTACTCCTATTGGAAAGGCTGTCCTAGGTTTTGATTGCTTTAACAGGAAGGAAACTTCACTTTTGAGCGGAAGTTTATCCACTCCTCATTTTGTCTATTTATTTTTGTGCAAGCAGTTATTTTTCATCCTGTACTTATTTGCCCTGAACTGTTCCTGAAGACCAGACATGAGTTCTCTATGGTTTTGTTTTGCTGTGGGAAATAAGCAAACCTGGTTTTGATGTATTCAGTTAGTACTGTCTCTCAATTCATTTTACTGCATCTATTCTATTTTCTGTTTCGTTCTTTAATGTATATGACATAAATTCAAGGATTTATACAGAACTTCTAGTTGTTCTGCAGTGTTGCAGTGTCTCACCTGATATGTTCCAGAATTTTATTTTACCGTTTCACATCAGTATTACCAGAGCATTTAGACCAGTCCTTAACTAGATTAAATTACGAACTCCCAATAAACTGTGAAATTTTATGTTATTCCCTAATTCATTGATCTCATGATTTTGATGCTGATTAATCAAATTCTTTTGATCTAGATCTCAAGGTCATTCTTCTTAGGCATTTTGTGGTTCCATCACTGTGCATTGTGATTAAATGATCATCAAAGTTATGATATTTCTTCCAGCTTGATCACTAAAAATATTAAGCAAGGTTGGACCAAGCATCAGTCAGTGCTGGATCTCTAATGATCTCCTGCCAGTCATTTTGACAGTTACTTATTGCCATCTATTTTTCATCTTGCTCTTGTAGTATGTCATCCATCTGATGCTGAATATAAATTTCCATATGTCAAATGTTTTACTTAAGCAAAGCTAGGATTTTGCCTATGAAATATAGTGCTTTTATTAGAAAAGGTAGCCTGGTAAAATGGATAGAATGGTTATAGATCCTGTTATAATTTGTTTTGTTTGCAATTGATTTGAATGTTAATTATTCCTTAAAAATCTGTTCTAAAGTCTTGTCTGTTAGTGAAACCCAGGCCTGGAAATTCTTTGATTACATTTTGATTACTTTTGATTGTTCACACCCTAAATCCTTGCTATGTAAGACACAGCCCTCTGAATTACTTCTTAAGCATACCTGATTGCTTTTCTCATTCATATTAGTACTTGCTTTCTCTACTTACTATTTTTTATTGCCCTACTCTTACCTGCCAGATTTACCTTCTGTTGTGTAATACCTGTAGAAATTACAGATATACCTCAGCCTTTCCTCCTTTGCTTAGTGTAAAGATCCTCTTGTCAGTCATGCCAGCCTTACTTAGAGAAGACTGTATCCCCAGGTTGAGCTGAGCCTCTTATTCTGCTTATGTTTATGTAGCATCTAGCTTTCCATGGCTGGCTTCCTGTCAACAGAAAGGTAATCCAAATCATACAAAAAAAGCAACTTCCCACCCTATAGTATCCAAGCCTCTCTAACAGGGGAATTGCAGAGCCTCTCTGTCATTCATCCTGTTCAGAAAAGAAACGGTAGGAGCACCAAAATAAATTTGATCAGAGCAAGGGCTTTGTTGTACTGTGGCACTGTCTTTGTTTTTTTCTTTAAATAGTCCTTTGAAGATTCAGCCTGCAATTTCTTGAATTGCTGTTTTCCTTTCCTCATGTCATTCAGGAAAGGAAGGAAGGTGCCTGGAATGTAGGTAATGCTGACAAAACTGCAGAGTAGACTTTCACTTTCTGTGGTAAGGTAAAAATAATAATAGAGGAGGCAGAATTTTGTAGTGCACAAGTAAGAAGCTACATACAATGAGATTTTCAGGTTTTCTAAAAAACATTGTCAGAACATGGAACAAGGAGCATAAAGGGAAGTGAAGAAGCTAACTCTGCAGGATCAGCAATGAAGCCTTTAATAGTACTTTTTAAATCCAGATTTGTCAGCAGTATGAGGTCTTTACTAGATGATTGCTCCGTCACATCATTAGGTTCATAGTGTTTGCCTTCCACATACTACAGAGAAGGTTTGCAACAAGCACAGGCATATTTTTATGGCATTGTCTACTTTGTACTGAATAATCACAAAGCCCTTTCCATAATGTTCTGTCATCTTTGGGTGGGTAAGGATATGTCATGCCTCAACTATCTGGCAGGCAAGATATTGGTGTATGCTGTGCTTGGATAAAAAATGGAAGGTTTCAGCTGGTGCAAAATGGAGTTCTTTAATTCATGGGTATCAGTCTTTTATATACGTTTGAACAAGTTGGTCATATTTTCTTTTGAACAGGCTGTGAGTTCCTGTAGTGCTGTCCTTTATTTTTTAACTTTTTAGTTTCTGGTTTGGACATCACTGGATTGGACATCTGAGTAAAGCAAGGCTTTTGATCCCACTGCTATATTTAAAATCAATATTTGTTCAAATTTACTTATAATTGTCTACTTTAAGATTGCTTGAAATTCTCTTCCTGATATTTTTTTTTTTCAAAGATTCTGTTGAGGAAGTTCGGTGTTCTTGTATGAGTGGGTAATAAACACTGACAAACACTTCCCTGAGTCACAGTGGAAGTTCAATAGTTCTCAGCAGCAGAAAGTGAAATGAAATGAATATAAAATGACAGTAATGAAATGAATATAAAAACTTATGGTAGCAGAACTAAAAATGAGTCACTCTCTTTTGGGGAGTGTGAAGTGGAGAGAGGAAATTGTCCTTGTCTAAGTGAAAGAATGCTCATAAATAAAATTCTGTTACCAATAAAATTGCTAAATTGCATGGTGTGTAGTAAAAATGTTAAGCTTTCTGTATAAGATGATACTTCATATCTTGGTTATCTTTTCTGGTGGGAAGGGTGAAGTACAGTCAATACATTCAATTATGTTGAGAACTTGGGTGGTTAAGTAGGCTCTGAGCATTGACCTTTGTTTGGAAGGCTGTGAAGGAAGGGCCAGAGAAAGAATTCTTTACGCGGGTACTGTAGCTGAGAGTTTATGAGAATCCAGATCTATATGTTGTGAAGAGTGAAAGGAAAGCAGAAAGAAACTAAAAAACAGTGATGTAAATGAAGGATACAGTGGCTAGAGAGCTCAGAAAAGAGGAGAGGAATGAGAGGCATGGCAGGAAGTGTGAACAGAGTAGCTGCCTTCCTGCCAGATGAGGGCATAAGGCAGAAAGGCCCCTGGCAACTAGCTATTTCCTAAAAGAGAATGTGAGGTGACTTTTACTTCTGACAATAAACTTTTTGTGCAACTTCAGGGCACATTTTTAACCTTAAGGCAATGTGAGAAAAGTGAAGACCTCAAAGTTCTTAGGTCTTTTTCAGACCAGGTTCTGTTTTATTTACTGAAATTAATTAAACCAGTGTGACTTACAGTTTTGGTGTCTTGTCACTGGAAAGACAATCCCTGCCAAAGGTTTACTCTATCCAACATAATCAACAGACACTTGGATCACAAATGACATATAAATGCATAGCTATTTTAATGAATCCATGGGGAATATGTTTGTTTGCTTGTTTGTTTGTTTGCTTTTGTTTGTGTTTTTGTTTGGTTTTTTTCCCCTCAAGGTTTTCATTTTGCTTTGGAGGTCACAATTATTGAAAGATGAGATTTTAATTGAACAACGTCTTTTCTCAAAGCTGGGATATTTCTAAGCTGTCTTATCAGTGATTCTGCTTGCACGAGCTGAAATGATTGGAAAATATTCTGTGGTGAGGAAGCACAGAAATTCTTACACTAACTTTACTGGTAATGAAAATATACTGACTTATTCTACTTTTAAAGATATACATTGCTTTATTTGGAATGGAGAGTAAAAATAGACCTGATTACACCAGTATCTCACTTACACCAGTGAGTGTTTGTTTGCACTTTATCACAGCACAGGACTCACTGGGCAGGCGATGATATGCATTTCCAGGCACTCCCTGGCAAGATGTACTTCACAGGAAGACTGTATAGCTTCATAGCTATATCCTTTTCTGGCAGTGCTGCTCTGTACTACAGCCACTGCTTTCTGCTGCTTATTCCACTCTCTAGAGATCGCGTCATCAACTGGTGCAACAGGCTGTGCAGCCGTGAACTGGTTTGGAAGCCTGATTTGGATTAAAAATAACTTTTTAATCTTTTGATGTGTTATTTTTAGCCTGGCTAGTCACTTGACCTAAGTCACAGCATGGCTGGATAAACTGATACCCTGCTGCCATAGTCATACTGAGAAAGTGGTCAGGACAGGGGAGATAAAGACAGATTTAAGACAGCATTGTTTCAGAAGGAAAGGTCTCTGGATGTTCCTGAGAGGGGCTGGGCTGGCAACCAGACTGCACAGAAGGAATGTTGTGTAGGTTGTTGGAGATGTGAATCTACCATTAATAGAGAGATCTTAATATGAATTGAAAAGAGCTTGAAGTAAAGCAGCAAAAATAATCAGACCTGTGTATTTGTGTACAGATGCATGAAGAAGATTGGCCAGGTGTGAGTAGTTGGAGGAATTGAGGATGGCATAGAAAGGTGCAAGTGCAGAAATACTTAAGTGGTGTAAGCATCACTGATGACAACGGTTATGGTAAAATAATGAATAATAATAATGAACTTATCTGGGTTTGAGTTTGGTTGGTTTGGTTTTTTGGTTTTTTTGGGTTTTGTGTGTGTGTGTGTGTGTGTTAACTGTCAATGCAATGCATTGTAGCATCAGAAGGTTTCTGTTTCTGTCAGAATAGTTTCTCAAAGGTTCAGTTTCTTGGAACTCATAAAACTGAGTTGGATAAATACTAAAAAACATGCTGTATGAAGTAATTCTCCATTGGCAGAGGGATGAATGACTGTGATCTGTTACACATTTACATCTCTTAGCAACTGTGAATCAAAGGTTGTTGCAAATGCTGTTGAAGACCACAGCTGTATCTCAGATGGGAAATTCAAGATGAATGCAGAGTATGCTGTGCAATCATGTTACTGGCCATACTACTACCTTTTATTTGCTTTCTTGCTCTTACTCCTTTATATTGCAAGCATTCCTTTGCAACAGTCAACCATGAATGAGATGGTGGGCCGGATTCCAGTGAGGCTTGAATTTACTTCAGAGGTTAGAGTGTTGTAGTTAAGCTGCGCTATTTGTTTATAGAGCAGTCCTCCTTGCGTAGACAGAGTTGCTGGTGATTGGAATATTTTGAGGCAGGAATTTTCAATCAGTTTCTTGCACAATGGTGAAATAGTTTGTTGCCTTTTGTAAAAGAGCGGACACAGAAAAGTTTAATCCCATACTGAACCAGCAATACAGATTTTCACTGCTCTATGGAATACTCTCAGTTTTAGTAGTCTAGGACTGTAAATGTCTGGTAGGTATTGACTGATCTTTTTGTGCATGAGGGATTTACTTTGATTTTCTCTTTTTTCCTTCATTATGTAATCAAAGCATTTTTAAAAAAATTGCAACAATGAATACTACTAAAAATACAATTCCAGTTAATGTCCTTATATTTCTAGTCAGGTCTGTTCCTCTCATGTACTTAATAATATAAATATTGGAGATGAAATTGAAGGGCCAGTTGGAATGATACTTCACCTATGGTCTGTTCTCTAACAAACCCAAATCTTGATTTTGGTTGTGCCTGGCTTTAATTATGCTGAATTCCTGGAAGCTGCTATCAGACTATTTCATTCCCCAGTGGTAAACGTATCTTGAAACCAAAATATCTCATAAGGTTATGTCTGTATTTGAGTTGGTATTGGAAAAAGTAGACTGCGTTTGGTTTCTGGATCAAACTTTTATTTCTGTCCAGGCACTGAAGAGGACTAGACGGTAGGCTTGCTTTCTAACTCATCTGTATTAAATATGTAATATGGAGATATGGTTTAAATGTAATTGGTTATGGTTTATGTATAGCTGTGGAATTTAAGAATCATCTAATGATTTTTCTTTTAAACAGACTTTTTTAATGAACCAATGTGGTATGCTTGAAGATTTCATTTTTTTAGAGTCCTCCCTTTCATCCAGCCTGTTTCTCACCCTTTTTGTATGTTATGTAATTCTGACATTTTCTTTATTTGAAACCTAATCCGTGACATGAGTTTTAAGTAGTCATGTAATTCTACTGATTGTAACTCAATGTGAAAAACCTTTTCAGAGTCAACTCTTTTGACTCTGCTCTCTCATGATCTTCTTCTTTAAAGTGGATATATATCAGTGGTGCTGAACAAGAACAAGCTGTTTTATTCTCCTTGTGATTTCATGTTTCTGGCCTAGCTTGTAAGTATGAGAATGAAAGGAGAAACGTGTTGTACTTGTCCTGACTTTGATAGCTCCACCAGCACAGGTCTTCCTAATCTCATATATTTTAAATTCCTTCTGATTTCTATAAAAACTGAAAATGGTGGGGTTTATTACATGTTTAAATGGTTCCTGTAACAGATCAAACCACAAGTTAATTCTGCTATTACTGACTCTGTATCAGAGGCTTATTATTGACTCAGTTGCCTTTCTTTGTATTGCAGTGAAGAGGCAAACTCCAATAATAGGATGATGGGCACAAGAAACAGTGGTTTATATTAACTGTTAAGTTTATTCTAATTCTGTTTGGATGATCTTAGCCATTGCAGAACTGTACTCTCTGATATGAGAGTATCAGTCACATGGTTAGGTTAGATTAAGAAACCAATTTTTTATGCTACATCTTCAGTTCTTACTGTACTTAATGCAAGAGCCACATAGTCTGCAAAGGATGGTTTGGATGGTAAATCAGTAATCCCATAAGACCTTTCTCCTAGACTGTAGCCCTTTAGTCTGCAGCTTATTTTATTTTATCAAAAGGTTTATTTTTACCTTTTGTATCCAAGGATTTTAAAGGAAGCACTATGGTTTAATTTCACTGAGGAATAAAATCAACCTGCTGAAATGCAAGAATTGTTTACAAAGGTACTTAATCTTGTTATATTTCTTTATTTGGTGCTAGTTCTGAATCAAACATATTCCCTAGTATTGTAGTGGTATATTATGAATAGTCCTGAATACTGTATGTGGTTGAGGAAATTTTCTATGTTTTATTCCACTGTTGTTCATCAAAAAAGCAATTTATGGGATACAGGTTGATAGAGAAGTTAACATCTAGCATAAAACAGCATCAGTATTTTGATGCATGTGTGGTATGTCATGCCATGTGTTTCTGAAAGCTGTGTTGATTTACTTGAGGAGGATGTAGGTTGCACTTCTGTCAGGCACAAATGAATGTGTTTTCTGAGATGTAACTTACGATGCATCATTAATTGGGCAAATACTTCCTTGCCCTGGAGGGAAATACTTAAATAACTTAATTTCTTAATTGAACAATTAGTGCAATGAAATTTCAGATCAGCAGGAGTCAAATCCTTTTCCCTGTTCAGTGCTCTCTAAACTCTATGGCAGTTAAAACCATGTTTCAGAAATCTTATATCTCCTGTGTGAGGATTCTGTTCCTTGTCACAGGAAAAGCTACACAATTGCATTCTGCAGCCCTCTGGATCTAAAGCACACCCAGTTTTTGCAAGGGAAGGCAGATAAACTCTTCAATTTAAGGGTTTTTTGGATATATATATATATATATATATATATATATATATATGTATATATAAATATGTAGAGGAGCCTACTGTTTGCCTGGTTGATATTAAACATGCTAAGGTTTAGTTTTAGTTGTACAGACTGGGAAAAAAAAAAAACCACTTCTGGAAAACAGCCTTCAATAACCTTTGCTGCCAGAATAGTCCACTAACTAAATGCAAACACATGGAAATATTTATAAAGACCAGGGCATGGACTCAAAAATGACTGATCTCCTGCTCTGGTTTAGCATATATGAGTGACAGCCCTCAGTAACCCTGCTCTCTGTCAGAGGAGGTCTGCTTTATCACTCTGAGACAACGTACAACTGCTCTGAAGGCAGTGGGCAGCCCAAGTATTTCAATAAAAATAGCTTATGCTAAGAGGAAAAAGATTTTGAAAAAGCAGTTGCCTTGCTAATAATTAAAAAGGACAGTTTATTTTTGCTTTCTATCAGTGCATGTCTGTGTTTGGAAATTTGAGGAAAATTCAAAAATCTTGTGTATTTCTGTTATCTTTTCAGTGTTACTTGATGCTTGACAAGAATAAATAATGGCTGTAATACAAATGTTGGCCTATGCACAGCAGGGCCCTGACATCACAGCCTTAAAGCACTGTACACATAGTTCATCTTCTCTTCCCCTGTGAACTGTTCTCCTCCAGAAGGGTCATGTTTGCATAAACAGAGCATAGAAAAAAAAAATTGTCAAGTTTCTAGTAATTTTCATGTAAATAGCAGTTTATTCACTGTTTAGTGCCTGGGCGTTTGTTGTTTGTTTCTTGGTGGTTTTTTGTTTTTTCATGTGAAATGATGAGCAAAATAGAAATGTATAGTTACTATTCCTTTGCCACAACACTGTTGAAAAGTGAACACAATTTCCATTTTAATTGATGTCCAATATATTCCGAGGACTGTTTTGATTAGCTTTTGGAAAAATATCCTAGTTTATTACCAGTAATTTCTTTTGTAACCAGGTAGTCAGAATTTGGGGTGTTTCCATGAGGAGCCATCCAGACCCATGATGTCTTTTGGTGTCCATGGAACCAGTTTTGAAATCTCCAGAGGATTAGAGATTTTGAAACAGCTCTTAATGGTATTTGGCATTTGTTCAGCTACCTCTCTCCTCACCAGAAAGTACAAAGTTCCTTACACATGCTTAACAGAAAAAAGAGTTTTGAGAGAGAGTTTCAATCTGTCATTTTAGTGAGGGTCATTTTTTTTTATGCTTGATGAAAAATCTTGACTATTTGGGCTGAATTTCCTAAGAGTTAAAAGACAAGTGGTATGTCTCCTGTTATACGGAAGACATGAGAATATGCTTTCAATCAGAAATATGAGTGGCCTATGAATCAGCTTGTGTTTTAAGTATTCCTTTCTTCTTTGCTGTTATTTTTCATCATGTGTGATGCATATGAAGAAGCAAAGCCCACATTTTTTTCAGGTCTGAGGTACTCACAGAAAAATGGCATTGAGGAGCTTGAGAAGAAGAGAATATAACCATCTCTTATCTGAGTCCCAGAAATTCTGGCTGTGTACTGCCTGTTTTCCTAAGAGTTGGATGTTAAAATTTCCCTGTTGTGAGTATGGATTGAGTTCTATCTGACTTCAGGCATAGTACTTCCTTTAAGGTAAAATGACTGCTGTTTTCAGAGTATGCTACTTACATTTCTAGAAAGTACATAATTTTAATGCAAATCTGACACTGAGGAATTAATTTAATCACTATCTGCCCAATCTGTGTCATGCACTTGTTTCTCTTGTAGCATTTGAAATAGCACTGCAGTATCAGGAACTCTGGTAGCCCATACACTGCCAAGCCAGTACTGATTATTTTAATTAATTTTATTATATTGTTAATTTTAATTATTAGCATTGTTTATTATATTAAGTATTTGCTTTATACAACCAGGAAGTTCCTCACTGTCTTCAGTGCCTTGGTTTCTGATAGAAGTTTGCATTAAAATAAAGCTGGAAGTTGTTGTAGCATTATAGACCTTCAGAGCATTTATTGGTGTGCTGGACTATGTAGCATTCAAAAAACACAATATACTCTCAATTTACTGAGAGTCTGATAGCTTTTCTGTTTATTTTGACTTTTACTTTTGGATATACAGTGACTAAATAAGTCAAGCATATAGGCAGAGAAAGAGAAATAAATGCTCTTTACTCTTTGACCTTGTAAAAGAGACAAAATACTTCATTTGTTGGAGGAGAACCTTGGGTCACAAATCAATTCCCAACACACAGCAAACTGATTAAGGGAGATGAAAGCATACTGTCTAGACAAATTAATAAGGGAAAAATAACAAATTAATAAGGGAAATAACAAATAATAATTTTATTCCATTAATGTTTTGGAATGGAATTAATTAAAAATAAATCTGTCTGAAAAGAGTTGACCGTTGCATTATACAGAGCAGAAGAAGAATTCGTATTTGTTTTCTAGGATGTGTACCTTTTCTATGTTAGAACAAAACTGATGCATAGGTGGGAACTGCATTGGGAATCCTCACTTACATAAGGGTCCTCACCAACAGTGAATGGGAATTATCTAAAGCTACTTTAATTTTGGTTGTTTTGAGCACCTAAGGTTTTCTCTTTCTTCAGAGCATTTAACTATTTATCTGGGTTTTTTTCCTACATTGAGGTCCAGTTCACTACCATTAATTTGCTATTGTTAGCTTACTAAAGATTGTTTTTATAGTGAACACTTTCAACATACACATAAACATGGGGCCCTACCTAGCACAAATTTTTTATCATGTCATCCATAATTTATCAGTGTTGTTTTCATTTACCACCTGCCTCCCATTATGCCTGTTGAAATTGGCTAATGTTTTTCAGGATTAATTTTCTTAAATGTAAAAGGCATAAGGTTGGAAGTGAGAAAGCAAAACATGAACAATGCCATCAATGTGTAATGTACATACATCTTCCATATTTATTGTGAATTTCCCCCTTCTAACTTGTGTAATTTGTCTAGATCAGCAAATTTATAACTATTGCAATAAAGGAGAAATTGCTCTTGTAACAAGGCTCTCTGAGTTACAATGTTACTTGGGAAGTAACAGTATTCTGATTTTTAAACATTTTAAACATATTTAACATTTTAAAGTTACATTTTTAAAAAAATAGATTATAGCTCTTCAGGAATGAAAGAGTTATTTCATTTAGCAGTCCACTTTCCTGAATCATTTATACGTCATTTAGGGACTTCACATAAAGGAAGGTGTATCAAACATCTGTGTCATCAGAAGACTGGATCAGAAAACATGATCAATTTTTAAATTATTCATTAAGAAAAATACTCCCAGATGCAGATTAATAAAGTTTTAAAATAATATTCATCCTCATAAATAACATTTGAATTTCAGAATGGATGGCTGTTGTAGCATTACTTGATAGTATGTTTAGAAAATAAAAATAATCAACCAATCCAACCCAGTCAGAAAATCCAAGCAATGAATCTAAACAAACCAGCCAACAAACAAAAAATCCCCCCAAACAATAAAAAAATTTTGTAATTATTGAGTGAAATTAATTTATTTACATATGAAAGTTTTAAGATGTGTAACACTAAGTTACTGTTGTAACAGTGTTACACACCTGAACACTTAAGAATTCATTATTGAGAGAGAGAAATTGATATACATTTTTGGTGGCATTCTTGGAAAAAACTCAGACTTCAAGTATGTCTGAGGAAACTATGATTTCTTTTTTTTTTTTTTTTTAAAAGGGGGCTTTCAAAGACTGGATTCATTTAGTTTGGCAAAGGCTACAAAATTAATATGTATTTAAAAAAGCAAAGACTTAAGTGATCACAGCTTTTGGCTCTTACAGAGAAGGAAATGCCTTTAAAAATTCCATCTTGCGCCAAAGTTCATTCTCTCCCTCCCCCCTCTTTCTAGCCCCTGTTTAATGTTGTGTGGAACATCTGTTTAGGGAAAGTAAGGCTAGGAACAGATTTGTTAACCCTTAAGCTCATAGATGTCCAGGTTTATTGTGAGTGGGTTATTTTCTTACCAAACTATTATGTTTTGGGTACTTTTTACTGCATTCATTTTTCTGTGCCTCTTTCTCACCACCTTGTTTTTTGTTTATTGTTTGTTTTTGTTTAATATAGGAAACAAAATAAATAAGAGCAGAAAAGCAAACACGGCAAAGTTTTTCACTGCTTTTAAGAAAACAGATCTGACCATAAAGCTAGTGAGAAGTAGGTGCATTGGAGAGCTACCCTGGACCTTACTGTCTTCATTTTGGATATAAAGGTCTAAAGAAACTTTTCTGCATCTCTTAATGGTGTTTTTCTGAAGAGGTGCCTTGTGCCTGCATTGCAAGCACACTCTGGATTTCAGTGTGAGGGCAGAGACACTTAGCAGGGAACTGAAAATGGAGGCTGTGCCTTTGTTTACAGATACATTTTAGGAGCAGATCATATCCCGTGGATAAGCATGAGGCAACTCTTGAATCTTCTAGGTTGTTTCACACATTAAAGAGTTAATCTGGGTCTGCAGTCTCAATCTGTTTTTCTAAGCCAAGTGTCTTCACAGCCCTTGCACATTTTCAGTTACCCATGATTAATTTGATTCTTTTGTCACAGAGCTGGCCTCAGTATTCTTATTTCTCCAGTATTTCTTATTTTTGATGCCTGGGACTTGGTTAACTTTTGCTGGGTGTCTATACTATGTCTTTTGCTGCTGCTCAGGAGATAAACCTGAGGTGGCAGGGCCTCACCGGCCTTAGATACAGGGTTTTCTTTTTGACCCTGCAGATGATAGCAACTGAATGCTGCTATTCTCTGTACTCCAGGAACTGAGGTCCTCTCATCAAATATCCCCACCTGTTATAGCTGAAATAACTGAATTCAGAGGAGCAGAGATGTCTCTGAGGTACCTGAGTCACCAAAGACATCACTTTCCCAGAAGGTTTTTCTTAAAACACCTTCTCCTTATTCACCTGAAACAGCTGAAATCCTCACTTACTCGATGTGTAGTGCTCTATGTTTTGTTTGTTTCAGGTGATTCTGCTGACAGACATGTGGAACAGAACTGAAAGTGTTCAATATGAAGATAGATGCTTCAAAAGTTTTCTTTTAACTCGACACTTTTCCACCCAAGTTCATAGCTACTGTTGATTGATACTGCAGATTTAATTAAGTTAATGTTTCTGAGACATAATTAACAAGATAAGGAGAAAGAGATGGATAAATGGCATGAAAATTGTCTTTCCTCATATTAGTCTAATGACCTGCCTTTGGCTTGTAAAGAACATTTCTAATGTATATTTGGGATGGGTTCTCTGAAAATGTCTGCCTAGTAGCATTAGAGTTAGCTGGTTTTTTTCTTTCATTTCATAGAGCACAAGACTCATAATATTTTTAGGTCGTTAGAAAGCAGATGAGCAAGAATCTGCTTAAAATTCTCATTAAAAACATGAAATAACAGAATTAATATTTAATAATGGTGTTCCCTTTTAGCCAGGTCAATGCTTTTAAGAATCTGTTTATCTAGTAAGTGATGAGATCTTTATGGAAAGATCTCCAATAAATTTTTAAAAATTGTTGAATATCAGTTAAAACATATTTCAACCACCAAGATTCTGTTTCTCTCTGTTTATTGAGATTTATTGAGGTGGTAAGTGTTAGAGATTACAAAACTTGTAACTACCACGTATCTGTGCTAAAAGCAGCATTCAAGAATTTTGAAAAAGCTTTGCTCAGAATATAGAAACAGAAATCAAAGGTATAAATGAGAGCGAAACTAGGGTTGCACTGTTGAGTACTAAATCTCCAAGAAACTTGATTTAGCATCAGTTTGAGCCAATGAATCTGCATTACACAGCATCATTAGATCCTCCAGCTTTTATTTCTGAATACAGATGCAGATGCAGTGCGTAATTTTACAATTGGAAATAAAAGCCCTGTGGAAACATTCCCATATTCTCAATGCTCAGCAGCTGTGAAAAGGGAGTTTTGGGGGGCTGACTTCTTTTGAAAGTCCAGTCTTTAGCTTCTGCATTATTTAACAAGGGTCAAGCTTTCATTTTTGTGTCTTAAAACTATTATTTTTAAATAGAGCAAGAGAAAATAATCCTGCTTAACCAGATACTCTGAAATCTGTATTAAATACAGTGAACCAAATGTATTTGAAGTGAGTTCTAGTCGGGTCTTCTGGATTGCTATAGCATGTTCTGGTTGAATGATGAAAGATAGATACTGTGTGTTGCACTTACGTTGTTGGATCCTGTATTTACCATTTTGTTACACAGTGATGGTTCTTTGCCATTTCTTTTCTTCCCCAGAACTGCTCCTGCTTGGTTAGTGCAATTATATTGTTGCTACTGCATAATTACAGTGCTGCAGGGTTTTTATGCTTAGAACTTACATGCTTGGCAAAATACTGAAAATTGAAGTGTGATGGTTCACTGACTGTTAGACCAGTGTGACATTAGTTGCGGACCCTGTGGTGGTCACTGCAAGAAATTACCACATTTTAAAAAAATATGGAAAAGATGTTAGTTGGTAGAATGTGTCACAGACATTTCTATTTTAGCTCAAGCGTGTCCTGATTTTATTTAATGTGAAAGTGATGGAAGAATGCATACTGCCTCAAATGCAGGCCTTGTAACCACAATAACCTGGCTTTAGGTTTATGTAGCTGAACTACTTAAATTCTGGGATTAAGCAAATACTGCTATCACTTCTGATTTGTGTTTAACAAACATAGCTATATTTCTGAACTGTGTGCGTAGGGTTTATTATATTTGTACCCAGCTGGAGATGACTTTAACCTTTCCATCTGCTTTTGGATGTTGTAGGATCCGTGTTCCCAGATACTTCTGCTCCTTGTCTCCTTTTTACAGTCCAACAGAAGATCATTTCTACTGCTTTATGTTGGGTACTGGAGAAAAAGGATCTGTCTCTAGGTACCAGAAAAGAAAGCTGTTCTTACTTGCACCTGGCTCCAACCAGTTGTAGCCATGTTCAGTGTCCTGGGGTGACATTGTGAGGTTTGTATCCTCAATTGTCTGTTGGGTCTCTGTTGGATATTGCCCTCTGTGCCTTTAGTGTTAGGTCTGTGAGCAAGGCAAAGTGGAGAGGCACAATGCACTGTTAAAAACCCAGTTGAAAGCATTGGGTGGGGGATCTTTCAAAAATTGGGAGCAACATTTGGCAAAGGCCACCTGGTTGGTCAACACCTGAGGCTCCACCGACCGAGCAGGCCCTGCCCAGGCTGAGTCTCTGCATACAATAGATGGAGATAAAGTCCAAGAAAAGTCTAAGAAAGGATTACAGGCGTAGACAAGGGATTCAACGCTTAAGGGAAATGGCAGTGGCAGAGATTGTCTTCTCAGATGTCATAAACACTAGGAACCCAGACTTGGTATCATGTACATCTGTGGTGTGGCGAAAACTTATATGACTTGGGCCACAAGAATACTCTTCCGCTTTAGCAGTAATGAAGCGGGTGGACACGAAGCAAACTGTGCTTGATATGGCAAAGAAGCTCTGGGCATATGCAGATGCTGTGCATGGCCCAACACATGCCAGAATCACAGCTGTGGAAACACGTCTCCAGAAACTAGAAGATAAGATAGAGGAGAATCATAAGAAACTCAGGGAGGAGATTAGAGAGGACCTTCTCCAAATCTCAGCAGTACAGATCAGAGGTTCTGGTACCCAACGCAGGTGTTCCCCAGATAGGGAGAGAGGGTGCACTCCACAAGCTGAGCTGTGGTTCTTTCTGCGTGATTGCAGAGAAAACATGAAGAGATGGGATGGAAAATCTACTGCTGCTCTGGCACAACGGGTGCGTGAAGTGAAAGAAGGAAACACAAGCTTTCCTAGGTGCCATAGGTTTTTGAAGAATGCACATCCCTGAGTACAGTCAGATCGTGAGCCCTCTCTACCTGGTCACCCACAAGAAGAACAATTTCCACTGGGGCCCTGAACAACAAGAAGCCTTTGCCCAGATTGGTTTTCCTCTATGCTGCCAATTAGCCTCTTTCCACCTCTCTAGCCATCCCCACAGTGCATTGGCTACCATTCATGAATCAGTATAGAGGTACAGCTTTGGCCACTTCTCTCTTCCAGCGATGTCCAGGGCCAATTGAACAGCTTTGAGTTCTGCAAGTTGGCTTGATCCACCATCTCCTTCAGTGGCCTTAGCAACCTGTCGTGTGGGGCTCCATACGGCTGCTTTCCACTTCTGGTTTGTCCCTACAATGTGACAGGAACCATCAGTGAAAAGAGCATAATGTGTCTCTTCTGCTAGCAGTTGGTTGTATGGTGGAGCCTCTTCAGCTCATGTCACTTGCTCTTGTTCTTCATCTGTGAGACCAAAATTTTCACCTTCAGGCCAATTTGTAATTATTTCCAAAATCCCAGGGCAATTCAATTTACTCATACGGGTGCGCTGTGTAATTAGAGAAATCCACTTGCTCCATGTGGCATCAGTGTCATGGTGGGTGGTGGGGACCTTTTCTTTGAACATCCACCCCAGCATTGGTAGTTGGGGTGCCCATGGCTCCCAGCTGCAGAGTAGAGTACGTTCTTCACGTCCCACACTGAGCCACTGAATCCAGGGCCCAGGCTGCAGGGCTGCAGGATTCCCCACTCTTTTATTTTGCTCACCCAAAACTCCCTCTTTCACTTACTCATACCTTCAACACCATTTACTCATACCTTCAACACTTACTCATACCCTTTCACTTTGCATTTCCTTCTATTTCATGTCTGCATGGTTTAATGTTCAGACAATGGCAGTAGGATCCAGCAGACAGCAATGTTTACATTGACATATGATTCTCACCCAACAAGCAGATCTCCCTGTGGTACACATCGTGTTGTTCCGTCTCTCTGCATTACCCACCATGTGCAACCTGGTCCCTGAGCAAAGACAACCCCACAAATGGGTTTGTCTGTACTCGAGGCAGACTTGATCCACACTGTCTTCCCTAACAAACCTCTGACAAGGATCTGTCTCTAGGTACCAGAAAAGAAAGCTGTTCTTACTTGCACCTGGCTCCAACCAGTTGTAGCCATGTTCAGTCATACAGTTTTAGGTCAGATGCTGTGTCACCACTTTACAGTGCTGTGAATGTCAAGGCTTTCCCAGGAAAGACTGGGCAAACCTCTTCCCTAGCAACCTGACTAGGTTTCCAACTCAGTGCAATGCAAACCTGTCAGCCTCTGGAACCCCAAGGTGCAGGTAGCCACCCTGCATGACCCTGGAGGTGAATGGGAGAGTGAGGCTCCTACATTGCCTGAAGTTATTGCTGCATGAACTTTAGTAAGCCAGAGTTCCCTGACTTAGATATTTAATCTGCTCAGCCTTGAGTCTGAGGAAGGCAAATACATCTTTCCCTTCATCTTCTCTCTGTAAAGGAAGATGAAGGGAAAGATGATTATGAGTGGAAAGCAACCCTGGGGGCAGGGGAGAAGGTTAACAGGTGGAGTTCACAGAGGGCATCACTCAGGGCTTTGCTATGCTCTTCTGTTCCTGCATCCTATGCCCCAAAATGCTGGTCCTACTGCTGAGCCATCACCTATCCTAGTGGAGGTTAATGCCTGGTATTGCACAGTGTCTGCAAAATGCCTAGTGCTGGGAGTAGCCAGAGCTCCCTTGAGATTAGCCCTATTCATTAGGGCATGGTGCTAACAAAGCCAAGAGCACATACTCAGTTCAGGTATGAGTCATTGATTTAAGAGCTGGACTGAGTGGTCGTTTGTGGGTCCCTTCCAACTTGGACTATTCTGTGGTTATTGCTCTTCTGTGATTTTAGTATGTACTTGGGTCTCATGGTGGTGCAGAGAGGAAAAAGCTTAGCCAAAAAAAGGACTTTTGCTGCTGTCATACTACATTTGTTTTTGGAACAGTTTCATGTGTCAGTTTCCTCTTTTGCTGATCCTGCGAGCAAATATCTGGAAGACAGGGGTGGCCACCCACTGGCCACCAGAATATCTGCAGGGCCTCTGGTACCTGAGGAGATCATGGATACAAATGTCTTTATAACAGTACACTCCATTATCCATTTTGCAACATTTTTCCTACCTAATATGGTATCAGAACTCAGGCAACTGAAGCTATTTATATCAGCATAGCCAAACAGGATCAGCTTCATACCTTTCAGGTAGCTCATTCTGGTTTGTGAGCAAATTAGGCTTTATAAGTTATTCACTTTTCCCTGATAACTTAGAGCTGTTAAAATTTATTCATATATGATTATAATAAGCAATTATATATTATATATACACACCTATATTTGTGGCTCAAAATCAGATCTAGAGAGTACATCTGAAGTAAAAGCCTTGGCTCTATTTATTCTGCCTTACCAGGTGGCTGTCTGAATGGACTTTCTCCATTTGAATAGAAATTAACTTTATCGTAAGAAGATATTGAAAATTTTGGAACTGTAAATAAACTGTATGATATCACATGCTATCACAGATCAAAACTGTGAGGAAAACCTCTTGTTAAATAAGTGTCAATAAACAGTACAACAGAAAAATATGTTCAAATTTTATGCCAATCAGTATTAGCACAGAAGTGAATCTTGGTGGAGGAAAGCTTGACTGAATTGGCAAAGTAGCTGGGAAGAAGTTAGTACCTTTATTTTAGTACTGTGGTTTTGGTCAAGAATACCAATATTGTATCACAATACACCATTTCCATTCTTAAGCAACTTATATTTTGCTTAAGTGATGTAACTACCTGGTTAAAATACAGAGCTTCAGACTGGGATCAGGTATGCATCAGATTAACTGAGCCACTGATACGGGTTTTTAGGTAATTACAAAACTGCCTAAGCTAGTTCTGCTTCTGCTGATAAACACAGCTGTAGCACTTTGTTAGGTATTTATATAGGAAGAAAAAGGGAAACATTAGTTTCTGCCTTTATTTTCCATTAAATGGTTCTCTTAACATGTTTCCCAACATTAATTAATATCAAACTCTTTGAATCCAAGTGCCAGCTAGGCACCTGGCCCATACCATCAATTGGAAGTGTTCTGATTTCACCTGGATAATTTGACTGCTGCAGAAAACACCTCCTTGTAGCCTAAATAGGCCCTTTCAACTTCCTCCTCATTTCTCTTAGGGAAACAGAAGATGAATTTCTAACAGTAAATGATTTAATTGAATGCAACTCGATTAAGTCTTTTCACTGTACAATCTACGTACTTATGGGGGTGTTGTTTTATATCAAAGCAGTTATTATGTTCCCACCACAGGGCTTTAAAGCAAATTTACTCTGTGGCCTCAGATGGAGTACGTAGGCTAGTGTCTCTCTGTACTTCAGTTTTGGGGAAATTCTGTCTACTGTCCACCTTGTACACCATGCCTTGCTGTTGAAAGATGAAGTGAAAATACTTCTCCTATACCATGAGAAAGGGAAAAAATTGTCTTAAACCAGAAATTAGCTCTTTTTTTTTTTTTTCGAGTAGAGATAATGGGGACGGTGGTTCCAATTAGCAAATTGCACTGTCAGCTCCATGCTGCTATATTTTTTTAAAAGATGAAAATGAAATCTTGTGCCCTTCAGTTTCCAAGCAGTGTAACTCATTCCCTTTTTTTCCAGGTTCTAGATAAAGAAAAACAAGGTAGAAAAATTTAATATAAGTTAATAGAATTCTGACTATAATTGGAATTGGAAAATCAGAAAACTGTTACTTTCAATCTTATTTTAATTTTTTCTTTGTTTTTGTTAGGGTAATATTTGTTGTCTTTGGTAATTAAAACAGTTTAAACAGTTTCTGAGTATGTTACTAGTATACTTTTTTTCTGATGGGCAAGGCACTTCATCAGTAGAGTGGTTTAATATGCATTTATTATGTTTTCTCATTTCCCAAGATTTAAACAATGTTAGTGCAAGCATTTATTATCCATGGTTGTGCCATTTGTGTATAAAAGAAGTGTTGGTAAAAAGCACAGTAAAATAAAATCTTCTTGACATTCATATGGAAGAGAAAATTACTTTCCTAAAGTATGTTTTTAATTTGAAACATGTTGACTTAATAAATACAGTTTTATCTGTAGTAGTGAATTGAACGGATTGTTTCTTGTTACCATGGACTTTGAGATTTTAAACCTGGATCTCAGCCGCTCACCTCATTTTTATTCATAGATTGTAAGAGAAAAATAAGGTTTCCGGCCTTTTAAAATCCCAGTTGGTTTTTCAGCTTTGAATGAAGTCGAAATTTGGAATGAAGCAAACGCTCACAATGCACCTGTGGAATAGTCTGTTTCTGTCAAAAGCTGGTTTAGCATTCTAGCTCCAGTTCCTTTGTCTTTGGCTTCTGTTTCTTCAGAGATCTGTTTTCTTTTTGAATGCTTTAAATACTACTGAATATTTTTGTAGCTTAAATTAATTGTTTTTACTAGGTTATTGCTTTGTACAAAATACAATATTTTGATATTTTAATATAAATAGGATATTTCAAAACAAAATGTTTTTAAATAAAGATCTGAAATGCCACTATTAAAAAATTCTCCCCTGCCCAGACCTCTCAGAGATCTGAAAAGGTGTCATTTTGTAGAAAACAAATTTAATAGAAAGGAATGATGGATTATTCTACTTCAGTAAACATAATTTTGCTCATCACTTTGAAAGCAGAGAGAAGCAGGGGGGAACATAGTTTTATTCTGTCAAAATGCCATCTACACAAGAGAATTGTTTTGTATGCAAGAAAAAATAGATGTTCGAGTTGAGATTACTTTATGAATGACTCCTGCCATGGCAAACTTTCACTTCAAAGCATGGAGCAGTAAATACACCATGCTTTTGCTAAACAAGCATGTATAAAATAGACATTTTTCATCAAGGAGTATGTGGTCTTGTCCTTGTACACAAATAAACAAGCTTTGCCATATACTACAGGTGATACTGTTTCCCTGCCAAACATTTAGGGAGCTTGCCATTGCAAGGCAGGTCTTGTTGCAAATACCATGCAGAACGCTTACTGGTGAGACACCAGTTTTAGTGTTAGGCATCTTCCAGCCTGTTAGAGCAGGACAACAGGCTGCATTCTCTTCTGCAAAATAATTCCAGCTTCGTGTAATCTTTCTTCTTTCTTTCACAGTATATTTATGAAAGTATTTTTCTCCTTTGATCCAGAGTATAGGAAACACTTTCAAAATCTACATTGCTAGGTTGGGGTTTTGTAAGTTTATGGCTTCTATCACATAATTTTTCTTTTAAATCGTGTGCTTACATAGAGACAAGCTGGAAAATTGAGTGTTTCTAGAAGGCTGTCTGACAATCAAGGCAATATCATATTTTCCAGCAAGAATACCAGATCTGTGTCATGTGTGATTTAACCAGCAGTTTCTGTGTGAAGAACAGTGTTCACTTTGTTTATTGGAAGATTACTGAAAATCCTATAATTTATCACTAGTCCATCAGAAACAAGCTTTGACTGATTTAGTGCCTCATTTGGAATTGAAATGTACGTATTTTGTCTTAAATGTTGATTGTTCTGTTTCAAGTCCTACATTCTAGCTTTGTGTAGAATACAAATAGCTTTAGTATTTGTTTTTGTAAAATGACAAACTGTATTAATGAAAGAAGATGCTTTTAGGCATGCTGCTAGATTACACTGTTTACTTATTTTAAAATTGTTTTTCAAAAGAAAATAATTGGAGTGCAAGGCTGTTATAATGAATGATGTTCAGTAGTCCTTTTTCACACATAAACTAGCATGTGTAGCTTTTGAGATCTGGGCTGGTTGATTTAAAGAGAGTAAATGCCTGTTTCTTATATCAGTCACAGCTCTTTCCTCTATGTTAATTGGTTGCTAAGGCTGCTAAGGATTAAAGCCATTTAAAGTTTCTTCTTCATTAAAATCCTTTTGTCTTCCTTGCTCTCTGCTTGCACTTTGGTTACGTGGTATAAGTGAGACAATTAACAATCATGTGTACCTGGCTGTTTTATCCAAAAACAATGTTTTCATTCTTTGTAACAGCAGAAGTTCCATAATTCTGATTGTGAAACAACTGGCTTGTGTAGGTCTCATGAGCTTGTAGGTTACGGCTAAAATCCTGCTCAAAATTGAGGCAGATACATGAACAAGCATTTTGACTAGAGTGTAATTTCTTCTATGTGCAGATTACATTTCCTTATGACAAAAGCTGAGAGATCTGATAAAAGCCATATGTGGTTTTCCCATTCTCTGATTCTGGTTCTGTTACTGCCAGTATGTTCTCAGAAGGAGTGTCAGGGAAAGCTTTGGGGTTGGCTTATGTTTCCTTACATGTGCTACCGGGGTTTGAATGACTTTATAGAATTAGCAAGCTGTTCTTTCAGAAACAGGAGTTAGTGGCATGACTCTGTCTGGCACTTAATGGCACTTTACAGCTGCAACAAATGAGTTTCAGTTTTTCACAGATATTAACAAATTGAAAAGCTCCAGGGAGAGGATTAGCCATTCAACCTTTAATTGATTTTGTAATTAAAAAGTATTTTACCTGAACCTCTCTCATTCTCTTCTATAAATTAAGCTATTAGTATATTCTTCTATAAACCCTCTCAATATTAGTGGTCATTCAGATTCAATCTTTTCAGCCTGGGATTGAAAATAAAACAATGTACAGTTCAAATTATGAATGTCTTTGTGCAAAGAAGTTGTGTGTTTGACATTCTATGTCTTATCCATCAGGAGTTTTCTATTTGTGACTCCAAATTATATTTCAAATGCCACAGTTTATTTTTCCGCTTAACCCTTGGTTTCATATATTTTCTAAAATGCTTTCCAAGACGTGGGTTACTTTTAGCCTTCATGTCTCTGATCTGTGAGAAATGGAGACTCAGGTGGTGTGGTTAAAGAAGCTTATGTTATACCAGGCTTTGTAGATAGTAGGTGTTGTGCTTAGAAGTCTGTTTACTAGCTGGCTTCTTGTTTTTTCCTGATGGGATTTCTTTTCCTTCTTCCCATATTTCACTACATATAACCTGTTCTTCTGGAGTCCTGCAGTCCCTCCATCCTGCCTGTCCTTTAATTCATCTCCATATGGACTTCCTCCCCTTTGCGCTGTTTGGTTTACTGGAGTGAAGTTGCAGTACACGCTACTGGACAAGGGGTGTGGCTGCTCGGCCAGAAGTGGACCATACAGCTGGCATATATGCCCTTCCTCACTCAGCAGCCAAGCTCCACTATTGTCAGTTTGCTCCTTTGGGTCTTCCAAGGCATTGGCTGGCTCCAGGAGCAAACCAGCAGGTGTGGGTAACAGCGAGCACTAGCAGTGCTGACGCTGAACCTTTGGGGCACTTAACCCCAAGCCAGGCAAGGAGACGCTGACGAGGACCTGAGCAAAGGAGTGTGAGGGAGGCTCTTTCTATGAGGTTTCAGCAGGTTTACTGCCTATGGGGAATCAGGGAGAAAGAGAGCAACAGGTGCTGCTGTGCAGCAGCTTTTAAACAAGGGGTGGTACAATGGGTGGAACACAACAGCATCCATTGGAATCCTTGTAGGTGGAGAATACAAGAGGAGGTGTAGAAAATCATAACCAATGGGGTACACGAAGGGGAGGATACAGAACTGGAGTGCTAATCATACACCGAGGAACAGGGAACATTCTGGATGAAAGGGTATGGGCAAACTTTGACTGATAGGCGAGGGGTTGGCAAATCTAGGGATTGACGAGGAAGGGTCTGGAATAAAGGGTTGGGCTAGCTTGATGGACAGGAGGAATGGCGGGAACATTGAGGGCTAAACCAACTGAGGGAAATAAGGGGGAATCAGGAGCACACCACAACACACTATCCCATCAGATTTGCCTGCTTTGTGATCCTTTGGCTAAGCACCACATCCTGCCTCTCAGTGGGGAGGGGCAGAGTTTTAACTTTGCCCACATGTGTTGTAGGTCTGATATGTGTCTGTTGATTTAATGAAGAAGTGAGTGACAGGAATAAACAAGACACCTTTAAATATCACAGATGATTTCTGATATAGTTGGCATCTGTTTTTACTGTCTTTGCCAGTATTAAATGTTTTGACAGGAAAGCTGAGGTAACACGCATCTGCCATTCCACCAAACTCAAAACCCAAGCAGCTCTGAAAAATACACTGTCCTTTGTGCCTTTAAGAGCCATTGTTCCAGAGAGAGCAAACTGAGAAGTATTTTGCAGAGATCAGAGTTGTTGACAGTGCCAGCCTCTGGAACAAAAATGCATGCAGTGCTACCCAGAGCTGGGGAGCAGGGGTGTCATCATCAGCTCCCAATGCAAAACTTCACAGTTGTACTTTCTTCCTCTTCTTTCTGGCCTGAAGATCAGCTAAGCCACAGATGCCATCTCTGTCTTGGTTTGGTTACGCAAATCCCCATCCCTGTCTCCCCTCCTCCCTGCTTCTCCACACCTACTTTCCTGTACTTCAACAGAAACAGACGTATTGTCCCAGGGGCAGTTTCTGTGTTTGCGTGAGTTAAGAGTGTGAGTCTGATGTCTTGGCTTATTAAAGGAAATGGAAATCCCATCTCACCAAGGTCAGAAATACTCACCTTTGTGCAAGGTACATGGTCACTACCAGTGCTTCATCACAAAAACCTTAGCTTCTTGTTGAGTGCGTATGTGGTCCAAAATGTGGAATCCAGAATGCTGTTTTATTAATTTTTTTAGCTAGTTTTCAGAAATATACTCAAATTTCTACATTGTTGAATATCTTTTAAAATGTGCATTCTTAAAAGATGCTGAAGGAGTGGGACTGCAGAGAAAAAAAACCTCTAAATTAATATTTACTGGGTGCATATTTATGCATATGCAGCTTATTACTACCTATGTTAATTCACTCTTTGCAATGTAATGCAGACTTTCATTCACACATTGTTCAGGTTTCCAATTGCCTACAAATAATGATCAATTCTCTTGATGATGTCAATTTTGAAAGGAAACAGGCATTGGAACTGTTGGAGATAAGAGATATAAGAGTTTCTACTTCTATGGACTCTTGGATCATCAAGAACAAAAAGGCTCCCTTTTTGAAAAGGCTCACCCATTTCTATTTTTGAAGGTCTGCAAACCAGTCTCGGTTTTAAGTTCAGTAAGGAGAGTGTTTAGTGTGTAGGTAATAACTCTTCCATAACACATCTCCAGAACTGTTTATACATGAGCAAAGTTACACATTTGTAAAAATGAAAGGAGACTTGAAAATGTAGCAGTGTCTGTTTATAGATTTAAAAATGTTCAATCCTAGCAGTCAAAAAACATGACTGGTAGATGTGAGAAGTACATTATTTGCTTGCAAAAACTATTGCAAAAGATTTTATGGAAAAATATTTTATGATTGCACAATTTTAGTTCTACTTAGTTTGTCTGGGAATCTTGATTTCCTTCAGACACATAAAATGCACAGCCCATCTCTGCACAAATGCACAATTCCTAAAACAACCCAGTTACTGTTTAAACAACTAGTATAAATAATGAACCACTCCATTACCAAGAATATAAATAAATGTAGACAAGTAAGGGTTCTCTAGAGCTGAAAGTTTAGGTTATGCAAAAACTTCAACAGCTGTAATTTGTAGGTCCTTGTAGACTGAAGGGTGTGAGTGATGTAAACTCTAGAAAGCTGACATTTAATGTATGTCTATTTTGTCATTTTGCCAAAAGGCAGAACTTGACTGTTATGTTTCTTTTGCTGTGTACAAATTTTGAATAGGGCAACATCTGACAGAAAAAATTCCACAAAATGCCTTAAGCTTTGCAGTGGTGTAGACAGAGCCCAATGTTCTATCGCTTGATGAGTAACAAGTCAACATTTTAGAGAAGTCTGGTCGTAAACATCTTTTTCCTGGATAAAATAGGAGAGGAAAAAAATATTTGAAATCTATTTCATGGCATGTTAATATTTAAAATTAATTTAATTCTAAAAAATAGGTTGAATCAGACCTATGCATCTAATTAAATCATAATATTACAGGTTTGTTGTTTCTTATGCTTTGAAAATTGAGATATGTAAGACCTTTGTACCTGAGTCTTTAAGACCCCATCTCTAAGGAGGCAAATGGAAACAGGTCAGTTTTATGCTCTACCCTAAAATAATCACATACATACGTGTTACCCAAGGTAAGCTCAGTGGAAAGTGGCTTAACCACACCTTAGAATTTGGTTGATTTTAGTGAGAACAAAACTTTCTATGTCAGTAAATTTGAATATTTTTCACTATGGTAAATACAAGTCCTTTGGCTTAAATTGGTGAAGTGAAAACATGAGGAAAATCAAGAGCTTTCTTTGGGTAGGAGGAAAAAGGGAGAAAGAGGGGGAGGAGAAGTGGAAAAAATGGATGGGAAGGGAGAAGAGGCTGACTGACCATGAGCCTACCAAGGTGAAATGTATCCTTACCCCTGGGAATTTTGTAAATACACAGAGAATGGTCCATTTTTATGGCTCTTTTCCAGAATATTTACAGAACCACAGATGTCTATTGAATTATAGAATCGTTAAACCTAGGAAAGACCTTCAAAATCAAGTCTACCCCATGTCTGAACACCACCTTGTCAAGTACACCATGGCCCTGAGTGCCATGTCCAGTCATGGACGCCCCCAGGATATTGGCTCAACCACCTCCCTGAGCAATACATTCCAATAGCTTGAATACCCCTCAGAAAGTGAAGAATTTCTTCCTGATGTCTAACCTCAAGTTCCCCTGGTGCAGCTTGAGGCTATATTGTCTTTTTCTGTGGTACCTTGCCTGGGAGAAGAGGCTGACCCTCACCTGGCTATAGCCTTCTTTACTGTCAGTTAATCTGAAATGGTTAGGCAAGCAATCATAAACTACCAAGGTGCTGTGCTGTGTTACTGAGAGAAGGTACAGAATTAAAGCAGACTGGTGACAGGTGGTCACAAACCTGATAGTCTCTTACAGTGGGAGGGACTTTTGGTCTCCCAGTCCTTGTCTTGTGTATTGTGGTCACAAGAGTTGTGGGAAGAAAGGTTGCCAGTGAAAACTGAGGCAAAAGATTTGTTGATTACGTAGCCTTCTCTTCCTCCATTGTTACCAGTTTGTCAGTCTTGCTTATCAGGTTTGGGGTGGGGCAGGGGGAATATGCTTTCTCTGACCGTCCTTTTCTGGCTCACAATCTTGTAGAGATCCCACTTGTTATTCTTTGCATCCTTTGCCAAGTTCAGGTCTAGCTTTGCCTTGGTCATCCTTACTCTGTCTTTATGCAACTGGACTGCAGTCCTATACTCTTCCCCAGATACCTGCCCGTGCTTCCATTGCCTGTGCATTTACTTCCTGCCCTTTAGTTTAACCAGCAGTTGCCCCCCCTAGTCAGACATGATGGTCTCTTGCCTTCCTGACTTGATTTTCTGCATCTGGGAACCAAGAGGTCTTGCACTTTATGGAATACATACTTAAAGATCTGCCAGCTCTTTTCTGCTCCCTTGTTCCTGAGGACAGTTCCCCAGGGTTCCTATTGACTATCTCCTTGAAAAGCTGAAATTTTGCTTTCTTAAAGTTCAGGGTCGCATCCCATCTTCATTCTTTGTCTGATCTTTGTCAAAATCTCTCAAGTCTGCTAACTCCACCAGTGCATGATCACTGCAGCCCAGCCTGCCTTCAATCTTGATGTTTCCAGTTAGCTTGCTCATGCTGGTGACTACTGGGTCCAGTACCTCACCCTCTGTGGTAGGGCTTTCTATTACCTGGCTCCAGAAGTTATCCAGGAGGATACTTCTGGGTTGCCTAAAGCTTGCTTTACTACTTTCCCAGCGAGTGTCAGGGTGGTTGAAGTCTCCTTGCAGGACAAGAGTCTCTGAGCATAATGCTTCCCATAACCTCAGCAAGAAGGCTTCATCCACAAAATGCCCTGGATCAGGCAGCCTGTAGTAGACACTATCCACAAGGTTCCTTTTGATGCCTTAGATTCTGATTCTTACCTTCAGGCTTCCAGCCTCCTCATAGCTGTCCTTATGATATGGCACTCCACACTCAATCCACCTCCTGACATTGAGAGCAAGCCCTCGAGCCCTCCTTCCTCTCCTCTCCCTTCTGAACGCCTTGTAGCCATCGATAGCTGCCCTCAGGAGCCTCACATGGCATTCGTCACACCAATTTGCAGTAGTGGCAAATAGGGGACAGCTTTTAAGCACCACAGTGGCTTGTAACTTATCCTGTTTGTTCCTCATGCTTCATGCACTGGTGTAGAGACACTTCAGCCGGGCAGTTTGCCACGTCAGCTTTGTAGACAAACACCCCCTTAATTTTTTGGAGATATTTCACTGATGTAAAAAGCCACAACATTTTGGTGTCAGTCACAGAGTCATGTATTAATGGACTAGGACCATCTGTCTCTTCAATGTTGTTTGCTTCTCCCAAGGCTGAAACAAAAAGGCTTTACCTTACTTCATTACTGTTTGTTAAGCATTACTGTGCCTAAGCATTTACTTTTGAAGTAAAAAAGTTTAGTCACTGGAATGTGGGAAATCTCTGGTATTTTAATTATACTTGAATTTTGTAATTAATGATTTTGCTGAATATACCTCATTAGACACACTTGCAGTGAACTGACATAACTGGATCTTAATGATCTGGCTGATACAATGATTGTAGCTGATAAGCTAGCACTTTGAGGTTGGTGTTGAGCGCTGTATTCATTGTTTGGAAAGCAAGGTACATATGAAACTGTTAGGTTGTTGGTTTGCTTGTTGCTGTTGAACTGGAGTTCTATTAGTAACATTGTTACAAATCTCTTTTAAAAGTCAATTAAAAGGATGGGAATTACAGTGCAATAAATCAGAATGTGCTCTAACTTTTCTTACTAGCTAAAGCAGCAAGGGGCTGTTGCTCATGTCAAATTTCTCCATGAATTTTAAGTCCACTAAGAATTGCTGTTTTATGACTTGGGCCGAAAAGGTCACTTAAAACCTGCTTAAAAGCCTGGTTACAGTAACATAATCCTGTATATATGTTAGTCCTTTTTTATACGAAGTAATTTCACAAACTCCTGCGAAGCCAAATGCTTGAAAGGTTGTAGTAGCCTTTGTCTCATGGTAATTGGTGGATGAGAAAGTGGATTGTGGTAAATTAATTAGGTCCTTCTGTGACTTCCAAAAGTTGAGTGGCAGTGCTGTGGCTAGGATATATGTTCTTCAAAGCTGAATTTTACAGTCTGTGAATGTCCTTCTTCATTGTAATTTAATCTTACTTTTGCTATTTTGTAGACCTTTTCCAGGAAAGCCTGAAAAGTGTTTCATGCTAATTAAGGATTTCATCTGTTATTGTTCTTTTCTCAAACTCCTGTTAGCAGTTGTAAGCATGCAAGGATTGCAGTGCCAGTTACTTAATTCTGACTTCTTTTCCAATTTCTGCGTGAGGTGTGAAATTTAGATTCTTTCACAGTTTTTTTAGGGAGGGCTGGGGTTTTGTTGTGTACTTACTTTCATTAAGAAGAAGAAGGGAAAAATAGGAGGAAGAACCATATACGTAATCCAGTCTATTTGTTTATTCTATATGCATGATATTTTTTTTTTATTTACTATATTTAGGTTGCCATGCTAGGTTTACATGTTCAAGTTTTTACCACTGTGTTAGTGAGGCAAATATAAGGAGAAAATTGAGTTACTTTACCTTGTGTTATAAATAAGATTTCCTTCAGTTTGACTAGCATTTATTATTATTTGGGATAGTTATGTTTATAAATATATAGAGAATTTTCTTTCTGGATGAAAAAATTAATTCACTGTACATTTTTTCCAAGTAGGAGAAAACACAAATAATAGATAATTTTATTGAATCAATATACAAAATGAAAATACATATTCTTAGAATATGTTTTAGGTATTGTTTTCATTATCCTGCAAGGATGGAATCTTAGTAGGCTTTTCTAGTGATATTTTTCTTCTGAATAGTGACACTAACAAAATGTCTCTGCTGTATTGCATAGTCAGGCGTTACCTATGGACAGCCAAGTAACTGAGCAGAGCACTTAATAATCAATTTTCTCTACAGTGCTTACTTTGTCAAATGAGAGAGGTTAGATATTTCAAATTAATCTATGTACAAAGCAGAATACAGAGACAGAGCAGAGCAAAACAGACTAGCCAAGAAATACAAGGTTGAGGGTAATATATCAGTCATTTGGCTTTCTGGGTCATAGTAGTTTTAAATATTTGAGAATTCGTTCCAAGAGTAATACAGAGTTCTTTGTTTTGTTTTAGATGTTTGACCAGATCTTATCTACATTCATAGAGCTGGGCGGTAAATCACTCAGTCTCTTTCAAGGTGGCTGCTTTGTAGAAAGTCTGAGAGGCAGTAGATAGTGGACATAGTAGAGGGTATGCAGGAGCTTTTTTGCGGAGTATTCTTAATTTCATATCTACCAACAGAAAATGCAGCACATGCAAATAACCACTCCAGACTTTTCAAAGGTGCTTTTCTTCAGTGCCACAGCAGACAGCTAATGGTTAGTCTGTGGTTAGCATCCCACTTCCTGCTTTAACCAAAATTTCCTAAATGTTTTCTCAAAGCATGAGAACATGCATGTGTGCCAGGAAAAAATCTTTCCATACAATTAGTTAACACAGTAACTGCTACCTAATGCAGGTACCCCACCAAGATTTTAAATTTTATCTATAGTTTTTAAAGGAAGATGTATATTCTCAAAAATCACAGGGTGAGGAGGAGAAACTAGATGTTCTCAAAAGAAAAAGAACACTATAAATAACAAACATTTTTAAAAGGTAAGTGCTGAGAAATTAATACCTGATAATATTAGAGAACAAAAAGCTTTGTTTTCGTTTAACTGATGCACATATAATAAAGTTTCCTTGTCTTAGGTAACATGACAGATCACATTGACCACTTAAATAATGGCATCTCTGTGTCTGCTAGAGAAGATAGCTAGTGGTTGCTAATTTTTATGGTAGTCTTTTGTCATGTAAAGGTTATTTACCATAAATGAAGCTGAGCCCCCAGGCAACAAATAGATAACTAATTCTATTGCTGTAACCCTTTGCCAGGGTAAATTCAGGCAACTGGGCTTTTTTCTTATCAGGCAGTCTTATACTTTTGATAGGAAACAACTGTTCACCTTGTATTAATTTTGACTTGTGTGGGCAGCAGAATGGTCAGATGAATAAGAATTGCACTCTGCTTTCAAGTCATCTTGCCAGCCAAATGTCTTGTACCGGTGTTTTTCTCTTCCATCCTGCTTGACTGGCATGCCACTGTTGCTGCTACAGCTTGGCTCCTTCCAGTCTTGACTGAGCCACTCAGCTGTCCATGGTGAGCTCAAAATGCTGTCCTCTCCATCTGCAGCAGTTCCCTCTCTGAATCTGCTGCTGTGCCAAATACCGCTGATCACAGCCTGCGCAGGAGTGCAGAACAAGCTGGTAATTATCTGATAGGCTCTGTACCAGCCAGACCTGGGAAATTCATATAGCACAGAGAAAGTGGTTTTTCCTGCGTGTGCTAGGAAAGATGGAAATATTTTATTCTACTTTTTTTTTTTTTTTTTAACCAGAGGAAACGCACTTAGTATTTGACAAAATGTCTAGTATTGAGAATAATGAACATTTGCCATTAAGAAGTTGCCTGTTAAGCTTAGCAGCTTTCTGTCTTTAGATTGCAAGCAAGTGCCAGCTATGCAAATGTTATTTCCATGTACATCATGCAAAATGGGACACTTTTCACTGAAGCTTCATTATCAACAAATTCTCAGATTCTTACAAGTGCCTAAAATCTTGTCATTTGTTCATGTTACTCTCTGTTATAATGTCTGCTTTGATTGTTAGGCAGTCAGATATATTCTGCTTCTAGCAGCCTTTCCTTGTTACTAGAGTTAGCATTATGGCTCAGAAATATTAGGAATTAGGACCATCATATTTGGCATTTGCATGTAGTTTCTGTTGTCTTCTGTGCGCTTTGCACTTCTGGGAGTGGATCCAACCAATTTTCCAGTGCAACTGCTGCTGATTCCACACAGGTTGTTCCACTCCCATTTATGATCATGTCTGCATGATCAGACATGTGAGCTTTTTGTTGCATTTTTTCAAAAGAGGAGGCTATCACTTCAAGTGAGTGCATTTCTGAAAACATCTAATGAAATCTCAGCCGTGGTTGTATGTGACTTTCTGGAAAGTCTTGTGCAATATGTAAGTATGAATTCAAGGTCACGGTACTGGGCCATCAGTTAACCTTGCAATGTAAAATTGCTTCTCACTTGCATGTCATGAAAGCAGGTGTTTTACAACCTCAGTGTTTTTGATGACATAGAAACAAGACTGACTATGTGATGAGCAAAAACCTATGTCAGTCCTCCTGTCAGAGTAACAAAAAGGTGACAAAGATTATAGTTTGCAAAATAAGAGTTTATACGTGTAAAATTCAGAGCTCTTCAAGAGAAGATAAAACTTTGAAAGTGCACTGCACCTGTACCCAAGTGTTCCTTCAGATTTTTAAAATGCCAGCATGGCAGCCTTGAATGTTGGGGCTGAAACAAAATACTAATAAAATTGTTAAGTCTAATCTTGTGCCCAGTTACAGTTATTAAACTGGATAATGAGCAGTGATAATGGGAGCTCAGGAAATTCCTTCCTGGTATAGGGAAATAGGTGAGTTAAGTGGAAACTGCTACAGGCTTTGAGCTTGCTTGCTGATGGATGCATGCCTGGGCTGTCTGCACTGCAGGGTTAACACAGCTGTTCCTTGCTTTGCTTTCAGACAGGCACAGCAGAAGGGGGTTCTTGTGCATCCTTATGACCATGTTGGCTATTGTCACTGGGACACTGACCAAGTTTTCGTTCTTTAACTGTCCACTCACTGAAAACAGTGTGTATCCACATCTGGTAGCATTCTGAACACACTGTTTTTCATCTCAGGGGTCTCTTCTTGCTTTATTATTTTTCTTGAGAAGAACATAAGCAAAGAATATGCCATCTCTTTTTGTCCAGAAAACTGTTGCTTAGCTCTGTTAATTAAATAACAAAGAGGAACCATTTCAAAGTCCACTTAAGCGTCTGAGCTTTTTTCCCCCCTCTGGAGAAGAAAAGATAGTTTAACAAAAGCAGAAAGGAAAATGGGAATTTCTTTCAGAGCAGACAAGTATTATGACTTCACTGTATGCATTCAGTTGTAATCTAAGAAGTCAAACAGATGCAGTAGGAAAAAGATATTTCCAGTGTAGACTGGACAAAACCTGTCAACAGAAATAATCGGAGGTTTAGATATCTACTCTCTAATGAAGAGATATAAATATTACTTAAACTTTACTATTAGTGTTATTTAAATAACCTCCTACTTGGAAATGTAGAAAAGCCTACTAAATAAATTAATAACATATCTTAAAACTTACAATTAGAATTACTGTTTTGCATTTTTCAATGGCTAAAGTATACATCAGGTGTTAGTTTGTTTTACATCCTGGCACATTTTCCTACCTTTTTCCTCTCTTTTCTAGTCACCGAGGCAAGTATTCACACATATACATGCACGTGTGCACACACCGTAATGTTTAGCTACAACAATATTTGATCTGGACAGAAGTGCTGAGAGTGCTCACTTATGACCTTCCTGGCCACACCAACTGCACATCAACTTTCTCTCTTCATACTTGCCCCATGGCCATCAGAGCTGTACCTTTTATTGGCGGAGAGGAGTTAATATTTTCTGTCTTTACAAACCATAACTAATTGCTGATAATAAAGAGAACATCCAGTGGAAAAATCTGAATTTTAAACTCTTGATCTAAAACCCAAAAAACTTTCTGATTGAGAAGTTTTCCCTCTAACAATTGAATCTGTTATATTTAAGTTATTCTTTTACTGGTCATGATCAAAACCAATAGTAAGAAGTAAAGTTTACTTGTGATCAGCTTCTTCTCTTTGTACACAGTATTTGATGTTAATATTAGCAGTGTAATTTTGTAAAATTCCATGCTACTCTGACTTAGGGCAGACAAGTACTTCAGTAAAGCTTCAGATAGAAAGAATACTCTATACTAGTCTACCTTGGATCTTTCATGAATAATTGATGCTTTGTGATGGGAAAGGCCATGAACATTTATTTGTGATAGTTGGTGGTAGAAAAGAGCATGACCATCTCTTTCATGATTTTATTGAAGGATGAATAATGCCCTATCATTGGCTCACTTGCCAGATGTCCTGCTTAAGTGTCCAGGTTGCTCAAATTAGTATCAGCTATTAGTGTTTGAGAATTAATTTTTCTTTGGTTTTCACTGAATCCTCTTGGTCAGGGATGTTTATAATACTTACCATAAATAATACAAAAAGCCCTCTGATTAATATGAATAGGCTATTTACTCTCACTATTCTCCAGAGAGGAGAAAGGCTAGTTGTACCCCTACCATTGAAGACTGGTGCTGCAATTCTTGCTTTTGAAATAAAATTACAGAATGAAAACTCAACAGCCTGTAGAAAGGTTTTTTTGCACTTACGACTGTTCCTCTGCTGTTGTCAATCCAGTCAGAATAATTGTTAGAATAGGTAAGTTCATTCCACTGTATTCTGTTACACTCAGTTGTGATATGTGCTGGTTTTATTTTGCCTCTTAAACTGAGGGAGATTATTGTTGTTTAGTTTCAAACATAGGAAAGCTTTTAAGAGGGTGCTTTCATTTTATTTCATTTCATTTTATTTCATTTTATTTTCAAGTATTTTTCTGACTCAGAGTGTGTTCCTGAACTGAAGTGTTAAATATTTCAACCTAAGGCTGCAAACAGGACTGGCATTTTTAGATTCTATGCCTTTTTTTTCTTTCAGAAAAAAAGAACACTGTGAAAATCATTGTTTATCCAAGTTGATGGAGTGTTATACTCATAAATCATGATTATTTTCAACCTTTTGGTTGACATTATTTTGTTTTCACAGCCAGAAGCAGTAAAATAATCAATCATGTAATAATGCCATGGATAATTATCATGTTGTTTGGTGTTTTTTGAGCTACTGCAGGTGTGTTCAGAGCCTCTACTGGTTGTGTTTAAATGGTGATTTTACAACTGAGGTGGTGAAGAGCTTTGGAATGTACCCCCAATTGCTTTACTATTTTTTTTTCCCCCAAAGCATAATGCACTAGCAAAAAATACCACTCATTATGAATTCCATAATTACTTTTAGGGTTTTCTTCTGTGATTCAAAGCTTTTATATGCTCCCTGGTATATTGCGTCTGACTGTTTAGCATACAATTGTACAGAAGAACTGTGTTTGTGATAGGTAGTAGACTTAGTTACATTTCTGCTAAATTAGAAATTACATTGAAATGCATTTGTGGCTTAAGAAACCTCAGGTATTTTTAACCGTAAATACCATGGAGTTAATTCTTTCTTATTAAACACTCAGAACAGTTTTATTATTTTCATTTGTTTTCAAGTAGTGCTTAATGTTTTGCTTTTCTTGCAAAACTAGGGTTCTGGAAGACTGTGGGGTTTCTCTGTCACAGATTTTTCTGAAATTCTGTGGTGAATTGTAGTGATATAAATCACAGCAATCTTCCAAAAAACTCTCTTCCTCCTCTTAGTTTCTTGCGTCCAAGCTGCTCCCTTCTTTGTGCTGACTGAAACACTCATGCAGCTGCACTGGGAACCACATCAGGGAGCTAACCTTTTCCCCTCTCAGCCTCTGGGCAACTGAGGTACAAAAGATTAAGGGGTATTTACTGCAGACATGAGATCCAGGTGCCCACATGCTTTTGAAAATCCTGGTAGGTGTCTGCATCTTTTGGCATCGAATTCTTTTCTAATCTGGCCTAAGGTGACTTCGCCAGGACTTTGCAGGAAGCACTAATAATTGAAAATAGGATTTGGATATTCCTTCATCATGTAGGCTGTGTTCTGTTAAATGTTCTCCACTTTGAGTTGTAAGATAAGAGGACCTGGACTTTACTGTAACTTTATCGGAGCATTTTGGCTGTGAGTTAACAGAATAATTTGTAATCCAAAGCTTAACATCTTCAAAACTTAGTTGCACACTGAAAATATTGACTTCAAATGAGGATCATCTTTTCATGGGTCTTGTTGGTTTCACTGTAATGTTTTGACAGCTGTTAGTGAGGCTTCCTCTTTGACTGTAATCTGAACAAATTTTTATCTCTGGTTTGTCTCACTAGCATTTCTGAACTCTCATATTAAGTGGCAAGCAGAAGCTGCAGGACAAATAATGTAAGTTATTTAATAGCTAAGCTCTATGATGAAAGTTGTGCAATGAAAGGACAAAGATTGACAGTGCAATTGAAAATGCAGCTGTGTGTTTAACGTAAAATATGCTTTAACAGTATGAGGTGTTGAAATAAATAAAGGTATCCATTGAAGTCTGCATTTGAATCCCTGTTAATAATATTTTAAATGACTTATCTGATTTCTTTCTTCTCACACTGACTTTATCATACTTACTAAGGCGCCTGACTGATGACTAAGAAGATAAACTGCATCTTCAGCATACTTTTTTCTGCTTTGAGGGTTTGTTGCAGCTCTGTGTGAAAATCAAGAATCAATCCTTCTCTATAGTTCTGTGCTGATGACCAGCTGAATGTTTTTACTGTGTTTTAGAGTGGTTTGGTGGTATGTTAATAAGAATTATTTAATTAAATGAAGAAGGTCCTGCAGGAACATCGTGAAACTTATAAAATGTTTTTTTCATCATGCACTTAACAACAAGTTTTCCAAAACAGACTGCTGGTCTGTCTTGGATCAATCTGTGAACAAACATTCACAGCAACAGAGATTAATGCAATATGCAGATTCCATCTTTATGCATTTAAGTGACAAAATACAAAATTTTGAATCTCTCCTAACATGTTTGAGAAATGAGTCTTTACTGTACAGAATGAAAGTGATTTAACATCTATGGGTTTTTAAAATTTATTTAAAATGGATATATTTTCCATCCAAATAATGATGCTCTTTTTATTGCTACAGATCATAAACCTTGTTTCTGCCTTTGTCTGTAGTGTAGTTCCCACATTTTGCAATAGAGTGTTATTCCTCATACTTATGGAAATGAAAACATTTCAATATAACTATTAGGTAGAATAGAAAAAAAAATTAATAGAGGGGAAAATCCATGCTAATGAAACAAGATGTTTGCTTTAACAAGGAATGCTTATGAATTGTGGGAATGTACTCTGTATAACTCAACACAGGTTTTTTTAAAAGGTTTCTTGTCTGTGTTATATACCAGCTTTCTGAAGGTTCTGTGACTTTTAGGCTGGGGTTGCTTTTACTTTAAATATACTTATTAAATGTTATTATGATGTTATAACAGAGCAGGCTCAGAAGAGTTTCTCCTTTTCTAATTTTCTCGTGGTGAGAACTTTTTATGACTTTGAATTTAGCTGAAAGTAATTTTGAAGAATTTTGTATGGCCAAAGAATACATTTAATTAGTTAACATGCTAACCTATGAACAGTATACTTTGCAAGCTGATAACCAGCTAAGAAGTGACTGTTTTGCAGACTTCAACGTTGTCTCAGTAGAGCAACTGCAAGAAAAAGTGAAGGTTACTTCCCCTACCCTCAGCTATTTTTATGTGAAGCTGCAGCAGTTAAGAAACGTGTGCTGTGAAGGTTCTAATCTGTCATCACTATGAAAGGAGTGCAGTGATTTTATGCTACAAACTACATCTTTTGTAGTCTATTCACTACCCTTTACAGGTCTGCCAAGCCTACTCTGCAATTGATTGCCAGGGGCTGCAGATGTTGGAAAAGAGAAATTTCAATGAAAGGCCCTGATTCAGCAATCCAAGCAGCCTGCCTCCCTCAGCCAAAGTAATCAGATTGGCAGCTGAATCAAAGGGTACAGTGGGCCCTTTGTTTGGGAGCTCCAGAGCCTAGTAATTGACAGAAGGTCAACAAAGTTTTATGAAGAAAAGAACAGAATATTAGAGAATATTTGTCTGAAGAGAGAGAGGTTGGGAGTTTTATGTTATTGGAGGAAAGTTAGAACCCAAGTAATGCGTTACAGCCATAGGAAGCAAAGGTTGCATATTGATGTTTAAATCTGAAAATAGTTTCAGCTACAGGAACAGGATTATTGATGAGTGGAAGAAATGTCGGAACAAAAATCTGCAGTTCCGCTAATTGTAGACCTGTGCAATTATTAGTGTTGAAGGATTTATTTGTAAGGCTAGGGATCTAAAATACAATCGTAGAGGGATGGTTCATTCTTAGAATCACAAGACTGGAAAAGATCTTAAGAAGCTCTGTTTCACTTGGGAGAAGAAGCGTCTATCACCAGTACAGTATCACAAATTAGACAGCAGCCAGATATGCCACACTGGAAAATTTCATCTGCTGAGACATCTGTGCTTGAGGAATACTTGTTCTCTGTCCACAACTAATCTTCTTCAGACCAAGCAGACATTAATAGTCATTATGATTTTGATTTTCCTAATCATCTTTTGTAGACTATCTTCATGGTGCTAGTCAATGTATTTTAGTTTTACGGTCATCCATCTTGAAATGGAATACAGAAAAATTGGAGAAAGTAGTTGTAGTGGTTTGAAGGCAAAACAAATGAGAGGCTCCAAGTCAGAGATACAATTTAATAGGAAAAAAAAAGGAAAGAAAGTAAAATAAAATAGATGCAATAATACAAAAGACCACTGACAGAGTCAGAATACAACCTGAGCGGAGTGATGGAAGCAGTCCAGATAAGGTGGTCTTCCTGAAGCAGTGATCCTGTAGAAAGGTCTGGTAGCTCGGGTCCTCTGGGAATCCAGTGGGTAAGCGCCCCTCTGGTGTTCAGAGTCTCAGCTTATATCCAGGCTGGAATGCTTGGTTCCTCCCTCTGGGCAGAGCATCTCACAATGGGATGGTGAGTCATGTGATAAGGCCTGATGGGCCCATTAACAGGAGATAGTCCAGGAGGGGGTTATCTGTGAGTCGTGTGGCAAAGGTGCTGATGGGCCCATTAACAGAAGATAAGCCAGAGTGGAGGAGGCAGGGAGCACTGCCTCACCTGGTTTCAACAGTTCATGAAGATGGTGATAGAATATACTTCAACCCAGGACAGTAGTCTAGGGCCGTGCTAGCTTTGAGTAAATGGGGAAGATTACTGCTTTTTGTGTGTTCTGTGTGAAGTCTACCGTGTTTGCAGTACCTTGCAATTGTTGACTTACGTCTGATTCTAATCAGTGTCAGCCAAGTCAATGTTGGCTTCTATTTTAGTTATTACTCATCTCTCTGCTTTATCGTAAATGCTTAAAAATTACTTCTTTTTTCCATTATTTTTCCAGCAATCAAAGGTTAAGCTGATAGCTCTATAATTCTCTGTCACTCCTTTTTTTACCCTTTCTAATAAATAATAGGAAATGTTTTTGCAGTTTCTCATCTTTTAAGATCTTATCTGCTCTGCAAATAATGAAAAAACAGTTAATAACATTTCATGGTATTGCATCAGCCAGCCCTTAACTGGTCTAAATCAATCAGGGCTACTCTGGCTGAAAATACCTGAGTACTGTTTTTCTCATACTGTGTGAGGCTGAGGCCTTGGTTTGTTCCTGGTATCAATTACGGTAACTCCCTCCTTATGACCAGCTGACCAGCTTTTTCATGAAGATTAATGTGTTGTTTTGATGTCTGCTTGTGGCCGTGAGCATTTTGGAATCTGTTTATTGCACTTACCTCTCAAGTAATGAGTGATTTGCGAAGTCATAACCATTTCAGAGGAAAAAATTCAGCTCTGAGTTGATACTGTGATCAGCTGGGCAGCTCAGTTTTCAAAAGTGCAAAAGAACCTTCCTGTCTCAATAACACTGGATATCTGATTTTCTATTTTGTTGGCCATTGGCACATAAAGTAGAGCAGTGGGCTTACCTGTGTTGGATCTTGTCAGTAGGAAAGTCATCCTCATATTTTCAGGAGAAGCAAAATTAAAAAATAAGTGATAATAATTTATATACAAGTGGGAAAATAATTTTCTGTATCACCTGTTTCCTTACTACAGTTCATTATGTAAACCAAAGGAACTGAATGCATGTTTTACAAATACGAAAATTCAGCAAAAATATAGATTCTTATATTTATTTTAAATACGGGTTTTCTTTTGTAGCGTGATTTTCCATAAGTTGAAATGGCTTGCTTTACTCCCTTGAAAAGTTAAGAAATCATTTTTGTGTGGGTGACCAGTTTTAAAAAGTTACTGTTTACAGCATCTGCATTTTACTTGACTGTGTGTTCTCTGAAAAGGGGATTAATAGGGTATTCTACTGCATATGTCATGTGGCACATACATTGCCCCACACTGGCCATTGGCATTCAGGCTGAGTTCTGGTTCTGTTGCAGTCTTGTTTGGTCATGCAATGTGCAAGGAGGGTGCTTATGATCTGTTCTACCTCCCACTCCCCCCTGCAAACATAGATTAAAGAAGTGGGTTTTCAGAAATAAACTGTGATACACTTAATGTCTGTGAAGAGAACATATGCTAGTGAGAAGTATGAGAATAACCATACAGGAGTAGATGAGAGATCTGTGCAGGGCTGTGTCTTGGTTCTGATGGCAGCAAAAAAGGAACTGCTGAAGTAAAAGCGTAAGAAGATATCTAAGTACACAGTACTACTCTGTGCTGGGTATTTACCAAGCCTCCAGCCATTTTTAACTCAGGGACTTCCATGCCCACTGAGGATTTCTGTGAGGTAGGTCTCGTTGAACTTGTCCAGTCTCACCTACAGGCCATATGAACTTTGCTCTCAGTCTAATTACATCTCCTCTGAGAAAACATTACCGTGTTTTAGCTTTGTTTTGAAACTGATTGTTGCTTTTTTTTCTAACACTGCCATTTTTACCAAGAGAGTTCCTCCACTCTGTAGACTCTCACAACTCCACAGAACTTTATGGTCATTGAACTCAGCCATCTCTTTCTCAGAGCAACAAATCCTAGCAGCAGTACAAAACCTGGTTTATGAGTAAATATTCTCACTTCTCTGAAACTCTTCCAACTATTCTTGTACCCTTTTTGAAGTGAGAGAGCCTCAACAGCACACAAGGAGAGCATATTTACTGCCAGAGTGAATTGGTAAGATCACATGTAAGGTTCAATCATTGAGCATTTTTTTTCTTACCAGTTTTTAATAACAACTGTATAGTGGATTACTGCTGTTCCAGTTTTGTGTTTTGCAAGTTTACCTCTTTTCTTAGTGTTGTATGACAATGCTGTATGTGTTATAGAAATAAAAAAAGATGTGACTGTCTGGTATCTTTGTGACATCTAAAATCAGTTTAATGAACAATTATGTTTTTCCTAGTACTAGTTTTTTGCTGATGAAATCTGACAGTGAAAGTTGGGCACCTTAAATTGCTTCATGGATT
This sequence comes from Chamaea fasciata, assembly GCF_029207755.1. NCBI lineage: Eukaryota > Metazoa > Chordata > Aves > Passeriformes > Sylviidae > Chamaea > Chamaea fasciata. The sequence continues at coordinate 55,517,480 of NW_027094089.1, forward strand.
TTTTTTTCCCCCTTCAGGGAGTGGAACAGCACATGAATATTCTTCTAGGAAAAGACAGCAAAAATAGGAAGAAAAAAGCAAAATGGGATACCCTTATGGAAATATTGATGAAAAAAAGTGAGAAAAGGGAATTAAAAACCAGGAGTAGACAGGAGAACAGTTGTGAAGGTGTCTTCAAACAAGAAAAAGACTGCAGAGCGTTGGTGATGGGACATGATCAGGGTGCATGTGTATTCAAGAGGAATATACAGCTCTTTCCTTTAAGTTCTTGACTTCAGAATTTTTAAATTCTGTTAAATGCAAGAGAAAAGGATTTTATTTTGTTATAGTGTCTTGCTGGTTGTCTCTATAATGTTAAAAACTTAATTTTTCTAATTGATAATAACTTTTTTTGTGTTTTAAGTTGGGGTAGAGAAACTTTAGGATTAAAGCTTGGAATTTGTCATAAATGAGGTTGACGTGGAATTTTGCAGGTTACAGAAAACATGCATGTTTCTTTCATAAAAGCAAGTTTAAGTGACAGATCTGATTTGTATTTATGATTTGCAAAGTAGGCAAAGGATTTTAATTTTCACTTTGCCTAGTTCTGGAGATTTTGATGATAAGTGGCATCTATGGTTTGTAATTGTTCTCTGGTCTGAAGATTACTGGTCTGAAGCACTTCTGAAGATTAATTTTCCAGACTGAAACATATCAAGAATGAATCACATAAAACTATCACAGGAATTTTTTCACAACAGCAAATGCTTTTGTTTCTTTACACCTTTGTTCTGAAAAACTTAAAAAAACCCTATGAGATATGGGTCTGGGAAGGAGAGATGAGAGAGGAAAACAATTCTCTGCTCATTTATCTGAACTTCTAATGTCTTCTTCTGTTGCAAATCCCATGAGTTTACTGAAGAAATGGAAACCACTATTTTAAAGTAGAAGATGTGTTATTAAACCAAAAGTGCCACTCAGATCTCAGGCAGCCTGGAGTCTGGATAGCTGAATGTTAACCAATCAAGTGTCCTTAAGAACGGGTTTGTAATAATGTTCCATCCTATGAGTGCTGGTGGATTATGATCACCAGAATAAGATATGACCAGGTACTTCTGGACTAAAAACACTGGTTGGTTTTCCTATTCTTCTTTCTTCTCTGGCTGTCTCATCTTGGGTTTGTCTTTCTTGTGTCCAGTAAATGCTGTTGCCCCTTCTAAACCTCTTGTGTGACACTAAGAAGGTCAAGCAAGAGCAAGGGATAGAGGTGAATTTGTCTTGCTGCCCCTTGGTAAGAACAAGATGTGATGTATCTCTGCCAAAATTTGACAGAATATGCCTGTCATGCATTCACTACTTCACACTGAATCGAACAAATCAGCAAAGCTTCTGTACAGCTAAAAATCAGGCACTAAGTCTGTACCACACCTGCAGGGGTATGAAGACATGCTGTGTCAGGATTTGCAATGGCAAAGGTTGGCAATAGCCAGCTTGGCCACCCATCTCCATTTCTCCCTCCTGTCTGCAGGTGAATATTATCTATGATTTCCACTGGCCAGTGCTGGGAGTGGCAGAAGATGGAGGATGTCTGCCCAAGCCTTAGCTGTTCCAAATCGAAGGGCTATTTTACCAAGGGTACACTACCATCTTCACCATCACTCTAATTGTGGTGTCTGAGATTGAGCACACAAACCAAGTGGAATCTGTACTTGGGGCAAAGAACTTCAAGCAGTGGGAAATAAAGGAAGAAATGAAGTAGTGAGAAGGTGACAGTACTGTGACAAAAGAAATACTTTCAGATCCAGCCTGCTGTAAAGAATGTCTCTGATTACTGTGTTCTACCTGGTAAAGTTAAGGGCAAGTCTGCTGAATCTGTTCTCAAATAATGGGTCAAAGAATGAACAAGAAAAAAAGAAAGGAGTCTCAATTCTTCTGTCATAACATGATGTAAGACAGGGATGAGGTTATTTGTATTTTACTTGCATTCAGAGCGGTATTGAAGTTTCAAGAAAGGGTAATGGAGACAAAAGGAAGAGAGGAGAGTCTTTTCTCTAGCTTCATTTCGCCTAAAACAATACCATGAACACCCCTAATAGATCTACAATAAATCCCAGATCTTTCACTTTAGATCTCGATGACCTTAGATTTACATATCTTGGTGATATGTTAAAGATGTAAGAAATTTTTGATGATTGAATATAAATCTAAAAATATAAAAAAATAGGGGGTTGTTTTAGAAGTTGCTTTAGTGAAAGCACGTCTCTACTCTTATCTGAGTTAGGAGTTCAGTTCTATTCCTTACCTAATATTTTTAAAAGGGAGAGCAAACAGGTCAGCTTCTGATTTATAATTGCTGGAGTTTTGCAAGGCCTGCAAATGCAAAGGAGCTCTCTTCAGTGTGCTAGCTTGTACTGATATATTAGACACAAAAAAAGGACCAGATACAGAAGATGTCTATCCATTTCTTCACAATTTGAAATCCTTGGAAAATAGTAATTATAGTTTCATTTCTAAATATGTCTTTTAGTGATGAGGCTGAGAATAGAATAAGAAAGTCAGTGGCAATGATGAGTCTGACCTCTGGAGATAGAATCTGAATTACCATAATGTAAGTTTAAAAGCATGTTTATGCCATTTTTAACTGAGAGTGTCAGTAAAGCTCAGGTGATGCTTAATTTGCTAAGCCAGCATTGCTTCCAGGAAATGTTTCCATTCTTTGTGAAAATTTGTGAATTTTATTCTGCTAAGAGCTGGAATGTAGTTTTTAATGCTTTCTATTTTGCCAAACACCACGTAATGCACAAAGTAGTTATTGTAGGGCGTTCTAATTTGCAGTGGATAAATCCTGACCTTGTTGATGTGTGTTTCTTGTGTGCTGTGTGTGCCATGTGCTCCTCTGGAGGCAGAATATGGACTGAGAGAGTTTGCTCAACTCTCTGTTATAATGCTGTTTTACAGAAAGATTAGATTACCACGACAATTCAATAAAATGTTTTTTTCTTTGCAGGTGAAATGGAAATTACAGATCCAAATGACCCCTTAGCTCATGTGGATGGACTTGAGAGACAAATTCCAACACCTAAAGGTAAAATGAACTGTAATTTCATCAGCCTGCTTAAGTATAAACATTCTTCAGAAAGGACCACAAAATCCTGTTATTGTTTGTTCCCTATATTTGTCAATTAATACAAGCCTGTAAGGAAGGCAGCCTTCCTTTCGTGAATTAGCACTTCTGATTACAAGCAGGGATAGCAAAGTTAAAGGAGACTATACAAGTGTATAAAAATTAATTTTGAAGCAAGTTTAGTCCCCCCGTATGGAGGGGTTAGATGTTTGATCCAAACAGAGTGCTATTATTGCCTTCCTAGCATATTTTATTTCAAATTTTTGCCAGGAAATTAATTTTATTTTATTTTGTACAATGCCACACTTAGCATCTCTAGGTCAATTTTATGCATTGGTGTCTTTAGTTTGAAGTAATTAAACATAGCCCATTACAGCACAAGAATACTTACTTTTTAAGTTGCTCTGAGGATTAATGCTTTGTTTTTATTCTGTCTGTAGTGTCAGAATTTCTAGTTATTTTTTAACAGAAATTTTGTGACATGTTACCACTTCAAACTATGGATCCAAATGCTACTCTTGCATCTGAGGATGCACATATTTACTGCAAATTGTGCTTCCAATTGCAATTTTGAGGGTACTAGGAATTATAGTCTCCCTTCTCATAGATATCCGGTGTTATCTAATTCTTATTGTCCTCCTGAATACTAGTTAGATTTCTTACCCTAACTGTGCGTATTAGGAAGTTTTTTACGGAATCTTCCTTTAAATTTTGACAATAAGTCGGTAAAAAAATATGTGTTTCTGTTTGCATATATGTAACCACCTTGCTACTGATTATCAGCGTGGGACTAAGTACCTCCTATTTGGAAAGATGACCTGGTATACTCTATTTCTCAACTCTTTGCCACTTTCTGAGACTGCTGTAATATTTTAGAACTTTAGAATTTGCCATGTATTCTGGGAATAAATTTTAGTCATAGTCATTCCTGTCAGTAGCACTGTATTACTATCAATTGTTTTATTCACACTACTTTTAATGAAAAGGGACCACGTTTAAATGTTAACTGCATCTGATAGGCTTGTTTGCCTGGCAAGTTGGTCCCACTTTTCTCTTTTGTCATGTCTGAACTTTTAAGGCTAAAGACATAAAAGAGGGTTTGGGGGTTTTTTCATGTGACAGAGCTTGGTTAAATTCTTGCTGAAAAAGAAGTTCTAGTTATTTCCTTCTTCTGCAGAACCACAGGCAGTACCTGTCTGAGGAAGTAAATAATCACATCTCAAATATTTCTACACCATAAGAATTGTATATTTCCTTCAGAAAGAAATAGAAAAAAAAGAGCCCCATGTTCTTAAATTATTCACTGGTATAGAATCATTTGTTAGTTTCTAGCATGCCTGATTTGTCAATGGCTTTATTTTGCTCCTTTTTTTTTTTTTTTCCCCGAATGTGGGTACAGAATTGTCCATACAAGCAAAACTAGTTGGAATGTTAGCCCACGTGTTTCTGTGTCATAGTAAGGTATCAGGTTTTGTTACAAAAACACACTGGACAGTTCTATTTCAAAATTTGGGCATATTGTTGAGACCAGTAGAAATACTTCCTCAACCCTTCCATCACATCAACCTTCTTCCTTCCTCCCTCCAGAAATCTTTAGTTATTCTAATTTGCTTGTAACCTCCCATTTTTAAATTTTTTTTTTATTTTAGAACAGGCATGGAGATAACCAGCTTTAATAATACGCAAATTAAAAGCCACTTAAGAAGTACCAACTGTATTAGTCATCCGCTTCTCTAGAATCTTCCAGAAGTCCTGAGAAATTATTCTGTCTCCAAAGACAAAACCAGTTTAAGCAAGGTATTGTTAATAATGTGCGTTTGCAAAAATTTTGCAAGTCTCCTCCTACAAGTGAAGCTAGCCTTCTGATAGTTGATGAGAATGGACAATAGTTTGGCTAGGCCTTTGAGGAGGATTCATTTTCCCTTGTTTCCTTTAAATGAGCACCTGAATGACTAAAAAGCACTGTCTCTGAGCAGTGTTTCACTGCAAACCAGTGCAGAACAGTGAGCATTTGCTGTAGAAGAACTTAGGTCTCCTTTGGAATAAAAATAAAATATTTGAGCACAATTCTCCTCTCAGTCCTGTCAGTCTTTGCAAAGGTGATGGTTTCCTCAATCTTGCTTTCAAGTGAACCTTGCTTTCTTGCCTTGCCTCTTACTTCAAGTAAGCCTTTTGCACAAACTCTCTGACATACTCTCACTGGGTCCTAAAAACCCACTGATTTCGGAGGAGAGGACAATGTGCACATTGTGACGGTGTTTCAAGGCTAATTCTGTTTCATTCCTGGTTTGGCAGTTGCTCGTTCCTTGTTCCTAAGGACATTTCAGGAAATGTGAACCAAATCAACTTATTTTAATTGTTTCTGGATGGATTTTTGTACATTGAGATAAAAAAAATATAGGATGGAGGATGAGATGCAAATTGGATTAGGCTGTAAAAGTATCATTTCATCTGGAAATATTATGTGGCAGTATATAATAGTATAGTTTCCTTAACTACTCGTGTATTTTGGGAGACCTGCCAACATCCCTTCCGTTTTCAAACTTGGCTCAAATAAACTGTAAATCACTCATCTTCATATTGGGATTAAATAAAACAGAGGGTGAAGAATTGAGGACACTGTTTTTGATTTAGGAAAATGTTCAGTGCAAGAAATCATAAGTCTTAGGCTTCAATCTACCCTCCTTGGTAGGAAGATATTTCTCAGTTTATTTAGAGTTCTGATTTGCTTGTGGAAGGAGTCACACCTTACTGAGCTCCCACCACCTGCCAAGATGTTATGGTGTCATTCATGTCCTCTAAACTCATGTACTTATAGCAGTGTTGTTATACACACCTCTAGAAAGACATTATTATTTGAATTTCAGCAAATTTCACATGATTTTTCTCTTATTAAAAGTCTTCAATTCTTTTATATGCCTAGGAAATTCTGCATCTCTTAGATATTCTTCACAGATTATCATTCAATTTTGTGAACAGTTCATGCTTAGTACTGTGTTCATTACACAGTAAATTTTGGAACAATGGTGTCTTCCTCAACATTCCATAAGCTAAAGTATGCATCCAAGCATACTTTATGAAAAGTTATGTCTTATTGTGGGAAAATGTGACTTTGCTTATGGTGAAATATCATTAGTTTAATTACTCAAAATAATGTCCCCAAACCCTTTTGTGTTTAATATGTTTATATTAGTCTTAAAACGCCACAGCAGAAATTTGCCGTTTGAAAGAGCTGGAGTGGGAAAGGTGATGCTCATTTATTTATACCTAAGAAAAGAAGACTGTTTGAAGAAAAAAATAAAAAAGCTGGGAAGGCATTAAAAAAAGAGAAAGCAAGATAGCTTAGGGGAAAAAAAATCCCACGTTGCTTTTTACACAAATCATAGTATACATATTTTCATAGGGGTTTTGAACACTGGAAATTTTTATTTCATGAATCTGAAAATGGTCTAAATTTATGCAGTTATGCAGGAGAAAAAGTATTTATCCTTTTTTAAAACCAGCTGATTTTAAATTCTGACTATCTCAAGCCGAGACTCTTGTAAACTGTGATGTGTTCTGTAATACCAAATACCAACCATTCTGATAGTTTTATGGGCTTTTTTGACTGCTGCATAAAGTTACTTAAATAAATATATATGACTTATGGAGAAATAAGTATTCTAACAGGTGATAAAACATATATGCAATTATTATAACTTGGTCTGAAAAGACTGTTGTATCTTTGGGTATCTAGCAATTTGTGAATCAAATTTTTCTTTCTTTGTCTCAAAGATTGGATATTGAGTGTTTGTGTTCCTTGTGCAGTGCAGAAAGAAAGGTGAATCCACTTGGATAGGAGCCAAAGCGGATGATTATCTCAGAGTATCATTATCTCAGGAATACAGAAAGACATGAATCTCAGTGTAGTATCATAGATACTGACACTTAGTCCATGTGTAAATTGTCAAGTCACTTCCTTCGCTCTACTTTCTGCTTTTGGAAAATAAGTGTGATTGTATCATCCCATCTCATGAGATTTCAATATTCATAAATTACTTGGAAGTTCTGAGATAAAAAGTGTTAAAAAAGTTTTGCTATGCCCTATTCATGGTTTCCATATTGAAGCTCATTTTAAAATTATGAATGCATAATTATTTTTAAAAACACATAGAAAAAAAAGGAGTAAAAGCAATAAAAAATGAGCAGGAAATAAAACTTGAATTGAAAACAATTATGCCAGAATTTATATGATCTAAAGTACCTAAGGAGTTTTAAAATATTTTTTTAGAATGAACTTCAAAATCACAGCTAAGATCTTTAAATAATAAAAGCAGAGCAATCATTTTATATTGTGTTTATGCCAAGAATAACACATGGTTTGAGCCAATAACTTGGACATGTAAGTGCCAGAATAATGTAAATAAAACTAAGAAATATAATATGCATGTGAAATCTTAGTGATAGTTGCACCCTTTAGGTTTTTTGTTTAATATCTATTCTTGTGCATATCTTGACAATGATTTGACACACACTGGAAAAGCTTATTTTTATGTTCTTGCCAAAACCTGAATAATAGACCTGTCATCTTAATGCTGATTTGCTGTGGGATTCTGTTTGATATATATTTATATCAAATTTATTCGGTTTAAAAATATGAAGTACTGGCAACCTAACAAAGGTTTTCCAAATATGAAAGAGTTTTGCTGGAATTCATCTTCAATCATTTCCCTAAGCTGTGTTATTCGTAGAGTACATAGAATATGATAGCAAAACATAATATAAAGATTGTTGCATTGTCCTCTCATAGCTTCTTGACAGAACAGTTTTTAATCTGTTCGAGCAAAATAAATATTAGTATTAGTTGTATACTATGTTAGAAACCATAATGAAAGATAAATTTAGTTTACAACATTCTTGCCTACAGCAAATGCAAAAATATCTACCAGATAAATTTTCCTTTTGACATAGTTGAATATGCCAAAGATCACTGAAGGCAAAGGAAGCATTTTCCTTCATTTCAATGACCCTTGGAAACTAGCCAGAGTATAAAAACCAGTATACAAAAATATGAATTTCACAACACAGGAAATGTCTCACCATTATACTTGTATTTTTAAAAAATTATTTATTATCCATCTCCCAAATAAAATATAATTCATTATAATATGATATTTACAATAATACATTTATAAGTTTGGCAATATGTAACAGGCACAAAATATTTTATAGACAGTATTTATTCTCTGTTTCAAAATTATGTTAGTATTAAAACAGATTAATAAATCTTTTCCAGTTTTAAAAAATTCTACTCAACTGATGCTTAAACAAAATACAGGACGCAAGTTAAATGCAAGTTCTAGAATTTTCACATTTCATTTTCCTTCATACCTGTCCAAATTAAGACTAAGAGAGAAGACGAAGTACACTGGGAAAAAACCTGCTTTGCACATTGTTGAGATCCTAATTTACCCTGGGAAAATTTGGTTTTATCCCCAAAGCATTCCATCAAACTGGCATCAACACTGTTTGTGGTGTGATGTACGTTACCAAAAAAGTAACTGCTGATTATCACCACACAAATTAAATAAAGAAAACATTCTTTAGAACATGGTTGGTTAAATTTTCCACTTTGTTTGAAAGAATGTCAGTTATGGGTTATCTAAAGTGGACACCAAATAACAGAGCAGCTCAACAAATGGCTGCCCACTCTATCATACAAATACTTCAGAATCAGTGAGCACATAAACATTGCTTCTCAAAGAGTAAATGAAACCAGCAAATGGAGAGTGTGCAGTGCAGGGTGGACAGAAGCAGAGAATAGGCCCTGAGCTGCTCTACTGCTCTTAGGGTGCTCTGCAGAACTTTGGAAAATACAAATGCTTTAAAGTTCATTAGGTTAAAATACTTCTGATTTGGTTTGTAATTACAAGGTAATATAAAACACTGCATAAAATATGTGTAAAATTGGATAGAGTGATGATGAACTAAAGGCAAATTCTGCAGGAAACAGATGCAGTGACACTGACTTCAGGCGAAGTCTATCGGATTGCACTGGGTCTGAATTAACCCATAAATCTTCGGCATTGCTTTTCATGGTACTAGTTTTGTTCTAGATATTAAAAAGATCAGATTCATAGATTCATATGAAATATTTTGGATGGCTTAAAAGATATATGTATAATTACTTCCTAACTCTTTTAATTAATAGAACAGGAAGCTCTAACGTGGATTTAATCCTGAGTTAATAAGTCCTAATGAGTAAATTTGCTATCTGTTTTCATCCAAATGTATTTGAATGTAATATCCATGACTATCCCAAAAAGAAGACTCCACCTAGCTGATTTTAAATCGGAAAAAGTGAAATAGTGATAAAGGTTTGAGCAAGACATAAGCTGACCAATGGCCCAAGAACAATGTAGCCCTTTCATGTACTTGCATGTGAAGAGGAAAAAGTGTATTAAAGAGCCAGACAAATCACAATTCCTGTCTATCATCTTACAGTGCTTGAATTGGCCTCACCTTTTAGACAGATCTTCACTGCTTCTTTCATTTCTTGGGTATCAGAAGCATCTCTGTGCCAGATGAATGTACCGCTGTGCTGGCTCCAATGCAGGAAGAGGCAGAGCTTCTTCTCAAAAATGGTCTTAAAACAGTCTATTTTGCCTCCCTTGTATAAGAACATTCAGCCTGTCCCCACAATTGCTGAATCATAGACCCACAGAACTACAAAACCTTCCAGCCGGGGAGGCACCTCGAAAGATCATCTAATCCAACATTTCTGAGGAAGGAAAGCTTAGACGAAACAATTAAATACTCTGTCCAATCCCATCTTGAAAACCTATAGTGATGAGGATTCTTAGCACACCTCTGGCAGTTCATTTTCCAGTGAATAATTGTTCTCACTGTCAAAAATGTCTTTATTCTATTGAAATGAAACATTTCCTGGAAACTTTCACTTACTGCCCTTTGTTTTCTCCATGTAGCTCCTTGTGCCGAGTGTCTCTGTTCTCTTTGTAGGTGCCTTTTAGATACTGAGAAATTGTGATGGTGCCCTTCTGGCTGGTCTCTTGTCCTGGGAGAAGAGACTTAACTGCTTCAAGTCTTTCCTCACAGGACAGGTTTTTTAGCCCTTTGATGATATTGGTAGCCCTCTTTTGAACCCTCTCCTGTGCTATTTTTTACTTTTGAGGATCAGAACTGGACATAATACTCCAGGTGTGGACTGCTAGGCACTAAGTAGATTGCGATAGTGGTATCCTCTGTCTCTGCTAGGTAATGCCCCTACGGATGCAGCCCAGTATCTCAATGGTGCTCATGAGTATGAACTACATCCATTTTATGAAAAAGTAGTGAAACAAGTCTCTAAATAACAAGCTATGAGTGAAATAGCCATGTAAAATCCTTTTCTAACTTGTGATAGGACTGATCATGCTCTGTTTCATGCTGCTAGAAATGCTTATGTATGTAAAATGTTGGCTTAAATAGAAGTTTTAATCAATGGCTTCAGTTTACTACATCAAGAAGTAAATTTACTGGTTTTGTTTTCCCTGCCAGAATGTCATCATAGTATTTCTATTTTTTCAGCTATGAAACGTAACTGGAAACCATAACAAATTACTTTGCTGTGGTGTGACATTGCTGAAAGCATGAATATACTTTTTCTATTGTTTATATTAGTTATTTGAAAATAGATATTGTTTGTGTTCTGTCAGAAGGTTTTGAAGTCTGCCAAGGATTTTAAATTAAAAATAGGGACACCTAATATAAAATAAATAAACAATAATAAATTATTTTATGAAAAAAAGATAAAATAATTTTCCTGTAAGTTTCAATATTATGTGGGGATTTTATGTACTTGGATTTATTAATTTTTCTGTTTAGTGATAAACTGAGTTTGCACTTGGCTACATTGTATTTCCATATTATTGATTATAACAGAATTTCTTTTGAAAGGCCAGCGGTAGAGAACAATGTAAAACACAGGAAAACCAGTTTTCCAGCAATATCTGGCTTTGTACATTTATTACATCCTGATGTTTCTAGTGCTCCTTTCTCCAATGATATACATAGCTATTATAGAGGAACTGATTTTCACAGTCCTGTCAAATATAAATCAAAGCAGAGCATCAATTTTCTTAAGGCATTTCAGCAATTAGACTGTCAGTGTAGACAATTTCTTTACTGGTGTTCGAGTCATGTACAGTAATATTCTGTTTCTTAATTAAACAACTGCAAAATAATTTGACTGGTGGAAAATGTCCACATGTCTACAGCCCTCAAAGTTACTTGATACTTGGATCCAGCTGCCATAAAAATATAATATACTTTGAATTCCTGGTGCTTTATGTCTAGAAGGTCTAAATTCACTGGCATAAACATATGAGCATGACAGCTAAATACTTTCCTTACCTGTTTTGTAAGGTAATATAATATTATTGTTTCAGTGGAATTACATGTTGTCAAGCTTTCAGTGTGTGATGTATACCAGTAGCAGGACTCCTAACACCAAATTAAATTTATAAATAATAACCTACAAATGATTTGATTGTCAGGTTTTGACAGTGTTCTTCCATAAATTCTTTCTTTATTTTTGTCATCTCCAGAGATCACCAGTACAGCCTTCTTGACAAGCCCTTTGCTTTCAACAAACCACTAATAAGGGCTTGTAGTTTCCACTTACAAAATAACTACAAAAAGTTATTGCACAATATCCGTACAGACATTTCCTTGACCATATATTTTGACTTGATGTAAAAAGTGTCAGTCTATAATCAGCTTATGGGTCCCCTCACAGGTTACTTCTGCAATTGACGCATTATTTCATTAAATTGAATGTGAGACATATAATCTTTAAAACTTATTATAATATAAGCCTGTCCAAATCAGTCTAATTTTAGTATTTTGTTGAGTAACAAGCCAATATGTAAAAGGATCTTTTCCAGTTGTAGTTTTTTGTTGTTTTTTTTTTTTTTTTTGAGACATATCTGTGATCATGTGTCACGATCCGCTCACACAAGCGGGGTTCGTGATGGTTCGTTTTAGGGATCTCAGAGCGCAAAAGACACAGCGGGGGACAAACTCAGTTTACTCAATCACAAATGCACCTTTATTTAGTGCCAACAAATGCGATAGTGGGGAGAGAAAAGAGAATAGTAAGAAAGACAGAAAAAGAGGGGAAGGGGCTTATAGCTACCAACACGGAGGGTCGAGTCCTCAAGGCTTTTGAAGATGCCTATAGACGCGAGTTTCTCCAGTGGGGTGATCACAAAAGTGAGCGGGGGTCTCCAGGGTTTTTATAGTCCTCTCCAAAGTGACAGGCAGTTGGCCAAACAGGTGGGGGAAATCATTGCAGTGTGTTCATTCAGAGAACTCAGAACAAGTCGGTCGTCAGCAGGTACAGTGTCAAGCAGTACAAGTCAGCAGGCGCAGTCACTTCACCGTGACTTGCCCATTGTTTCTGCTCAGGTTCTGATGTTCCGATAGAAATGCGTGCCGGGTTTTTCCATCGAACACACCTGCAGGCAGCACTTGGCCAACATCCCACCTCAACCAGGCCAGAATTCCTGTGTTGAGATTTTAAATTCCATTTTAGGGGTTTCAGTCTCTGTCCTTGACAATGGTCGTGAGGCAGATGAGGGATCTGCGCACTGTCTCTTACATCATGTAAGAAGATTATGTGGTAAAGTCACAATGATATTCCAATATGGTTACAAGTGGGTTTATTCTTTTATGAAACAAGAGCGTATTTTGCTGTTAGAGCAGAACAGAACAGCACTAGATGTATGGTAGGATGTTGGTATTTTAGTATGTCAGATGTAGAAAAAGTCACTACTGCTTCAAAATAGGTATCCAAATAGGCAGTTAGGAGTGTAATCATAACAATTCATGATTGACCTTCAAATCTGCATGCCTACCTGCACACAAACATGAAGTCAGCAATGAAACACAAATTGGAGTGTGATGCTATGGTGTTCTTAGGACAGTGAATTGCTTTTTTTTAAGCTTGAAAGAAAACTGAAATTGTTTCCAAGGTTCTCTCTTAGAAGAGTACCTTTGAGCAGGCTTTTACCTCAACCCAAGTAAAGTTTGATCTTTTATGGCCTTTTATCCCCTTAGGTTATTTCCTGACCTTCTTGGAACCAGTAAACAATATCACTGTAGTCCAGGGGCAAACAGCAATCCTCCATTGCAAGGTAGCAGGAAATCCATCTCCAAATGTCAGATGGCTAAAAAATGATGCTCCAGTGGTTCAGGAGCCAAGACGGATCATCATCAGGAAAACAGATTATGGCTCACGTCTGAGAATCCAGGATCTGGATACCACAGACACAGGATACTACCAGTGCGTGGCTTCAAATGGGATGAAGACAATAACTGCAACGGGAGTTTTGTTTGTCAGACTTGGTGAGTTCCTGGCTTTTATGACTACTCAGACTGCTTTATAGACTAGGTATTAGTTTAAACCATAGTATAATGAGAAATGAATTTAACTTTTTAAGAAAAATTCTCAACACAAAAGAAAATAAAGTCAGCGCCTGGGGCCTCTTTCCCAGCACAGAACTTCTCAGCAGAACTTGATGCCCCTGTAGTGGTAATAAAAGAAAGTAAATACAGATGTAGAGGTCTGTAAATACACAGTGAAGAAAAAAAATTAAAGAAGTGCCAATAAAAAGTACAAAAGGGTAAAATTTCATTGCCTGGAGTTTTCACTCTACTGCTAAACTCAACGTGTGAAAAAAACAAAAGCTGATGAGAAGAATGAGAAGTGGTTTTCTGTGTGATGTTCATAGTTCTGGGCCTATCCTTGTGAATATCAGTTCTTCTGATATTGTACTGCTATGTGAAGTGTGGCCTCAAATTCTGTCCTTTAACATGTGAAGGTACACCACACCTTTCAAGAAGTGCTTATATTGCATTTTGGAGACTTAATAATCTGATCTGGAAGCCAATCTTTTATTTAGCTTGCTTTGGAGCAATGGGAGAAAAAAGTCGAGGCATTTTTCTAATTTTTTTTCTAACTTTGAATGTAAATAATTAATTCCACAGTTTAGTTTGTAGTGATTGAATATCTAAGTGAAGTGCTGAGTATTGAACCTTGTTCCTGCTGTGGCAAAAGTTGATCATCGCCTTGCCACATCCTAAATTCTGATAGTAAGGCTCAGTTCGGTCTTGTTAAAAGTGATGTGTCAAGATAGTAAGTTGTCTAACTGCCTGTGTTTTTATGGTGGAAAATATTTTATGAAAGAAAACTAAGTGCATTCAAATTGCTGCAGGAGCAGACAGTAGATTCATGTGATTTTTATTTGTGGCTTTGAAAATAACAATATATAATTATGTTCAGGAATGTAGAGGGTTTTGTTTGAATCTTGAGATAAACCTTCCTTTAAGAGACAATTACTTTTAGATTGCTATTGACTTTTTTTATGATCTTGTCCTTGAGCTAAACTTGTAAGCAATACTTTTTTGTTTTATATTTGCAGGTCCAACAAACAGCCCAAATCACAATCTTCAGTAAGTACTCTTTGGAAAATTACTTAATGTACTCTGACTACTTTTGGTCTGTCAGAATTTAGTTCATAAACTCAGTAAATGCTGCCTGCAACCACAGTGTTCTTGCTAAAAGTATCTAATTTGATCAAAAATTCACAGAATGGATGCAACTTTTTTCAACAGAGGTAGCTTTGTGTTACAATGGGTTTTGATTTGACTGAGTATTCTTGAGAAACTTCTGCTTGCTTATTACATGTTCTGAACGAGGAAATTACCACAAAGTCATGTTGAAACAGTAATTGCTTACAGGGCAAGTATGGGCTAGAAGAATGATTAAAAATGAATGGGTAAAATGCTTAGGTTGCTGTGGTTGCAAATTTATCCATGTTATATTATTATGACTTGAAGAGCCAGGTAGAACAAGGCTAGAATCCTGTCGTTGAGTAGCTAGGCAAAACCTCTGTTTGTTAGTGTCATTTTGACTTGAGTGGTGATTCGGTCATTTCTGCAAGACACCTGGGCTCACTTGCTGTTTCTGTTACAAGGATGAAAAGAGAATCATAGAATGGTCTGGAATGAAAGGGACCTTAAAATCACCCAGTTCCAACCCTTCTGCCATGGGTAGGGATGCCTTCCACTTTATCAGGTTGCTTCAAGTCCCATCCAGCCTGGCATTGAACACTTCCAGGGGTGAAGTATCCACAGCTTCCCAGGGCAGCCTGTTCCAGCTCTTCACCACCCTCTGAGTAAAGAATTTCTTTTTAACATCCAATCTAAATCTGCCCTTTTCCAGTTCAAAGCCATTGCCCCTAGTTCTGCACTATCTACCAATATAAAAATCCCCCTCCTTCTTTTTTATGAGAACCTTTTAAGGCTGCAGTGAGATCTTCCCAAAATCTTATTTTCTCCAGGCTTAGCAACCCCAGCTCTCTCAGCCTGTCTTCACAGAGAGGTGCTCCAGCTCTCTGATCATGTTCATGGCCTCCTCTGAACCCACTCTAAGAGGTTCACATCTTTCTTGTGCTGAGGACCCTGGAGCTGGACCCAGGATTCCAGGTGGGGTCTCATGAGGGCCATATAGAGTGGTAGAATCCCCTCCCTCACCCTGCTGGACATGCTGCTTTGGATGCAGCCCAGGATACAATTGCCTTCTGGGCTGAGAGCTCACACTCTTGGGTCACATCCAGTTTTTCATTCACAAGAACCCCAAAGTCCTTCTTCAAGGGCTGTTCTCAGTGACTTGAACTCCTAGTCTGTGTTCATGTCTAGGATTTCCCCAACCCTGATGTAACACTTGGAACTTGAACTTGTAGAGCTTCATGAGGTTCTCATGGACCTGTTTCTCAAATTTGCCCCTCTGTTGTCACAATGGCACTTCTCAGCTCTATGTCATCTTCAAACTTGTTGAGGGTGCATTTGATCCCACTGTCTGTGTCATTGATGAAGATACTGAAGAGCACCTGTCTCAAGAGAAAGCCTTGAGGGGCACTACTCATCACTGGCCTCCATCTGGACACAAAGCCTTAGACCACAGCTTTCTGGCTGCATCCATCCAGCCACTTCCCTATCCGCTGAACAGTCCAAATCCATGTCTCTCCAATTTGTAGGTAAGGATGGCATGTGAGATGGTATCAAGGCCTACAAAAGTCTAGATACATGACATCTGTTGTCTCTTACTGACTATTGCTTTCACTCCATCAGAAAAGGCCACCCAATTGGTCAGGTACAATTTGCCCTTAGTAAAGTTGTGCTGGCTGCCTTAGGTCAATTTGTTGTCTTTTATATAGTTTATGTGTAGGATAACTTCTAGGAGGATCTGCTTCATGATCTTTCCATGCACAGAGGTGAGGCTCACCAGTCTGCGGTTCCTCACATCTTCCTTTCTTCTCTTTTTAAAAATGGGAGTGATGTTTGCTTTTTTCAGTCACCAGGGAGTTCGCCTGACTGCCTTGGCTTTTCAAATATGATGAGATTGTTTTGGCAAGAACATCAGCCAGTTCCCTCAGGGCTCTGGAATATATCTCATCAGGTCCCATAGACTTGGGGCAATTCAGCTTCGTCAAATGATCCCAAACCTGCTTTTCACTTGCAGTGGGAGAAACTTCAGTCCCCCATATCCACACAGAGGATCAAGGGATTGAGTGGAAAGGGTGACTGGTGGTGAACACTGAGGCAAAGAAGTCATTGAATAACTCATCTTTCTCCCTATCAGTCACCACCAGTTTGTCCTTCTTGCTTATCATGGGGTACATTCTCCTTGGCCTTTCTTTTCTGGCCTATGTCAAACTGATAAACCTGGGAACCAGGTTTTACATTGATCCACTTTTGTTACAGTGCAAGTAATTAATTTTATTTCTTTTGACTTCCTTAGTATTTTCCAAGTGCTTCTCCTGTACTGAGAATGAACTTGTTAATATTTCACGAATACCAACATAAATAGAACATTTCAACTGATATATAGTGAAAAAAAGAATTAATGCGTATGTGACTTCCTCAAGTAGAAGTAAATTAGGGTTCCCAAGACGTCAGTCATCCTGGTTTTTCCTAGGTTTTGAATGTTTTGCTATGCAACCTTTGCTGCTTTGGAATGCTAAGTTAAAATAAAGAAATAACTAGAAATTAGAAAATCTTGTAATTTGGCTTATGACACTTCACAATGTGTCTTGTACCATTGGCATTTGAAGCAGTACTGTGCTATCATTGTTCTCGACCTGCCATTAAGAAGTGAAGAGTACACTCATGGTAGATTATTTTCTTTTTAATATCCACTAGATTGGAGAGAAACCTGAAACTTCAGAAAAACTAGGTCAGGTCAAAGGTCTAGAGAGGTCATGAGGGTCTTATCATATGAGGCCCAGGAGCTTTCAGGGATTAGAGATTTTTGCCTCATTGTATGCTTAATTCTGTTTCAGTTTTTTAAAAAATCAGTTCTTCAAATGAAATGCCATTTTTTGGTGGTATAATTATTTTATTTTCAGAAACTGATCATGATTTTTTAAAAACCGAACATTTTGTATAAAATCATGCAGGTCATTTTGTAAGCCAGAAAAGAGAAAGAGTGGAAAAAGGCAAAGGAATACCTAACTGCTTGGAAAGAGCTCTTGGAAGGAACAAAGGGCACTTCCCATTCACTATCTGCACAGTGCAGCCTTGCACTGAGCCACTTGAGAGCTCTTGCTGCTGGTGTTAGTGCTTCAAAAAATACGTGCTTCAGTGGAAACCTGAAACATAAAACCATTGTAACTTGGTTTAAAATTATACCTAATGAATATTAAGGGATAAGAAACATTACCTATGTAGATACCATCTAGCAAGGTTTTTTATGCAGTCCATGCTGTGGATTCCTAGAATTAATTAGCAGTTAAAGATTGTTAGAGAGAAAATAGGTGTTATGCAGTCAGACTTGCCTGTGCAAAAAAGCATCTTGACCTTCAGGTAATGAAATTGGGATGTTTTCATAAAAATCTAAATGTAAAAACTTCCAACTTTCAACATAGTCTTAAATCACTGCAGATTATTTGGAGATGTCTTTGTTTTCCATCAAGATCCATATGTGTAAAGATTTCTAGGAATTTTTTCCGTAGAAATGGAGAATTACAATTCATTCTATTTATTAAAAGTATTAAAATTATCAAATAGTAATACATAGTACAGATTATTTTACAAAGGAAATAAAATCAAAAAATGGTCTAAAAAAGAGTTTCTGATTAACTTTGCTGTCCAGAGGACTGTGCTACTAAAGGGTTGTTTTATTAGAGTACAACCCTTTCACAATCCTTTCTCTCACTGCATAATCCTTTTACCTTTTGCATCGTTAGTATTTTTAGTTATGCCTCTCAAAAGAAAGACATCCTACCTGTTCAGAAAGATACATGTGTGTAAATATAAAAGATCAGTTTAACAAATACCAGAGAATGTTGGGGGTTTTTTGGGTTTGGGGTTTTTTTTGCTGTGATTTAAAACAAAGCAGTGGACATAAAAAATTTGGAGTCTAAGAGCAGAAGGGCAGAAACAGTTGTCATTCCTTCTAGAAGTGTTGCTCTTAGAAGATAACATCATTCTAAAAGACCACATGTTTTCTAGTCTAATATATTTTTATTTTGAATTGAATGGTTAGATTAAACTTTACCTATTGGACAAATTTCTGTTTAGAAGCAGTTTAACTATAGTAGTGCCACCTTGAAGGGAGCTTGGGATGGAAGATAGCTAATATTCGAATATTCAGTTTTTTGACTCTTAAGGGCTTCTGGAAGTTCTGATGAGGCCTTTGCAAAGTGAGGAAGGCACACAGAATGCAGGCAGGAAGTAATGCCCCTAAGCTCAGTCCTTGCCACGTGTATGGGAAACATCTCTCTTGTCACTGATGCACTTTTTCCCTATGTGACCTTTCTGAAATCTGCTCAGGATGCCAGGAACTGAACACTCCCCTTGCAGAGGAACTTGGCTTTCCAAGAAACTTTGAGAAGTCCCTGTTTTATTGAACTCTGGCTGAGATCAGTTAGGGTTTGCAGCCTTTGATGCCTGTATGCTGGATGCTTAGGAGAAATAGGTGAGAAGAAACACTGCCACCCGATAGAAATAATCATTACTTTGTGGAGGAATTTTTGAGGTATTAATTATTAAGAATAAATTCACATGTTCTTATGCCTGATTTTCTCCTGTAGTTTGGGACAACAGTAAATTTTTTAAGATTTGGTCCATTGAAGAAAAGTGATGAAGACATTGTAGTGAGGAAAAAAATCTAGTTCTTTCAAACAGTAGAAAATAGAATGTCTAAAAACCAGTAATGTAGCTGTATTAAAACTCCAGTGAGGAGGCTGAATTCCTGAGCAATTTATTATCAATGGTCTACAAATCCCAAAGCACACGTTTTCTATGACCCCAAAGAGAAATTCCTGCATGATGTGAGGGGCACTCTTATATCTTTGTGATGGAAACAGTCATTTTCATCATGTGATGAATCTTCATGTAATTACAAGATGGTAAAGAGAATATAAGATCTTGGGAAAGAATGTAGAAAGCAATGGATCATCAGAGCACTTCACCCCTGAGGCTACTTCCCTGCCCCTGATTGGGGTCTTCCAGGTAAAAGACAGTAGCTGAGGGGGAAAATAGTTTTGTAAACTGAATCTCTCTGGCAAACCAAAGGTATCTAACATCAGACTAAAAAGAAAGAATACTTTCCTTACCATCTGGTAGCAGCACCACTTGTGTATTCCTCCTTTCCTCAGGTGGTGTGGCAAATTTCTTTGGTCTCAATGTAGTTTGGCCACAGACAACATTGTTAATCTTGAAAATTATACAAGATTATCTTAAAATTCATATAAACAGATGATTTTTAAAAAAACAATATAAGGTTGTTTCATCTCCGAAGTTACAGTGTTTATTCAGGCCCATAAGAACCAGGTGTCTGATTATGTGCTTCCTCCAGAATGACATGCACATCTTTTGTTTCATCAAAATATTCATGTGGCTGAGACAACCGTATTTGAACAATGTATGTTTTTTATAGGTGCTTGTGGCAATACGTTAAGTTACAGAATAAGCTCATATTTGTGTTTTCATTTCCTGTTTTAATCAAGGAAAAAAAAAAAGAATTTTGTGATTAAAACACTGGACTGTAATTACAGATGTCTGGATTTAATTTCTGACTCTACTCCTGTCTCTGTGTGTGATTGCAGCAAGTTGTTTAACCTTTGTCTCTTCATGTTTTGTACATCAAATGGAGATGGTGGATCTTGGGAATTTTTTGCCTTCCTCTGCTATAGGATCAGATTATTTCAAAATGTTTTGGGTATGTTCTTCTCCCCATAAAGCATGGAATTTTATCCTGTTTTATCAGTGAGGAACTGAGGCACAGATTATCTTGGGCTGGTCTACATTAAACATCATGTGTTTGTCTTGGCAGATTTCCTGACTCCCTGACAATCCAATTTGGGGATCTGGCTGAAACATGTTGCAATTCCCTCCTAGCCCCTGTGTGTCAGGGACTTTTCCTTTTTTTCTTTCTAGGCTGAGAGGGAGGCTGTATTTCACCCTCCAGTGGGTTTGAGGCTCCTTTCAGGGGATTTTGATCCACAATCTCAGATCTGCTTTTGACTTCATCAGTTTAAATGTCCTTTGACAGCCCTTCAGGCCAAGACAGGAAATTTGGAGGAAGGACAGAACTAAAACCAAGGTTGCACTAAATTTTTTCTCTCTTATCTATTTTAGAGTGCAATTTTCAGTTTTTCCTCTAGTTATGTAGGATACAGCCTACAAAAGCTCAGAAGTTTATGACATTACAAATTAACATATAACTAAAATTTCAACTCTCTTCTGCCCAGTGATGTAGGGTGTACTCAGAGGAAGCTCACAGTCTATCTTGTAATAAAACCTGAATTTTTTATCTTAATGTTACCCATGCATTTCAAAAAAAAAAAATTTCCCCTCATTTTAAACCCCAGGACATGTATAATTCAAGGCAGAGTTAGAGAGCAGTGGAAATACTGTTTTGGGTTGCTTTGCAACACACCAGATCACAACTTCTTCCCACAGGACATTGTTTCTTCAGCTTTAATCTTCCATTCAAATACTTTCTAATCACAAGTAAATAAATTATGAACCATCTAATAGGTTTTATATTATTTAGTGATAGAAGTACAAATTCAATGTGCTTACAAAGCTGATGAATTTTAAAAGTCAGATGTTTGTTTAAACTAATATACAAACCGTCTTGGAGTAGAGACAAGTGTCTGTATTCCTGTGACTTGTTATCTGGGGAAACTATTACAAGTAGTATTTTTTTTTCCTTTCTGTTACAGGAGGGGAAGAACTGAAGAAAGAAGTTTACAGGGAATATGTAGGGGGAAAAAAAGGATAATAGTTTGTTTCAATCTGTTATGCTCACCAACCCATGTTGTTCAGAACTCCCCAAAAAAACAAAGGAAGCCAAGCGTATGCATGGGTGATTAAAAATAAATCTTCATGAAAGATTTACCCTCTTTTTGCTATTGTATAAATAAAATGCCCTTGTGTAGATTAAAGTGTAATGCAGATGCACTGCTTTACTGAGAGACACTGGTAGCAATGACAAAAAAGCAACCCTGCAGGACTTGACCTGTAGTTGGGCAAGGTTTCTAAATACCTTTGGAAGAAGTAGTACTTAGTTACATTTCTTACAGTTAACCTAACTTAGGGTGAAATGTAGGAAGTACCTGCCCACTTGTTATTAGCAGTACTGTCAAGATACTTTTAAATGGGTTGGATCACACATTGTACTGAATGTAATTCATTATATGTAGGGCTACAAGCATGCACTACACCCAACAACACAAACATTTTCTTTCCTAAGGGTTCTTTTTTCAAAATTTAGACCTTTAGCTTGTATATGAATATTTAAGGGAGTTGATGTTTCCTGTGGGTGAGAATTCACTCACAGCCTGCGTGTTGGGAGAGCGTGCTACCAAACTCTTCAGAGCAGTGGCTACGTTTTTGATAGCCAAAAAAAAAGAAGAAAAGAAAAGAAAAGACAGTACAATAAAATATAATGCATTACATCACAATACCGTACAGTAGCTCCCGTTGGCAGGGACCTACAATGGTCATTTATTTCAGCTTCTTGATCGCTCCATGGGTTGACAAAAGTTAAAGCCCATTTCTAAGACCATTGTTCAAATGCCTCTTTTTAAGGCACTGACAGGCACAGGGCATTGACCACCTCTTTAGGGAACTGTTTCAGTTTGACCACCCTCTTGGTAAGGAAACGTTTCCTAATGTCTATTTGGAACCTCCCCTGAGGCAACTTTGACCCGTTGTCATGTTTTCTGTAGCTGAACACCGGGGGAAAGAGATCAGCACTTCCCTCTTCTCCTCCCCTTCCCAGGAAGCCATAGAGAACAGCAGGGTCACCAGTCAGCTTCCCTCTCTCCAAAAGCAGCCAAATCCAAAATCCTCAGCCACTCCTCGTGCTGTATTGCTTCCAGCCTTTCCACCAGCTCTGTTTTCCTCCTCTGGACCATCCCAAGACCTTCCCACCCTTCTCAACCTGTGGGGCCCAGCAATGCACACAGGACTCAGGGTGAGGCCTCACCACGGCTGGATCCAGCAGGATGATCCCAATCACAGCTGGTGCTGCTGTGTCTGATGCAGCACAGGATGGGGTTTGCCCTCCTGGCTGCCCGGGCACTCACTGCTGACTCACCCTGAGCTGCTGCCCACCAGCACCCCCAGATCCCTTTCTGCAGGGCTGCTTCCCAGCTGTACAATCATTAAAGTAGGAAAAGACCCTTAAGTTGCTTGAGTCCAACCATAAAATGCTACATTACATTAAAAGCATACTCTCAGCTCAAACATCTGCTAAATTTTGCAGGAATTTGAATCTTAGAATTAAGGTGTGCTTGTAGGTGTGTGTAGTAGTTTGAAGGCAAAACAAATGAGAGGCTCCAAGTCAGAGATACAATTTAATAGGAAAAAAGGAAAGAAAGTAAAATAAAATAGATGCAATAATACAAAAGACCACTGACAGAGTCAGAATACAACTTGAGCGTAGTGATGGAAGCAGTCTAGATGAGGTGGTTTTCTTGAAGCAGTGATCCTGTAGAAAGGTCTGGTAGCTCGGGTCCTCTGGGAATCCAGTGGGTAAGCGCCCCTCTGGTGTTCAGAGTCTCAGCTTATATCCAGGCTAGAATGCTTGGTTTCTCTCTCTGGGCGGAGCATCTCACAATGGGATGGTGAGTCATGTGATAAGGCCTGATGGGCCCATTAACAGGAGGTAGTCCAGGAGGGGGTTATTTGTGAGCTGTGTAGCAAAGGTGCTGATGGGCCCATTAACAGAAGATAAGCCAGAGTGGAGGAGGCAGGGAGCACTGCCTCACCTGGTTTCAACAGTTCATGAAGATGGTGATAGAATATACTTCAACCCAGGACATTATCTACCCCTTATTTTATTACCATCTACATCATCCTAAATCAATACTTTCCTTAAACTACACACACACACACACATATATATATAATGAAATCTTACACACAGTTCTCACTTAAAATAAGGTCTCTTTGTGGTACACAGTGGGTGTCTCTATCTTTTTGCATCACTTACTAAGTGTAACCAGGTCCTTGAGCAAAGACAACCCCACGGATGGGTTTGCCTTTGCTCGAGGTGGGATTAATCCAAACAGTTTTTCTTAACATACTTCTCATGTGTATCACAGGGACTTTATCTTCATTTACTGTATGCAAGGATTCAGATTGGGCAGGACTAGCTCGATTGATGGATCTTCGGGTATTGACCATCTAGGTGGCTTTTGCTAAGTTTTGTTCTTAATTTTTGAAGGTCTTTCTACTAAGTGCCTTGAGGGTAGTTTTAAGCAGTTTATTGCAGCGTTTCACTTTCCCAGCAGCTGGTGCATGGTATGGGATATGGTATATCCATTTGATTTTGTGTTCTTTGGCCCAAGTGCTTATGAGGCTATTCTTGAAATGAGTCTTGTTGTCTGACTCAATTTTCTCAGGGGTGCCATGTCTCTACAGGACTTGCTTTTTCAGGCCTAAGATGGTGTTCCGGGCAGTAGCATGAGGCACAGGGTAGGTTTTCAGCCATTCAGTGGTTGCTTCCACCATGGTGAGAACGTAGCGCTTGCCTTGGCGGGTTTGGGGAAGGGTGACGTAGTCAATTTGCCAGGCTTCCCCATACCTATACTTTGACTATCGTTCGCCATACCACAGAGGCTTCACTCGCTTGGCCTGTTTGATCGCAGCACAGGTCTTGCAGTCATGGACAGCCTGGGAGATGCTGTCCATAGTAATGTCTACCCTTCGGTCACGAGCTTATCGATATTTTGCATTTCTCTCTTGATGACCAGAGGCATCATGAGCTCAACGAGCTTGGAATAATTCTTTTTTGTGCTGCCAGTCTAGATCAACCTGAGATACTTTTACTTTGGCAGCTTGATCTACTTGCTTGTTGTTATGATGTTTTTCATTAGCCTGACTTTTGGGTACGTGTGCATCTACGTGTCGAACTTTCACGGTCAGCTTTTCCACTCGGGTGGCGATGTCTTGCCAAATTTCAGCAGCCCAGATGGGTTTCCCTCTGCGCTGCCAGCTGGCTTTTCTTCAGTGGTCCAGCTATCTCTACAGAGCATTAGCTACCATCTATGAGTCAGTGTAGAGATAGAGCCTCGGCTACTTTTTTCGTTCAGTAATATCTAAAGCCAGCTGGACAGCTTTAAGCTCTGTGACCTGACTCAATCTACCTTCTCCCTCGGTAGCTTGTGCAACTCGTCGTATGGGGCTCCATACAGCAGCTTTCCATTTCTGGTTAGCACCTACAATTCGGCAGGAACCGTCGGTGAAAAGGGCATATCGTCTCTCACTCTCCGGTAGCTCATTGTATGGTGGGGCTTCCTTGGCCCATGTCACTTGCTCCTCCTCTTCTTCAGAGGATAATCCAAAGGTCTCACCTTCAGGCCAGTTTGTTATAATTTCCAGAATCCCAGGGCGATTCAGGTTTCTAATACGGGCGCGCTGCGTGATCAGGGCGATCCATTTGCTTCACGTGGTGTCGGTGGCGTGATGTGTGGTAGGAACCTTTTTCTTGAACATCTACCCCAGCACTGGTAGTCGAGGTGCCAGAAGCAGCTGTGCTTCAGTACTAATCACCTCTGAGGCAGCTTGGACTCCTTCATAGGCGGCTAAGATTTTCTTCTCTGTGGGAGTGTAGTTGGCTTCGGATTCTTTGTAGCTTCGGCTCTAGAATCTCAGTGGTCGTCTCTGAGTTTCACCTGGCACTTTCTGCCAAAGGCTCCATGACAGACCGTGGCTCCCGGCTGCAGAGTAAAGCACATTCTTCACTTCTGATCTTGTCTTGACTGGGCTAAGGGCTACCGCATGAGCGATTTCCTGCTTGATCTGGGCGAAAGCTTGCTGCTGTTCTGGGCCCCAGTGGAAATCGTTCTTCTTGCGGGTAACCAGGTAGAGAGGGCTCACGATTTGGCTATACTCGGGAATGTGCATCTTCCAGAAGCTTATGGCACCTAGGAAAGCTTGTGTTTCTTTCTTGTTGGTTGGTGGAGACATTGCAGTGATTTTATTGATGACTTCAGTGGGAATCTGATGCCGTCTATCTTGCCACTTCACTCTCAGAAATTGGATCTCTCGAGCAGGTCCCTTGACTTTGCTCTTCTTGATGGCGAAGCCGGCCTTCAGGAGAATCTGAACGATCTTCTCTCTCTTTTCAAAGACTTCTGTTGCGGTGTTTCTCTACACGATAATGTCGTCAATGTATTGCAGGTGTTCTGGAGCTTCACTCTTTTTCAGTGCAGTCTGGATCAGTTTATGGGAAATGGTGGGACTGTGCTTTTACCCCTGGGGCAGTCGGTTTCAGGTGTACTGCATGCCCCTCCAGGTGAAGGCAAACTGAGGCTTGCATTTTGCTGCCAGAGGAATGGAGAAAAAGGCATTTGCAATATCAGTGGTCGCATACCATTTTGCTGCCTTGGATTCCAGCTCATACTGAAGCTCCAACATGTCTGATACGGCAGTGCTCAGTGATGGTGTGAATTCATTTAGGCCACGGTAATCTACTGTCAGTCTCCATTCTCTGCTGGACTTACGTACGGGCCATATAGGGCTATTAAAGGGTGAACGAGCCTTGTTTACTACTCTTTGGCTCTCCAGTTCACGAATTATCTTATGGATGGGGACTACAGAGTCTCTGACGGTGCGATATTGCCGACGGTGCACTGTTGCTTGGGCAATCGGCACTTGTTATTCTTCAACTTTCAGTAGTCTCACAGCAGAGGGGTCGTCTGAGAGTCTAGGCAAGGTACTCAGTTGTTTGATGCTTTCTGTCTTTAGAGCAGCTATGCCAAAAACTTAGCGGTATTTTTTTGGGTCTTTGAAATACTCATTCTTGAGATAGTCTATGCCTAAAATGCATGGGGCCTCTGGACCAGTCACAATGGGGTGTTTCTGCCATTCTTTTCTAGTTAGACTTACTTCAGTTTCCAGTACAGTCAGCTCTTGGGATCTTCCTGTAACCCCAGAGATGGAAATGGGTTCCGCTCTCACATACCTTGATGGCATCAGAGTACACTGAGCACTGGTATCAACCAGAGTCGTATATCTTTGTGGGTCAGATGTTCTAGGCTATCGAATCTACACAGTTCAGTAGATCTGATTGTCCCTTTCCTCTACCTGGCTAGAGGCAGGGCCCCCTTATTCCTGGTCATGGCATACATTGCTCTTTTCTTGTAAATATGTTTCTGAGGTTCTTTCAAGAGGATCAGTCATATCATCATTCTTGTACTGTCTGGAGTTCTGTGCACGAGAGACCGGAGCAACATTGATTCTAGATGGGCTCTTTGTGGTAGGTGTTTCTTTTTTCAGTTTACGTACCCGGGCTGCTAAGGAGGAGGTGGGTTTCCCATCCCACTTCCTCATGTCTTCTCCATGCTCTCGAAGAAAAGACCAGAGGTTACCTCGTGGTGTGTATCCTCTCTCCCTGGCTGGGGAGCGCCTGCTTCTAATGGCAGAGACTCTCATTGGCTCTGGCTGGATATGGTAAATTTCTTCTTTAAGTTCTTTTTTCAGTTTCTGATGGCTTTCTTCAATCAAGTTCTGGACTTGCTCAGCCAGTCTTGTTTTCACAGACGAGACATGGGTACGAACTGGAGCAGTGACAGTGTCTTCGTAAATTCTTAGTTTATTAGCCAAGACACCTACCTTGTCTTCACCTTCTTTCCATTGCAGTGTTGCCAGGTAACGTGAGTACATCTCGGGTCCAAGCCGTGCAAATTTCAGCCACATCCGTGATGTGCACTGGACACCATCTGGGTTTTTAGGAAATCTCTCATCTTTTGAAAAAATGATTTCCAACACAGCCAATTCTTTCAGGCATCGGATACTTTGTTCTATTGTGTTCTATTTTTCTTGGTGCACTTGGAGGTCTTCTTTACAAAGGTATTTATTCTTCACACTTGTTAGCAGTCGCTGCCAGAGGCTGAGAGGTTCTTGGCTTTTTTCAATTTTCTGGTCAATGACCACATTCCGGGACAACAATCCCAGTTGCCTGGCCTCACTTCCATCTAGAATGGTGTCATTGGCTGCAGCGTTCCAGATGCGGAGCAGCCAGGTCAGGATGGACTCGTTGGTCTGGCGGGTGAATTCTTTTTGCAGGTCACGCAGCTCACCCAGAGATAGAGAGCGAGTGATGATTTTTGGCTCTGTCTCTTCTGCTGATTGTGAAGGTCTTGCTGCACCCTCATCAGTCACTATGCAGACTGATTTGGTCTTTGATTTCTTCTTCTGAACGGGGGCAGCTGCTACTGGTTTAGGCTGTTCTGGTTCAGTGATGGTTTGTGTGGAGATGCTGATGGCACTCTTAGTCTCTTTCTCTTCTGTGACAGTCTGCACAGATGTGGACACTGTTGCTTCACTTTTGGCTTCTTTCTCCTCTGTGAGGGTCTGTGTAGATGAGGACACTGTTGCTTTGCCTTTGGTTCTTTTTGCTTCTGTGACACTTTGTGTAGACACTGATATTGTTGCTTTACTTTTTTTTCTCTTTTTCTTTTCCTTCAGAACACGCTGTATCATACTATGTAGTGTTTTGATTCTAAGCATGGTGCGGGCCGTGCAGAGAAGACAAAGCAGGACTAACAACAACATCATGCTGTCTTTGGCATTCAGAGGGTATTCCATATTTTCAAAAACTGCTGTATCATGCTTGAAAAGCTGGAAAAAATCATTTTTCACTCTTCCCCACAGGGGCTGGGTGAGATTGTTGAGGCTTCAGATGTAGCATCTTAGACCAGAACAAGAAAATAAAAGTGGGTGTATATTTTGAATAATGTTCATTGCCTCGGAGTTTATCAAGCAATGGACATAATAGACTACTAAAGCAATTTTAGTACTATATTTGGTCTACGCAGGAGCATTAAGACTGGTAGATAGTACTCTAGTTGTGGAAAAATATAGAGAGATAGATATAAGACACATGTAAGCATGTTGAGCATCATAGCGAACAGGTGTCTTTTTCAATACAAAATTGTAATTCTGACTTTTCTCAGTGCCTTGCGCCCCACATTGGGCGCCAAAAAATGTAGTAGTTTGAAGGCAAAACAAATGAGAGGCTCCAAGTCAGAGATACAATTTAATAGGAAAAAAGGAAAGAAAGTAAAGTAAAATAGATGCAATAATACAAAAGACCACTGACAGAGTCAGAATACAACTTGAGCGTAGTGATGGAAGCAGTCTAGATGAGGTGGTTTTCCTGAAGCAGTGATCCTGTAGAAAGGTCTGGTAGCTCGGGTCCTCTGGGAATCCAGTGGGTAAGCGCCCCTCTGGTGTTCAGAGTCTCAGCTTATATCCAGGCTGGAATGCTTGGTTTCTCCCTCTGGGTGGAGCATCTCACAATGGGATGGTGAGTCATGTGATAAGGCCTGATGGGCCCATTAACAGGAGGTAGTCCAGGAGGGGGTTATTTGTGAGCTATGTAGCAAAGGTGCTGATGGGCCCATTAACAGAAGATAAGCCAGAGTGGAGGAGGCAGGGAGCACTGCCTCACCTGGTTTCAACAGTTCTTGAAGATGGTGATAGAATATACTTCAACCCAGGACAGTGTGCCATGCTACAGAGCCTAAACTGCAGTCACTTTTCAGGTTGAGGTTGCGGTGGTGATACTCATTTGCAGATAGCTGCAAAGTAGCTATTTTCATACTGCACTTGACAATTAATGTAGAGAAGACAACCTCAGTGTTCAATGAAGTTTAGATGCTTTTTTTTTTTTTTACCAGGTTGAGGAATGGAGAGAAAAGCAAAACCGTAACACAAAATTGGTAGTTCCAGGATTCAGACACTCCATTAAGAATGTGCTGTGGGTGATCATTGTACCTCTATATATATTCCGTGTTTCAGACTGACAGATATATCAGTATATACAGGATCTCAGTTTTTAAACATTAAGAACTAAATGCTGACATATTGAACTTGGGGAAGCATTTGTTCTCCTAATTGAGTTTGCCACATGTTTTTATTCGTGAACAGTTTATTAATGTTAAACCTGATTACATTAATTTACAGAGCTGTGGTGTTGGTACAATTGCTACTCACAGAATATCAAGCTAATGATGTTTGCATAATATCATGTGTGTGGCATCTGAAAATAAATTAGTTCTGACTTCAAAATGTGAGCTATTTTGCCTGTGGAACAATGCAGCCATCATCCACTATTATATTGCAAAAAAACTTAAATGGAAAAATGTGACAGTCCGGAATTAATTGGTTATACACAGGGAAAAAAAAAAAGAAGAAGAAGCAAGGAATCTTTGCAAATACATTCAGAATTTCAGATAAACATTCAGCAAGTAAGTTTAAGTCCAAAGGATGAACACCCCAGCCTCCCAGCAGTTTTGGGTGATTCAGGGTGCTCTTACCCCAACCCCCAAAAAATGAAAGCTACAGAGCCAAAGTTGGTTCATTTCCACCCTCATCCAGTGGCTGAAGTAGAAGAGTGTCTATTTCTTTTTAATTTTTGAGAACTCTAGAGGCCTTGATTGAAACTGGCATAAAATTTCCTGTGGAGAAAAAGCTAATTTTCCTAATTTAGAAAAAAAACAACAAACCTATTATGTGAAGTCATGACTACACACCAAAATTATTCGATGAGTTCTGGATCTCTTAGCCATGCTAGCCAGACCTCGGCTGCTGGAGCCAGATGACAAGTGGATAACACAAATAATAGACTCCTGTCTCCAGTACAGACCAGACCAGAAGAGGAGACACATCTTTACTCCTCCACTGACAGAAAGAAATGGTGAGACACGAAAATTACTAGTTTTGCTCCTGATTTGAGGGAAACATGCACCCCTGGTGGTAGCCACTGTCTGCATCCCTGCCCTGCCTCTTCATTCCTGTTCTGAAGTCCCTGTCATCCTGGGCCCTCTGCAAACTCCTCATGCCAATGCCTCAGATAACCTTAGGAGATAACCATGGGTGCCAAGCAGGTTTTTTTTTGCCACACACAGGCATTGCAAAGCCTGCCGTAGACACAGTATTTGGAGAATATTAGATGCACTCTTGTCAACTGGGCTGATGAGTGTGTTAAGGTGGAAATCACTTAAAGGCTGGACAAACGCACTCAGTGTTTCATGGGAGCAGACAAAGGTCTGTTCCAAGACAAAGGTCTGTTCCTAGTCTCATGTGTCTGCTCAATAGCAAGACAATATAATAGCATCTCAACCAAGTGGCTGCTCCTTCTACTAGTAGTGGTTGTGTTTGGGGTTTTTATTTACTTTTTCTCAAAAGAGAAACGAAATATTAAAAAATTCCCTGGCCTTATTTTTTGAAACACCTAACAATTTCCTTAAAAGTAACCAAAAAAAGAGGCAAAAATTATCTTTGGACTGTGGAAAATTGTGTCTCAAATAAGCCCTATCAAAAGGAAGCTATGATAATTGTCTGTAATATTCAGAAGTATTCACAAACTCTAACTTTCTGCAACATTGCCTACATTTATTTCATATTGCATCCATAAAAAGTAGCAGAGAAACTAACAAATATTTCATATTGTCACTTAGATGTTTTTAAAGATGTAATTTAGATGGTGTCAAGTTTTTCAAGTAGATGGAATATGCTAATTTTCCCGTAAGACTGGAAAACTGACACTTCAGTATTATATATTATAGTTTTAATAAAAGTGTTCTGCAAAAGACGCTGAAGATGCACACTTTTACATATAAATATGTAGCCAGTTTATAGCTGATGTTATGATGATTTCTAGCTGTTTTACAAAGCACTCTGCTATCAGATGTATAATCTCTGTGGTAACTGAGATAGAAAAGCCACCTTTGTTCTGTTAAAAAAAAAAAAAAAAAAACCAGAAGAAAGAAGAAAAAATTATGCCAGAACAGTTATTTTCACTTTTTCATTTGCTCATATTCTTCCAGAAATGATGACATTTCTAATGGCATTGTCACTTAAAACATTTTTAATTATGAAAAAAAATAATAATGACTTTTGATTTTTTTCTTTTTACAAAAATGTTTTAACTTTTTAATGTCTAATATAAAGCCAGGAAACACTTTTTTAGAAAGCTTAAATACCCCATCATTCAAGAAAAAATAGAAAAAAGCAACCAAAATGAAAAGCTTAAAACACTTCCTTAGGATTTTGGTTTTTTTTGTTTTAAATTATTTCTTTGTCCTTTTTTTAACCTCCCCTTCTCTTTGGATTTTTCTTACTTGAAATTTTTAGCCATACTTTCACAATCTTTTGCCTCTTTCTACTTTCTACCTGTCTTCCTGGCATATATATCAAGTTCTATCAGTGGATTTAAATCAACTCAACTGCAGTAAAAAAATTTTGATTTGTGCATAAAACCTGCTTCTGTAGGTAAATCACAATGCATTAATGTCTACCTGAAAATTTAAAGGATTTTGTAAAAGAGTAAGATTATCATATTGAACTTACCCCTGGTGGCATTCAGAGGGTGGGGGAGAGGATCACACCAGATAAGGTCAGAGTAGCCTGGTGGGAGGTGTGCTGCCCTTCAGTCACCCGTTTGCAGGGTGAGAAGGGACCCCATTTCCCATGCCCATCCCCTTGGTGAGACCAGATATCCCTCAGCAGCGCAGCCATCAAAGTTCTTTTCTCCTTCCCCTGCATGGCTTTCCCATCTTCCCTGGTAGCTGACATGACCTCTTATCTCTTCCCCCCGTCACATCCCTCCTTTGCTAAAGGCCAGCCACATAGGTGGGACTGCCGGTCCCCTGCCCTGACCCCAAGGCACAAGCAACCCCGTTGCTGGAGCCCTCTGTGAGCTGCCCATGATGGCCCCTGCCAGTTTTACTTGCTGCCTGGTATAGCAGCAGTAGTACTGACATTTTCAGCTGGTGGACTCTTCTAAGACTTTTTGAAGCTGACCTACATGTACTTAGGGTGGCATGGCAGGATGAGGATGGATAACAGCTAAGAATTTTGCTTTCCTCTGTCAACAAAGGGAAGAGGGAGCTGCTTGTTTGAGGCTGTTCAGAGAGGGTCTGTTGGCCCTGCTCACTTTCCTTGGAGTTGTCAGAGAAAGACAATTTATAAGACAGTCATAATGCACTGAGGGGGAAAACATGCCTTGAAAAAAAGGGGTGGGGAAGAAGGCTCATAATGACTTCTTTGCTGATTGAGAAGCTGGAATGCTGCTTGGCCAGGTTCGTATTTCCATATGTTGAAATTAGTTTTCTGAAGGTTTTTCTTTTCAACTTTTCACTAACTGTGGTTGTAACAGAAATGTTTCTGTTAAAAGTATCTGACACTCAGCAAAACAGATCTGCCACCTTCCCTGAGTTGCCAGCTGACTCATGTGATTTCAAGATTTCATCCCAACCTGCTAACACCTATGAAAGCAGAGAGAATAATTTACAATAATGTCCTTTGAGTAAACTGAAAGACAGAGTTTGTGGGCAAAAGTTAGAATGTTGTTGGCAGAATATTAGATCATCTGTTTGAAGTTACCTGTGTTAATCGAGAGGATTGTAACTGGTTATACAGGTAGGGACAATCCTCTGTTTCTTACAGAAATTCAGAACATTGATGTCCTTGTTTAGTTTCGCTTCCTTGACTGTCTTACTCAGGTTATTGTAGTGAAAGCAATCCTGCCACCTATGTCTGTACTTCTGTATGTACTGTGCTCGGGAATGACAACATTTTTTGGGACACTGAAAAGTTTTCTAAAGATGCAAAGCAATAATAAATACCTGAATATGATACCAAGAAAGAACCACAGAGGCATGCAGTGTTAGCTAGTGAGAAACCTGCCACAGTTTTATGTGTTTCTTTCTCTTGTGTATGTTTGTCTGTGAGGGCTGTTTTTCATGTTATAGGAGCAACAGTGAATGAATGTGTGAAAGAAAGGAAGGTAACACCATTTTCCTTTGGTTTTATCCACTTAAATAATTGATTGTAGTGTCTTTTATTAAGGACACAGCTCAGCTAAGAGTGCAGACACCTGCGTGAGGCAGTGCCCACTGAGGAGACCAATGTGGGTCATGAGTCAGTGAAGGCCTATGATTAAACCTTATTGATGTCCTCTCCCTTTCTTGTCTTTAAATGATTTTTAAATATTTCATAGTAAAAGAATCCTCCTTCCACAGTGTTATAAATGTATATTATATGGTTGGCTTTTCGCATAACTATTATAATTGTACTGTATTATGTTTTTATTAATAAGAATTTAGAAGGATAGTGAATGTGTATTTTTTGATCATACCAGAAGGATAAGACTGTTTTGGTTTTTTTTTGTAACACTTAAGCCACCAAGCCTGAAGCTATGGAAAGGGGGTCACCTTGTGACCCTTTTAAGAAAAAAACCTGTTAACTTTCTGTTTTCTTATCCAACTAAAAAGAACCAGAAAACCTCAAAAGAAAATTTATACCCATGTTACCAGACTACGTGAAGACACCCACAAAATAAATCTACTAGATAAGATTATCGGAGATACTTAAAACAGATCAAAAAGAAATGTTTGATTACCATCTATTGAATATTCAACACGGTGCTCCTTAAAGATAGAAGTCCTAAAAGAGTGAAGAGGGCGATGGGCAAATCCAGTGCCAAGTCCCCCCTCGGCCGAAAAGCTTAGCTTATTCTGTCTCCTACTTTGTCTATTTTTTATTTCTATTAAACTTAGAAAACTCTAAAAGAGAGTAGAACTTGTTTTTCACAACAGTTACATTAGAATATATGTTTAAAATATTATTTGGCCTATGTTTTAGAGACAGAGTTTGGAGCCTGAGTTTTATATTTAAAAATACTGATTTCATAATCCATTTTGGCATTATTTTCAGTAGCCTACATATTAAGTTTTTGTAAAGTTTACAAGTTGGTCTTCACAAGCAAATGTCTTCTCTTTAGTTTGTCACAAACACTAGGTTCATTTTTAGCTGTGATTTAATTTAATTAGTTTCTTTATCAAATAGCTGGCTTAAAATGCTCTCTCAGATCCCATGATTAGTATGAATAAATCCATAATCTAATAGAATCAGTAGAATAAAGATCAGCTGTTATTTTTTACTGATCTTAGGCATTGAACATGGAGTTTCAGTTCACACTGTATTTTTTTAGTAACTAGTAGATAAATATTCAAGTCAAATGCAACACAATTGTTCTGTTTAGTAACTGGAAATTTCAGTAAATTCTTTAAGGGATGATTCTGTGGCGTACTACTTTTCAGATAAAAAGCAGGAAATATTTGTCCATGTTGCGTGCTAAATGTAAGGAAATCTTGCTTTGTGAGTCTGTTGTTACACTCAATAAGCATCTGGTAGCAGAATTCATGGCCCATATCCACTGTGAGTGTAAATTGTCATAGGCCCATTAACTTCAACTGAGCTATGACTATTTATACAAATTCCCCTGCCTATTAGTTTTTTCCTTTTTTAACACCAGACTCCCCTTCTTTTCTGATAGTATTTCTTACATTCCTTTAGTGTGAAGGAAAATTTTTACTGTTGTAGTATTCTAAGTCTCTCTTTGAGGAGTTAAGTGTATCACTATGGATGTCCTGATATCCCAGGAGCGCTGATCTTTAGACACAGGTGAAGATGTGCAAACAATGATTTTAAGTGCCAGAAAGGTGGGTTATTTGCAGAAACCTTTGGTCAGAGGATGAAACTGTTTGTTCAGAGAATGGATACAGGTAGGGCAGGAAGCCCGTGCCCTTCTCCCATGATGTGGGTGCAGGGTTGCCTCCATTCAGGCAAGGCCCCGATGCAGCAGTCAAGTTGTCCCTGCCACCCATTAGTTTCCTGGCTCCAGCAGGAAGGACACAAATGTGCATGTGTGGAGTTTTGGGTGTTTTATGGTTTGTGGGTTTGGGGTTTTTTTGAGGTTTTCCTGTACACCTGGGTTTTTGAAACTACACTATAACCAAAAACCTGTGAGTGTGGGTTACTGAATTTCTGCCATGTGTTGTGGGTGATGTCAGAAGCACCTGGCATTAGCCCAGCCCTTCAATGGATAGTAATAGTTCAAACCATACTTTCTAAAAAAACATGTTCTTTTTCTCCATCAAATATTTATACCCCAATTCTTTTGCCTTGAATGTCAGTAGTAAAACTTCCATTGATGATCTGTGCACAATGGGAGGCCTATGAGAACAAGCAGTTTTAAAGCCCATTGTAACTATTACTTTAAAAGGCAGCATTTCTCGACAAATTCTACTTCATGATGAAACAAGAAATTGAGTGTTATATTAGATATTTTCTCTGATGGCAAATACACAAACCTGTCCAGAAGGCACTGAGTATTTATCTATGGTAACATTAATATATATTCACTGTGCTTTTGACAGGAGGCAAATCTTATAGATGTGACATGGTATATGATGAGGGTACTATGTTTCTCTCAGATCTCATCTGTGGCCTGTTGAGGTAGGGAATATTTAGGGATGTGAAATCATTTTAACCATTGGAAAATGACCCTCTTGTGAATAGACTTTGCTCCCCAGCACTATGATATGATATCAGTAAGGGTAACAAATTAAGAGGACTGTAGTGCAATATTATAAGATGTCCTGATTTTGAGATTCAATATAAACAGAACATGAAAAAAAAAATAAATATATATGTTTATATATATGTTTATATGTGTGTGTGTAAAATTATACACACATATATATGTAAAAACTCAGAAATACCTTATTTTTTTACTGCAGCTCTTTATAGTACCCTTCCCAGTCAGAGAGATTTGCCTCTCTTTGATTAAACATAGAGCCTTTATTCCGTTATTCATTTTAGTATTGCAGGTAATTTAATCTCTTTGGTTTTTATTTATGAAAAAGCCACACACTGGGCTAAGTGAACTCATAATCTGAAACATGATGTGTGTCCTTTTCCCTCTGATCTCACTGTCCATCATGATCATTCTCTTAATGCAGCTTCTGACATTAGTTATCAAGTTTTAACTGTCAAAAACCCTGAGACATCCCAACAAGATGAGCAACTGTATACCAAATGTTGTATTTCTCTAAGAATAGCAAATATGCTGACATAAATTATTAGTCCTTTCCTTCATCTGTCACAGTCTGTGGTTTTCTGTGCATTTTTCCTTGCTTTGCCATTCCACTTGTAGTGGAACGTTATGGGGAGGGCTAACATTCCCAGTATTTAACAGTTTTGATTAAAAGCTCCTTAATCCCTGGACAACATGGAAGAGGGTCAAAGCTTCAGGTTTATTTGTTGAGGGAAAATTTATAGGAAATTTTAATTGCATTCAGTTTGCTTGTGGGAAACTTCTGTAACAAAGTGTCTACTGCCTTTTAAAAGCTAACCTTTGGAATATCCTGTTACAATCTATGAACTGACTTATGTTGTTTACTTGGTAAAGGGTAGGCTGAGAATATGTCTGTCCATATAACTGCTAGGGTAGGTTGGTGGGGTGTTATTAAATGAGACTTTTTTCAATGAATTCAATTATTCTTTCTGAGTTTTCTGAAGAATTTCTGAGTTTACTGAAGAATTTCTGAGTTTCTTTCTGTGGCTGGTGCACAGTGTTTTGTCTCTTCTATTTTCAGGAAAATAGTTCTAATTTAGAAGTTTCTGCTGTCTTTCTAATTAAAACTTGTGGTATGCAATCAGAATAAAGGTGTCTCACTAGCAAATGAATATCTGGTACCTCTCAGTTCTGCTTTCATAATTCCCTTTGTGAATCCTTGCTAAAAACTCTTGGAACTTCATGTGTTTTCTCTGTTTCTGAGGAAAACTACAAGGTCTGCATTTACTGTGCTTTCAGGGGCACTAAATGCATACTGAAAACAGTCATCAGATTTAGGTGCTTCTGAAGGTGATTTTAGTATTAAACAGAGTTTCCATGGTTGCCTTTCTTTTACTGTGACTGTTTTTGTTTCATATGCCCTCCAGTCTGTTCAGCTGTGACAGTTGCAAACAATAGGTAGTGTTACAGAAATAGCATATACTGTATTGTGCCAAAATGTATTCTTTCCACATTTCAAATTTTCTATGAAGAAAAGCATATTTGTTGCCAGTGTATTTTCTTCTTTAGTATTTTGTTTGGTGTCCTTTCTGTGTCATATGTGAAGTTAAAGTAATGCTTAATGAGAAGGTGGGGGTAGTGAGTCCACTTTTTTTTCCAGGACCTCTAGAAACCTCTTTATGTATTTCTAGAACAGATAGATATCTTATGGAAGAGTTGCATGACCTCCATCCAGAGAGTTTTCTATTCATCATTCTAGGTTTTATTCCTTTTCAGAGGCACGTGGATCTTCCAGTTCTTCCTTTATAGACCCAGATGTTCCTGGAAGTTATGATTTCTAACAGTGGGAGGAGTAGCACTGTATGATTGAATCTGCATCTTTCTTCTACACTGCTTGCTTCATTAATTCTCTATTTCATATGGACTTCTGCCCACAAACCTGAAGGCAGGCTGTGTTTCATGAGGTGATGCAGTGCGTGTCTGATAAGGAACTTGTAAATGCTTATCAGCACTTGGTTCGCCAAGATGTTTCCGGATCTGGTACAAATTCCATGTTGTACATAAAAATAGTATCAATACTTTGGTTTTATTTATGTGTGACTGCGGTAGTAGGTTCTTCTACTTTTGGTTTTGATTAGGAAGCCTAGTTCTTAACTGAAATATTCCAGCAGAAGCTCACCTTGTGGGCCTGGTAAACTGATGACATTGATCCTGAGCTATGGAGATTGGGGTTTTAGGAATAGAAGGTCTGTTTAGTCATATTCTTTAATTTTTTTGTTTTTTAAATCCAAACTCAAGTCAAACATATTCTGAGTAGTTGCGAGGAGAGTTCATTTAGTAAGAGAATATCTTATCTCCATTCTAACTGAGTGCTGAGAAAATTCAGTTTCCAGGTGCACTGCTTTTGATTCGGCCTTCCAGCAAAGTTGCAATAAAGACCAGCACTTAGCATGTGCCTGACTCTATTTTTTTAAAAAAAATTAATACTACAAAAATGGAAAAAATAATTAGAGAAAAAAGTTAATTCTGTCTTGAAACAAGTGCAAAGTAAAGAACAAAGGTTAAAACATACCTGTGGTGGATAGCTTGTAAGATTTCTACAAGTGGAAAATATTTAACTCTTCTGGGTACCTGTTCTGCAAGTGGAACAAATCTGGGTTCCTTTTGTGGAGTCAGATTTCTGCTTTCACCAGGGTTCTTGATAAGAGCAGACATTATAGCTCAAGCAGCAGGAAATTGAAGAATCAGTATTCCTGCCTATTTTCAGCAGCTTTTAATTATTGCTCTGATCAGCAACTGAATTGCTGGCATATGGTTTGGAGCATGATTCAAAGCTGCACATAGTTCCAAGGGCTCCTGTTTGAACTAAGCATTATGCCACTCCTATGTTGTTTTAACAGACTCTCCCCAGGTTGCTTTTTGTTGCAGATTTTTTTGCCATGTCCCAAGGGTACATGTAGCTGAAGGACAGAGTAATCTATAAAGAGACTCTTACTGCTGCCACTTCTGCAGCTGAAATCAGGTTTTTTGCTGAGAAGACTAATGTAATTGTGTTCTCTCAATACTAGTCAGACAGCATTCACTGAGTTTCCTGACCTGGCAAAGATGCATGTAGAGTAACAGCCACACTTCTGTCAGAGTAACTAACATCAGGTTACTGTTTACTTTTGCTTGTGTCCACAGTAATGGTCATATCTGGTATAGCATAATCAGCAGTTGACTATAACTTGGGAGAGGGGAGAATATGTGTGTATTTATAGTATCTAGGTTGTGTTTAAAAGTTCTTGACAGAAATAAATAAACTGAGCTAAGTAAGAGATCACACTGCTTTTGTCACCAAAAGCTGTTTGGAGTGCGCCTTTTTTTTTCTTATTTTTTTTCCCCTTTTTATTACTGGCAAGAGAACCTTGAACTGAGACCTAAGTGTGAGATACAGTTTCAGTAAGATCCTTTGTTCTGCAGGATAGGAGTATGAATTTACTCTTAAGAAAGAGGTCAAATAGAGGTTTCATATTCGTTCAGCTCCTTTTGGGAATTGTTCACTTCCTACTGAGGTGGTCAAGGATCATAAAACAGGCACAGACAAAATGCTTTGATATTTTGTCCCTTCAGGCATGATGCAATTGTTGCAAAATTACAGGTTTTATTGTAAGAATGGAAGAATGTCACTGAAGGGAATTTGGATCTTATGGCTCCTCCTTTACTTCATGCAATCTAATCAAGAACTTACATATCTTTGAGGAAGGAGAACTTGTTTCAGATTCTGTAGACAAAATATAGCTTTATGAATATTTAACAACAATACTCTGATGGGAAATAAAGTCCATACCTGGATAACAACTGCATGAGATGCTTTACATCTATTACTTATCAAGAGTTCTGTTAAGTCATTGTCTTTTTGGGAGGCAAAGAAGAGATGCAGCTCAAGTGGTGATTGGTGGTTGCACCTTTTGGCTACTTGTGCAGACAGTCCTGCCCAACCTCACACTGCCAAAGAGTAAGAAATATTGGTAACATTTCCCTGACGATGTGAGCTTTATCAGGGAGATACAGCTAAGGAAAAATGAGAAGATTCCTAAGTAAGAGTGAGGTATCAGTGTAAAGGGCTGCAGTAGGTACAGGTTATGTTGGCTAGCTGCTGTCAGGCAGAAGGTTTTCATGCTGATTTCTCCCAGCTAAAGTTTTGAAATTTTACACGTAGTCACTGACAGTTTTGTTCTGCTCATGTGGTATCCAAAGGAAGGACGGAGGTATTTGTAAGAGAATTGGGATCATGGGTGACCAAAACAGGTGTTAATATCCGAAGATAAAAATGTACAAAGTGCAGAGGAGCATTGAAGTAATACTTCAAATGTTGCTGGTATTGGAGAGGTATCTCAGACCTTTGAACCATTTAACTGCAAAAGCTAATTAAGTTTTTAGATGTCCTACTCTAGAGACACATTTTTTTAGATTATGTTTCTACCTGTTTTTGGTTCATCATGCAGTAAATGGCATGATGTGATCCATCAGGTTAGTGAATCCTAGCACAGAGGCAGTGCCATGCTGGAGGAAACACATGGCATACGGGATGTTTATTCTGAGAGAGCTCTCACTCTGAAGTCCCTTTTCAGTGCTCTGACAGTTATGATCTGCAGATCAGTTCTGTATTATTTACAGGGGCTTTGGGGATGAAGTGTTGAACCACTGAACCTTTAGGCTAGGGCTTTTGTGCCAAAATATTTATGTTGATGTAAGGGAGTGAAAGGCCCAAAGCTTCATTGAATTGAAAACTATATTGAAATATATGTTGAAAGAGAAATTTGGTACTGACTTTCACAAGAGAGAAGAGGAAAAGAGGTTATAGCCTTGATTACTCCTATTCCATGTTTTAATTCAGGCTTGGCAAAATCTCTTCTGCTATTCACTACAGGAAATGAAGAGCAGGAGAAAGGAGTGGGAGAAGAGAACAAACTGCCTAATTTTATGGGGTACAGCTGGATGCCAAAAATGCATGGGGACATGTAACTAGATCTATGTTGTTGTCTCAGTCTAAAGGCTTTTTAATAGATTCATCTGTCACATTCCATTATTATTCATTTATTACTTTAAAATTAATGTTGGGTTTTGTTTTCTTCTTTCTGTAATGAGCTATTTACAGGGTCCCTCATTAATACTTCTAAGGTAAGAGAGAATTGGAGGAAAAAGCTGCGCCTTGGGAATGGGACAGTTTAAGATTTACAATATTTTGAGTTTTTCAACTTTTATAAGAGTATGTTTTGTAAAAATCCATTGGCAGTAGAGAGACGTCTGCAAATAAAATCCTAACATGTCTTTTGCAGAGAAGATTACCATGAAGATGGGTTCTGTCAGCCGTATAGGGGAATTGCGTGTGCACGAATTATTGGAAACAGAACGATTTATGTGGACTCCCTCCAGATGCAAGGGGAAATTGAAAACCGAATTACTGGTAAGCTTACACATTTCTTTAGCAGGGAGAAAGAAACATTCATAAAAGTATACAGTTCAGGTAAAAACAGTGCTATCATCCTTTAGTTTTGTCAACCAATGAAAAAGACATCTTTATAGTAAGGTTTAGAGGGGTTGAGCCTGTTTCACACTTGAGCAGCTAGCAATATTTGGAGCAAGGAAGATGAGGCAATGTGTAAAGCTTCTTCCATGTCCTTAAGTAAAATGTCAGAGTACTGGATTTTTAATGGCTTCTATTTTATACTGGAGCTTTTTGCATGATGTATTCAAAAAGAAGATTTTGAGTTTTTAATGGGCTGTACATCAAAATGGGTTTTTGTATATAAAAAAACATTTAAAAACAAAAACAAAAAAAAAAAACAAACAAACAAACAAAAAAACCCAAAAAACCCAAAAAACCCAAACAAACAAACAAACAGAAATATAAAAAAACCCCATTCCAGTTAGCTGATATTAGCGGCTGTGACTCTACAAAGTAGAGCAAGCAAGTGAGCCCATGGAATAAAGCGAACTGTTTGTCATAATGTATAGCAAATTAACTCAGTCCAGCAGGAGCTGATTTGCATCTGGCCAGATACAGCTTACTAATGGACTCTCTAACTTCAGCATAACTAGTTGCCAAAAAGAGTTTAACTTCACTTGTCAGCTCTAACTCCCTAAAGATATTACCTTAAAGACTCATTGTTGAGCCAGAAATCCAGGTCCATTTTTTTTCCTGTTTTTGAAATAGTAACAAGATTCTGGGACTGGCAAAATCCAGGTGCTGACCTTTACTTCTGCTGTTCAGCATATTCTCCTCCCACCCTTCTCCTGTACTGTGTTGTAATTCCAGCCTCTTTAAACGTTATGTCATTAATTAATACATATTGATACATTTATTTTTGCCAGCTACATAATCTCTGTTGTGTTTGGATGTTTTTCAGCAATATAGAAATATTCAACTATATGAAATGATTAAATCTGTAATTCTATGAATTACATAATGTTCATAATGTTCTTTTCAAAAACCAAAACCAAACCCAGCAATGAAAAAACTGTGATATTATCCAGAAAATGTTTATTGATTAAGCTGTGCTTGTTTCTGGGATGTGGAAGATGGGCACTGATGACCTGGCTGCTATTTTCCTAATATTACTAATTATCAGTTAGATTTCCAAGGCTAGGGTGCTGATGCTTTCTGTTCTGCAGTTGGGCAGAATTCCTGATGGAAATGTTCTCTTCCAGGAAGACACTGAGAACCACCATATAGAGCTGCCCAATGCCTAGCTAGGCAGTAATGACAGTCTGTTAATAATATAGCTTTTTCAAACTATATACTTTCGAAGGTCGTACCAAACATCTTATGCAAAAGTACCCTGAGGATTTCATAGCATTATTGGTTCTTGTAAGTCACATCATATGTAAAGCAAGTATTGTAAGACTAGGTGTTTTATACCCAAATGAGAGGGTATCTTTGAAAGTTCAGTAACTTGTTAGGTAAAGGAACAAAACCGTCTGAAGAATTGCTTCTGAGATTTTGCTGATAGTTTTGCCCATAGCTCTTAAATGCAATGTTTGATGGTAAGTGTGTGTTCCGATGTGCATGGGAAGTGAGGACACCTACTGTCCAACAACAGGAGCATTTAGCAAGTTTATATCTGTGGGAGATTTTCATTCTGGATTTTCATTTCCCTGCTGTACTATTGTGAGAAATACATATTCTTTGTCTCTATGGCCCCTTGTGCTGTTTGGTCCCGGCTATGTGGTTATGTGAGAATAGCAACCTTTGGTTAAAAAAAAGAATGACATTTCTGGAGAAAAACTTTAGATGTGGCTTGGAAGACTGGAAGGCCAACATTGAATAGCACATAGACTTGATGCCTGACCTGTGTCTATGTGTTTGATTAGCAAGGTCTCTGCTGTGCTGTTTAACAGCTGTTTAATAAATAAAATATAAACCCCTTAGATGCTACCACACACACATTCTACTGTTGGCTTTTGCACCTTCCATCAAAATGAAGATATAATTTTAAATTGTGCACTCTTCTCTCATGATGATCTAAATTCTGTAAAGCAGTGCCTTCATAAAACTTAGTGTGGAGTTTCAAACAACCACGAGTAACTACTTCAGTCCTTCAGTTTTAATTTTCCCTTTTAGTCTTTGGGATAAGCATATGGCACAACTATCTTTTGAGGCCTGATGGTCTGCTTGCATGCAGTGTTTCCAACATGACTGATGAATGGTTATATTTCTGCATTAATATTTCTGGATTAAAATAAACAAAGGTGTAAACAGTCTAAAAGGCTAGATTTGCACCTGCTTGTTGCGGGTTTGGTGTTCAGGAAGAGACTCTGTGGTAAGATCTGTCCACAGGAAATAGATCATTGAAAGGAGAGATCTGGACAAGGAAGAAAGAATTTATTTGTAGGTTGTAAATAGACTGCTGAATGACATTTCCTCTCTTTTTACAGTGTGAGTTGGTGGAACATGCAGTCTAGCAACTCTCACTCATAAATGATGCATTACTGGGGGAGTGAATGTTCCTACATTTAAAGGTTGATTCAGCACCAGATACATGATGCACACACACATTTGTTTTTCCTTTGCAATATGCAAGAAAACTTTGAGCTAAATGTTAGTGTGTAGGTGCTGAGAGCTGAGAGTTACAATCTTAACTCATTATGACATTCATCTTAATGTGAGATTAAGATGGGACTGATTACATTTTCCCCAAAGCTGCTGCCTGTAAGGCTTCTTGTGTTTGTTATAAGCCATATCTCCCCAAATATCAATGATACACTTCTT
The DNA here is from genome assembly GCF_029207755.1 of Chamaea fasciata. NCBI lineage: Eukaryota > Metazoa > Chordata > Aves > Passeriformes > Sylviidae > Chamaea > Chamaea fasciata. The sequence goes on from NW_027094089.1 coordinate 55,561,769, forward strand.
TTTGCTTGACAAGATTTGAAAAATACCTATTTTTTATCAAAATGTCTAGAGGAGGAAGACTTCAGGTGATCCTTGTTCAGATTTTATTTAGGAATTTAATTAGGAACTTTGATTTTAATTAGGAACTTTAAAAACACATACCAGTATCCTGGCAGGTGTATCTTACCTTTGCTCTTGATCCTTTCAAGTTAAAATTAGCCAATTGCATGTAGTCTGAGCAATGATAATCATATGGGTGCATTCCTGGGAACTGAGGCCTACAAGCTCTGTGCAGATGTCAAAGGGACACTGGGATGCTAGGTTTTCTTCCTGCATTTGTCAGTTGTCCTTTACAGCAGAAAGGATAGTTCTCCTTTACCTCATTTACCTGTTGCACAGTAGGCTTTCAGACCCTTGAGTAAAGAATAATGGTGCCAAAGGCAAATGACATGAAAATTAAGTTTTTCTTATGCTGTGAATCAAACGTACCAGTATTTTTGTTCCTGTGCAGCTGCATTCACCATGATTGGCACGTCGACGCAGTTGTCTGACCAGTGCTCACAGTTTGCCATACCTTCCTTCTGCCACTTTGTGTTTCCCCTCTGTGATGAGCGCTCTCGGAACCCTAAGCCACGGGAGCTGTGCCGGGATGAATGTGAAGTTCTGGAGAATGATCTCTGCAGGCAGGAGTACAACATTGCTAGGTCAAACCCTCTCATCTTGATGCAGCTACAATTGCCTAAGTGTGAGGACCTCCCACGACCGGACACCTTGGAAGCTGCCAACTGCATCAGAATTGGGATCCCTGTGGAGAGACTGAGCCGATGTAAGTCTGGGTGTTTCATCACTGGGGAAAAGTACAGCTTGTTGCTTCCTCAGATTGAGTCTGAGAGACAATACCATATCAGTCTTTTTTTTGGTAAAGAAAGTGCTGAACTACTTGTTTTTGTCTTGTCAATACTGACACCTTTCACTGTTGAAAGGTATAGTTAGGATGGCAAGGAGGCCTAAAGGATGCTGCTTGTACTAGAGTGTGTTATGTCAACAACCCTGGGCTATAAAACTTTGTGTTCACATGGCTGATTTGATGCAAATTTGCAGAGTGTTGCCTCCACCTGTAGCTCAGTGCTTTCCTTTTTGGGTGAGCCTCCCCATACACCTATTTGAGAGTTTTGTTTACCTACTGATAAATTTCATATAGTTTGTTAAAGCTTCACTGGAAGATCTGTCATGAAATGAACCATATAGGGTTTCCATTCTTTCTATATGGAAACCCACAAGAATATTAATCCTGTAAATTGAACATGGGGTGCAGTTGTCCTTCTTCACCCACACGGCCTGGGTGAAAACATTGATCTTGCTTCCATGAATTTTATTTACATCCAGAAGTAGAATGTCTGTTCTGTTGTCACTAATTAAATGCAGACAGTCTTTCTGACTACTCCATTTCATAGCAATTAATCACAACTTGTTCAATAGGAAAACTCGAAGAGACCAAAGATGTTTAAAGTTCAAAGTGTGGTAAGATTATTCTGACTATCCATTGTCTGAATCCACAGTTAGGAGCAGGATCCATGGCATAATGGTGGACTTGAAAGACTAATTCTGTGTTTTTATGTAAATAATGTAGTGTAGTTGAGAAGCAGAAGTAACTGAGAATACAGTGACAGAGACAAATCAGACAGGGAAGAGATACCAAGCAAATGGTATGAGAACAAAATCAATAAAAGGTCTGGTGAAAGTTGCCCTTTTCAGGGCCGGTGGTGCGGCCGCTGATGGAACAGTTGCAACTTGAGTATTTGTGGGGTTTGAGAGAGCTGGATTCTTGAGGGCTGCAGAGGGGAGAACAGAAAAATGGAGAAGTTAATGCTGCAAGCATTGAGGAAAATGCATGATTCAGCTCAGATGATGCATATAGAAGACAAGCACTCAAACAGTATGAAGAGAGGATAGCAGCAAAACAAAGAATAAAGATATGGGTCCACCAGATATGAAAATGATGCTTCTAAAGAGAAGATCCTGAATCCTTTCTTTCTAAAGATGAAAATAAGGAGAAAGGGGCATGAGGCATTAGAAGACACAGCACTGATTTCTATAGCAAGTGAGCAGTGTGAAGAAGATGGGAAGATTATGAAAATGAATCATTTTTATGAAAATAAATTCATTTTTGACATCGGAGGACTTTTTCTGAAGGGAAACTCTTATCTCTGATTAACTTGTCATGTTCTGTGTCTAAAGGTCCATACATGCTTCTTAGTCTCAATTTGAATTCAGAATTGTGAATACTCACGTGTGTACCATAGAGCTGAGATGTTCCAGGACATAATCCAGAAATAACTGGGTGTAAAAGTACAGATAAAAACAGAATTGAAATTTCAAAACAAACAGCTTTCATTAAATCTTGAAGTACCTAAATTTAAGTACTTGTTTGCATGCATGTTTTGTGGCCACAGCTGTTTTAGTCCTGGTGTCCCTTGATTGTTTTGATTTTTCTAACATTTTCCCAAACCCTGTGTTTTAGATCATCAGTGCTACAATGGCTCTGGAGCTGACTACAGAGGGACTGTCAGTGTTACCAAGTCTGGCCACACTTGCCAGCTCTGGGACTCACAGAGTCCCCACAACCATGATCTGACCAGCACACAGTTTCCAGAGCTAGGTGGAGGACATGCGTATTGTCGAAATCCTGGAGGTCAAATGGATGGTCCCTGGTGTTTTACAAAGAATAAAAACGTACGCATGGAACTGTGTGACATACCTTCTTGTAGTATGTATTCTCTTTCTTTTTTCTCCTACTACTGTTCTGAATCCTGTGTAATTTTGAATGTTTCTGGTTATTACAAGTACAATTCATTTAGGAGGGTTATACTTTTAAATGTTTAACTTCCAGCAACTTTGTTTTGTGTTGTAATTCTTTAATATTTTCTGGAGATCAGAGTTTGTGAGATACTGTAACACTTTTTTATTCATATTGGAGGCTTGGTCTGAGGTAATAATTAATGATGATCCTGCAGTTTGTATTTTGACCTGTCAAATGACAGATTGCACGTGCAAATCACCGGTATGTGTTTGGTTTGCTCATGCTGCTCAAGGGTAAATTTTCTTGCTCTGTATGAGATCTTGAAGGCAGCAAGGATTTTCAAATCCGATAGAGGGAGATATAGCACCATGCCTGGTTGAAAAGAAACAGTTTCAAGTGCAAAAACAGGGCAGTTTGAAGTGCATAAAGCAGATGATCTTACATGAAAGTCCTACACTAGCTGCTACTCTGCACAGCACAACTGCTAAACTAAAAAGTACAGCTCTCACAGATTAGTAGTGTTATGCTCATTTTCCCTGTATTGGTACAGACTTCACACATTGGTAATGGTCTTTGGATATGACATTGTCTTTGGATTTGCCAGTTAATACTGGGCTTCATTAGGAAGAAAAGCATGTTTCCTGAAGCAAGATACAGATATGTCATGAAAGCCGTAAAAGTGGATTATGTGGATCTCTAAAACTGCTCAGAACTAATACGAAATTTTTCAGTTACTTCACTTTTTTGCAGTAACATGATTTGACATTTATAATAAATTTCTACATTGCCTGTACCATAGGGTAAAGATAACACTGGGATGTGGTTGTGGTGAAAACAGTTGCCACAAATAGCAAAACCACAGGTTACAGAAAACATCCCAGGCAGTTCCAGCGAACATTTTTGACATCACGAGGCTTTCCTAAAGTCTCTAAGTGAAAAAGTATTTTAGGAACATTCCAGAGCCAAGTGTATTGATGGCTCTTTCATGCCTGTCTCACTCTAACATAAAAGCTCTGCAACTCTATTAAGGATAGAACAAAAAGTATCTCTATCAACGAGAAATGAAACTTACTACATTCTGGGAAGAAGTAGCACCAGTAGAGGTAAAGAATGGGCCAAGTGTTGATGAAATGGCTGAATCTATGAGAGCGGGTCAGACTGTGTTGTTGTGCGGGGTCACATTGAGTTCACTGTCTGTATATTGTGATAGAGACTTCTCACTTGTATTTTGTACCCTGAACAGGATAATGCAATGATACCCTGGTCTGTGTTCTGCAGTTTCCTCAACTGGAAATCTCAAAAATAAAGTAAAATAATCACATACTGTTACAGTCCACACATTAAATATGGGGCACCTAGCTTATCTTCATACTGTTAATTGCAATGTCCATTCAAGTTTTTGAAATATGTAATGGAAAATTACAAAGAAGATGGAGAGGGTAATGTGACTTTTGTTTTCAGGGTATAGTTTACTTTTGCTTTAAAATATCATATTAATAATTATTTGTGTTACTATCTAATAGTAAAAAATATTTATTGTAAGCAATGAGCATTTCTGTGCTTGACAGGTCCACGTGACAACAGCAAAATGGGAATCCTCTACATCCTTGTTCCCAGCATAGCCATCCCCCTGGTGATAGCCTGCCTTTTCTTCCTGGTCTGCATGTGCCGAAACAAGCAGAAGGCATCTGCTTCTACACCACAGCGCCGCCAGCTGATGGCATCTCCCAGCCAAGACATGGAAATGCCACTCATTAATCAACACAAACAGGTATTTCTTACACAAGGTATTTCTTACGCATATTTTCAAAGTATCATGATTTTCAGCATTTCAGGTTGTCTGTGTTCAAATTGAGCCATGTTGTTGCGGACCTAATTTTCATCCTGTGAAGGGCATCTACTTCAGGGAAAACCAGGTTCTGCACAGGTGTATCTAAAAACCTGACCAGAGACAACAGCTTTCAGTACACAGTATTTAATGGCATTTGTCCTTACACATCGGTTGCCATTCTGCCTGTTTTTTGAGTGACTGGAAAATGGTTATTTCTGATCCAGTCTTCAACCTGCAGCTCATTTTTGCCCCTGGTGATGACATGGCCTTTTTGCCTGTTTAAAGCATGATGCACAGTGGGGTTTCTTTTTCTAATCCTTCAGCTCAAGACCTATGGTGTTCTGACCCGTAAGTGAGTTGAGAGCTGAGATGGCATGCAACATGTTTCCAAGGCTGTGTATCACAAAGGATGTTGAAAGAAAAATGGCTTTGAACTCATGTCTACATATGTCAGCTGCTGCACAGGATTTTCTGGGTCAGCTAACTGTTCTCTGCACTAAAATCCTGTTCAGAGCTAATGTTGAATTTTTAATCACAGCATTTACAAAATGCAAGCTCCGAAAAACTATGCTTTAGAAGTTGGCAACATCTGTTCAGGAAACTGTAGAGTATTCGATGAATATTACCAATTGTAACTAATTGTGATGATTTTGTGTGTTAATCTGAATATTTAAAGGAATTTTTCCAGCCCAGTCTATAGGCTGTTGGACACTAAAATCAGAGGTTGTTCCCAAATCACCTGCTAAAACGTCTTCCCAGCCTGCCCTGCTCCTTCATGCTGTGGTGCCCTGTATGTGAAGCCGTGCCAGCTGCACCTCACTTGGCAGTGTCCCAGTGCAGCTGGTCTGAAGCTGCCCCCCAAACTCAACCAGCCTAGAAATAAAAAGAGTCCCTGGGTGAGCAATGAGGGATTTGAACTCAAACAAAGACCTCAGCCAATCCCATGCAGCCATAAATATAGACACATCACTGGCCAGAGATCTGGGTGGTGCAGAAATCCCAACCAATCAGCTATCCAAACCTGGGAAATTCAAATCCCCTGTAAAAAGAAGTTCCGAACAATAAAAAACACTATTTCCTGATGACCCTTGGTGAGTTCATGTTGTTTGTCTGTCTCCGACCAACAACCCCATGCAGCATGTCAGGGACTCCTTCATCCCATGCTGGTCAGGATAGACCCATTACACCACAATCACAAACTCCCTTGCTTTCCCTTGCAGCTGCAGGAGGAAGGCTCTGGGGATTTCCCAGTCTTGGGTTTGCAACCTCTTCCTTCAAATACCAGAGAGAAATTCCTACTCTTTTCTTCTCCAATTCCACACCCCTCTTTATCAAAGCTAGCTCAAAGTTCCTCAGCGGGGGTACTGTACACTGCTGCCTATGGGCAGGAGCCATTCCTGTAGTGCAACAGAGAAGAAAGGGCATTATCTGGTACTGCACAGCTGAAAAAGAGAGGTTTTGTTCCTTCTTCTGCTGGAAAGGATATTTCAGTTCAGTCTGAGACTGTGACCTCCTCAGCCTCCTTGATTTTCTGACAGATGTCCGCTTGGCAGCTCAGGGCTGGTCTGCAGGGAAAATACAGATGCAGTTAATAGATGTCTTTGCTTCCCATATTTACTCTGAACCCAATATTCATTTAGCTTTCAGGAAGTGTAGCCACTCCTTTATAAAAATAATTATATCCATTGTCCTGCAGTATAATTCAATTTATACTTCTGATAATAGTGTAGCTCATTTCAAGGTTAATTGTGAAGTCAATATACTGATGTGAATACACAAAAAACCAGAAAAGTCCTTTTGGCCCAATTTATCTTCCATTTGGAGATCTAACCACTGGGAGATTTTCTTTAATAAGAGATCCTGTTGTTCAGAAAACATTGGGGTTTTTTTTACTGTCTTTGCTTCATTTCAGGCTAAGCTTAAAGAAATTAATCTGTCCACTGTGCGATTTATGGAGGAACTAGGAGAGGAGAGGTTTGGCAAAGTCTACAAGGGGCATCTATTTGGTACAGCACCAGGTGAACAGACACAAGCTGTTGCCATTAAGACACTTAAAGACAAGGCAGAACTGGCTCTTCGGGAAGAATTTAAGCATGAGGCAATGATGAGATCACGATTACAGCACCCAAACATAGTTTGTTTGCTGGGAATAGTGACAAAGGAACAACCTATAAGTATGATATTTAGTTATTGTTCTCACAGTGATCTCCATGAGTTCCTGGTGATGAGATCTCCCCACTCAGATGTTGGCAGCACTGATGATGACAAGACGGTGAAATCCACTCTGGAACCAGCAGACTTTTTTCACATTGTGACTCAGATAGCTGCAGGAATGGAGTATCTTTCTAGCCACCATGTTGTCCACAAGGACTTGGCCACTAGAAATATACTGGTGTTCGATAAACTGAATGTGAAAATATCTGATTTGGGCCTTTTCAGGGAAGTTTATGCTGCTGATTACTACAAACTGATGGGAAATTCCCTTCTTCCTATCCGGTGGATGTCCCCTGAGGCTATTATGTATGGCAAGTTTTCTATTGATTCAGATATATGGTCATACGGAGTTGTGTTGTGGGAAGTTTTCAGCTATGGCCTGCAGCCTTACTGTGGTTATTCCAACCAGGATGTCATTGAGATGATCAGGAACCGACAAGTTTTGCCATGTCCTGATGACTGCCCCACATGGATATACACTTTGATGTTGGAGTGTTGGAATGAATTTCCCAACAGAAGACCAAGATTTAAAGATATACATAACAGACTAAGAACATGGGGAAACCTTTCTAATTACAACAGCTCAGCGCAAACTTCTGGGGCAAGCAACACCACACAAACAAGTTCTCTCAGCACAAGCCCTGTTAGCAATGTCAGCAATGCTAGATACATTGGACCAAAGCAGAAAACTCCAGCCTTCCCTCAACCTCAGTTCATACAAATGAAAGGCCAAATGAGACCAATGGTCCCACCTCCTCAGCTCTACATTCCAGTCAATGGTTACCAGCCAATGCCTGCCTATGGTGCTTACTTGCCAAATTTTTTTCCCGTCCAAATTCCGATGCAAATGGCTCCTCAGCAAATACCTCCCCAGATCATTCCCAAACCAGGCTCCCACCACAGTGGGAGTGGATCTACCAGCACAGGCTATGTAACAACAGCACCTTCCAATGCGTCGGTGGCTGACAGGGCTGCTCTGCTATCAGAAGGCACAGATGACACACACAATGGAACAGAAGATATTGCCCAGAACCCTGTCCAGGAGGAGGAGGAAGAAGAGGGCTCTGTGCCTGAAACAGAATTGCTTGGTGATAATGACACACTTCAGATGGATGAAGCAGAAATTCAATCAGAAGCCTAAGGAATTTGGCCTCATTGCTAAGAATTCCACATTGCTTCCATGCATGGAGACAGTAGATCCTTAGGCTTAATAGAGTGATTTTGATCTGATTTAAAGAAACAAAGCTAAAACAAAAAAACCTACATCCATTTAAAAGTGCAGCAGTAATGACATACCAGGTTTAATGACCATCGCCACCAGCAGATTTTTCAAATATGGTGATACAGACTTGCTGGGTTTAATCTTTTTTACTGTCCTACAATTCTTGAGAGAAGCTGCTTTTCAAATATGTACTGTTGCTGTGCAACATATTGCAGAGTAGCATTGCACATCATGTATATCATGATATATGAGTGTAATGTTAGTGAATTATGCCTAAACAAATAACACAGAAAGGAATCCAGCTATGGTTGCAGAATGGCTCTAAGCATAAAGAAGTGCCCTGGATGTTATGGACAGCTTAGTTTGTAGTATTTATCTCTTCGATGTAATGGACACAAGATTGTTTGCTTTTTGAGTCTGAAAAATGAAGTTGAGAATAATGCTCTGTGTTTGTATTACAATAACAAGAAAAGGGGGGAACTGAACATAAAATTGACTGTACTGAGTAAGACCACGGGTCTGTCCAGCCCTGTAGCATGTCTTGAAAGACCATCGATAATGCCTGCCAAGGGATAGACTGCAATGGCAATTTCCCTTGCAGAAATTTCCCAGGGTATTGCCCCAGCCTCCAGCAATTTGTGGCTTAGGGTCTTCCCAAGAAAGAAGTGGATTTTTTTTTCTGTTAAATAGCCCTTGATGGAATTTTCTACCATGAATTTATCTTAATGATTTTGAACTCATTTAGAGCTAGAGTATCCACAGTAGCTTGTGGAATAACATGTGGGGAGAAAGGATGGTTTTCTTTCACCACTTTGAGTGAATGACTGACAGAAGCTTCCAAATGAGATCATCTGACTGCAATTGTGAATGAAAGTATTCCTTCTCTGCTGTGTATTTTCAACAGCAAACAGCCTTAATACACTGTTAACCAAAAATGGGGATATTGTAGGGGATATTATAGGTGTGCACTAACTTAATAAATCCAACTTTAATTGGTTATTAAGTATAGAAAAGGGCTCCACATATCTGTTCCTACATTGTAAAAGTGTTGGGGTTATAGACTTACTTGATTTACCACAGTTACTGCTGGATTGCATGTGAAACCATGTTTTTTCCCAACTTTTTAGTAAAAATGATCTTTGAACTTTAGAAGACCAAAATAAGCAATAATGTACAAGGTGCTGTTTTTGTGCTTCTATTTGCAGGATGAATCGTGTACAGACCTTTAAATGTAATTTATGTTTTACTACATTTTATATACATTTTTCATTGAAATATTTGAATTTTTGAATGAATGACTTTATAACTTAACCATTTACAATATTCACATGTAGTGCAGTTTTATGGTATTGTTGTTCCATTTTGTTAAACATGCAGAGAGGTCCATACATTTCATGACCCCTTTCTGTAATACAAGCGGTACATATTCTCATTGTAGCATTGTAGCCAACACACACTATAGCTATGAGTTCTACATCCAACATGGAGTATTCAATAAAATACATGATGCAAAAAGTATGATGAAGTACATTGCCCTACAGCCACTGTTTTGTTATGGTACTTTGTGGAAGTAGATATGGCTTCAATTGCTTAAGTTGCAGGTTTCACACTTACACTACAACTTTTTATGTTATTACTTTGGGATTCACTTGTACGTTGTGTATCATTGTGATCTACACCCTGTGTTCAAGATATGACAGCATTACTTATTTCTGGCATTTCATCTGGACTTGGAAATGCACTGGTAGGAATAAAACATGAAAGCTTTATTACTTGTGTTAATATAATGCAGCTTTGGGTGCTTTTACTAAATAAAGGATAAAAAAAAAAGGTGAAATTTATTTACGTGAAGTTCTTTGGTTTTTCTAGGTTTTGTTATCTCATATAAATGAACTGGATTAATCAACTACATTGTCTTTCTTTATTCCTTTGCTAAATTACTTCAGACTAAGTGGAGAGCAAATGATCCTGTTACTCCACATTTGTCAGTGAGAGAAAAAGATAAGTGAGCAGATGAATGGCAGTCAGTGGAAGCTTCTGTACAGCACTGTCTGAAGTTCAGCCTGTTTCTAGTAGTCAAAGAACATTATGACTTTGTGTGCTTTGAATGCAGTTTGGGAAACTCCTAATTCTCTTCTTTAGCCTTATAAATTTACCGCAGACAGAAAAAAAAGTCAGATTTCTATACTGATTTTCCCATCCCCACTTAATTTGGATGTGCTCTCAAAGTGATGGTCAAGGAGCAATACATAATTTTTTATGTCAGCCTTGGTAATGCACACAGTACTGGAGAGGGGTGTTCCTCCTCTGTTGATGTGGCTGGGCTCATCTGAGCTGCCAAGATCGGAGTCATGACAGCATGCAAACACCTCCTCTGCACTTCAGGTGAGCGTCTCTGCACAAACACCACTACCAGTTTGTTGGTGGCTACTCTAAGTCATCTGGATTGGTAGTAACTTCTTGTTCTGCAACTCCCCAGACTACTCTTGCGTGTGATATCTGCTGCGCAGTCCCAGCTAGTTGTCAGAGTCTGCCTTTCCTTCCCAAGACTTGGAAGCAAGGCCAAGGGAGATCAGGGAAGGGACAAAGAGGTAAGTGGATGGGACAAGGTGGTAAGGTGGCAGTAAGTGAGGGAAGGGTTGGGGCTTGGTCCAAACAAAACCAACACAATACTGGTCACTTGGGCTTGCAAAGGTACTTCTTCCTGGCAAATCTAGCAAAGATGCAAATTTTCTTGAGGACAGAACAGCTTTTCTAGCAGCAAATACATGTCTGGATGACCAGTAAAGGGCAAGGTGTTTTTAGAAGACTGTGAGGTTACTTCAAAGGTTTTCTCTTGCTTCTAGTACCCTACTTTGTCTGTATGCTTTTCATAAGAAGACTAGGTCTGACATTAGAAAAAGTGGATAGGGCATTGACACTGTCCACAGCAGTCCACTGGTGAGGCAGGAAGATTTCTGTTCACAAAAGTATATTGAGTACATGGAGAATCGATTTACAATCACAGGGCAGGAAAACTGAGTAATGGTTCCTAGTCTGAATGGGGAAACTGACTATAGATGTGTCACTAGCTCCAGTTTGACTCCTGTTCTGATATTGTCCAAGATCTGCATTATTGCAGGGTCTTTTCTTCTGTTTTACCATTGAGACTATGGTGAAGACAAGGCTATAAAGAGTACGGTATAGGCAGCTGAGGATTCACCCACAATGCTAAGTACAAACAGACATTATTTCGATAGGCAGGTTCATTCCTTCATCTAAATGTTGCTACTCTTAGTTTCATCTAGTGATTTCCCTAAAGACTCATCCAGAGGAGCGAGTTCCCTGCTGAGGTAAGAATCCTTTGCTTCTGTACCTGCCATGGCTGTGAGCATCATAGCGAGTCATAGGGAATTTTTTTACTTCATGGTAACAGTACCTCAAACTTTTATTAGGGAGATGAATTTGATTTTCTCAATTATCTAAGGACTTAATCAAATGTCACTGGCTTTTGTGTTCAGAGTAATCACCTCACTTCAACTATGTGGGAGTACAGGGAAAAGGTCTAGTGCTTTCTGGAAGAGGGCTCAGGAACATTTGCTGAATTGGAGCACTCTCAAAAGATGTCAGGTCTTGAGGTGTTTGACAAAACAGATGTAAGGAGGAGTAACATCCAGCTGCATGGAGAGTAGTATCTTCAAAGAAAGCCTAAGTCATAGTTTCCCCATGCATAGAAAGTAATTCTGTTTCTAGGCAGGCAAATGGTACTGCAAACTGTTCTCTAAAACACCATTTCAGTTACCCAAAATATGTAGAAAAAATCCTCTTTTTGAGGAAAGGGAGTAAATTCATATTGCAAGGGACAACAATGTATGTTCCTGTTCTGTAAATAAATCTGTAAATATTAGTAGAATCCATGACTAGAAGCAAGTTTTGGGGATTTGCTCAAACAATGGAAAGCTGATATTAGAATAGTAGTAGCGTACAGCACAAACAATTGCATGGCTCAGTGTGTGATTTTTAGTTCCACCTTACCAGAAAATGAATTTTGTTTCTTGTTTTTCAAAAAGGACCTTGTATAGTCTTTGTTTTGCACAGCTTCCAGATATGACAAGTTTTGTTCTGCTTCAATCACCAATATGAATTCTAAACAATCTGAGGACTGTTAATCGATACTAAATGTGTTCACTTGGCAAGATAAACCAAGTCTCTACTGTCTGGGTCAGTCAGATCTTTTAGACCAAAATTTACTCTGTCTACTCTGATAAAATATAGGAGAATCAGTTCAGCAGGATTTCCTTTCCAGAAAAATGCTCTAAAAACCTTTTGTACCTACTGTTCCTGGCTTGTGCAATGATTGATGTTGTAAAGTTGTAGTGTCCGGACTCTTAACAATTTCTCCTTCTTAAAAAATACACAGTGGTAATACACATAGAGCTAGGGGGCTCCTAGCACTGGTTTTGCACTGCAGAAGACCGGGCCACCTGGCTTGCTTTGTGACCTCAAATAGAAGGCAACCCCTGTGGGTGTTTGTGTCCATACATGCCTGATTTTACAAGAAAAAATATGCTGGAATATAAGGCAACAGCTCTGTGTTTGGGATCAAATGGCACGTACAGACACTTGCACGTGATGTGCTGTTGTCTCAGGGCTGTGTGAGATCTTTTGCAGCTCTGAATCCAAATCCAGTTTCTCCTGGTGTGAAGTGTTTACTGGGCACTGCTTCCACTCAATCACAGTCCATTGGGGCTGTGGCAGGAGCAGACTCACAGGACAAACAGTACATAAGGAATACCATAGGAGCACCCATGGACCACTGCCTCTATACAGAACTGCAGAGAGGGTTTTCACTGTCACAGTGTCCCTCTTGTCCTATCCAGGCCCCATTTCTGATTAAAATTTAAAAAATACAGTTCTGAATCTTAGCTGAATACTTCAAGATTGCACAAGCAGGGGGAAGTAATGTAACAGAGGTTATGGCAGGAGCTGGAAATAGTATGAGGTTCTGAGGGCTGTAAATCTCCAGGAGAATCGGAATTTAAAATAATAAAATATTGAGGGAACGCAGAATCCCTTGTAGCAACTTCTCATTTCTATTGATCTAAAAGAGGAACTTTACTTTATCTTGATTACAGTGTACCTGATGGTTTAACTGTCCTTTTTAAAACCTCTGTCTAAAACTGAAATAATCCATCTGTTCAGTAGGCTGTTAACTTTAAAAACAGTGGAATTAGAGGAGGGAATTTAAATTAAAGTTACTATATTCATTTAATTGAATGTTTATTCCATATACCAAGAAATAAAAAATGGTCATGGAGATTTACAGAAAGTGTTCTTGTTGCTTCATATTTTATATCTGTTACTGAAGAATAAAATTTTTATAGAACCCACCATCCACTCAGACATCTTGCAAATTTCTTTTCAAACTAATAAACTAGTCACTGAAGCTGTTTGAAGCTGTTGTAGTTTTGATTCATAACAATCAGTTTTTAAAATCTTATCAAGAATTAGTTCTTAGTCTGCTTTTGAAGTATCTATTTGATATCCACCAGCACTGCAAAACAAAAGAAATTCCTTTCACGATGACAAAATAATTAACAGATGGGGTGGTGGGTAGGAAAGCAGACAGCAAACTAAAGTGAATCTCTAAGTAACTTAAAACCAGAAACATTTAAGGTACATTAATTTAATTTAGATATAATATTACTTCAGCTCAGGCTGATTATTCTCAAATGTAGTCTGAGGCTTTACAGTTATGATAAAGATCATTGTCTTGCTCTGTTGTTAATCCTATGGATATCTTTTCATAACTTGATGTGGTTTTCCATTTAATTACCTTCATATCAGATTTAAATTAAATATTTTTATGAGAATTAACCTGAGGTGGTGGGAGAAATATCTTGCAAAATGCTAGCAACCATGTGCTTTTCTTACCAAGGAAGGGATGCTGTGCTCCATTTTTGTTCTGTCTGTTGTCCACACCAAATGCATGTCTCCTCAGTGAATCCTTCTCTTCCCAGCTCAGCTGATTATTTCACAGCAATTTACTGAGGAAGCCTTTCAAATTGTATACTGCTAACACTGAGAGAACTGTGAATTAAAAAAATTGTTTCTTTATGAAGAGAAGGTGTTTCAGGCTCTTTGCTTCATCTGTTCCTTATGCCTTTATTATATCCCTTTCCCTTGTCCTCTCTTAGATATTTCTCAGAGGACAACCACAGCATTTGCTATTTCATCTCCTTTACTTAAAGTACTGTTCTTTTAAGGCAGATTAAAAGACAAAATTTATATATTTATAAATAGATATACTTATGAATGGACTCAACCTTGACATTTTGAAAAGCCAGTGGAGTAAGAATTTTGTTGTTCACTAACTTGCAGACTCAAATATTCCCGAATGAAAGGGTGTGTGGAAGAAAGATCTTTGGTTTTCAGCACAAGTTCGCTCCTGACTTTGCTGTGGCCTGCAATTTTGCGTTCCATTGGATGTCAGTGCTCGATTGATATTTTTCCATGTCTTTGCTTATAATTAGTTACTGGTTTTGTGATTTCGTTACCTGTTCTTTTATCCAGGTATCCACTGTAACAGTCCTCTGCTGTTGGTGTCTACTACTTTCGTGGAGACAGCTTCCCCAGTTTAAAAGAAGCAAATCCAACCAAACCAGTGAGGAGTTCACCTCTGAAACAGATGCTTTGAGCTCAGGACTCCTCTTGCTCTGGGACACCCAGCAAAAGCCACAGCAGGGAATGGTGTGAATACTCCTTACCCTCCTCAGCTTCAAGTCAGTCGTTTTGGCTGTGTTGGAGGTGCTGAGATGCTGTGAGACTGTGTTTGAGGTACTGCTGGATGAGGGCAGGGGGCTGGCACTTTTTTCCTGATTATGTTTGTTCGAGGAATGGGGTTAATTCTGGACTATAGTGCTCATGTGAATCTTTCCTTCTCTATCCCAGGTTCTACACTAAGTAACAACACAGCCAAAACCTATGAAATCTGGGTGGCAAAGTTGTACTTTGAAAGACAAACAGAGGCTGCCCTTAATTACTGTTGGAAAATGCATGATAATACAGAAAAACACAGAAAGACAAATTTTCCCTTTTTAGGCATGTACAAAACTTTCACTGAAGTCAAAATTCAGTCTGATTTAGACCTCAGGATGTGAAAGGCTCACATCTCAATGCAATTGTCACCTTTTTTAATAACTCATTTCTATGTCCTTACTAGATATTTTCACCTGTGTGCTACTATGTTTGTATTAGATGTAAACTACATGCTAATAAGTGATATTCAAATGTAATATAACTAAAAATTACAAATTTTTTATTTGTGAATTTCTGTTGTGGATGAAAAAAATTCTGTGCACCTGAATTCCTTTAAATGTATAATTCTCCTCCAGATTTCCAATGACTTGATAATATAAAATTAACTTTTGCAAACCCTTTTTTAAAGCATAATTTTTCCCCAAAGATGAACTTAGTATGCTTATAGGATGCTGTTTTTTCATCAATATAAAGATGCAGTCAGATAAATGCTATCAACTCTCCCTACAAACCTTGCCTTTTTTCACATTAAAAAACAATGTTCATGTTACAATCCATAGATGCCTGAGCATTCATTTAAAATTTTAAGTGTTTTTAACCATTCTCCAACAAGTGGCTTTAGGAAAGCATCATTCATAGGCTATGGAATCTGCTGCTCTACTGAAAATATATACCCACAGTGTGAGGGAGATGAATTATCATTTACCTTTAAGTGTCAGAGATACTGTTCTATTTGCTCTATCCACTATGGGTTCTGTCTAGATACTATCACTTGGCGCCTTGTTGGACCCCATGTAAATTGTTTGAGTTTCTGTTGTCTCTCTTTTAAACAGCAAAATTGTGGGCGCTTCTACAGGCATGGGGAAGGGAGAGGCATGGGATACAAGGGAATTCTTGCTGCAGGCAAGATTAGCACCCTGATGGTGGGTGAGGCTTCATGCAACACATGGCACAGAGGCATTATGAAAAGCATCCTCTGTTCCCCAGGAGATCGGTGGATTAAGAGCCTGCTGGCACCCCTGGGCTTGGTGCAGGCTGCCTGGACGCAGGTACACCTTGTGCAGATGTAGCACTTCCTCTGGGGTGCGCTGGTCTGAAATGAATGGTTACATATTATAATGACAAATGGTTCTGAGGCCTGAACCAAAACTAGTTGAAGTCATTGGGAAAAACTCTGCAGCTTCAAAGGCGTTTGGATTAAAGCCATAAGAAATTTTCGCTTTGTTTCTTTAGATAAACACTCCCCAACTTGTAATCGACATTGTGCTTAAAGCACGGTTTAAAAATCTTATTTTGCTTTTAAAGCTTTTCTATCAGACAGTAAAGAGAGTATGATTTTCAGAATAAATTTAAAAGTCTGTGTTTTTATCTTTTTTTTTTTTTAATGCGGCAGTATGACACTGTAATGCCTTAAATTATTCTGTGCATACTAAAAAGTACTCATGGTACATACTGTAATTTCTTGTAATCATTTTGTTCACTAGCCTATGCCTTTGGGAAAAGTATTTGCCAAAATAACATTCATGAAAACCTCTTTTTTTTTCTGACTTTGCTTAGAAACCCACATATATATTTGCGATTATCTGGTTTTAATAAGTGGGAGACAATATACCTACCTTGTTCATGCATTTTAAAGTGTGCTAACACAAGAGGGTCTTTTGGGGGAGGGGGAGGGAGAGTTGGAATTCTGCCTCTTTGGAAGAGGTCCACTTCCAGTCTGAGGTGCTGATCTGACATACTATGCCTGAGCAATGCAGAGAGTAAGGTTTTGCTTTGTCCCATGGCAGAATTTATTGAAAACATCAAAGGGGTCAACATCACAGGGGAGTCTGTGGGCCAGGGAGCCTGACGGATAAAACAGTGGCCACATCCCACTCAAGTACCTCCTGGTCACCCTGGACCCTCTCCTCCTGGCCTCCGGCTATAGAGTTTTTATTTTTTTCTTCTAAGGGCCTGATAGCTGGTGTGTGTCCTATGGCACTGAGAGTTGAGCACTTTGAGGCCACTGTGTTCCATGTGGCTCCAGGGAATGTGGTGGTGGAGACTAACAGCTGCCCAGCCCTGCAGCATGGCATCATGCTGGGTGGGGACACAGACCCCATCTTGGAGGCTCCTGAGATTTCACCTGGCCTGCTCCAGGAAATGCACCCACAGGAGGAAGATGCCTGTCTTCGTCCTGTCAGGATCTGCTCTGCCAGCAAGTTTCAGCCAAGGTTTTTAGTGTTTCCTCTCTCCAGGACAGAACTAAAGCCCTGCAAACCCTCTCTTTTTGCTCCAGCACTTCTGCTTCTGGATGGCTCCTGAAAGCAGGGGGTTATGCCACAGTCAAGGGAGAAGACACTTTCTGGGGTCCCAGAAGGCATTTTGTGCAAGTAAAATGCAGGGTTTAAATGAATTGATGATTTTTTAAAAACAAAAATCAGTTTATATGATGGTTTTGTGGGTTTAATGCACAATGTTCTCATGCTAGTGCTTAGTGTGGACCTTTGATAACATAACTTTCATGTTTACTTAGGTTTTTATCTTTGACTTGCAGTTTTCCAAGACATTGTTACTGATGTGTGTTCCTGTGTGCAGTCTGTCACTTGGTTTTTCTTCTTAAATGGTTTTGCTCTAAATACTGGGTTGCAAGTCAAGACCTTATATTTCTGCAAAGCCGCTGAGGAAGTGCTAAACCCCTTCAATATTTTTTCACAGAAATTTTGCTAAAGTCAGGATAATTTTAAATGTGACCTTGAGACGAATCGCACATACATTAAGTTCTTACTTATTTAGATTGCTGCTGTCCACATACACATGTGCATACCTGTGTACTCTCACAGGGCCGAGCCTTCGAGAGTAAAAAAACCCGAATGTCATTCTCATGTGACACAGTCAAATACAGTTCTGTTTTGGTAAAGGATGCACTTTCAGCACTTTTTAAAAGGTTCTTTAATGCTTTAAAAAATTTATATAAAAATTAAACAATGTCCCTGGAAAAGTTTCAAGGAAAAGACTGAGCAGTAAGTTTCAAGAAAGGAATCCAGTGAGGTATTGGCAAAGAATTTCTTGTGTTTTGAGCAGTGCATTGACGTTTCACCTGGCATTACAAATTCTTATGAATTAAGGAAATTGTAAATTATTTTGCTTTTATATATCCTAACCTCTTTTTTCAGAGTAATTTTCTGCACTGGTGTTGATTAGAAGATAAAAAATCACCCAGCATATTTAGGAACCAGCCTCAAGAATAATTTTCTTTTGTATTGTATTGCTTATGCCACTGTCTCATCCCTGCAAGGAGATCCCAGTCACATTTGACAAAACAAGTGAGAAGCAGAAGTGAACTGAGCAGGTAAACTCTGCTTTGGTTGAACTCAGGGAGAGATGCTCTATCACAGTTCTTTAGAGTCCTGACTGTCACAAGGTTTGACATTTCTGGTCAATCAGATATAATTTGAAATCTTGCAATTTTGACAGCTGACTTTCCTTTATAAGGAAACATAGTAGAGAGAAACTATGCTGGTTAATTTTACTGCAGTTCAATTTCCAGCTGGAAGTGAAAATCAAATAAAGAAAAATCAGTGTAAAACTCAGTTTGGTCTTGGACTCTGACCTTGTCCTCTTCTTTGTCTTGGCTACAGCAGTAGCCAAAATACGTCTTTTCTAAGGGCCCACAGTTATTGAGACATCTTACATTTCAGGCCTACAGATGTCCAGGTTGTGTAAAAGTCTTGTTAGGTAAGAGAAGTGAGATGTTCAGGGGATGATGTCCTAAGGGTTGTGTTTAAAAAATTAATTTTCTCCATTACCTTGGAATGTTCCTGAGCGTTACTGAATATTGCTGCCAGTGCAGAAATTACATCTCACTAAAGGTACTGGCTGTGCTTTCTTTGCCTCCCCTGTTTATTGTGTCACAGGTGGCAGCACAGGCCATTGGTCGGAAGCAAACTAGGGGAAAGAGATGTGCAGCTAGAGACAGTGACAGCCTTTGTAGCAACATTTTTCTTTTTTCTGCTGGCATCACTAGAGGATGTGATGTATTTCAAGATGTCTTGAAACCATAACTGCAGTTTTGGCCTGTGATTTTTTTTGGCTGGAGAGGATAAGCATTTTTTGCCTATCAAATGTACTAGGAGTGTGGGTGTCTCCAAATAATTGCTTGTGAAACATGAAGATGCAGTTGTAGCAACAAGGGAAAAGTTTCACTGAAATTATTTTTCATGGAAATACAGACATGTTTTGAACATTGTCATATGTCTGCAGCGTCAGACTTTTGCAAGTATGCTTGCAATATGACAGTGTTAAGTAATCATAGAAGCAATGAAGAAAATGTGATTCTAGAAATCATAAATCACAGAAACACTTCTAAGAAATATAACAGCTCTTTTTTGCAAGTGTGAGATAGGATAAGAGAGATATACTGTGATATATTTCATGATTGTACCTTTGAAATTCAGTTTGCACATGTGCTTCTATATAATTGAGGACTTGAAATTTCTGCAGTAGTGTTCCATAATGAGGTGAAAACACTTACATAATTGTGCATCATCGTGCCTTGATCTACCAGCAAATCCTCAGTAAATTTTTTAATGGAGCAAAGTTCACGCATTTTTCTCAGAACCTTAAGCCTATTACAGTAATCCTGAAACTAAACACTGTTCATAAAAACAATTAGATCAATATTTATATGTTGTCAATTGATTTCACAATCTTTATAATAAAGAACACTTGGAACTTCTAGCATTTAATAAAATGAAGGCCACTGAACAAGGCAGATGCTTTTTGGAATATCCCAGAGTTGTGATAGTAAGACAGATTTTCCCATATGTTTCATTTCACACTTTCTTAAAGGTTTTTATTGATTTGGTTAAAGTGTTGCATGAGCATAGCATTGCCAACAACAGAGTATTAAGATGTGTTACCCATGATGGCACTGTAACTATGAGTTTATTTGGAATCTTTTGTTATGTAACAAAATATCTTGTGTTGACAATTGTATGACAACCTGATGGAAAACTAGGTAATTGTGTTGGTCGTGGCCTAGTTTATCTCCTTTAAAATGAACCATTTACTTGGGTAATGTAGTTGCTTGAGCAGTAATTTTGTGTGCACCAGTCTTCCACTCTGCACCTTGTCTCTCATGCTGGTGGCAGTGGTCTGTTATTGCAGATGAAACTTTGGTGTATGTTCACCTTTATTGCTAGTCCCATAAATTTTATTTGCATCTTTGTATGTATATTGCAATCCACATATAATCTACTACACCTGATGTTTCTTTTGCAGCTTTCCTTGTATCTCCAGTAGGTTTACTGGAGATACTTAAAAAGACTACTTATAAAGCATTGTTTTTACCATTTACTTCTGTTTATTAAAGAATTTGTGTTTCTGCATCTTATGACATGCTTTCTCTGGTGACAAAGGAAAGTTCTGTTAAGCAATTTCAGTTCCCATGGCAAATATAAATAAAATGCAATGAAAATGTAATCCAGAAGAATACAGAGATACTAATACCCATATACCTACACAGCTTGTATCTGCAGTTTTTATTTTTTATAAATTGAAGTAGACTCACAGCAGTGTCATTTTCACTTGTAACTCTTGATTTAGATCTGCCTTCTTGCTGAAATACTGTGAAATAAGTGGAGTATGTTGCTCCTTCTATATATTCATGTCCTTTTCAGTTCTAGAAAAGGTCACATTTACATTCACATCAGAGATAAGTGTGTGAATGCTCCATTTTTTCAACATAATAATTAAATACCATATAATGACCTTGATGACACTGTTGCACAGAAACATTCCCCTTCAGCGTTGTCACGGTCAGAAACAGTAAAGGTGCAGTGTTTGTCAGCTTCCACAGATGGAGGCTTTAATTAAAGTATTTGTCTATTACACCAAATAAATATTCCAAATAAATAGATATTGACTCATCAATGTTTTCTGAAAGTATAAGAAATTTTCATGCCTACATTCACAAAGCTTTTATTTTTCCCATTATCCATAAATGGGTCTTACATTTAAATGAGGTAATTCTCTAGAGAGGGACAAAGGAACTTAACAAACTTTGTTTTCTTTTATGCTCCATTAAGTCAATGTTTTCATTTCCTCCTCCCTCTCTCCTTTAAAAAGCAAGTAAATGTTTATTTTGGAGCAAAATGAAGGCAGCCCCTCTGCCACACTTTTTTCTTTTTATTTCTCTTTTTCTGGTGCATAGGGTCAGGGGCAGCAAAGTTGCCTTTTGCTTTTTTGTCTGGGGTCATAAAATACTCATTTTGTAGACTTCTGCTTCATAAGTAGGCATAAACCAGCTAAGAAAAACAAACCTTTTAAGACCTTGTTTTCTGGACTCTGTGCATTAGTATTTTGTGCTTTCAGCTGTTGACCATAAAATATCTGCTCATGTGTAGAAAAATAAGGGTGCCGAAGAATTAATTCCACTCCTCCCCAAGCTTTTTTAAAATGAGAATACTTTAGGAAATTCACTTGTACTGAGGCACTTTTTGGCTTTTTATGGAAAGTTTGTCAGCAATTCCAAAACTTCCCTGAAATTTCAAAAACCAGCTGGATAAAAATTTTAAACACTGTGGAGTCTAAAACCTTTTTGAAGTCTAAGAATTACCTTGCATATTAAGTTTAAGTTTAGTTAGTGTGGATCCAGAAAATTTTTGTTTTGCATTCTGTTTTCTGTATATTCAATAGATCAGCAACTCCCTTGGTTAACCTTAGCCGACCTTTTTACTAATAAGACACTGAAGTTCCATGCAAGAAAATGCTCAGATTTTCAATTGCAGGTTTAAATCTGTGTATTGTATATCAGTTTCTTTAAAATAATTCTGAAGAGATGAGTGGTATCTAAAATTTAATTTGTATTGGTTTCCAACATTTCACTGTAGCATTTCATTCTCAGGACTTGTTTGTTGTTCTGACAAATTTTACAAAGTTTTACAAACTTAGATATTCAGACTTATGTTTTTGATTCATATTCTGTGTAGTAAAATAAAAAAACCCCAACCTAGCATGTGCTGGAAAAAATTGATGAGTTGAGCAGAGGCAATTCCTAAACTATTCATAGTAGTGGTCTCCAGAGTTTAGTGTAGGCCACTGGATAGTTGAGCATTTAGCAGAAGGACTAACACAAGAAGCCTCCTACTCAAGTTCAGGTCCTCTGTACTTTGTTTTAATATAATTTAGAGCCATCTTGAAAAAAGAGAGTTATGTTTTCTTAATTTGTAATTTCCTGCTTCAGTATGAATATTCTGCATGGCTTCTTCCAATAGCTTGGATCTTCAGCCTGTTGCTTTTGCTTTCTGACATTGCACTAAAGACTTGAAGATATCTATATGGTTATAAAAAATTGGCAATTCCATGTTCAGAACCAGCTTTTTCCTTTTTCTTTCTCATTTCAAGGGATTGGATTTTACCAGAAAAGCAAGCTAGAGTTACAAACTGTAGCTTCTGATATGTGCTTCATATTTTATCTTCCAATGTCTCTTTAAACTTTGTGCATTTTTTTACAAGAAGTGAGCTTAATGGTAATTTGCTAGTAAGTTTAATAATTATGTTTTGTGTGTTTGGTGTTTTTCTCTTCAATATGAGGATGACATGGTTTTTCATAGAAAGTACAACATATTTACTTTTATTCATGACTGGCTTTTTGTCTTCTTAAGTATAATTACTGGAAGTTTTTCGGTGGTATAAGACTGAGACTGTAGGTCACTTCTCAGATCTAGAATGCTTTAATTTTTTTTTAATAATATATAATATGAGCTTAATGCATAAGTTTAAATTTTACATGTTGTTGCAAATTTGTATGCTCTCATTACCTATAAACTTGAGTTTTACCTAAAATGGAGGAGTTCCACACAATTCCACAATTTCAATACATACCTAGTGTTTTCTCAATTCTGAATAGCATTTTCTGTTTAAATGAAGCCTTGAGAATCTTGCTTTGATGCATTAATTTCTTCCAGTGTCTGATTTTGGGAGTCATGTAAGGATGATGATTTATAATGAAGTTCATTTAATGTGATTAATTTCTTAGTAGTCTCAGAGCACTTTATAGTTGGAGAATTATACTTCAAATTGATTTAAAAATTAAACAGTAAAGTAGTGACAATCATCTCCTATTCATCAAATATAAAAAGCTCTCATCTAAGAAATCATTTATAACTGTCTGAGAAAGGATCACCAAAACACTCAGTAAATATGCATTACTGTCCTGTCATTGCATAGGCGTATAATAACAAGAATGTTTAACTTTGAAACTGACACTATTTCCACTGCAACAGATAAGGGCATTGTGGCAAATGTCATATCCCTGGGGACACAGATGGTCCATACCCTCTTTATTCACTCAGGTTAGACACCAAAGTGAGTTGTGGCTCCTTGTGGAAAGACTAGAGGAGCTATAAGTCACTTCCATGTCCTCTCTGAGGCAAGTGATGATATTTTGCGTGCCTCCATAGCTTTATGTACAAGGAGATTAAATAGATGAAACAAAACATGTCAAGAAGCAGTGCAATAATGAATTGAAAAGAAAATGCCTGACAGCAAGTAAGAAAATAGCAAGGAAGAGCGAGACATTGTCTATAAAAAAAGTATGAATATGGAAAATTGGCAAGCTTTCCAAGGCAAATTAAATTTGTAGTACTTTCCACTCTGTTAACCTTATACAACCAGCACAGCTGGGAGGGCAGCATCCAGGTCTCCTCTCTTTCTTCCCTATCAACAAAACAGTTTGGCAATTTTCATTTAGGTCTGTCTGTGTGTTCCCTCTGATGACATCGCAGTTGCACAGCTGTTACTAATGACGTAATTTGAATACCGTGGTTCTATTTAAATGTTATTAACCATCTAATTTGTCTTGCAGAATTATTATTATTAAGGATTATGTACTTGAGTTCCTTGAATATGGGTCCATGAACATAGCTACCAAATTATCCTTTGGCTCAAGCTGACCTCAGAAATCTTCATTGACTTCACTGTGTTAAGGGCACTTAGATTTAATTTTTAATGGTTCTGGAAGAAAAGAAACTATCAGTACTTAATCCTTCAAAGACAGGTTGGAAAACAAGATTTAACAGGATTTTCAAACCTCAAATCCAAGAAAGTTCCCTTGAATCAACTTCATTTGTTTGAATCTTGTAATTTTCAATGGTTAGTGTTTCTGTATGCTTAGGGCTGGCAACACAAGAAACTCCAGGTAACCAGTTCTCTTACCCAGTCCATAAGCCCTCTGAGTCCATGTGGTCAAGGGAATGGATCCAATGTCTGGGAATTAGGCTGAGTATTGTAGGAATCCTCAGCATGAGGATCTGCAGATCTGCAGGCCACATCTGAAGCAAGGCAGAAAAGTTTCTTGAGGAGATATCAGGGATAACTTTGACAACGTTTTGACAGCAGCTTTTACTATAGTAATCGAATAATGAATAAGGTATTTTGATCAGAAAACAATGCTATTTGCAACAGATATATAGTAGCAGGAAACTATACAAATGGGAAAGCATGCTTAGGTGAATCCTTGCTATAAAGGAACATACATTACACATACTGAAAGGAAGAGATCATAATTGTTTGTACTTTGTCAGCACTTTAATTTTATAGTCTCATTATTTTTTATGTGGCTGGAATAAGGCTTCACTTCTCCTCCTATTAGAAAAAAAGTCAACAATAGCCACATACAACAGGTCTAATTGTGATAATGACGTGAAAGGTGGTACTGGAGCAAGTATTTCTTTAGGCTTATGGTATGGAGAACAGTATGTAAGCTGTGACCCAAGTTAAGAAGCAAATTACTTGTGTCAGAGTAAAACTGGCTCATGTCAGCTCTTGAATTAGTGTGACGTGGACTAGACCTGTATGGATAGTTTGCAATTCAACACTTCCCTATTAGCAAGCTTGCTATTGAGATCACAAAGCCTCTGGAAACAATAAAGATGGTGAGAGCACTCAGGTAGGTACTTAGGGCTGTAATGTAGGCTCCTAATGTACTGCATGCTTGAGACCAGGATAACAGGGGCTGGAACTCCACCTTGTTTCTTGTCTGAGACACTCCCAGCAGTGGGTTTACTGTTGATGCTTTGTGTTTCTTCATATTGTGATTGACCCAGGTTTAATGTGAGCTTGACACAATCAGAAGAATAACTCCTTTCATCCACAAGAACTCTTCCAAAGTCTCTCTGAAGAGTCTGCTGTGCTTTATAGCACAGGTATTGTAGCAGCATCCAAGCATAAAGTGGCATTTAAGAGGGAGGAATTTAAGTAGTACAGTTTGAAGGAGGTCCATGCAGCAATGTGTTAGCACAGTAGCTTGTCATGTCAAGTGGCTTTTATTTAGATCACTCAATTTGTTGGTTCTTCACATTATCTGTAGAGGATTCTTGACCAGTTGAAATATAATGCAAAAGTGTAAGAGAGCAATATCTGCTCTAGAAACAATCAGAAATGTAGCAAAATGGCCTGTTGCTTCTGAGAGTGGGATGAAGCAGTTCCTAAAATGTTTGCTGGATTATATTGTGCCCAGGGAATTCTATTTCCTTGTCTTTTGCAATGAGTAAATGGTGCTGAATCCCACTATTGTCTGGTTTGCTAGCATTCACATGCTGAAGTATATCAAAGGATAACTGTAATAAAATTAAATAATTCAAACCCTTGCACATGTAGTTTTGAAATGGAATATAGAGATTAACTTTATTGATTCGTATTAATGCTAAAAAGAGCTGCATGGTTAATTCCTCAAGTATTGCTGGTTTTTGACCACACACCCACTGGGGTTTCCTGGAGTTTATCACCTGTATTCTTCTGTGAATGTAGTTTAGCAAGTGGTTATAGTTTAAAGATATGGGAACTAGAAAATTATTACAGTTTCCTACAGCCGAAATGTTATGGCTGGAGGGGAGAGGACAGAAGATTTAGCCTGTGTTTCAAATTCTCATGGACTACAAGTGGACATAGAACACAAAAGTATCCAAATACCCTTGCAGAATAACACACTGTCATCCTCTTCTGATCTATGTGTGAGGTAACTCATTCTGGCTAAGTTTCTGTGGCAAAAGCTGTTTTCAGACTTCCTTTGTGCTTTCTCATTTTCCAATTACACTTAATTGACATTGTATTAAATAATGGAAAAAGTTAAATCTGATCTTTCATCATTGTGGTAATGTGTTCTTTTTTAATTATTGTCATTAGTTTGGGATTTTAATTTGCATTTTAATAAGTTTAATTAAGCAATCAGTGAATATTTATTTTCAGAACAATCAGCTCGTGATTTTCAGAAAAGTACTGGGGGGAAAAAAAACCAGATTCCAGCCAGCAGTTCAGGTGAAAATAAATGCTTCTGTTGTGCATCAAATTTTAAAAGAAGCACAGTATCTTTTTGTATAAATATGAACGTGAAGGAAGATCTAAAAATAGTTTGTAGGAAAGAAATATAAATCAAAGAAAATAAATCAAAGCTATATGAGGTACAGTCCACACAGCAAACAGAAAGATAAGACACTCAGTTTAGGTCAACTAATTGAAAATATTTGACTGTAAGATATTACCAAATGAGATTACTACTTCATAAGCAGCAGATTTTTTTGTAGGAAACAAAGCTGTCTGGAACCACGTTCCTCAGATTTCTTCATATACAGAACCGCGTGAAATATTTAAGATTGTCTTGCAATTAATAACTTTTCCACGAGATGGCTCAAGAAATCAATCTTTCTCTACCCATACTAGGAGAGTTAATTTCTGTATTTTGATTCTGACAGGCAGGTATGACCTAATAGCCTACTAAGCAATTACAACATAATATTCCCAGCTGAGAGCTTGGAATTTGTTATTGTATATTAATAACTGAGAGATAAGCATGTGGCAAGGGGAACACTTCTTATTTGTTGATGAGGGAACACAGAATAGTATTTCTGTAGCTGAATTGTTTTTAACTAATATACATAAATATTCATGGAACTTACATGAATTAAAACACAAAGGCAGCTGTTACACCATGAGGGACTTAGTGCTACAATGGGCACTTAATTCTCAATTACAAAATGACATCTAAAAAAACCTCTCAAATCAATCCCTCTTCATGTGGCTAAGATACTAAAATTTGTAATAAATCCCTAGTGGAGTTCCCTGAAATATTAAGCATAAGGAGTTTATGAGGGAATAAAAAAAATTAAGGGATAGGTCGTGCCAGTTTCAGTCCACATTCTTTGTAAGTTCCACAGAAAGATACTTTCCTGACTGGCTACAATAAAATGTCTTGGTTTTCCTTGTCAGATAATGTTTGAAGGAATAATAAAGAATATGATAAGAGTACAGTTTTCAAGTGGCAGACTGCAAGCATGACCTAAATGGCATCTATGAGAGGTAACAGTGGGTTGTGATCAAGCTTTGTCCAGTCTTTCTGAAGTGGACAGTCTGAGGCTTTAGAGATATATAATCACTGGGTTATTTGCAGACATCGGTACCTCTCAAGTTGGTTTTCACATCTGCATATTCCAGGTTGTGAAAGGACTTTTTTTTTTTTTTTTTTACAGGAAACACTAGAACATCAAAATTTTATTTGAACTGTTCTAACTATAAAGAAATTGTCATATTGGCAAGGGAAAAAATCAGCCTGCCTTTTGTTCTGTGATCCAGAAGCAAGCTATTTTATTCTTTTCCAATCCTGTTGGTATTGTTGGTCTGTTTGCAGAGTCTGAATGAGCCACAAGCACATACCATAAGCTCATACTAAAAGTATCTATAGAAATTCATTTTGTCACGGCTTATATCTGACCACTATGGTGCCTTATTTTGAAGTGCATGAGTAAAATCTAAAAGCTTCATGTTCTGAAGTGCAATAATTCACTTACTGTTCTTTATTTGAAATAAGAAAATTTAGACTTTAGTCACCTAGTGAGAAGCATTACCAGGTGTATTATTACAAATATACTCAATTATGCTAGTTTTAGGTAAATTGCCGGTCTAAAGAAGATTTATGAGAAAGTAAATGCAGGACATGCCTGAACAAAAGCAAATGCAGTGAAGGGATTCAGTTTATTAAAATCTCTACATCTTTTGAATTCCTGAATTACATTAATTACAGAGTCATTGGAGAGGTTTTGTTTCATTACAAATCCTGAAATTCTTTCAGTTCTTTAGACACTGTCTTTTTGTTCTAATAAATATACAGTAAGTAAATATCAACCCTAGACAAAAGGCCAAGACAAAGCCATCTTTCCACAAGAATGACATTTGGTGCTTATATTTGCTTTAAATTATGGTTGTGGTGAAAATTATTTTCACTGCAGTTTTATAATACTGTAGTGTGTTGGACTTGAGTGCCTTCCCCTATCTCCTGGGATCTCAAGGAACTTTACAATTATACCTTGGGATTGGGAAGTGAATTGTCAAGAGTCACAATAAATGTAGATGGGTTAATTTGCCGTGCTATACATGAAAACATGTCTGTGTGCCTTCCTGTAATATTTAGTGTCTCCTCCTGTGAAGGTGATGACTTGAAAAACACCAATTTTTTAGCAATACACTCTACAGAGTCAGAGTTAGCAGTCTTAATCTTTATTCCAGTGTTATGAAGATTTTAATTTCTAAGTACAATTGATAACTTTTTTTAATCAGGATTTTTATAACCCATTAAACAGATAATATTTATTACATATTTAAGCAACTGACAGGGTTTTCTAATACTTGAGAGCCTCTAGATACCCAAATAATATAGCCTTAGTGGACCACAGTTGTCCTCAGAACATACCTATTGTGTTTAAAATACAGATTGCTTAAGTGAGTGGTTGACTACAGCTGAGGCCCACCCCAGATCTCATTCTTCCTTCAAATGTTTTTTGCTATGCTTTCTCAGATTATTTAGATTTTTTTCTGCCTTTACCAACTCTATTCTTTAATAAGGAGGGCATGTCAGTGCCCCTCAGACCTTCCCCACTACATTTATTACACTGAGAACTGTCTTTCTCCAGCCACCAGTTTCTGACTTCTTTTAGTTTGAAGATTTGTGTGGAGGTGGTTGTGGGGTGTTTTTTTCCTCTTTGTCCACTGTAATAGGGAGTTGCTGTGGTGGCTGAACTTTGGTGCCTTCATGCTGAACTCTACTTATAAGGGGTTTGTTTACAAGGGGATGTAGTTAGATTATAGATGTGAGATCCTTTAATGGTGAAGACTGGCCCAGGCTTACAGAAAGATTTCAGAACATTTCTGAACATTTTTCTCTGCTGGAGCCTGACCAAATTTTGCCAAAAATCCTTCCTTCCCCACAGATTTTGCCTTTTCTGACAATGATGAGATATAAAACCTAATGCTTCATTTATTGTGACAGATCTTTTTTCCCTCTTCACTAAAGAGAAACAAGATAGAGAGAGAAATGAATTTTGGGGAAATGATGTGAAGTGAAAGCAGCAGGTTTTGCATAGTTAGGGTAGGAGCTATGTTTGTCAGGCAAAAATCAAAAAAGGGGAACTCAAAGTGAGACAAAGCAAGCCTGCTGGAGTTGTAAGTTACACTTTCTGAGAATAAAAATATCCTCAAATTAACCAGTTGGGCTTACATGAGAGAGAGAGAGAGAGAGAGAGAGAGAGAGAGAGAGAGAGTGTGTGTGTGTGTGTGTGTGTGTGAGTAAACCCACATTCATTTCTTCTTCTTTTTATTTGGAATGTGTAACCACATACACCTTTTCAGTGTGTTCCAGAGATAAGGAGTTTTTCTAGGATCTGCTTTCAGGGGGACAATAGAGTGCAAGGGTACTTCAGAAGTCTCCAAGTATTTGAAGACTTTACCCAAGCTGGAACTAGACTGTCTGGAATATGCCCACAACCAGTTAAAGCTTTAGTGAAAGAGATTAGAAAAGATATGTCTGCATTCTTTGTGTTTTCAAATGAAAATACTCTCTGGCTTTCCTTTGTGCAAGAGTGTTTGGCCAGAATCCTTAGGGGATAACTGAGCAACCAAATCACATGCTAGTTTACTGAGATACTACTAGGAGAATGAATAAATAATGGGTAGATAAATAATTGAGTCATATTTTTGGGGGCTTTTTTTGGTGACGTTGTAAACAAAGATTGAAGGTAGTCATTGGGGAAATCTTATTTGTCTTACCTAGTACTTGGGATTCATTGCATTAAAATTGTCTTCTTCTGAAGTGACTATGTGAATAAGAACATAAGAGTTTTGTTAATTCCATCTGTGTTTCACAGATTTAGATCATACAAGCTGGTTGTTGTTTTGGCTGAGTACAGAAGAATATCCCGGGCTCAGGGCGGTTACAAACATTGACTTTTCATCCAGTCCTCCTAGATGACTTAATTAAGGGTTTATAGTAAGCAAATAAGACCAACAAGCTACTGTGCTCCAATACAGATGAATATTAAATTGGTTACTTGTGTTACATTCCAAAGTCTGAGAGCAGAGCTGGCAGGAAGGAAGCACTGTGTGTTAGTGCTTGCACTGATGTGAATGACCTTAGCAGGGTGAGAGGAAGCAAGGGTTTACTCTCCTCTGGCCTTTCCCCTCTGCATTATGACAAAACTGAGTTCTTTTGTGCTCCTTCCCTTTTCACTATAAAGGACAGCAATACTGAGACCTGCTCCACCTGGGATCAAGTTGCTCCCCTGCCTCTTGTGACCCACAGACTGACATTCTTCACACACAGCCCAGTGGGGAGCTCTAACCTAAAGTGTGCTCTGAACTGATGTTTTCTCCAGATGCTGCAGGAAGGGTATACCAATCAATAGTTAAATATTCTTGGGCTTTTTGTGTTAAAACACATTTAAGATCCGTTAGGCAAGTCTCTTTACACCTCTCTCTTAGTTTTATCAGCTGGCAGAATGAAGATTAGATCTTTGGGAACAGCTTTGGTTGGAGTGTTGGCCCATTCTATGAGAAGGGAGCCATAACTGTAGACAAGCTGTGGTCTGACCTGGTTACTTCCCAGGTGACTCTCCAACAGTGCCTGTCTTTAATCTCTGTGTCACATCACAAGACAGAGGTAAAACCATAGCCCTGGGCATTATGTGGGAAGAGATTTTACAGACACATCAGCTCATGACCTCTGACACCCGTGCTACAACCTTGGCACCCTGAGCATTGTCCAAGCTCCTTTGCTGCTCCCTGAGCCCTGCATAATCTTGCAATGCCCTGGGAGGACGTCCCAGGGCTTGGCTGTTGTACTGGCACGTGGTCTTCCCTTGGCGAGATACAGGGCGCTTCCTTTTCCAATTTGCTGTTCCCTCTTACAGAAGCAGTCCAAGGAAGAAGCATTTGAAACTGAGGAAGCACACTGATACCTAGGGTCTATGTAGCTGGTAGACAACGTCATAACTTTCTAGTCCTTTAATTAATGACAGGTCATTTAATGATGGCAAGAGGAAACATATTCTCGAGTTTCAGAGCCTGCAGTGGACTCTGTTCAAAGACCATGACTTCTGTTTCTTAAATGAAAATGTGGAAGTAAGAGTGAAAATAAAAAATTATGAAGCAGTAAACCATAAAGTGCATTTAGTGGAAAGCAGTTAAATATACACTGATATATGGTACATACATGTGTGTGTCTGTTGACTTGTATACCTCTTTATATAAATATACATTTGTATAGTGTGTGTGTTTCAAGCCAGCCAATTGTCCACCTAGAAAATATAGTGTGTGCTATTCAGATGAAACATTCTGAAGCAGAACATTGCTCTTTTTAACTAGAAAGAAAAAAAAATCTATTTTGGAACAGATTTGACTTCTTTTATTAATCACTTCAGAGTCATTGCTGTCTTTTCTGTGTAGTATTTGGTCTTCCTATTTCCATCAAGCATTCCTCATCACTTCACAACACAATTTGGAAAAACTTGGAGGAAAGCCACCGAACAGAAACACACTTCGAGGAAAAGAGAACATTAAAAGTGTTATAGTTTCATCCTTTTTGAATAAAATGCTTATAAACAATGTGTTGGAAATGCTATTGGACTTTCAGCACTCACTTTCAGGAAAGAGACAATGTCTCTTCTGTTACTCACATCTATCTGCTAAGAATCTTTTATGAGATATCACAGGAGACCTTTTTTTTCGAGGCTGTAGATTACACAAATAGATTGTTTTATGTAATTTTAGAGGTGAACTAAATGGGAGCTGAAACTGCTGAGTGTCTCTGAAAATCACCCCAATTTTGCTTAAGTGCTTCAGTTGTATTTTTTCATGTCTGAAACTTCAGCTTGAATCTTGAATATCTTGTGAACATTTCTACAAATCTGAATCTGTGTCAGAGCATTTTTCTGGAGTTTTTCAGCACTTTATCTCAGGTTATTTCACCATTATTTTAGCATTTCTTGAGAACTTAAGTAGTAACAGCATGTAGAATGTGGATTGTAGGGTGTTGCTGGTTTTACATCTGTCTTCAAAGTGAGTTAGGCTGAACACAGTGGATGTTATGAGGTACATTTCAGCAAGTGCAAAAAACATTCCTTCCTGCTTGTACTCGCTCTTCTCCCTCAGTATGCAGGTCATGTACAATGCACGGTGCAGAATCATTGATGTAATTTTCAATTCCAACATCATGTTATGATTGTCTGTAAAGATTCAATTATGAGAAAACATTCCAAATAATAGCCCCATTTTAAGACACAGGTGAGTCAACACCATTTTGTTATACCTACAGAGCAACAAATATGCATGGTTGTGGCTTCTCTGAAAGTATCTTCCTTTGCAGCAAGAAAGGGATCAGCTCACAAGACCTTAAGGCAGTTCAAACCATATTTTTAGCAGATAGATTGATTTTAGATCAATAAGCAAGCACACTTGATGTCAGTAGTTTTGGTGATTCTTCTTCCTTACTTTTGTTTGTTTGTTTTTTGTAATGGTAATATTAGTTTCTTCAAGAATATTAAATTCTTATTGTTTGGTAAGAACCTAAACATTTTGATTATCAAATAATGAACTTTGAGATTTATATGTGAGGCTGACAAAAACCTAATTATGTACCTGCATATTTATTAGGCAGATGGTAGCTAATTTTGTTAAAAAAATAAATTATGCATTTTTATATTACCCTGTGATTATTCTTTTCTTTATGGCTGATGCCAAATTGCTTTTGAATAGAGCAGGAATTCACTTAAAATGAACACAAATGGTGTTTAAAAATGTATTTCTATAAAGCAGTAGCACTATCATAAATGTATTGGCTATGTAATGCATTTTCTAAAGTTGAGTGTGATTTAGAAACTAAATGAATGAATCTAGTCAAGAAATTAAGCAGTGTGTACAGAAATGAAAATGAAAGATTTGTTCTCATCACCAAGACCCACTTCAAGAAGATCTCAGGTTCTATAGTCTATTTTCATATAGCCTATAAACTAAAAAGTTCTAGATTGTGGTGTTGTTTTCTTTCTTAATATCTCAATCAGGATACCAGTAGTATAGTGGATTGGTCTGAATTAGTTGGATAAATTGAATAAAATGTTCTCTTTATTGGAAGAAAAATTTCTCACTATCCCAGCATTACTAAGGGAGCTGCCTGGCACTGCAATTGGGTTTTTAAAACTTTGGTGTAAAACAAGTATAGTTTCTTACTGGAAAAAGGAAATTTAGTGAGCTTAAAGATTTTGTGTTTTAATTTGCAATTCTTTGTAGTCATCTCCACACAATTCTGATATTCTCTTGTATTATTTTACTTTTGCAATACATAAAGCTGCCCTTCTGAATATAGACATGCAAGAAATCAATTGTTTTATCTAATGTAAAATTGAGACTAATCTGTATTAAATGAAGTTTAAAATTATTTCATATGCTCTGGGTTTCATGCATGTATAAATTACTAAAATTAGAGACCTTAGAAAATAATGAAGTTGCTTACATTTCTTGACAAGTACCTTCTCTAGGCATACATATCATGTATGTTTAATTTAAGTAAATCGGTGAACATTAGATGAGATTTTTCAGACCTAAGTTTTGAGTATTTTTGTGTAGGTGTGGCCTTAGAAGTTTATCTTGGTAATATTCAGGTTATAATGAAGTTGGTTCTATGTAGTTGTATGCAAATGTCCCCTTTCAGCTTTGCCTATAAGCTGAACTCTGCAGATAATTATTGAGACAATTTTACATCTGGACAAGGTAATAACATGGATTCTTATTAAACTCAAAAATATTCTTTTTGATAATTATTTTTTTAAAACTTAATTGAAATTATAAAAGGTTTCTTTTCTCCAGATGAAAAAATTAAATGTTTAATTCATTTTAAAATGTGCAAAATCCTTTGTATTTGGTATTTCTTATGCTGGAGGTAATTTGCACACACATCATCAATATGAAAAGGCATTTTTCAAAAAAAAAATCTGAAAAACATTCCCTATTTGTTCCTGTGAAGTGCAATGTGTCACACTGCATTTATTTACCTGAACAGCTTGCTTTGTGCAAACAAATTATATTACTTAGTGCATAGGATGTTCTTTGTATTTTTAGATGCACACTTAACAAACAGGCTTCAAGTAAAGGACAATCTAAGTGCATTTGATTTGGGAAAATGTCTCATTTTTGCAACATAAGAATAGCATGAGAATTTTCTTGAAAATACAGAGTATTTCCTATTAAATAGGGAACAAGATATAAACAGGAGGCCTCTATTTTAGTGGAAATAGAAGATTGGCCTTTTGCATTTCCCCTTTACCAAGAAAATATATAGCCTACTTGGCATCCTTTCATGATGATTAATTCATAAGGCATTAGTGTGAAAGGGCTATGCAAAGCTTTACTTAAGGAATGAAATATGTTCTGATAAAAAAATGCTATTGATGCCTTCTGACAGCTGTGTTCTCAGCAGTTACAGAAGTGCTAAGTTTTATAAGGAAATACACATAATATCTTATGAGGTAGCACTTCTGAGGAACAGAAATCATATGAAAACAATTAGTATGAAAATAAATAGTAAGATAAAATACTCCTTTCATATAAAATACCTAACTAAAAGTGATGTCAAAGTATACTGTGGTTTGCCATCAGTATGTGCCAGGTCCCAGTTTGGCATGAGAACCAGGGCCTCTCTTTCAGTAGACTGAAAACTCAGCTTATAAGAATCCAAGAACTGTTTTGAACATAAAAGTCTCTTTCCCACCTGTTCTGCTTGCTTGCTGAAATTTAACATGTGGATGGCCACAATGGGCTGAATGTTTTCCGTGCTCTAGTAGTGAGTAGCTGCCAGGGTATGGTCTTGAACATAGGGCAAGGGGGCAGAGAGGACACTGCTGCTGTGTCTAGGGTCTGGGATGCTTGACAGAAATAAGCAAATGCATGGATGCTTGCCTGAATAAATCCTGTTTCTTCACAAAATAAATAAACAGAGGGAATGCTGGTCAGCAGCAAATGCCCAAGAAATAGATGCTTTTCCAGAATAATTTGTGGCTTGCAGATTATTAGTGATTTGTCAGTTTGTCTGATAGCATTTTCCATCATCTCCGGAGAGAAGAACTTCAACCACTGAACTCACGTGTTGGATGAAGAAGCAGCTTCTGTATGCTTTGAAATTGCCACGTACTGGCTTCATATGAAGTTCACCAGTTTTTCAACAGGGAATAATTATTCAATACATTTCCAATGCTTGTGATCATATAAAATTATGATACACCCTATCTGATCTGTTATGTACCTTATCATACGCAGGCAGTATAGTTTTTTATACCTGGACAAATATCAGACCCTTAAACTGAGAATCTGGGTAGCAATCTCTGTACAACCAATACAGATATGATATATATTTGCCATACAAGTATCTTTGTGTGAATTAAGAAGACCAAGACCATACCTGGAATTTGAAATTTCCAGCAGAATACCTGGGTATGTGACAAATACCATCTAGCACATTGGTTAAAGACATTAATACTGAAAACTTGGTAATTTCTGCCTTCAGATTTGAAAACTGAATCTCCGTGTTTAGTGACTTTGCAATTGCCTCAGATTTAGTTCTTTTTAAAATAAACTTAAAGGGTTGTTATCCACTGAAAATTCGAAAGGTTATTTGTATTTAATGAGTTAATGCTAATAAAAATGTCTATTATGCAGTAGCATTTGTAATTATTACATCTAAGGACTCAGGAACCTGTTTTTAACATTTTTTCCTGATGAAAATATCATTATGCAATATCTACTTTTCTTTATTTCTTTTTGCTTAAGAAATTTGAATCTGTTGACCAATTTTTATCAGCTTTGGAATAGACATCTCGAAGGAATTTTCCTTTAATGTCTGTTGAAATTAGTGTCTAAAAACAACATAGAGGGAAGGTGGGAAGAGACTTGAGTCCCTGTAATAGGTGAGTTTTCCCTACAAGGACACAGTGTGTTTGGCAGAAGTGGTCCAGCCAATCTAGGTGTACATGTAGGTGGGCTGTCTCATGAGCACACATTCAGCTCTCCATGAGGAGTTGTGATATGCCCTGTCTGTGGCCTGTTAGAAGAGACTCAGGAGAGAAGTGTGGAAGAAGAGTCTGTAATAGGTTCCAAGCTTGGCTGGTCATGGCAAGCTGAATTTTATTCCTTCCATTGATTAACAACCTTAAAGGCCTAATGGCTATGTAGTAAAGGTCATTGTAAGGCATGGAAAGAAGAAATGTTAGAAAA
Source organism: Chamaea fasciata (assembly GCF_029207755.1). Taxonomy (NCBI): domain Eukaryota; kingdom Metazoa; phylum Chordata; class Aves; order Passeriformes; family Sylviidae; genus Chamaea; species Chamaea fasciata. The sequence goes on from NW_027094089.1 coordinate 55,598,396, forward strand.
ACCCAATAACACAAACCAAACAACATGAAAACCTACTGGCATCAACAGGGAAACCTGTAGAATTCTGGTGGAGCATGTCAAGAGAAAAATTTGTTTTATTGCAGGTAATGGCAATGTTTGTGTTCCACCTACTGAATGTGCCCATGCTACAGAATTTGTAAGTGTTTTTACAAAGTCAAATGTGTGTGTTTTGTAAATATCAAACCACATCACACAAATTTCAGCTTCTCAGCAAAGTAAGTTTACTGAACTGATCTGCATAGGCTGAATGTATATGAAATCTAATATTTACTTTGCAGAGCAACAGCCATAAAACCACATTCCATCCAAGCAGCTACACTACTTTCCTTGAAATGTAGGTTGATGCTATGTGAAAGGTAGGCAGGGTCTAACCTGGAGCATGAGTACAGCTAACCACAAGTTTATTCAGTAATTCTTTAAGCATAAGCACAGACATGTGATGAGTTTACCTGAGGATTAAGCCTTAGTTTTCAACATAAAAGAAGCTGAAAATACTCAACTTTCCCTCCCTCAATAAATCTGGATGACAAGGAATTGTGCTGAAATGGTCATGGGCTCAGCTGACAAGAGGTGTGCATACATGTACAGTTAAATGGGTCAGAGACATGACAGGCACCTCCTTGGTCTTTTGACTGCTGGTGTCATCTGTGTGGGTCAGGCAAGATCTTTCACAACCCTGCTGAAAGATGGAATTATTTCTCATTACACCATAAAAACTATCTTCTTTTAATGACCGTGATCCTAGACTGCTAATTCGGCATGTTTTAGTGTACAGGTTGCATCCACTATTTCAATATGTGAGAAAGTTAACTTTGGTGTCCTTTTAGAGAAGAACTTTTGGAGCCTCGTGCAGACCAGGGCTGTGTTGCCTGATGATACTACAAATGGCAGAGGGCTGTCCACTTTTGGCAGGAGAGTTGCCAAGCCTGGTGCCACTCTAAGCATCTCTCCTGCTGCTGTAGACAGGGGTCATCCCGCACCTCACAAGACAAGCCTGTTGCTTTGCACATGAAATACTGGAGTGTTTAATGAAGACATAATAGAGTTGGACAGGAAAGTCTCGGGTTACAATTTAGACACCTAATCTGTGGCTAAATTACTGTATAGTTTATCTCTTACTGGACAGCCTATAATCACAGTAAGTTCTTTTGGTGCATCTTTAAATACAGAGAGAACAAAGATGATCATATTTTTCTATATCCTGTCTTTTCTCTCCCTTTGGGACTTTCTTAAGGTTTTCTTGAAAAGCTTTTCATGGGCAAGTGAAAGGACACAAAAATTTTACTTTTGGTATGGATCACATACACAACCATTCAGATGAAGTTCTAGTTGCATAAGCAATTCTTTTCCAATCATGCTGTCTCCAGCTCAGGAGCCAGATGAGAAAATATTTGTGCATCCCATGTTCTTGATATATTAAGCAATGTCACTGCCAGTGTAACAGTGGTTTAAAATGCAGTTTCAATTTTTATTTTTTGTATGGTCTGCCTTCTTCACAATGCGTTTAACTTTCCTGGGGATTACTGTGGGCATTGTGGAAAGGGAAGGCAAAAGCCTAAAATGTATCTCTTTATGGAAATAATCATTCTACAAAACCTATCCCCTTCAAAAAATGTTTCAGCTATCCCCATGTTCAAAGTGCTTCAGAAGCACAGTCACGTACAATTGATGGCAGCTGAAAATAGCTCTACATATCCTCTTACAATTCTAGAGTTAATGTCTCAATTATGTGTTATAGATTTGAATTTCAAGAGGACAGTTATTTTTTCATGATAAAAACATTTCTGGACAGGATTATGGAACATAAAATTCAGCTCAAAATAGTGTTGATATATGATGTATATAAAAAAGTAAACCAGGTTGATAATTTTTTTTTCAAAGTAAATTGTATAGAAAAGGGAAGAAATATTTTGCTGGGAAAGACAAAACAAACTGCATTTCCACCTTTCATTCTTCAACACAGAATGCTGAGAAAATGAAGTATGATGTCATAGTGTTATAACCACTGCTTTTGGAAATGGTCATATAGTTCACAATATTTGTAACCATCAAAAAACCTGCCTGTTCATCCCAGCTGTACTTCAGTACATCCAGCTGCATTTTATGGTGTGCATTAGATTAGAGTCTGTCTCATTTTCATCCATGTGCTAAATTGTAGTCTGAGGACCAAAACTAATCCATAAACATTTATTTTGAAAATTAAATTCGCACACCAAAACCTAAAGGGTGAAAATCTACACCACAAAATGTTTAAACATCTAGGATGCATGTGCTTAGTCAGAGCATCTCTGACAAGAGGCTGGTTTCCAGCTATGTGCTTAGATAGATACAAAGACCTCAGTATATGCAATCCACAGTGCACTTTAATATGTATGATCTGCTTTGCCACATCTTGGTTATACTTGAATTTTTAAAAACATGTTCAGACTTCAGGGTGTATATGAAATATGAATGTTAGCAAGGATGCAAAACCTTTTCTTATTCACATTTCCTTTAAAAACCAGCAAGGACAGTGATGTAGAATTTAATATAAAAGAAGGGATAATTAAAACTGGACTATAAAATACTGTTTTTCCATGGAGGTATGCTGATTAAGATGCTTACTAGGTTTCTAGTAAGTGCTGGTACTAAGGGTCTGTAAAGGTCTTTCTCATTTAGCACCTTCTTTGCCTAGTCTGTCTTTAACAAGATGCTGTTCTGCTCTCCTGATGCCTGTGTTTCAAGGAAGTTGCCTAGGGATAGCTTTCACTTCTAAGTACTGATCAAAGTCAGGGTTTTTTTTGTTTTATATTAAAACTGTTTCATGCTTCTTCCATGTAACTCCTTGAGCAAAATTTTTGGTTATGTGACATTTTAAAAATGTAGCCTTTATGTCATGTCTTCACTCAACCAGCCACTGTGGAAGAATTGTGCAAACATCACGCTTAAAGTACCTTGTGTACTGTGTAGCAAGCCAATAGTGAAAGCCAACTTTCATAAGTTCTGTCTCACAGCCCTGTAATATCATCAGGTTTTAAAACGGCTTTATTTTATGCTAAAAAAGTAATAAGACCAAAAGAAATCAAAAGTTGGAATTAAAAGAAAACAAACAGGTCTGAACTCTGTATGTTGCTGCTACCCTTGCTCTGCATTCTTTGTTAATAAAGCAATGACAGCTATCATCATGGGTCTAAGGGGGCTGGGGACAACCACCAGCCAGAGATCACTGAACTGGTGCAACACGGAGATCACTTTGCAGGCTCTTGCACCAAGTCTTTCTTGCGAGTCAGCAGTATCTGGAGAAATATTGATGAGACAATACTGACAAGCATGCCAGGGACACAACCTTTTGCCAGCCATTCTCACAAAGGACATGGCTGCTGCTGCTTCCCCGTGCACTCCTTCGATCTCTCAGAGGAGAACCTGGAAAAGCTGGATGGTGCTGGCTGGGAAAGCAGTGTCTGTTGTAGCTGGCTGTGTGTAGGCAGGAGTCAGACACAGGGAGGGAGAAGAAGAGGATGGACTGTATGTAAGCCAGGGAGCTCATCTTAGGCATGTGTGGGAAGAAGAAAAGCTGCAGCAGATGTGAAAGACAGTCAGTGGGAAAAATAGGCAGTTCAGTAGGAACAGCTGCGAATGAGCAGGGAAGGTGTATTGCAGCATTTGTCAAGGGCCACAAGGAAGATCTGTCAGTGGCTGAGCTGTAAAAAATAGGGCAGACATAATTTTTAAAACTGGATGGGTAGGAGAAAAATGTTTCTATGTAATAATAATATCATGTAAAAAAAAACTGAAGGCAAACTGTAGATATGATTAACTGCAACCAGATTTCCTGCTGGTTGTTTTTCTTTGTAATACAAATGTTAGGTTGTCTCCAGATGAAGCTCACTAAATTTGAATATGTTTCTGTATTGAAACAAAATGGAACAATTAGCATGAAAATGAAAATGTCTGTACAAGGGGAATTGCTGCTAATGAAGTTGTGTTATTTAAAAGCTCAAAGACATGTTAACATTTTTGTCTATTAACAGTTTAAATGTGTACTTCAGCATGGTATATGCCATTTTTATGCCATATATTCCCCTATATTTTTAAAAAGAGAAATTAGTCTAAAATACTGATCTTTTGCAGTACAGGATCTGGTCTTCTAAACTGTGTGACTAGCACTTCATTTAGAAAGTATGTAATACCTGTACAGCTGGAAAAGTTTTGAAAATATTTGTATTTTTGTTTTTCTCTTTTAGACCACAAGAGGAATCAATTCTACTAGTACCTCTGTGCGACTGGCAACAGAGAATGGCATGATTCTTTGTTACAGCCAGTATCCCAGCATACAGCTGTAATTCTATTATTTCTCTGTCACTTAGCAGCTTTTGTTTGGATTTGAATCCCAGTGAATTTTTAAAAGGTATATATTTGTTGTGCAGCTTTAATATTGACTTGTGCTGTGTAGTTCTCATTAAGTATTCCCAGAAATGCACTAAAATAGCATTGTGTTTGTTGTTTTCCTGGGTTTGCTTGTTAGCTTTTTTTTTAAAGGTGGGAAAAAATCATGGCTGCTATTTTCCACTCACCTAAAAGCTCTTTTGTGATTATAATTCATATTATTCAGGCTCATACTGACCACACAGTAAATAATGTTTAATTACCTTTGATTATAAAGAAGAAAAAATAACTCTAGCAATTATGTATTTTGTTAGCACTGCTGCAAAATACAAGAGTACTTGCTGATTCCCTAATGACTTGGTATCCCACAAAATGTATGATTCTTCACCATGTTTATCAGATTTAAATTCAGGGTTGGACAGGGAAGAGGAGTGGCTTACTGGGAAAAAGAATGTTTCAGGCAGGAGCAATTGTATTTATTTTTCTTGTAATAGGGAATAAAGAACACGATGCAGTCTAATACATTAGTTTTTAAGAGGTGGGGAAAGAATGACTGAAGACAGGAATCACAGGTCTGGAGAAATGTGAGAAGCTAGAATAAACATTTGAAAGCCTGAAAAATTATTTTCATTATGCAGACATTAATGTCCCTTCATAAATTTCAAGATCCCTAGGTACTTCTATTTAAACATCTAGAGGAAGGATTTTTGGACTTTTCTGTGAATATCCAAGGCAGTTTGTAGCTTTGGTGACATTTTAAAATAGGCAGACCATAGAAAGTTCAGTAGGAAAAATCCAGTGCTTTTCAAACCACTCTTTTCTGTGGGAGACAAGTTCCAAAAAGAATCAATGGTGTCCTCTCTATCTAAACCTTAAAGCCTTTTTGGAGGTGAAGTTCAGTATACAGATATGGAGAAAATCAACCTGTCCATTTTTCTTTCATGATGAATCCTTTTCATTTGGTACTTACGATGGGGAAAAGGTGTCCAAAGATTCCTTTTATGGAGAGCCTGGCCTTATAAGTACAAAGTAAAAAAATCTTCTGAAAAGGGAAATATTTTCCTGATTTCCCTATTCTGGTACAAGAATGCTATGGCAAAAGCACCTGTAGCATAAATTATTGTGTCCACAAGGCAGCTATACAGGCATTTCAAGATATTAAATAGAGAGAAGGGTAATGCTTGTATGTTCTTTTGATTTCCTATTTTCTATTTAATTTTCAGATCAAATTAAGCCTTTCCTATTCTCCTTTCCAAATAAAGAGGAAAAATTTGTAGGGGCAGAACTCATGGAGTGAAGAAGAAAACATCATCCCAGGGCATTATCTAGAAAAATTAATCCTTCAAAAACCCAGCAATGGATATGACAAAGAAAAATCTGTTGGAGCAAAGACAGACTCTATAGGCCAATAAAATTAATTGTTTTGATATTGTTCTTCATTTAAAGAAGTTCTCCTAATGATAATTATTAAGAAAGGCAGGTCAGAAATGTTTAATACTTCAATTTAAAATAAATTCTCATGAAATAAAAGAGTAGGATCATATGCTTGCATGTATTTTCATCAGTCCAGTCAAACAGAGGGAAGAATGCTTATTTATGCCAGCTGATCATTTGAGCCTTAGCTCAGATAATCCTGTTCACATTTCAAGGTCCTGCAAGAATCATGCACACCCAAAACTGGAACAAAGTTACAGCTGGAAAGAGTTTTCTCTTACATGAAAATTACAACAAGTTCCTCCTGGAAGAAGCTGCTGTCTTGAATTTTTCATCAGTAAAATGGGATGATGAAAAGAGCACCATTCCCCAATACCTAAGAGGATATATTTAGGATTATTTGCTAGCAGTGCTAGAAATACGTACCACTGTATTTTTTTTTTTAGAGTTGCTGTTTTCGTATATGTGAAAAACAATCAAATTTCATGCAGCTGCCACAGACTTGCTTATAAAACCTAAGCATTTCACCTAGATCTAGCACCTGGTGTAGGAAGTCATAATTTTGGGAACAAAATTAAACTGCTGCTGAACTTGCCTGGCCAAGAACTTGCGGATGCTCCAGGAGCAGGTTCAACATGCAGAGGCAGGGCTTCTTGCTCCCATTAAGCATTTCAAACATCTGTCCCCAGTGTAGAAAGCTCTGCGCTGGGCCCCGTTGAATAGCGGATCATTTGCAGGGTTGTAAGTCATGGGCTTAGTTCATCCCAGTTTTGATAATCTCTTTATTCCCTGCATGCCTGACATGATTTGAGATCTGCTGACACAGGATTTCTGCGGTTCATAACATGTATCTCAAGACAGAGAATGTGGCTTTAGGGCTTGTGCTTCTTAATACTTTCCTATTTTGAACTTTATTCCCACATGATGAGGGTAGATCTTGACAGTTGTTTTGATATTCAACAACTTTCTGGCAAAGGCTTATTATTACTGCTTACTCTTCAGTGTATAGACATAAGTTTCCAAATGCCGTTGTGGGACTGGGAACCAGGAACACGTAATGTATAATCGCAGATACCATCAATGTTACCCATGGCTTGGGCATGAAATGCCATATCATTATATAAATTCTACCCCTTCTGTTTCCTTCTTGACAAAATAGGCATTTCTCCTCATGAGCATTTAAATGATCTGATTTGCTATTTTGGATATAAAATGGTTTTTTGATCTACTGGACAACACATGTCACTTCTATATTTAGATAGCATCAGACCTCTGAGCTTCATATTCACATGCTTGTTAAATATTTTGATTGTTTTCCCTGGATGGGTTGCCCAGAGATGCATGAGAATGTGTCTTTTAATATATTTCTATCTTTATAACCTTGCTTGAAATCTTTGTACATTCTTATCTGATTTCGTAATCTTTACTGCATTCTTAAACAGCTCTTTTGTTAGTAGATTAACAATCCTGAGCAAAAGACTTTTGTATAAACAGAAATTTCCTTAATTGTCCTCTGGACCAGTGTGTAGCCTTTTTGTGTGGCTTAGCTGTATGACCTATTTAGTGGGGGAACTTTCTGATATATATATATATATATGCACTTCTCTTGGCAGATGAGGCATTGTGGTATACATTCCTACACAACAAAAAATTATCACTGGGAGGCTGGGGGCAGAACACGTTTCCTTACACTCACGTTTCAGAGTCAATGACTAATTATCTTGCAGGGTGTCCCAAGCCAGTATACAGGGAGCAAAGATCCATGACTGTGATTCCTAGGACAATGCAAAAATCAATGGTAATTAAAAAACATGAAAGAGACATGACTATTATCTACAGTCTAAACACCACAAATTCAAGAAATTCAGGCTTGCTTTTTAGATGTCCTGTAGTAATGTCCTGTAGTAATGTCCTAGGTTTGTGATCTGTCTGAAAAACTGGAACATTGCTGTCTGTTTAAAGACTTACTTTTGCAAAGCCTACTAAGACCTTCACATTTGCAATTTACCCTATAACTGCTTTAAGAGAAAGTAAGTTGGAAGAATATAAAGTAGTTTGTCTGGCAGAATCCAAACATAGGTTATGAGATGCCAATGGCTACAGAAGCAAGTGAGCAAAAGGAGGATAAAATCAACTTACTCCTCGATTGGATCCAAAAGTGTCCTTTTGTCTGACCAACTGCTGGTTATGATGCTTTGCACTTGCACAACTTATTATGTGGTTCTGAAGCCAGTGTTTAATCCATTTTTCCTAGTACAAATGGTAGAAGGAATTTGGAGATCATGTTTTTTTGGTGGTGATCCAAAAGTATGCTATCTGCCTGTAACAAATCTCTAGTCCTTTACCAGGTAAAAGTTTCAGAAATCCAGACTACTTTATGCTCCTTCCAGGAAAATGTTAAGGACTCTCATCATCAGTAGGTGTGGTTATCACCTGCCCATTTAGTAAACAGAGTCAGATAACAACTACTCTGGTATTGGGCTAATAGTTGATGTATTGCAAGGCACAAAAGCAGAAAGTCTTTTTTTTTTCTGGGAGTGGTAGTGTTCAATGCCAAAATGAAGCATTTTATATAATGCATAAATGCACACTTCCTAAATGTTGTTTTTACCATTAACTGATCTCATTAACTAAATGTGATGAATATAATACATCATGTGGTCTTATGCAATAGGAACCAGTGCTTAGTTTAGGAATAAAACAAATTTTTCCCACCTATTTCTCACCTTTTTTTGAAGGATATTATGACAATACCTGGCTTAGAGTCTGCCATTTCTGGCTAAAAACAGCAGGGTTTTTTTTTCAAATATGCAGTTGTTTTGCTTATGTCTTTGGCATTCTAAGAATACTGTCTCCTTTATCATTCTCAACAAACATATGAAATATGGGAGACAGGGGGAAATAAGACGAAATAGATAAAATGAGGGGCAGGCACTAAACGTAAGTGTAGGGGAATTTAAAACAATTTGAAAGCTAGACCACAGTAGAAGTAAGCAATTTGAAGGAAATGGGAGCAGAATGAAAATGAAAGGAAATCGTTATTAGAAGAACAGATACCTCTTTAAAGAGCTACATAAGAAAAAAAGACTATGACAAAAGTGGAATAAGGTTGGAAAACAAAACAATCCAGTAGGTAAGGATGAGAATAAAACAGGGAGATAGAAGAAAATGAGCATAACAACATGGAAAAAAAAAATGAGGAAAACAACAGCATTGAGTTTATGTGACTTTAATTCCTTTCTACAGATTCTTAAATGTTTTTAGAAGTTCATGGCAGTAAGGTCAACAGAAGAACAATACAATTTTATCTGACCATGTGAAGACTCACATAGGCTCCCAACAACCTGGGACTTTCATTTGCTGATGCATTTAAGGGCCTAACTTCAGAACGCAAAGTGGAGATCCTGAAGATAAGCACAGCAAGTTCTAAGTAGCTCAGATGAGAGAGCGAAGTCTTCCCTGAGGCACCTTGAACAACCCCATGCTCTAGTCGCTATTATTGATGGAAATTTTTAGGTTATTTCATTTCTGCTCACCTCCTATGTCTTACAGAAGCACCGTTTATCCATCAGGAAGAACTGCAGAGGGATGTCTGAATGAGACACCCTTCCATCCCACATTTTTCCAGCAGAAGTGATAGGACCATGTTGCTTGTGCTGAAATTTGGGGTGATGGAGTTGAGGGAATGCAAGAAATCAGTTTGGTTTTCAAACTTATGAAGGTCCTGGGCTGCCTCTCTCTTACAAGAACATCAGAACATAGTCTTCCTTCCTCCATCTCCCAGGTCTTTGGTAATTCATCCATTGCTCTGGGACTGATCACCTAGGAGCTGGCTCTTTGTTCTAAACACTGACCTTCTTTAGCCACCACAGCATTTACCTAAAGCCACCAGTTTGAAATTAATTGAGTGGTCATGACCTTTCTCACTCCACATGACCCACTAGGATGTGGAAACTTACACGGAGATTGGTCTTTTCTGTGTGATAAATATTGACTCTTCTCATCTACTGCTTCTTTCTAAGCCCACACAAACAGAGTACAGGTTTTCACAGAGCCCAGAAAGCAGGTGGTTGAAGAGATCAAGGATACTGCATAAATGAGCCTTGTGCTGCTATTGCAACATTGGGCAGGGATGCTCTCTGTTTTGCTGATAAGAAAACAATGTATACGCCTGCCCACATCTAGGACACTTAAGAAATGTAAGAAATACAGTGAAGAGAGGCTGGAATAGGATCCTGGGGCCTGCCAGGGCAGCTTTTCCCTTCACATGTGGCCATAGTCGAGATGAGGGCACTGCCAGGCTGCTGTGGTATATAGATGTGAGCACATGTCTGGGAAATGTGAGTAGAGGAATTTTGGATGAGGAACTTTGAAGGCCTTGCCAATAATGGAGTAGCTTCTTATAAGGATTAATCAATTTCTGCACTTAAATATCCTGGTAAATCAATTCAAATAGGCAAACATTTTCCAAAACCAAGATTAACTTGTGTCTGTCCTGTAATTGATGGCTGAGAAATGTCAAATCATCCTGTCTGAGACTAAAATATAACAGTGAACCTCTATTTTTACTGTTCATTTCATACCACAGACTATTTAGGCAAAATTAAAAAAAAAATTTAAAAAAAAAGGTGAAAATGACATTGGAAACTGAGATCTAGAGTTGGTAATTTTGTAGTTTAGGAGGAGAAACAATGGGGGTGATTTTTATATAAGACACCTTCCCCTCCTCAACATAGCTTCATCAAAGTGCTTTATTGTATTATCGCTCATGCTTTTTTGTACTGTTTTCTAATATTGTACTGACTTGTCTGAATCACTTTGAAAATTAGGGCTGCCTCCTTCTGAGACAAATCCAGGCCTCATTAAAATTCATAAACAGGCAGCCAAAAGCTTTGAGCACTTTTTCATTGATGCTGAGAAATGGAATTGTCTTTATTTATCCTGATAGCATATAATTTCAAAGGGTGTCCACGTCCATAGGAAACTGGATTTTGATTGATAACATTTCGGGCTCACTGTGAAAGAAACTGATTTTCATTAAAGACTTCTGTGACACAAACTAGTCAATGGTATTGCAAATCAGCACTGCTTTAGTGTTTAATAGCCTTCTTTTGGTTCAAAAAACCTTCATGTTCACATTAATAGCAAACCTATGCTCTCACATAGCAGTGCTGTGATCTTCTCAGGCAGCACATGTATATACTTGGAACTCTGTTGTATAGTGCCACTGCTGATTGTATGAACTGTCCCTCATTTTTGAGAAGCAGTGGGGGAAGAAAGGAGATAGTCACTTGTCTCTGTGGTTGAGCCCAGCTGAGCCCATGCGACACAACTGAATCCTAATTGCAAGGTACATTTGGGCACTACATTGTTTTTCTTTGTCATTCTGCCAAATATGCACTGAGAATAATGACATTTCTCCAAAATCTTTCTCAAATTTAATGAGAAAAAAATCATATGCTTTAATTGAAGATGAAAATTGAAAAATTTTGACATGGCATAATTTCAGAAATACAGGAATTTATATATAGCAATTTTCAAGCACACCAATGATAATCAACCAGTAAGTTTTTGCAGAGCTTTGATATGGAAAGCATCTAAAACTTCAGCAGATAAAATCAATTGGTAAACCTGTTTACTTGGAAGTTTGTGTAAATATTAAAAAAAAAAAAAAAAGACTCCATGAGGCAAACCTAGCATTTATGGCAATACTATATGATCTATTAGTAATTGACATGTTGGCTTTCTGTTTAGAGGCCTCTAGTAGTATCACATAAAGATGACACATACTGTAGATATCAATGTAACCTTTCCTTTGATAAGAACTGACCTTTTTCTGAAGCGTAAGGTTATCCTGTAACTAGTGCCTTCAAATTGAAATAATTCTTGGTTTTCATCTGATTTTTTTTTTAATCCAGAAAGTTGGGGGTTTATGTGCAGTGGAAGATTTTTTTTTGTGTGTGTGTTATTCACTTAAGCTTGAGCAGATTCTTTTGAGAAGCAGAATACTTGTACTTATCTACAGTGGAACATCTTTCAAGACAAATCTTTTTTTGAAAATGTGGCAAAAATTGTAAGATCAACTGGTTTTATGAGATTGCCACACTCTTAAGTAAAATTATCTACATTATAAAAATGAAATTATGTATGCTTACATTTGGTTTCAGCAGCATAAATCCAAAAGTACAAGTCTAAATGCTACTTCTGCACTAGTTCTTCAGATCTCTGATGTCAGCCCTGGCCTTCCACAATGTATTGTACACACACAAAACATTCCTTACACATACTTCTTTTTATGAAATCTAAAAGATAACAAGTGAAAATTGCTAAAGTAAGCAGTTAAAATCACTGATGTTCATAGCAGCTTTGCTGTTTATACCCACTAAGAAAATGCAAGGTGTGAAAGAGGAATTTCAGAATCACTATTAAATTATTCTTAACAGAGCTCAGAGCAATCCCATTATAGCTGTAGATTTAATGGTGGTCTTCCTTTTATAAAAAAACCTAATAAACAAGATACTGATGAATTCTATTACATGTGTCTTCAAAATAACAGTAAGTACATGACACAACCACTTTGTATTTGGAATCTCTTTGCCTTCTAGATTTAATGTATGAATTTAAACCCACACAACTGAATTTTTGTAAACTTGTGTTTAGTACGTCAAGTAAATAAAGATGGTAACAGCTTTAAGTAAATGGGCTTCCAGACAGTTTGTCATACAGCAATGTTTGTACTTACTTATCATCTTTTTTAGCCAAATTTGTTCTGTTTCTCTGTCACAAAGTTGTGATTTCCCAAGAAAATCTAGCTAGTCTATACATCATTAGAAATACATGATTTTGATTTTCAATATTAAATGCTTAAAATTAAATCTGTAAAAATTCTCAGCATTTTACCTGAATTGTCTAGTTCATTCACTGAAATACTGAAATGCATTCAGAAGTCAAAACAGAAAAACTCAGTTCAGAAGTTCTGGACCTGTCTGAAACCCATTACTCTTAAAAACATATAGATAGGCTAGTAAGGAATACCTTTTGCAGTATTTTTCATAATGACTGGCTCTAAATGCTCAGAGATCTTTTGCTTTGATATCTGTGTTGAATAATACCCATCTTAGTAGATTGCACATTTTCCATGTAATACAGCCTTGTAAACAGAAGTTATTTTAAGTCAATTGTGTATTAGCTCTATGAAGTCAGTGAATACTTGATGAAATGCTTTTGCCATACTGAAATATTCATGAAGCTAATTTTCAACAATCAACAAAATCGAGTCATGTTTTTGAAAAAGAAAACAACATCTTTTTTATATCTGCTTGTTGAATACAAATCAAAAAACCTCCTAAAATAAAAGTGATCAAATTCACTTTTTGTAGTTGCTCCTGATTTGATGAGAATTTGGAGTCCCAATCAGACCACAAGTGAATAGCTCCTTTATTATTATTTTGGTTTCAGTTATCAACCATCCTCTTTTGTGAGAAAGTACAAAGTACTAAATTTGATAATGAATCTGGAACACAACCCTGACCATAGCGGGCACTAACATTTCAGTGAGGGATTTAATTTAACCTAATTCTCGAATTCTCAGACTCTTATTAATGTTTCCTATTTCGCACAGAGAGAGAGAGAGAGAGTTTAGCTGCTTTTTTTTTTATTATATATATAGTGGTCTGTATAATATTTTATGCTGTCTATTGTAAAACCTGAACTAGTATTTACCAGTTTTAAGTCCACTGAAATCTTTCAAATCACTGTAGTTTGGTCTATTCACTATTTTAGGGGTGGTTTTAATTGCATGATATATCAAATTCAGTCTGAGAAGTTTAATTTCTTAAGGATTTTTCTGTGTGTCATTTTTAGCTCTGAACTCGAGAATGTGTTTTGAACTTTCCTAATAATGAAATTCACAAATGCTTTGAGGATAAACCTCTCGACATAGCTGAGCAGTGTAGAGATTGACACAGCTGCAGTTCTAATGGAGAAGGATGCGCAGCTGTAACTGCATGGGTTAGTGAGGAAAAATGCACAGTGGCAGCCAGTAAAATGGGTGGAGATGGAAGCGACATGGGATGGTGATCTTCTTATCCACCCAGCAGTGAAGCTTGTCTGGCCTGGGAAAAACAACCCAGGACTTTACATAATGCATATAAGCTCTCTAAAGGCTTCATGCTGAGAAACAGGCATTTGGAAGAACTACATGGGGAAAATGACCGCCTTCCTACTGAGCTACTTGCCTTCTAGAACCACAAGAAATGTTCACAAAAGGCAAGATGTTGGAAATCCTAACCAGGCAGGGAGCAAAGGCATGCTATTTAAGCACCAACTTCTTCAGTTCCCCTCAGATTCACAGGTTAGGGCTCTCTTCAGAGAAAAGTTGCTGTTTAGATCCTTGAAACTTCGATGGAGAAGAAGGAAGATGGTAACTGGGCTTGCCGTTAAGCCCAGTTAAGACAGTAGTCAAGTGGTTGGAATGTTCTCTTAGGAAACGGAAGAGTGTATGTACTTACCCTACTCAGCCTGAGGCTGTCAAAAACCTTATCTCCTACCTCTCTTCTAGAAAAATGCTGTCAGCACCAGACTAGCTCTGAAGTTGGCTAGAGGCACTCCCCACCCTTCCTGTGTAAGCTTTTCTCCTGCAAAACAAGAAATACAAGAAGCATTAGGAACAAGAGAAACACTGTAAGAGGATACTGTTATGTGTCTTGTTGCCAAAGGTTAGATGAGCTCTAGGAATGCCTTCTGTATATCTCATAGAAGGCTTGGGCAGAAACAGAGTTTATTCTTGATTTTTTATTACTTTGGTCAGCAGCTAAATTTGGCATCAAAAACATGGGTGGTTTTGGCCATCCACAGGATTACTGTTTTACATACCTGGAAGTGTGGGAATCAGAGAATGCGCCAGGCAGCTCCAGGCTTTGCTCACCCCTGACTTGAAGGGTTCAGAGCTGAAGCCCGAAATTCTGGCATCTTGGATTTTCTACCTAAACCCTGAGGCAGTTCTCCACTAGTCTAGCTTTTGAAAAGTTGTTTGATTATAAAGTCATTCAAGTAAAGATGTATTTTAAAGAAAGGGCACTTTACCTCCCCTGTAGTCAAACCATTCTGTGTGTAAAAAAAGCTAAGGTAGAATATAAAATACCTTGGGAAATAAGAAAAAAATATGTCCAGTCTACAGTGAGCTCCCATTAAAAACAAAAAGTCAGCTGTGAAATTGTCATGTTACACAAGTCAAGGGTAATGCTAACTTGTCCCTCTTCAGATGCACAGCTCACACATGATAGATCTCAGCAAGCCTGTGCGGGGGGGGGGGGGAGGGGGGGGGGAGCTACTTGTCAACTTCACTCTTTGCTTAAAAATTAGATGACCTTTTTCTCACTTGGCAGGATTTCCAGGTATCAGTTCTTTATGTAGACAAACTGTTCTTTTGGCAAACTTGGCTCTGTTTTAACAACTGAAATATTTTGGAACAGATACTGAGCACAACATAAACCTGAGCGTGTTATAAATATAAGTGTAATTTATGAAAGGCACCCCTGGTCAGACTGAGTCAGCTGCCTTTTAGTTTGTTGACTGTGTTAGTTCTAGTGGAAACAAGCAGTAGACACTGGCATGCTAACAGAGAGCAATGAGAAGAAATAATCTGTGTCTTTCAAGTGACAGTGAATGTAAAGTAAGGCAAGACTCTTTCAACACATTCCTAAAAGGTGAGTGTCTCTCTTCCAATGAGAAGAGTGAGGGCTCTGGGGTGTTCTTTCCCTATTTTAGGTCCACAAGTGTTCTGAAATTGTTTAATTGTATTTTACTGAGCTCATGTCTGCAGTGCAAGATGTAACCTGTGTTCCACAGCCAGACAAACCTGTTTTTGTTCACAAACAGGGCAATGAATCACTTCTTCTTTAAGCATGTTTGGAGTTTGCTTTTTCTTTGTTTTATCCTGTGTTTTGTTGGCATGCTTTTATGATATTGTTGTTACAAATGTGTATAAATGTTCTTATTTACAGAATTAATGTAAGTAGCATGTGAAGTTAAGGAATACTTTAATGGGTTAATATACTGCCTTGAAGCTTTTCTGTTTCTCTTTATAGACACACTAATCTGTCCTGTTTCCAGCTAGGACAGGGTTAATTTTTGCCATGAGGGGCATGGCTATGACCTGGAGGTTATTCTGTACCACTTTGTGTCTTTGCTGGGGGTCAGTGAGAAGGGAAGAAGGGGTCCTAGTCGGGGCAAGTAAACATGGTGGATGGAGCCATCCAGTACTGTCTATCGTCAGGAGGTTCACGTGAATTGTTTCTTTTCTTGTACCCTCTGTCATTAGCGTTGTTTCTGTTACTGTTCATTTTCTTATTGCATTGCTGTTTTCAGGAAATCGTTCTAATCTCTTCCTGTGAACTTTGCCTTCTGTGCTTCCAATTCCCCTCTCCAGGGTGCTGCACGTGAAGTGGAGGGCGCAGTGAGCGATGCATGGTTTCAGAGGGAGTACTAAATTGAATACCATTCCTAAAATACTACAAGCTTATTTGGCACACAATGTGTGGCATAAAGGATTGAAATAACAACACATCTGGTGGCTTTGACCTAAGAATTTGATGCATTAGATAGGGAGTCACTGGTCACAATGTTGCTTGGTCTGTTCATGTGGGTATCCTACTTAATCCTGTAAATATTCCTGTTTGTGCATCTTGCAGAGTTCTTTTTCAGAGCAGGGAGAGGGATCAGGATTGTTTTGTTGCTGTACTGCATGGAATCAGCTTATAACATGATAATATCAAGGGCAATGAAGGTTATTTGGGATGTGTATTCATTCCTACCTTTACCTCAGATATTATCTTTACAAGTCCAGACCATACTCAGTCTGTAGGGGGAGCAGGGAAGGATTATTTTCCCCAGCTTTTCACCCCCTTTTTCTCCCTCAGGCCTGTTAGAACACCTGTTGAGAACTTTCCTTGGATGTTCAGGAAAGCATGTTCTTGTTGCTAGGTCTGCCAGGTCTCCTTAGTGCAGTCCACACCATGTTTAAAGTTATAGAAGAGGTTTTTAGGGAATCCTTTCAGAGATCTGCCTTGAGGGTTGGTAGTCATGAGTGGCATGGAATGTGAGAGGACATGGGCCAGTATTTGGAAGACTTCTCTCCTCCAGTGGTTTGGAATTACCCCCCTGAAAATTTACAGGATCCTGTGTCAGAGTGTGAAGGGATTGATGTCTCTACACATTTTGAGATTCCTGTGTGGGGGTGAGGGGGCAGGTGAGGCCTTGCTCTAGGTAGATAGTGAACTTCCCCCTACCCCCATCCCAGAGCCTGTATCCCAGCCTGGCAGGGCTGCCAATCACTGGCAGACTGGAGTTGGGGCACCACTCTTCCCTAACTCAGCTCCTGAGGGGCCAAATGACTGAAAGTCCCACCTGGGGGGGAGGACCCACAAAGTCCCAGAGATATTTAAGGCTGATCATGCTGATCATGAGGCCAGCACGTCTCGAACCTACTTTTTTCTTGGAGTTTGTCTCTGAGCACTGCTGGCACCAGAGAGTTGGTAGCTATGTGTGTGCCTTCCTATATCTTTTCTGTCCTTCTCTCCTAATTCCCTCTTCTTGAAGCATTTTGAGTAACTTAAAATTGAATAGTTTTTAAGTTTGCTAAGTTGAATGGCACAAATTAATGTGGTGAGAAGTGCTTTATGTTGATTAGCTGTTGTAGAAAACCCTTTGCCAAAGTTCCTTGATTTTTCTGTAGTTTGTCAGTACACTTCTGTCTTGAGTACATCAAGTCAATAGTTCTGCTGTGTGTTTAACCCAGAGTACAGGAGCCACTCTAAACAGCTTTTCAGTGAGTCACTACATCCTGTTGGACTGGTAAAAAATGGGAAACAAAAATGCTGTGGTATCTTTGGAGAGGGTCAATGTTATATAACATGCTGTGCCCTGGTTACTGTATCTTGGACACTTCTGATCACTAGACAGCACCCTCATGGGTAGAAGGAAGAAAGCAGACCAACAGGTACCATGGCCATTGAAATTGCAACTGTACCAGTGGAACAACCTGTGCTGGTAGCAGCTGCCCCTAGACAGAAGAAGAAATTCAAGAACACTTCACATAGTGAGGAATGAAGAAGAAGCAGGGCACTGGGAACAGGAAGAAGAGGCAGGACCAGAGGTAATCCCCCTGTCTCTATCCCTGAGTGATCTCCAAGAAATACAAATAGATTTTAGCTGTCAGTTGAATGAGCCCTGAGTGACCTGGCTGCTCTGATGCTGGGATATCATGACCCACGATATGAAACTAGATGGTAGTGAAGCCAAGCAACTGGGATCCCTGTCTTGGGATGTGGACTTTGAAAAAGGGATTGGGAAAAGGACAGAAACTCTCAGCCTTTGGAGGTGATTCCTGTCAAGCATGAGAGAAAGGTAATCTCTCAAGAGTAATCTAATAATTCACCCAAGCCATTGGAGCACAATAGAGAAAATTAAAAAGAATTATCCGCACAGGAGGTAGTCTATAAGGATTCAAATAATGAGCAGTCCCTTGTAGATCCAGATGAGGTCCAGTGTACACAATCCATTTGGAGAACTTTATAAGGAGCGAACCCATTTTTGTACACCATCTCATTGGCATTGCAGTCAATGAAAGGAGAACCAACAGTATTTCAAACGCCTACCTGACTCTGGGAATATCATTTTTTCTCCTCCCTAATGACATGCTCCTTAACGGTGGAAAGACTGTCCAGTGCCACAGAGAGATTTGAAAGACTCAAGCAAGTTAGAGAGAAAGTGTCCCCTGCCCCACCAGCATGGGCCAGAATCTCTGCTATTAGGAGTAAGCACCTCATACTTGAGAGAGAGGGTCCATGCCACAAGATAACCCGTGATTTTACCTGCATGGTCCTGTAGAGGACATGAGGTAGCGGGATGGAAAACCCACCTCTGCTGTTGCAGCACGGGTACATGAGTTGAAACAAAAAAGAGCCACCATGGGAAGTTCTGGATATATGCCTCTCTAGTTTCCAGTGGGCAAGTCCTCAGACAGAATAGGAGGGCTGATGTTGCTTACAATCCTCCTGAAGGTACCTCAGTTCATATTTACAAGGAGTGAGCAATGAGTGCCAAGACCATGACTAGAGGGGCCCTGACTCCAGCCAGGGAGTCAGAAGATTTCAGAAGAAAGGGACGATCAGATCTATTTGACTGTGTGGATCCAGAGCCCTAGCAGGAGTGTAAGGCTTCAGTTCACAACAGCACATTATATACCCCAATGCCATCAGAATAGATGACATCTGGGGACAGAATCCATCTCTTTCTGGGGTGCCAAGGGGATCTCAACAGCTGACTGCACTGGAATGTGGGGAGAGCATGACTGGAAGTGAAAAACACCCCACTGTGACTGGCCCAGAGGCCCTGTGCATCCTTAACTTAGATTGCCTCGAAGGAGGTCCCAAGGACCCAAAAAGGTGTTGTTAGGATTTTTGGGGTAGCTGCTGTGGAGATGGAGGAACTAAGACAGCTGAATGCCTTGCCTGGTCTCTCAGAGGACCCCTCTGTTTTGGGACTGCTGAGGGTTGAAGAACAACAGGTACCAATCACTACCACATCACTGCACCATTGACAATACTGCACCACCTGGGACTCTGTGACCCCCATCCATGAGATGACCCATGAACTGGAGAGCCAGGGAGTGGTCAGCAAGACTCTTTCACCCTTTAACAGTCCTATATGGTCAGTGTGTAAGCCCAAAGACCAACAGATTATCACAGCCTGAATGAAGTCACACCACCGAGTGACACTGTGCCCAGCATGCTGCAACTTCAGTACGAGCTGGAGTGCAAAGCAGCAAAGTGGTGCCACCATCAACGTTGCTAATTTTTTTCCTCTCTTCCTTTAGCGGGAGAGTGCAGGCCACAGTTTGCTATCACCTAGAGGGGTATCCAGTACACCTGGAACTGTCTGCTCCATGTGTGGAAACACAGCCCCACCATTTGCCATGGGCTGATCCAGAGTGCGCTGGAAAACGGTGAAGCTCCAGAACACTTGAAATACATTGCTGGCATGATCATGTGAAAAAACACAGAGGAGGAAGTTTTTTGTGTAAGGGGAGAACAAAATCCGAATCCTCTTGAAGGCTGGCTTTCCTCTAAAGCAAAGCAAGGACAAGGGACCTGCCCAGAAAATTCAATTTTTAGGAGTAGAATGGTAAGATGGACATTGTCATATTCCAATGGACATGGTTAACAAAAGAGTAGCTATGTCCCCAGCAAGAAGGAAATACATGCTTTCCTAGAAGCCTGTCATTTCTTGGAGGATGCATATTCCAGATTGTAAGCTCTACCATGTGGAAGAAGGATGATTTTTTTTGTTGTTGTTCCTGAAAAACAAGCTTTTGTGCAAATTTAAAAGAATTCATGCAACTGCCCTTGGGCCAGTCAGGTCAAGACAAGATATTAAAAATGAGCTGTACACTGCAGTCAGGAAGAATGGTCCTTCCTGAAATCTCTGGCAAAATGTACCCAGCAAGGATGACCCAGGAAATACTCGAGGATGACCTCAGGGGTTCCAGAGTCAGGGATACAAAGGATCCAAAATGTGCTGCGTGCCAGCTGAAAAAGAGATACTGGGCAGTTTAGGAAGGGATTCAAGCTGCCTCAGAAATGATTGTAAATGAAGCACAGCTCCTCCTCATGCCCCAGCTGCCAGTGCCAGACTGGATGTTCAACAGTAAGTCCTTTCCACACATCATGCCACTGGTGTTACCTGGAGTAAGTGGGTTTTGCTGACCACACAGCAAGCTTGAATAGAAACCCCAATTGCCCAGGGATCTTGGAATTCACCACTAACTAGCCTGAAGGTGAAAATTTTGGACTATGATCAGAGGGAGAAGGTGGAGAAGGTGACACATGCTTAGGAGGTCCCACCATAGAATCAATTACCTAAAAATTAAAAGTGACACGCTCTCTTAAATGACAGTTCCTTTTGTATCCCAGAGACAAATTCTGTGTGACAAGTCACAGAAGCTATTGAAGGACAAGGTGGATCAAGTCAGGCTGCCATCCAGCTGGCTTTAGATATCACTGAATGAGAGAAATGGCCAGCAATCTCCCTCTACACTGACTTCGTGGATGGTGGCAAGTGCTGTGTTCACGTGGCTGGACAGATGGAAAAAGGCCAATTGGCAGTGCAGGGGGAAATCCATTTGGGCTGATGAATCATGGCAAGAAACTGCTGCCCAGGTAGGGAAGTTGGCTGAGGAAGTACATTGTGAGTTGCACATGTGCCCAAGAGTTAGGCTGCTGAAGAACATCACAGTGATGGATTGGTGGGTCAGGCCACGAAGACTAAAGCATCTCAGGTTAATCTGGACTGGCAATATAAGAGCAAATTATTTCTGATTCAATGGGCTCAAGATGCCTCAGATCATCAGAGAAGAAATGCAACATACATGTGAGCTTGTGATCAAGAGGTGGACTTAACCATGGACATCGTCCCCCAGTTACCCATAACTGTGAAACATGCTCTGCGATCAAGCAGGCCAAGTGGTCAAGGCTTGGTATGGTGGGTGATGGTTGAAATACAAATATCCTGACAAATAAGTTACATCACACTGCTACAAACTCACCAAGGCAAGCACTACGGGCTTACAACAGTGGAAACAACCACTGGATGTCTGGAGATGAACCCCGTGCCTCATATTAGGGCCCAAAACATCCTGAGCCTTGGATGCAACTTCTGTGGCAACATGGCTCCCCAGAAAGAACTGAGTAGGATTCATTTCATAAATAGCCCCACGGACACATGGGCCAGAGGGCACAGTAGTAAGTGGGTATAACATATTTGCTATTGTCCTGCTTTCAGTCAAGGACAGGGTTAATTTTTTGCAGTAGCTGGGAGGGGGCATGGCCAGAACCCAGATGTTATTTAATACCACTTCAGGTCATTGCTGAGGGTGGGTGGGACTCTTTGGCTGCTGAGAAGAACGGCATGGCTTCCGTCCAGGAAAAAACATGGCAGTATTGAAGGCATTACAGAATTCTAGATAGAAGATGTTTGTGTCTTTCCATATCAAGTGTTGCCATCATGCCATCATAAAAGGTTACCAGATTGGTCAGGCCCAATTTGGCCTTAGTGAATCCATGCTGGCTGCCTCAGATAACCTCCTTGTCTTTTATGTCCCATACTGTATCTTCTAGTAGGATCTGCTCCGTGATCTTTCCAGACACAGAGAGGAGGCTCACTGGTGTGTGGTTCCACAGATCTTGCTTTCTCCACTTTTTAAAAATGGGAGTGATATTCCCTTTTCCCCAGTCACTGGTGACTTCATGTGACTGCCTTGACTTTTCAAGTATGATGAGATTGTCTTGGCAACAACATCAGCCAGTTCCCCCAGGACTCTGGAATGTATTTCATCAGGTATAGATAGACTTGGGGCTAATCAGCTTTAACAAGTGATCCCAAAACTGCTCTTCCCTTAGTGGGAGGGACTTCAATCCCCCATACCCACACAAAGAATCAAGGACTTGAGACAAGTGGGAAGGGTGACTGCTGGTGAAGACTGAGGCAAGGAACTCATTGAGAACCCAAGCTTTCTGCATCTCAGTTGCCACCTGTTGATCTTTCAACATTATCAGAGGGGTACACCCTCCTTGGCCATTCTTTTGTCACCTCTGCACTCACAAAAACCCTTTTTGTTATTCCTCAAGTCCCTTTCCAAGTCCTATTTCTGCCTTTCTTTCCTGACCTTATGCTTACACATTCAAACTGTATTCCTGTACTCTCTCTACGTCACTTTCTCTGCTTCCACTGGCTGCGCACTTCTTTCTTACTCTTCAGTGTGAGAGGCAGATCCTTGCTCCACCATGCCAGTTTCCAGCCTGCCTTGCTCTATTTCCTACACACCGGGTTACAGAGATGGCTTTTGCGCTCTAACTAACCTTGAAGAGCTGCCAGCTCTGGTCAGCCTCTCTGACCTTTAGGACAATTTCCCAGGGGACGTCATTCATCAATGCATTAAATAGCTGAAATTTCACTCTTCTGAGTTCAGAGTTCTGGCTTTGCTCATGTCCAGGCTCCTGCTCTTTGAGATCCCAAACTCAACCAGGGTTCAGTCACTACAGCCCAGGCTGCCTTCCATCTCTAACTTCCAACTCCTTTAATGAGCTCATCCCCACTGGCAAGCATCAGGTCCAGTATCACCTCACCTCTGGTTGGTTTCTCTAATACCTGGACCAGGAAGTTGTCCTCCAAGAGTCTCCTGGATCGCTTGCAGTCAGCTATATTGTTTTCATCTAGCAGATATCTGGGCAATTGAAATCCCAATTGAAATTGGGATGAAAGCTTGGGAGTGCAATGGTTCTTGTATCCAAAACAAAAGGTCTCTCCAGCAGGTTCCCCCTTGACAGGCAGCCTATAGTAGATTTCCGCCACAAGGTGTCCATTTTTGGTCTTGTCCCTGGTTTTCACCCACAGGCTCTGAACCTGTTCCTGTCTGGTTTGTAGAGGCAGCTCTTCACAATATATCCCTTCCTAAATTTAGAGTGCAATGACCCTGCATCTCCTCCCCACCCTACCTCTTCTGAAATTTTTACAGCCCTCAACTGCAGTGCTCCAGTCCTGTAACTCTTTCCCCCGTGTTTCTTTGACAGCAATTAGGTTATGATTTTCTAATTGCACCACAGTTTCCAGTTCCTACTGCTTGTGGCCCATGCTTATTGGTGATGAAGCACTTCATCTGGGATGGCAGCCTCTTCATCTTTTGGGAGGAGCCCTCTTTAATTCCTTTGGATTGATCTACAAGTATTTCCCTGCTGTTCCCTAACATGCTGTTATTTTCTGGTTCCTCACTGACACCCAGTACAGCACCCACTTCTCGTGCTAAATCTATTTTAAAGCCTCATTAATAAGTCCTGCTAGCTTTCTCCCCTTAAACTTGTGCCCCTCTTGGTCAGGTGTTCCCCATCTGCCAACATCCCTGGTCTCTTGAAGGTGTGCCCCAAATCAAAGACCCCGAAGCCCTGAACAGGCACCAGCCTTGTCATCCCCTGTATCCACTAGTCTAACTGCCTGGGGCCCAGTCCCCCACCTGGAAAGATGGAAGGTAACCTGTGCTCCAGATTCTTTCAGCATCTTTCTGAGACACTTGAAGTATCTTTTGGTATTTTGGAATCTGTCTGTTGTGGCATCATTTGATCCTACATGAAAGAGCAGGAGTGGGTGATAGTCCTCAGCTTTTAGCAGGCTTAGCAGATATCCTCTTTATGACATCCCAAATACCAGCTCAAACTATGTTTTCTAGGCAGGAAACTGCTCTAGAGAGGTTATTCAGATGAAAAATGGCCACTTCCATTCTTGTCAGTCAACAATAACTAACACCCTCCACAGTTCTTTGGTGGCATTTTTCTAACTTTATGCGGGATGATGTTTTAGGGTGGAATAAAATATTCTGGTTTACATATTTTAATCTAGACTACTTCTTACATTAAAGAAAAAAAGATACTTTGGCTCAATTTTTCCCCATTTGCCTATAAAATGGTGTCAGGAAGCCAAATTATTTGTGTAATCCTGATGACATCTATCTGCTAGTAGACTGGTTTCTGCAAGGCATGCCTAATTCTGTTCATGTCATCTTCCTTCTGACAAGATCTCTTGGTATAACTCAGGGTAGCTTTACCTGTGTGACATGTCAGGATTAGATTCTGCTATTAACTGCATCTCCAACCTGCCTGCCTGAATCCAGTTCATATTGCATTATTGGCTTGATGCTGCAACTACAGAACACTATAAAGAACAGGATTTCATCCTTTGGCTGATTGTTTTATGAACCTTTGTTAAAAGTCAGCCATTTATGTCCTGATTTAGAGTCTAGTCCATATTCTGCATATCTTCTGCATAACTCATGCAGAGGATGTACTGTAGCATTGCAAAGAATGACTAATTCTTTCTCTATTGTGATGACTCACTATTTGTTGTTCTAAGAAACAGGCTTCTCAAATGATATCTCTCAAAGTTCTTTTTCATTCTTTTTATTTTTTTTAATCTTTTCATATTTACTATTTATCAGTCTAGGCAGATAAGTGACTCCTAAAATTGTCATATAAATTTTCCTACAGTATCTTCCTTTAAGTATTGTCTGTAGAATTTTTGCCTCCTACAAGAACATTTAAGAAAAGATCATTCAAGTATGTAATATGATGAATAATTTAACATTTGAAAGACATATTGTCTCAATGCTACAATTAAAGCACAGTTGCTCCTTACATTTATATGCAAAGAAATTTTCCATCTAATCCTGTTGATTAATCACGTTTTCCTTTTTTTCCCACTGACTAGCTGTCTAAATTCACATATTTTTGCAATTACCTTAAGCACAGACCTATAAACTTCTGCTCTTGTAGCTGTCTATAGGTAATTAAACAGAGAAACAAACATCTAGATGTTGATCCTTCAGTAAAATTTGGGTAATTTATTTCTGTATTTTGTATTTTCTTTAAACTGTTTCATGGCTGAGGCCTGCAGCAGAGATGTTTTAGTATGCAGATTTTTCTTCCTTTCAAAACCCTGCAGTTCTTCCTCCATTTTGTAGTACACAGTGAAGTTTACTGTTCACTAAGAAAATGTAATAAAATTATTGTATCTTTTGGCAATGTCAGCTACTTTGAACAATAGAACTCTTTTGAGAACACCAGCCAGCAGAACATTCTTGTGGTGCATGCTTCAGTTTTGTGAAATGATTGGTTTTGTTTGCTTTGGGTTGGATTGGTGACTGCAAGTACATTTTTAAAATTGCCTTGTCATAACTTATTTTCTTTAAATCATTATATTTTTAATGTCTGTTTGCCTTGTGATGCTCAAATTGGCTGCATCATTAACTCCTGGTGAAAAGAGATACAGATTTAAAATGTACTATATCTTTCTGTTAGATGGATGTTGGCATGCACTTAACTTTGAAAATCTACCCCCTTGGTAGCTATGACAACTTGTGACAGATTCTGGAGTATTACAAGCAAATATGAAAGGTGGTGAATAGCATAGAGGCTTAGAAGATTTTCTGTTCAAGGTTAGCTACTGTCTGTTACCCCAATGAATTCCTTTACAGCCTGGATAGTGAAGGCACTTTACAAATATCTCAAGCTTGTTCACAACCCAGATGCTATGTGTTTATGTGCAGGAGACTGTAAAGACAAAAGAAGTTAAAGAATATAAGCATTACGTGCAAATATTTTTATTTAGGGGCCTTGATTGTTTTTCTGGGTACACCTTCATCTTTCATGTGTGAGGCTCTCTTTTTGGTAAAGGACTGAAACTGGAGGCTATGGGAACTTCATCGTTCATATGGGCATGTGTCTTCTTCCTGCTCAGCTGCTATTCAAGTTCAGGAATTGAGGATGGAACAAGACAATCATACAGTTTTTGCAGAGTGTTAGTGTCCTTCATATGTTGAAAAGGAGGAGGAAAGTTTTCTTTGACCTCCACCATGTGACCCAATGTCCTTTTGGTATTTATGATCATGAAAAGAAACTGCAAACATGAATCACCTCCTAGAAATCTTTCTCCACAATTCAGATATTTTCATGGGATATTTCTGGCCTAGAAAAATATAGTGTCTTGCTGCCTGTGCTTGTTATCAAGATCTATTTCACCTTCTTGGGAAGAGACAAGAACCCTAGAGGACAGATCAGCTTGGCCTTCACTTCCCACCAGAACAAACAGCTTTATTTTTGCTATTTAGAGACTTACTTATCAGGCAGTGCTGTAAGAGACAGGAGGAACAATTTAACCTTGAAATACATAGTTTCACGTGTTTCTGCTGGACATCTTATGGAAAACCAGAAGGCAGTACCCAGCAAAATAGAATCCACTACAGAACAGAGAGGCAGAGGAGAGAAAAGAGGAAAACAAGGAATGGACTGTCTTATTTGAATAAATTGCTAATCTCTAAGCAGTGTTGACCAGATGAAGAAAAATAACTTCCTGTGTTATCCTTCTTGATAAGGCAAGACTATTATCAAGTGTGTCTTCATTAACTAGAACTTCTCAGACACACAACTAGCAAGACAGACAAAATTAAATGGGCCAAGTAGTTTCACTCTGTGGAGTCAGCCACAAGCTGGAGGAGTCACCCTAACCACTGGGAATCACCCAGTGAGACTGAACCAGAAATACCAAAAGCAGCCAGGGCCTGTAGGTGTGTGCAGTGGATAGGGAGCAGGGGTCAGGGAGGTGCAAGACAGCACTGAGCAGTATGATACAGGGCATTTATTGTCACAAGGAGCGCAGTGTTAGCTCAGTAAAGGGAAAGTTTAAGGAAAGGGTGGATTAGGATAATGAGGATGCTTAATAATAATTCCAGAGCCTCTTCCGGTGCTCCAAGGGCTACAATGCTTATTAAAAAGTTTCAAAGAGGAATTTGCATGATTTATATCATGGTTTGTAAATTTGATCACTGGTTGTGAACATTCCTACTGTACTGAGAACAAACCTGCATGGCCAAAATGCTTGCTGCCTATGTGCTCCTGTCCTTCTAATCCACTCTCCCCAACGGAGTGTGCAAATAATAACAACAACAAAAAAAAACCCACCCAAAACAAAACAAAACAAATCTATAAAGAGTATCTTGTATATCACTCTTAAGTGTGATCTGTACAAATGGAAGTTTGTACTTCCTGGAAAGATACTAGGTTGTGTAGATGAAACAGTGACTTTGTTAGGAAAATTCCTTCCGATCTGCTTCTGCTTTTCATGCTGTCTTTTCCAACATTGAAATATTTTGTGAGCTTTTTTGAGGGTGAAAACACTGAATAAGGCCAAGGGTATGTGTCCTTCAAAATATTTCAGTGGAAAAAGTACAAGCTGTAGACATGCCAGGTGAATGCACTGGAGTTCTTTCAGTGCACTCCAAATTGGCTCTCAGAAGTGCGACGAACACCAATAAACTTATTTGGAAGACAAAGGTGTGAACCACAGAGGAGAAAAACAGTAACTATTTTACAAGACGAACAGATATTTTTAGAATAGGTGTCTGTTCCATATTTAACCTCTTTTATTCTTTTCCCTGCACCTTTCAATTTTCATTAATGAAATCAGAAGATAGAAAGATAGAAGCAAAATAACAAAATATTACTGTTTGTGACATTAGTAATATTTTTTTATTTGTAGCATGCACCAAATTCCAAGATTTTGCTTCTGTGTTTGGTATCTTCTAGGCAGCCCATTTTCAGTTGAGTTTAGGATATTCTAACATAGCCCTGGTTTACCATCTTTGTTCTCCTCTGAGTCAGCTCAATCTATGTCACAATACTTGTTTAGAGTTTGGGTACTGTGGATGTCATCATGATATCCCATGTGTTTATGTGCACTGCAGGGTAAATCAATTGTTGGTGTGCTGCACATATTTCTTCTGTTAATGCAAACTAATTCCATATGACCATAAAAAACCCCCACTTGCTACCATCTCATAAAAATACTGGAAGAAGTCTGAATTGCTCTAATATTTTTTTCTCCCCTAGAAGAGAGCTTTGAAGTTTTCATCTATGTATCCAGGTTTTCAACATGCACACTAACTGTCCAGAATTAATAAAATTTGGCTTATTACTCACATTTTGTTGCTGAAGGCATTTCTTTTTATGGCATTTCTTTTTATGGCATATACTCATGAGTCTTATTATAGCACTAAATGCAGGAAGTGATAATTTTACCTTTTATCCAGTATTGCATCATTTTATCATCCAATTAAAGTCCGTATGGCCTGGTTGAATCTGCAGAAAATTCACCTGCCTTTCAGCCCACACTTTCTCTGATAGCCAGTGTTGTGATAGCCAAAGATGTGATACACATCTTTGTCAATTATCTTGAAAGAAGAAATTTCTTTGGTGCTTCTGAATTAATAACTTCTAATTATTTTCTTTTTTGCTAGGAAAAAATCTTGTCGAGAAAGCCACCCTCCTTCACTTTAGGGGTCCAAAACACAATGGGAATTTTCTTATCAGAAGTCTTTCCCCTACTTACTCCTGTAATTAACTTTCATCTCCTGTATCAGGCTTATTAGGTTCACTGCTGTGTTTTGAAATTATGTCTGTGGTCCTTTCACAGAATTAATTACCACCTCTTTGCCTCTGCATGTGGTCTCCAAACTCTACCCTTTCTCTGAGGTTTGAAATGAAAGCATTTTAAAATTAATTTTATATAAATGCTTCTGTGGTATCTCAAAATCCTTCCTTTACTTAATTCTCTTGTGCTTTGGAGTCCTGCTTTTTTGCATGTACAGAAAAAAAGAAGGCGTAATGTTGTTTGGGAACTGGGAGTTGTTGAAGAAGTTGCTGGACCCCATGGCCAAAGTAAAAAGGAAGAATTTGTGTTAGAGTTTGGATTCTGTATTTGTTTCGTTATTCTTGGTCCTCAAAATATTGTTTGGTTGCAATTTTTGTGTGTGGCTTTTTTGTTTGTTTGTGGTTTTTTGTTTTGTTTTGTTTTAATATGAAGAATAACACAAAAACAAACCCTCCAACCATAACCTTAAAAAACAAGGTAAAATATTTTACAGTAAGGTTTTTGTTCCCTTGTCTTTGATAAAAATTTCTGGGTATCTTCATTATATTGGTGCTAATACTTTTCTTTAGGAAAGCACTAAAGTGTAACTAATAAGTTTGTGTTTTAACTTTGAATCTTGGTGAAAATTAGATTCCTTTGAATGACTTGCAGCAAAGTTCTTAACTTTGAGGAGAATTTCAATTGAAATGCAATGTGATTTAAATTAAATTGGGAAAACAGACTAACTTTTATCTCTCTGTACAAAATGACGGTATTTTTAGAGCCTAATGTAGTTAGGCAGAAAACTTAATGGGATCTGGACACTTTAGTTCATTTGATTCCTCTGAAAATGCCAGTTAATACTGTTTGTCCTGTATGAAATATTTAAGGACTTTCTGTACCAGAATAGCTGCACTATTTGTATTTGGTCTGGTATGAGTTCAGTTGGTATCTCAGCTCACCTCTCTCCCTCTAACAGATTCTGGGACATCTTGAAAATTCCATTGGGTGAATTCTCTCATTTCTTAAAGCAAGGTAATCAAAAACTCTTTGGTTTCTTAGCAAGTGTTTGGCATTTTCTTTCACCAATTCTGATCTTATTTTTCCCTTTTAAAAAGACTTGGGAATATCAACAGGCAAAAGACATTATCATCTAGACAACACTAACTGTATGCAGCTAAGATGTACTTGCCAGATAGTCTGTAAGTTGGTCACTAGTGCAGTCTTGTATCTTGGATAACATCAGCCTAAAACAATGTGGAGCAGTTTAGCCATGTCAGGTGTTAGGGTTAGGGACATATTTCTGTCCTTTGCCTGTACTCTAAAAAAAGCAGTTTGCTTATTTTTAGTGTTAACCAGCTATCAGTCAGTATCAGTAGATATTTGTCAGTAGATTTTTCAAAACTTTAATTTAACACACGTGTTATGCCTGTATTGGTGCAGTTATCTGTTCACCTGGCTCAGCTAATTATTGCTGTTTCCTTATTTATTGCTCCCTGGATCTGCTGCAGTTGTCCTTTTCTAATAGACTGAAAATCAGAGGTGCAAGGGAGAGGTCACTGTTGCTTACGTGATCCTTCCGAAGTGTACAATTCTTCCTTCATGCAAAATGGTTAGCCTCATCTTACTGCTGTCCAGCTGTTCAGATCTGCTCTTTCTCCATTATCTGTCATGCTTATAATAATTATCCCCATGGACTGTAACAAAAACTTTAACAGCCTTTAATTGTGTCACTTTCATTCCTTTAACTACTCAATCTGTAAGCTGCCAGATGTTATCCACCTGCCAGAACTTAAACTAACCTGATCTCTGCCAATCAAGTGCTTTATGCAGTTTCCCAATCTGTTTGCCAAATTATTTGTAGGTATTTTTTATATTGAAATAACTTGGCAAATGGCAACACGGTCACTGGTTTATCTTCATTAAAGGTGACAGTATTTCCATCAGATTCATTCAGTTTTAACTGCCCTTGACTTCAAAAACATCATTAAAGATTCTAAAAAGCTCAGAAGATGGTATTACTTCCAAAAGCTTAGAAATCTCAGTTGGGAATCCATCTGTGCCTGTAGATTTTTTTCCTGTTGACAAATACTTAATTAACTGGCTAATTTTCTGATGCAGAATTTCTTCCCCAATCAGGAGTGATCCAGACAGGTATTTCTACTAGTGGAAAAAATGTAATCTTTGTGCGATGTGGAGTTTAGTCTGAAAGCCTCAACATTAGCCAGTTTTTTTTCTTGTGCTGTACTTTTATTTAAATTTAATTTTAAAGTTCTTAACTTCAATTGTTTATTTCTCATCTGTCACATTTGCTTTACTATTTTTCCTAAGGTCCTAAGAAATGTGTCCATGTGAATAGAATGAGAGTCTTGCTTTCAATACTTTTTGAAGTTGCTGATCAGTTTTGGTCTCTTTTTTTAGATTAATTTGTCACATCAAATAGTAAAGAGCCATTTTAAATGATGGCTGTTATGGAATACTTGAAGCACATGGCTTGATGTATAAAAGTAACACCACAGGCTTTGTTCAGAAGCAGAGAGAAACCAAGCATGGAAACAAAGTCATATCTAGTTTTATAAGTCTAGTTTACAACCTGCGTGCAAGTGATAACTATCAGGAATAAATTAAAATTAATTAATGGAAAAGTGAGTGTCAGTTATGGTATCTGGAACATGAGGCTCTATTGCCATTTTGGGTGATGTTTCTTCATAGACAACATTCCACTGTTCTGGGCTGCAAAACCTGGTCAAATTGCTTATAACTATGGTGTCTCATCTGTTTCATGGGGAAAGGAAGGATCAGAAAAGGTAAGAGCAAAACCTATTCAGCTCCAAGGAGTGTTGTGAGTCTTGGCTGTTTCATTAGCGTTTAGCAAAGCAGTTTGAAATCTTTCACTAGAAGGTAGCACTAGAATGAAAACTATTCAGGATGAGTTTTGGTTCCAATGTTTGCACATCCTATACTGAGAGAACAGTTGTATTAACTCATCGTGGTCTTATGGAAGATAATCCCAAATACTGAAGTTTTAAAGTCCAAAGGCAACATTAGAAATCAGTGGTTCAATACCATCTTCCAGGATTTTTCAAGATTACACCAAATCTTTGGGGATTTTGACTGTGAAAAAAGTGAGGTAGGAAAGCTGACACTCATCTGATCACTGCTGCTACAGCCTCTGCCAAGAGGAGAGAAACTAGAGAACAGCTTCAAGTATTAATCACATCTTTCTTCATTTCTTCCATATCTAACAACTGATTTTCACTTAGAAGATTAGATGAAGAGATGGAAGCTGACAACAGCCTGCACACCAAGGGATATAGCATTCTTGCATTAACCTTTTGTGTCCAAAGAATTGTGGATGCAATTAAGATATTAAATTGAAGGAAACAGTAGACTGTACCTGGGAGAAGTCAGTAAATACTTCACAGGTCAGTTAATCTTTCTCTTACTGCTGACTTCAGTTATCTCTTTACATACAGGTACAGTGTGCATTTTCTTTCAAACAAACACCAATGTTTTCTATAGTGGATTGAATTGGCTTTAAGCAGTAACTGCAACAACACTTTTGCCTTTTCTAATAATTCTAGCATTGGTTGGCCAGACTTGCAGCTGGACTACAGCATTGAGAAAGAGCTCCATGGCAGGAAGGCTGAAGATTCCAGCCATGCCAGCAGGAAAATGGAGATCACTGGGCAACTCCATCGCAGCATCAAACCCTCTTCCCTTCTCTTGACCTGCACAGGTCAGGGGCAGTCCTTGGGAGCTCTACCTGGGACACTGCAGTTGGAGACACACATCTGTAAACACAGCATGCATGTGCATGCATACAGGTGCATAGACATCATATGGAAATTATGGTCTTTCCTCATCCTCGTTTTCTACTCAGGTTCCACTTCAGGAGAGACTGCCACTGTGTTTCAAATAATTACAAAACAAACAAAACCAAGGTTGCTTTAGACCTCTCTCTTTGACTTTGTTTCAAAATTATGAATTGGAAAGCTTTTGTCCCAACATCTGTGTGAATCTGCTGGCTTTTCAAGTTGGTCTGAACATACTGCTGTTGCCCTTGATTTCCAGAAAATGTCATAAATTGTTTAAAGAGGAAAAAGAAAGAAACTTCCCAAGAAAAGTGTAAACATTTAGAAGAAATATGCTGTGACATCTTGCTGCAGTGAAGTCAGGAAATTGGGATTTCACCTCTCTGACCTCTTTCAAGGAAAAAATGTGCCCAACCCATATAACTACATTTTGGTGTCAGCCTTCAAGAAAGTTCAAAACAAAGAGAGATGAAGATTCCCTTCCACTTCCTAGTGAGCATGAGTTTCAGTTCAGAGCAGGAAAAGAAAGTTGGTGTCATTGTGTCACCATCATACAAGAGAGAACTATTTTTAATAAGTTCCGTCTTGGAGGCATGTAAATATGACAACCTATATTAAAAAGCCCAGCAGGGAATTTTCTGAATCCAAACACCACAGTTTTCAGGAAAACATGTATTTCTTCTAGTGTATTTTAAAATCTAGATGCTAAGCATGCATGCATGTTCAACCAGGCATCTTGTCCATGCTGCTTGCTCTTAAGGTACAAATGGCATGAGCCCCATCTCAATGAGATTCCAGTCCCACATGAACAACAGGTTTCTGCCAAAATAGAAACATGCTGTTAATTTTCCTTTGTGACAGCATTGCTACACTGTCATCCCACTTGACATCCGATACATATCCAGGCAGACTTAATCCCTTAAAGTAGTAGACATCAGTGAAAACTAAGACAGGGGTGGTGGTGGGGATGGGGGGGGGGGGGGCGGGCGGTTGACTGCAGGATGGGAACACTCCAAGATCTAAAGGCTAGTGCCCTGGCAAATTGTGAGCTGTTTTGTTACAAGACCAGGCAGAGCGGCCCTAAAGTCTGCATTTGTCTCCTGGAGGGGCAATGCAGAAACTCAGGTAAGGGGGTTGTTTGGGACAGGATGGAGATGCCACTGGCATCTCGCATGAAGATGACGAATTTCCTAAGCTACAGAGGAGTAAGACAATGCAGAGGCCAGCACTAGTGGGGCAAGGAGCAGGCTAGAGAAGTGAGGAGGAGAGCAGGAACTGCTTAATGCAAAACAGCATGTTGCTGAGGAGATCCATCTCCACATCAATGCCATCTCTCTAATGTGCCACAGTGACTCGGTGTTGTCTTGAAAGTTGGTCAGGGACAAAAGATGTCCATGCCAGAACTAGTATGGTATTGAGGCAGTGTCCAAAACTTTGGGACCTCCTCCATGGCCTTGTACTAATGAAGCGTATCTGCTGGCATACAGCAAAGTGTATGACCAGCCTTTTCCTGAAGATCTCCTCCATTATTTGAGAGCAGAGCTCATTTCACACTAGAGTTGCCACCACATTGTTTAATAGTGTAAATAAGGTCAAATTTTGAAGGATCAATCAGAATTCTGTGGTTCAACTGTCCCTGCTGTATTTAATAATATGCAACTGTAGGTGTTTTTATAGTACATGAGAATTACAGGCATGGGTTCTGGCGTTTGCTCTCTGTTAGTAAAGATGTCATTTACTTCTTGACTTGCCTTTAAACTTCAGAAACATCTATAAAGGGTGTGGAAAAGCCTCAAAACTCAGGATCTTTGCTGAAAATAGAATCCTTATGTCTTTTCCTGATAAGGACATCTTAAAAAAATCCAACGTCAAACTTACAACTTAAAGGCTGTGTCCCAAGTGAGATGGTACCACAAACCACAACTAATAATCCTGGAGAATAAGGGAGGATAATTATACTTTCCCTGCATTTCTTTCTGCTTTCCCTTTGTAGGCTGATGTCATCATTATGAATTGTCAGTTCCTGGGATTACAGTTAACTCTCTGGTGGTTTTGTTAGAAAGATAATTCATGTAGTGGCAGAAGCTAGTTGTTCTTTGGATTTGTCCTTCATTGTAGAATTTTATGAATAACTTTGTAAGTGAATTTGAACCTTATCTGAGTCACTTGGGTTTGTGCCCTGGTGCTGCTAGCTTTATTCCCAGGTTAAAACCAGCCATCTAATAAAAGCCCCTGCTTCCAAAATTAGCTAAAGGGCACTAAGAAAAGCATTTGACACTGTAAAATGAAGAAGGAAAAGTACAGCATAGACAGGCAGCCTTAGGTTTCAGAAACACTTTCATTGTATTATCGTCAGCTTTTCCAAAAGCTGCAGTAGCCTCTGGTGACCTGTCTGCAAACAGTTCCATTGCAAAGAATAATAAGTGAGGCCATCCTTTGTCTGTTCTCTTTCAACAAGCTCTTAGAAACATAGCAGAATGTCTCATCAGACAAAATAAAAGCAAGGAGAAGTATAAAGGAATGTTACCAATAGGCACTAGTGTAACTGTTGGATAGAGATGATACTGCTTATAATTCTGATTTTCCTGCAGTTGTCTTCAATCCCAGCAGCCTCATTTTCAGCAGGATCCAAACTTAGTGCTATTCAACACTTTTCCCTTTAGTATACGAGGTAATTTACCATTTCAGTTGGCCTTTCAGTGACTAAAATATTTAGGGGATTTGTGTAGTGACAGAAATAGATAAGATGTTTGAAGCAAATGGCTTAGCTCTGTTTAGGAAAATCTCCATGGGATTTAAGAGGATGCACTGATGTAATACAATTGGTGGTTTTATTAAAATTCTTTCTGTATAACGTCTAGGGTAAAAGTATATCCTATTCCCTTTGCAAAGTCCTCCCATCTCCTAACCCTCCCCTGTAATATCCTTTCTGAATGAATTAGAAACCTGTCTAAAAAAGTAAATAATACAACAATGAATACAGCAATATTTTGAAAATCTATTTACTGTCTGTGTATAGTTGTTCATAGCTGTGAAAATTGCTAACAACCTGATTGTACAGTGTAAGCTAAAGCTTGAGGCACCTTTGTAGAAACACAGAAACATTTGAATTGGGAAAGACCTTTCAGATCATTGAGTGCAATTGTTAACCCAGCACAGCCAAGGCCACAACTAAATCATATTCCTAAGTGACATGTCTGCCATTACTTACAAAAAGTGTCAGAAGTAGCAGGTTATCTTCTGTTTATATATTGTTTCTATCTTGCTTAATTGCAGTACACAAATGAAAGTAAAAATGCTGACCATCAATGTAGTACCATGTCCCAGCACATCTGTGTCTACGTGCCGTTGTCAATATGAACACGTCTGCATTCACCGATATGGAACCAGAGTGCCCACACACACTGGTAAATGATTTATATTATTATTATGGATGCACTCTAAAGCACTTAAAAAGCTAAGAAATAATAAAAAAGTGTTGGAACAATCTTATTTTGGTTTATTAGTGTGTCCTTACTGCAAAGGGAACTGTTTGGGAATTTTTCTACACAATGTTTTTGTCACAAAATGTGGAGTCCCTGGACCCCCTTGAGGTATTACCCAGGGTCTGGCCATGGAAGGATTTACCATAGAGACTTCCCACCTAGACTAAAGAGAAGACTTCTCCATAGTGCATTGTGACACTCCATAACACTACCCCAGTGTCATTCTCCATGATGCCCAAATTCTCATGGTTTCTCCTTTCCCTGATAATCCTTTGGCTGTGGGACGCTGGTGACCAGTCCATCTTCTCTATAGGTCATTGACCCTGCCTGCCCTTTGTACCACCCCTGTGCATCAAGTCATTAGCTGCTGACCCTGTACTTAGGCTGGTTCTCAGCACATGGCCTGGTCTTTTTGTTCCTGATGCCCTTCGGCACCTGAAATAAACCTTGCTGGAACTTTATCATACAAAAGGCCCTTCTGCCTCCCCTTGCTGAGCTAGCCTCATAGCGTGTGTGGATATGTGAGCTTGACTGCTTTGTCTGAATTCCCCCCAAGCGGCTTTTCCACTGGAGAAGCTTATTGGGATCTAGGCAGTGACTCCACACCTAAAAGACACACTGCTACAACAAAGCTCCAGTCTATCAAAATAAAGACATTCATGGACACATTCCACTTTTGACACAACTTTTCTAAAGTCCAGACTGGAATTTTTATTATGAGAAATTCAATTTATGGCTGATTCAGACCAATTTTGTAAACCTGGATTGTTCCAGAAGGAAGCCCTAACTAGGCAACATCTAAGTGACTTCTTAGGCCTGGCTATTATTGTGTTTCCCCATATTTCTTGGTCTTCTGACTTGAGACTGTAAGACTGTACTGTAGAAATGCTGAATGCTCACAGCTGTTGCTGTAGTTTGTGGAAGATGAGCTTTGAAAATACAGTGTTAAATAATCATTGTAAAGGTTGCAGACATTTGAAATTGCTTACCAGGTTTTAATGTCTCTGACTCACTTCTTAAGCCGTGAAATGATTCATTAACATTTGTGCATCATTCCAGCGCTGTTAGAGCGAGTAGCACAGAAAAGCCCTTGAGGAAATTTTATGTGGTTTTTTTCAGAGTTGGTTTGAATAGTGTTAAATAAATAACGCATTAGGCAACAGTGTACTGCACAAGGAAAGAATTAAATATTAAAAAACTACAGGGCACTGTCCTTCCTAAGTAATTGAAAGAGGCAGAGGTCTTGTAAGAAGAAACCACTATGTGACTACCTGACCATACACGATGACAATACATATGTACCACAGAGGTTAAATTACAGTTGCACAGGGAGCCTTAATTGTCAGGATTTTCTAAATTCCAAATTCTTAACATTGTTGTATTTTAGAAGAACAGTATTAAAATGGGATTTAGTATAGCAGATATTTAATCTATAGAGAAAATAGACAGCAAATGTTTGACAGAAAGATTTTATTGGGATGAGTTTGGTTGACCTTGTTATTTCTGAATAG
This sequence comes from Chamaea fasciata, assembly GCF_029207755.1. Classification (NCBI taxonomy): domain Eukaryota; kingdom Metazoa; phylum Chordata; class Aves; order Passeriformes; family Sylviidae; genus Chamaea; species Chamaea fasciata. The sequence goes on from NW_027094089.1 coordinate 55,636,034, forward strand.
TAACTGGAATTACATTTCATTAGTATGTTTATTGAAGTTAAGTACATTGATCTATGCAGAAGTCTGAGAAATAATAATTTTTAATTGGCATGTTTTCCAGGTCTCCAAGCAAATTAAGATCTTTCTTGTACATAAGCATAGTCCTTACCTAGCCACAACAACTGTTTATTACCTGCTTGCTGAAAATTTTCACCAGCTGTGGCCTGCTTTGAACCTACAGAACTGGAGTGGAATTCAGATTGAGGCATACAGATGAGAAAGAGGTAAAGGCAGTCTAGGAAGTGAAGGTGCCTTTTAAATTCAGGAATCAGTGGCTCAGTCTCTAAAGTTTGAGACCCATCTGAGAATATCACATCACTGATGACTGAGAGATATTTGTGTAGCACTGGTGGAAACTTTTGGATCTGCAACCAAATTTTTTGATATCTTGTGAAATCCAGCATTTTCTATTCTTTTTATGACTAATAAATAAAATTCCCATTCCTGTCAGTAATGAGGAATGACAAATCAAATCCTAAATGCAAATCTGTGGGGCTCTGATGGGACAGAAAGGCAAAAATACATAAATTTTCTTGTTCTGAATAGTAAGATTCACTCAGCACTATAACAAAACTCTTTCCTTTTTTTTCAGTGTCCAGCCAGAGATACATTTGAAACTTTAGGAATGAAGCTCCTAGACAGCCCACACTGACAATTTTTCTCAGTATGTCCAGGTCCCTTCAACCATTGGATCTAAAAAATGGATGCTGGGATTTTTCTCAAAGGACACAGCCTTACGCCAGTCAACCCCAGACTAATATTCCTCCTTCTATTTATTTAGAAGAAACACCTTCCAGAACATGGGAAATCAGTGTTTAGGCATTTAGGACTGAGTGAAAACAGAAGAGAAGTAGAAATGGTGTTACAAGCATCATTACCTCCAGTATGGCAGCAAAATCTCTCTTGAGTAAATGGATACTTTTATGAAACTGGTATCGCAGGCTATGAAATGCCCCCTGTCACCTCAAAGTAAATATGTTTAAGAATGAATTGTCTTTATTCAGTAGAGATCCATTATAGGAGATGCATAGGGATTTCTTTGTCTTATGTGAAGTCATAGATTACACATTACTCTTTCTGGAATGTCCATGAGAAAGTTACTTAATACTCTGAGCTATACTTACAAGGGAAAGGGAAGGGAACTGTTATCACTTGGGCTGACCCCTTGGGGGATGCTGTGATGATAACTTTCCTGTTTAAATTTGGGAAATACATAGTGTACAAATGAATGAACTTCACTGTCTTTGAAGTTTCCTATGTGACTCATGGTGAAGACTTTATATAATTACATGAACATTATGGGGACAGGAATCAGCATGCAAACAGGCCACAGGCAAACATACAGTTACATGATTCTATCAGCCATACAAATGAAAATTAGCTGCCTTTCCATACTACTTGCTATGCTTTCTGTAAGTGTTACATAAGTTAGTGATAATATCTAAATATGTTTTCAAAACTTAGAAAATGCTTGCCAGGAGAAAAAATCAGTATTAAAGTCTTACAGAAACTTTACTGACAGCCAGTATTAGTAATTCATTGAACATCAAATCTGCCAAGCATGCCTATTTTGGGGAGCCAAAAACAGCAGCTTAATCTGAATACCCTAATAAGAACACCTTTTCGTCACTGCTCAGACAACCTGTGCTGGCTCCTAACCTTGTTCTCACATTTCCAGATTAGCATGGGGACACATTAAGCAGACAGTGGTGAAAGAGATTGCAGAGCGACAGGGATGTCAGGAGGCATTTAGAAAGAGTTTTCTTAAGGTACAGAGGTATGAATACCTCTAACAGAGTTTGTCTCATTCACACCAGTGCTATAAGGTATGTGAGCAAACTTAGGTTGTGCTGTACACTTTCTACTGCTGGCTAATCTGACTGTTAGACAACTGTTAAGTGTTATTTATGGCTAACAAGAGCTTCCATTTGATTGGATGGAGTTTGGAGGGGAATGCAAAATTTTTATTATTATCAGAATGTTTCTGAAGCCGTTGCTACCTGTCACCCCAAGCATTTCTCCCTGTGGAGGGTTAGAAGGAGGAGGTAGACTGAAGGAAGTCTTGCAGAACAACCTGAGAAACAAGTTTCAACACTGACCATTGACTCCTAGTTCTTTTATTTATTGCTGTTTTCTTTTCTTTGCTATGAAAAGAAGTCCAAGTCTTTCCCTGTGTACATTGTGTTTTGGGATGGGCAAGTGGAATGTATACTAAATTAACAGTTTTTCGAAATCAGTTCCTGGTGTTCTGTGACTTCTCTCAAAGTGCAAGCAAATAATGAAGTATGAAGGACATGTGCATTCTTATTTTATCTTACAGATGATTATCAATAAATAACACAGGAATTTCAATTTCATTTCTTCATGTCAGCAGACCAGAAAGATTTTCCAAGTGCAGTCATGTTCCTTTTCTAGAATGACTTCTAACTGCTCAGTTTAATTGGGGTTGCCTCTGCTGCAGAAATAGCATGACCAGAATTTGTAAGTTGGAGTGGCTAGAGCCAGCATCCCCAAGCCCATATTTAGGCATCCAGAGAAATGGTCTGATTTCCAAAACTGCTGACCAGCCAGCAGTCCTAATTGGAGTCCACGGGAACTGTTGGATGTTCAGCACATTTGAAAAATCAGGTCACTTATGTAAGCAACTAATTGTTGCAGTAAGAGCCCAGCTTCAGCACCTAGCTTTACAAGGGCTCAATGTTTTGCCCAGGCACCTGACAAAACCGGGGATCTGTCTTGCACTCACTGCTGGCCTGAGTGGAGCCCTGTCTGCTGTTTATCGGCAAACCTCCTCCAGCAGGCTGTGATTTGTCTCTTCTACCTTTTTTCATATGTCTCAGGTAGGTGTGCATGCCGAGGCTGTGGGTTTGCAACTGCTCTCCGTGATCTGGAGACAGTGGCTCCTCCAGGCTGCAGTGAGTGCACTGAGAGCTGCCTGCACTTAGGTCACCTCCCTAGACCCCACTGGCTGCCTCTGAGAGACCATGGGCCACCAGATTCCAGTTCCAGAGCCCCCCTGAACCTCTGACATGAGACAGGGGATGCTTTAAAGTGTTAGGCTCATTTAAACACTAGTTCTAGAAGTTCATAGTCTTACTGGCTTTATTCTGTTCCCTTTGGAAAAGGAAAAAAATGACCCAAAACCCCCAAACAACCATGTGGAAAAATCCTGCAGAAAAAGACCCTGCCCTTGACTGAAAGACCATTCCCTATGTGTCTGCAGGGATCAGCCTCCAGGTCTGCATGACATGCTGCTTGCTGAAGGGTGTGAAGCAAGTATGGGACAAAGAGTGCCATGAACTATTTCAGTGCTAAAATGAACTTTGTGTGCCAAACATGGGGAGGTTTAAGTTCATTTGGTACCTAAGAGGGTAAGTTTGCAGAAGTTCTTGTAAATCCCTATTGCACAACAAGCTCAGTACAACAGTCATCCTGAAGTAATAGATATTCCTCAACATTGTGAAACATAAATAGGTGTCTTAGTCTGACTTTCCACATCAGCAAGGATCAGTGCAGAGTGTTTTCCTCTTTGTTCTTATGTTTAAAATAGTACACAACAAATGTAAGCAAGTTTCTTAACTCCTGGGTAGGGTCTAGTTTCCTAACTCCTGGTGCTTGGCCAAGCACTAATCTTGGGCACACAGCATACATAAACATGTATCTTAGCAGACATTTCCAGATACATGGTGCTTACAATTCACCCGAGATTACAATCTGACCTGTCAGTGGAGGATACGAGACAAACAAGTCATGAAAAGAAGCAGAGGCAGCAGGGGTGTTCCTCAGGCTCTGAGTCCCAAGTGCTGCTAGCAATACCAGGCCGCAAGTAATGAGTAGTTATTTTCAGAAATAGTGTCTTTATGAAGTTCTTCTGGCATGATGAAATATTTGCATCCCTTTCATTATAGCACCCTCACAACCTTCAGAAAGTAGGGCAGTCTGATGGGAGGCATTTAAAGAAAAGATGCACTGCGTGTAACGTCAACACCGTCACTTTAAATTACAAAATTAGCTGTCTTTGTTTAGTTTAATTTATCAGGGGCTGGGAATAGCTGATTGATTGCCAGCCCCACAGATTCAGTTCACAAGATTACAAGGTGCTTCATATGCTGGATCTGAGACACAGCCAGAGATGGCTACAGCTCTGGTGCAAACACTGGCATAAGAAGTACAGCAGTTCTAGTGATCTTTCTGCCAAAGGGAGCATTGGATCAGCTCACTGAACCAGCACAGGGGCTAATTCACCATCTGTCTGACCTGCTCACTGACCAGCCCTGCAACTCCTGAGAGCAAAATGGGACATAAACAGGAGCAAGTGAAAAATGCTGGGGAGAGGACAAGAAGTAGGAGATCATTTGAAGTAATCTCCCCATTTCATTCATCTGGCTGTGGTGTGAAACTGCACATTGAGCAAAGCATGTGGAGCAAAATATCCTCCCTGTTTCTCTTGCACAAACCGCTTCCCATCTGTGAGGCATACTCTTCTCCATAGGTAGGGGCACTGCACCTTTCTAATCCAGATCCCATATTTTGAGTAGAATATTATTTCTAAATGTATGAGATTGTTATTTCTGTTATTAGACACTCAAAAAGGCAATGTATTTGCAGTGTTGTTCTGTAACTCAGTAGACTGATATGCCAGCATGGAAGAAATGGGGCAATAAATTCTGTAGGATTTATCCAGTCAGCTCTATAGGTTGAATCACATTTGTTGATATTTTAATGTAAAGTTAAAATATAAATTAAAGTACAGCTAAAGTACAAGCTGGTTCCTATAGTTTATGGGTAGCTGTTGGTAAGAAACTATTCTTTAACATCTTAAAATCTTAAGATGTAGGAGTTAAAATCTGGTTTTAATTGCTATTCACCTTTTTTCTTTCCCATCCCAAAACCCAGCCTCACCCTGTTGGTTTTATTGACTGTTTTACAGTGTTGCAGTCTGTTCTTTGATGGAGAGTTGTGGTTGCATTTTGTTCACAGGAATGAAGACAGAAATGTGTTTTTGTGCTTTCTGATAAATGCAGACATAAGCCTACTCCCCCTTCCTTTTCTTTTTCATGGAACATACTGTCATTTTGAGATGACGCAGAAGTGCATCATCGCAGAATATCGTGACTTGTTAGGACAGGCATTGCCTCTAGCTTTGTTTTAATGTCTGAGCTACAACTGAAATGAAACTTAAAAGCTAACATACTGATGGTAGCCTGCAAATATTACTGGTAGTCAAAGTTACAGATAGAAAGCTGGCAAGGAAAATAATTTACCTACTCAATATCAAAGAGTTGTGTCTGTGCCAGCAGCAGTGAGACAGTGCCAGAGCAAATGTGTTGCAGTAACATTACACATTGCCTTTCTGTGCAAAAATACTGGACCAAATTCAGCTTTTGGTGTAAGCAAAGGCAGTTCCACGAACACTTCTGGTGCCATGCTGCTTCTTTATGCTCATGTGGCCCACAATTATATGTACAAATTACATTAAGTGATTAAGAGGAATTTGCTTAAATGGCTGCAAACAAAGGAAATACAGTTCTAGGGCCAGTGGCATAACTTCAACTCACATTACTGGGGCTTGGGTGTTAAGGGACAAAATTTGACAGGCTGGACTCCAAACAAGAGAGAAAGGTCAGAGCAAGACACACAATGTGGAACGGGGTCCTTTTCCAGCCAAAGTCTCTCCTCAAGTGCCAGAAGCTCCTGGTTCCTTTCAGCTGATGTTTTCTTTCCCAGTAGGATCCAGAAGGGAGATCATAAGAACTCTCAAAACATGCTGCCAAGCATAAGTGACCTCTAGCCCTCCTTCTCCCCAAATAGCTGCTTTCACCCTCTGTACCTGAGTCTGATGGGCTACAGGCTCTTCCCTTGTAGTTGTGTGCTGCTTCATGATGCCACTTCCCTCAGTGCTGTTTATTTCCAGCCTTATTTTGTACCACAGCTTTTTTTGCTTAAAATTTGGTTTTCATAAACCAGATAAAACCATTATCATGGAAAGTAATGTGTTAAGTCAGCGGGGCTGCAAACTGGTTAAACCTGAATGTGAACTGTTCTCTAACGAATATTGCTGGTATGTGGGCAATAACCCTGAATAATTTAATTAAATAGTTATATGCCAGTAACTGTTTTTAAAGGGCATAAGATTTACACTGTAAGCAGCTGAACATGTAATTACATGCAAAGGATGTGTGCTTTTTTACTGTCATGAACTCTGTGGATGCAAGTCAAAATATACATTATAAAAGCAGGTGGTCCAATTTACATCAGAGCTAAGACTCTTTCTGAAGACATGTAGCATTCAGACACATGGGTTTTGATAAGGCTGTTTTTGTGTCCAACGTAAATGCATTCTTCCTGCATTTTCCACTCTATTAAAGAAGAAGGCCATTCCACATGCTAAAAAAAAGGCATGTATTTGCTGTCCATATATGAGGTCACTGCAAAGACAGCATATGAAAAAGAAAGAATTACATTTAAACTGTAGAAATATTTGAGGCTACTGCAGCTGTTGGTATTATAAGACTAACATGCTTATTTATTGCAGACTGTCACTACTTCTCATACTTGAGGTAGTTTCTATGACCTTACTGTGAATTTCTATTATTATAAATTGAACTTTGAATAGTTAGGGATTTTAATATTTCTTTGGGGGATAATTGCAGTATTCTTGCAATGGTTATTTTGTCCACATTTTTAATCCATGCTCTCTGTCCTAACTCTATTTTTAATATAATCTTGGCTTGGAAATACTATACAGTAGGTATAATGTAGTAAGAAGTTGACAGCTTTGCATTAAGATAATGTACTGTTGTTTGATGTCTGCACTGAGAGAGCTAATGGCAGCGCTGGAGCTGGAATTGTTAATACCACACTGAGCACACCTTGGATATGTATTTACACAGCAAGTGCCAAAATGTGTTGATATTGGCATTTCATTTCAATGAAGAGCCAGAAGAAGGAACACAGTGAAAATTAACACAGCAAAGGAAAAAGTATTAAACAAGATGAAGAGAAAGAACATTGTCTGAGACCTAGGCTTTGTGGGATGTTTCTTGAGAGTACCAAAGGGAGCAACTAAGGTAGCAGACAGTCCCTGCACTAGCTGAAGAAAATCTGTGTTGCATTCATCTTACTTTAGCTCATTTTCCTAGAGAATGTGTTGTAAGACATTCAGTTCATGCTGCCAGTAATAATTTGTACTGGGGTGTTATCATCAATCTGGTATCCTCTCAGACAAGCTTCCCATCTAGGTCAGAGTGTGATGCCCTTGCTCACTGAGGAGTGTATCCATGCCTGGTCCCTTATCAAACCTGCTAGAAGTTGTGGGCTCTATACGACCTTCCCATTTAACTAGTGAGTCTTGGCTCATCTGCAACAGGTGCTCAGCCACTCACTTTAGCTGACCTGTACTTTCCTGTCCTTTCTCTAACTTAAGGGACAAAATGTAATGAAACACAAGTCAGGAAACCACAGCTTTTTAAGGCAGCTTCTTCTGTTCCTTGGCACTTAATGATCCTGCTAATCAGTGGATCTAGCTCCAAAACAGAAAACCAACAGCTGTTTAACTATTTTGCAGTTAGATTACAGAGGGGCTTAAAAAGTTACTTCTCGAGCATTCTAGGCTACATTCTCCCCTGCTTTGTCATTCTGCCTCTCAGAGTAAGGAACCAAACTCATGGTGCTGGACATGTCTTCATCCTTGAGCAGGTTAGGTGATGCACAGCTTTTCATAAGTCTCCATTTTAACCTGCATGATTTTTTCAAGTAATGAAATCTATGGATTGAAGAGAATTGTCCTGAATTTAGTTTCTTGCAGTCAACTCACACCTCAAAGCATCCCTGACTCTTAACTATTTACAATCTACTCTGGGAGTAAGGGAAGAACCCAGAAAATCCTGAAATCCAAATTTTGCACTCTCAAACATTGTTATACTCAGAAGGCTGTTCTCCTCCAGACAGTGGCATGACTTTGTCCACCCTTTCCTCTGCAGAAAGAATACAAGAGGACTGTGCAACACCTTCCTAGTTTGCCATTCCAAAGCCACGTCAAAGAAAAAAGTGTAAATGTCAGCATCCTGACGTACACTCCTCTGATGTAAATATTGCATTAGAGAAGTGAATTTGCATGTGCAGTCTACTGACAGTGAGTTGATGAGAGCTGTCTTTTTAAACAACTGGGTGGGGTAGAGCAACTGAAATAATGTGTGGCTGCCTACTAGTGGCTGTCAAATCTCAGCCATCACTTTCACAGACGTAACTTCCCAAGCACACCTAGTAACTCTCTTGTAAAAGTTGCTAGCATTCTATTAGAAGACTAAGTACCTGGCAGCATGGTTGATTATAATCTTTTGTCTTAAGTTTACCAGCGAAAATCTCAGCTGGATCCATAGAGTTAAACCTGCTCACATGTAATTGATGTTTTTTGGCTGCTCTAAGGCACAGGATTTTGGGGCAGGATTTGAGAGGCCAGGACTGTCAGTGGCAGTCCCTAGACAAAAATTCCTTGCCGCCATTTTTAGTTACTAGAAGATGCAATATAAGTTTTTCAGTCATAGGTACGGAACTACAGAACAAGAGTGACTATAAAAACCTCCACCAGTTTTTACATACTCAATAGTTAAGCTGAGGGTTTTGTGGAGAAAGGCTGCTTTCCACCCCCACAGTACTAAGTGTAGGCTTTCAAAGAAGGAAGTTGGTTATATGCAAATTAGATGCAAATACCTAATAAGCTTGTTAAATAATTGGCATAGAATATCACACATGGTGCAGCATCAAACTTGACAGCTACAATCGTGCCTACTGTACTGCTAGTACTTCACTGGTGCTAAACTGGTTTGTACCAGCTGAGGATCTGGCCCCCACATAGCATATGGATTTTCCTGGATAAGCTACTACTCCCTGTCATACTTAATCACTGATAAATACAGGCCGGATTTGTATTGTATGTATATGCGGAATTTAAGGGATGATCTTTCTCATTTCTGCCATCAGTTCAAGCAGTCCATTAAAACACTCATTGCAAACGACTCTGTGCTGGAATCAGAGCTGATCACATGCTGGCATTTAGTTTTCTTGATAAAGAATAGAGGAAATAACATAAACAAGTATGCTTGATTACTTTCCCACCCCTGTTCATCCATTTCTGAATCATGTTGGATTAACAACATATTTGAGACAAAGATGCTGAATTTTATTAGCATTGCTAGCTCACTGATGTCATTATTAAATGCTACATTATTAGCTACTTGGGTATAGTATATATTCTTCCTGTACCATTCCTCAGAAAATAAGCAAAAGCCAAATTGTTTTGTGGCATACTGAAACCAGTGCTGACTTTATGCAGCAGATGTTCATCTAGCCACGCATGTAGATGATTTCATAGATGGGGTGAGTGTGCTCACCAGTCACACACATTGCTTTTTTTTCCCTCCAGCACTGAATCATCATCTCTCCTTAACTGTTTTTTATTGTTGGTGGGATTTTTTTCAATGGAGAAAGTAGAGCACTGTGCAAACAGTCATGACCTTTCCTGTCTTTAGCCAACATTTTTTTAATGCCCCAATTCCAGGCTGACCTCCTTTTCCAGAGCTATCTTTGGAACTCAAATAATACTATGAAAATACATTTGTCAGCTTCACAATGAGTGCTTTAACAGTGATGTTCTTTCACTGCTTTTTTTCTCCCTGCTGTTCATATTATGGCAATTTTATTTTTATGAACACAGAAAATGGTAAAAGAAAATCCAATTTATTTCCTTAAATTTACCTCTATTTTGAAGTAATTTCTGAGGGCTGCACTTTGTATGTGCTTAAAACTAGAGAACTTGCAAGACTACTTGAAGCTTTCGTTTGGTCTAAAGATGAGAGTAAGAGTTACTTGCTTAGCTGTCACTATCTTAAGCAGGTTCAACAGCTGTTTGCATCTAATCTAGCTGCAGAACTAATCCTAATAAAACACGGTCCACAAAAATCACCATCAGCAATATGGCTACATTTAAGACAGAGACATCTAGAAACATTTAGCAGCTTGTGGTGTGCAGGTCAAAACTACTAGCATACCCCTTGTTACGGAGCTGGGAGAACACACTTTGTGTGCTATGCTGTGATAATTGGGGTATCACAAAACCTAACTTTATACAAATATTTTTCAAGTTTGAAAACTAACCACTGTCATCTCATGGCGCTTTCTCCCACTAGAGTTGAAAGAGCAGTGTGTAAAAATGGCAGTTTGTCATTGCAAGGGGTTCCTGAATCATGCACGCCCTTACATTGGTGTTCTCCCACTGAAACTGGCTCTAGGATATTGCTCACCAGCCAGGTGGTTAGGTTTGCAGAAAGCACGCTCAACTGAAGCAGGCTGTGTATACTCAGAGCTCCTCTGTACAGATATCAATTACTTTGCAAGTTTGCTATAGGCCAAACAGAACCAGTGAAGTTTGTGTACGCATGCTTGGCCTAAGCAAGGCTTGGCTTGGGCAAGGTGTATCACCTGTCCAGCCAGATGTAGAGATCTCTTTACATCCTCACAGCTGTTTCTTGACTCCACCTTTTTTCTCATTTTTCTCTCCATCATGCTACTGTTTTTCTAATTAGACCTTTTTATTTAAACAAATTTATGTCAAACACATGATTTTTGCAATGTAAAATAAAGTTTTTGATGTAAAACCAGTGCATTAATCCTTATTCTTCAAAAACTTAGCTGAAGGTCAAGGAGGAAAGATAACTGGAAGAGTGAAGAAGCTGAGCAAATTGATGAAGAAGCAAAGTGGAGAATGTGGCATAAGTGACCCTTCAGGATTCACTAACTTCAGGTCAGTGTTGAGGACCGGAGACTGGCTTTTCCTAGCTGGGCATCTCCTTGCAGTACTTAATACTGCCTGGGATGTGTCTTATTAAAATACAGAGTCGTGCTGAGGCTACTGCCTGGTGACATCCCATCCTGCTGGGTGCCTGATGCGCCACATCCTACCCACAGTGTGGCACTGGGCAGGAAGCCACCTGAGCCCAGCCCTGCATATCACTCAGGCTCTGTATGCCCCTCAGGCTTCAGGAAATAAAAGTCTTCTGGCTAGCTCTCCTTGCACATGCAGTGTGGGCATCCTCATAAAACCGAGCCCAGTACATTGTCGAGCTTTGTCAGTGCAGTAGCAACACTGATACTGCTCAGTAAGCAGCACAAACTGCTTTGAAAGTGAATCCTGTATGATTTTAAGAAACATATGTCAGTCCTTGACAAAGATAAACCTTTTTCTTTGAGATTTTTTGCCAGTAATGTTCATTTGTGTTATTGCAACTTCAGCAACAAACACAGACGGTTGGTAATGACCTGATTTGTTTAAGCATCTTGCAAAAGGAAATAGAAACTGTTGGCATCTGTTCATGGGTGATGATCAGATACTTAAACAGAGCCTGGAAATGGAAATAGACACCTGATACTACTCTAGAGAGCAAATAAAATTTTTGAAAGGGTCTTAAACCCATGTTATTCAAAACTATGCATACACTGTATAAAGAGAAGGATACAGAAATATGTCAAAGAATCTACCAGGGAATGAATGTTGCTGACCCTAGGTACTACGGAGGTTAATCTGTAAATCAGAGGCTAATCTGCTTCCCTCCTAAAGTCAAGAACTGGATTTCCAGATATTACAAAGTTTGATGTGAACCTGATAGGAAGCTGGATACTAGTAGCTCTCTTCAATCTGGAGCAGTATACAGATATTTCTATGATGACAAGCTTCATTTTTCTTGATGATTCCTTTCCCTGAATACCCTGCTGGTGACCCATGACATAAACCATAGACAGATCACCTCCAGACACATCAAAAAGATGAGTAGATGTTGAATTTGGGATAAGAGATATCAGATAGAAAAAGAAAGAAGCAAAAAAAAGAAAACTTTTTTCCAAAAAAGAAAGTACTAACACGAAATCAGCTCTGTTCCAAAGTCCAGCTGCAGTAAAAACACCAACAACTTACTAGCAGTGAGGTAACACTAATCAAGAACTATTTTATGGCTCTGCAACCCACAGAGCATCTGCTCTAGTAAACCTGTAATAAAAGCCTTGGTGCTTCACAATGAGAAATTTGAGCTCACTCTGCTCTGCTGTGAAATACCTACCTGCTCAGCACATAGCCAGCAGTGAAAGCATATCTTTTTTTGGCTGGGAGAGACACGATCTTGTGTGCAGAGCATGGCCATTTCAAGCAGTAACATAGAGCACTGCTGCTCGCTTTTAGCCTGGTTTGGAGGAGTAGAAAACACTCTGTGCTGGTGCAGTGGCCACTGCAGAAATCTGCCTTAGCAGTCAAAACATGAAAACTGGCAGCATTACATGGACACAATGTGTCTGAAGGTAGGCATGTAGAGTGCAGGTAAAACTCCATCCAATTTTCGTAAAGTTAGTTTTTATGGGATTTATTTGACCATGATGTACAAAGAAATGTGCAAATCTCCAAAAGCCTCAGTTTTGCTCTTTAGCTGTGAGATGTCCTTGGAGCTGATGTGATATAGAGGAGCCCACCCTCATTTCTTCCACTGAGAAGGCAAGGTTGCTCTGTAGAGGCCAGGAATCAAATAAAAACTGCTCACAAGCATGAAAGGTGTTCTTCTGCACTCAGAAAGGGTGATAGTGAATCAAAGAGTAGTAGAGCATGTTCCTGGATAACAGATGACGAATCAGTCACGGGAGTACCTGGGCATACCTTTGTCAAAAAGATTTGTGCCTTCTGCAAAAAGGGAGATTTCTCTAATGTGTACTTCTGAGCCCTCAGGTTCTGCAAAGAGGAACATAAGACCCTCTTTCTCTCTTGCTGCTGCATCCTGTGTAGAATAAGGTCCAGAAAAAAAGACTCCATAGGAACAGCCAGTTAAATATTGGCTTGGTTGATGGAGTCAGTGAAGGCAGAAGTGTCAATACTGGTAGTTTGTTTCATTTGTAGCAGAAAACTGTTGTGTGAGAAACATTTGGGGCTTATTGATGAGAGATTTATTTCTATTTATTGCAAATAGAGAAAGAAGGAAGGAGGTTGAAGAGAATGGCAGCAAAAAAGATTTTATCTTTGTGTTAACCTTCAAGTTGAAATAAAGTAATAATATAACAAATGTTATTCCTACATCCAGTGATATGGTTTCTTAGTAAAGTGTTTGGGTTTTTTTTTTTTTTTTTTCATAAGGACTATGGCTAATTCTTTTCAAATTACAGAAGGTTATTTAGGCAGAATTTATGATTCGAATAAACTGGGTCAATTTAAGTCATGAAACACATCTCTGAAGAGAGAACACATAAAGAATATCTCAATTCAATACTGAGACAATTTAACTGAAAACTAGATTATTGAGTCCCATCATCTGAGATTAGGTGTTACAATAAACACCCGCAGTCCATGCTTGACCACACTTTGGTGGCATATGGTACTCCTGTACCATGTCTTTGATATTTTTATGCCAGACTCTTCTTGTACTCTGAAGACTGGACTGCTTCTCACAGTTGAATACTGTCTCCTGTAGCTTACCTAAAGTAGTGGCATTAATGTCATTTAGTCAATGTCATTTAGTCCAGCCTCATTAATCTGTGCATCCAGTTTGCTTCTGACATCTTTACTGACCTCCCTAACCTCTGTTTACTCATTCTCCTCCTACGCCTCCTTCCTTGTTTTACTACTTCACCTTATCACTTTCCTACTTCCTCTAATTTTTTTAAAATAATTTTTTTAAGATTACCTCTTGGCTGTGTCATCTATGTGCAGGATTTCCTGCCACCTTTTCCCATTAGGTTCTTGATGCAGGCCATCAACCCACCAAACATATTAGTCCATAGTATGATCATTACTTCAAAGTATGTTTCTGTTAGAGTCACAGTCTGCACATTGATACCATGCATTTACTAGAGACATCAATCTTTACACTTGTAGTTTCTCATATAGTAGTTTCTCATCTAGCAACCTTATGCTGTTACCATCAGCCAGAAAAAGAAGGCTGGTACTTTTCTATTAATGCTGAATATCAAACATAACATGTTCTTTAGCACTCTAGTAATTCTTTAAATTTTTTAAAGAAATTCTTTAAATTTCTTTTAAGTTATCAGAATCAACTATCCTCTTGATTTTAACATCCAAGTGCGTTTTAAAATGTTATTCCACACAGCTTCACTTCTTCCCTCTTAAACTTCCATTTACCACTATTTTCCTTCTTACATAGTAGGGGCAGGGTTTATACTGCCTTAAAATGTATTTTCCACCAACTTGTGAAAGAACAAATGAAAGAAGGTTTTGAGCCTAAAGATGTTCATTCCATATTTCAAAAGTATGCATGCAAATGTGTGATTTTTAAGAGAATGGACTGCAGACAGTATTACAGAGCAACACGCAAAAAATGAAATAGAAAGGTCAAAGAGCTAGCAAAGCTTGCACATTGTATGGCAAATTTGGATTCTGCAGCAAGAGATTAGCAAGACCTGAAGAAAACAAAAACTAGAGACAACCAAAGTAAAATTACCCCTGCTTTAAAAAATTGGTCTTTGATGAATTTCAAGTACCAGATAAGCATTGATGAACCAGGGACAAAATGTCATCTCTTAATTAATTTCAGTAGAGAAGACGCGAAAGCCCTGAAACTGATAGTCTTCAGAAACAGGAGAAACTTTCTACATTAAGAAAGTCTTTATATCATAAATGTTTCCTTTCAGATGTATATTTTTAATTGTCAAACTAATAGCTCCCTCACTCTCCCCCAAGAAGAGATATTTGACCTCAAAAATAAGAGCCTCCTAATCCTTGGTCACGAAATCCATCAGGGAGTTTGTCACTGCCATTGATATTACCTCTGAGTCACTCAGATATTACTGACAACTAGTTAGCCATAGATGACTGCAAGTGTGGGAAATATTATTTTCATTCAATGGAACATTTCTGTTCCTTCTTCCTTCTATTCCCAGCAAAATGTAATAGTCATGACTTTTTTGTTAATTTTTCCAATCATGGCAAACACAATCACTGAAATAAAATCCAAAGTGGTAGGAATGGGAGAGGAAAACGAAATGTTCCACAACTAATTAGACAGGAACTGAATCCTTGTATATTCCTGAGATGGTCAAAACCCTCAAATCTGAACTTCCTCAGATTTCAGAAAAACAAAATTTGTATGAGAACTTTGTGACTTGGCCCTCTCTCAGACCCAGGCTACCTCATGACTCACAGATGCACAAAAGTGCAGTGGAATCATTACATGCTCTACAATACCTTAAAATAAATAATCAGTTAAACTACAAACAATAATAAGTGTGACAGGCTTATTATACTCCTCTGCGTTTCTTGTGTGTCAAATCCTGCTTTGAAATGCAGGGCCTTAGAATAAGTTCAGTTTGTCAGAGCAAGCAGAACCTTGCTCTATTCTCAAAAAGACAAGGATGAAAGCAAATAGCATTGATTTTAAATATATATACCAGACACACTGAGGGCGAGGGAGGTCAGGGGGTAGGTGGGAAGGCAGGGTGGTAATGTGAAACAGGAACACAGAAAGAAGAGCAGAGAATGGTTTGATTTCTTTTCTTTAACATGCATGTTTTCTTTGTTTTTCTAATTCAGCAGTTCTAGTGCCTGTAATTCACAATATTAAATTGCAAACTGGAATTGGTTCAGGGGGGAAATGGGCCACTGAATAACAGAACCAATATGATTCCAACAGAAGCCGTTTATTGTTTACATTGCATGGCAGATATGGATTCTAGGTCTACTGTCTACATGGGCATGCATTTCTGGGTTGGCTAAGCTGCTTCTTCATGAAGCTGGCACAGATCCTTCAGGACATCCAATAGGTCAAGTGTCCATCCTCATGTTGTGCTTCCCCTATGTAGGGTTTACATTTTTTTCAGACATTTTCTAGGACTCTCTTCTTATTTTTGATCCTGTTGTTTTCTCAGTAACCTTGATGAATTCCTGAGAGTTCTAACAACAAAACTGCAGGAGGTTTGATAATATTACTCACAACCAGTTTGGCTGGTGCATCAGAATGGCCTGTTATACAGATACATTGCTAGAGATTGGGTTTGTGTGAGATGAACTAACCACCTAACTAATGCAATTCATATTTATGAATATTTTTTAGGTACTTTTGTCATGGGAAGGACATTTTCTCTCTGTTTGCCTGCAAGATACTGCTCTAATATCAAACAACCCAGGCCTGGAATCCTTGCCTGTGTCACACCCTGCCCTTGCTCATGACAGACATGGTGGAGCTTAGCCTTTCTGCAGGAAAGCAGACTATCATCAGCATGAGCATTTTGAGTGGAAGACGCTGAAGGATCCTTGAGAATGCTGCAAATGTGCAGCTTATTGTTGTAAAGATAGTCAGGAATCTGCCAGGGGAACACTTTACCCACCCTGAAGTGCTGATTAATCAAAATCAGAACATTCTGTGGGAATGTGTCTCTTTTAACAAATCTTCTGACAAAACACAGGCACATTTCCAAACTCGCCTGCCAGGCAGGTTTCTGTCAAAAGCCTGCCCAGTTTGATGCCAGCTTGCCAACTCAGCTCCTTAGCAGTCTGCCCAGCAGTCTGCTGGGGGGAAAAAATGCCAGACCTTCAGATTTCCCAGTGCTAGGGTAGCCCATTGAATTAAGTATCTCAGTGTTGGGTGACCCTGGGCTTGCAGGCTGCTCATCACAAAGCTAGAATGTTCATCAACCTTAAAGGCAGGCAAGACCTGAGCTGCCTGGCCCAAGAAGGGCAAGAAAGGTGTTTGACTAGAAGTCCTGTAATGGGAGCAGTAAATGAAGGGTGAGGAGGAGTCAGGCTGCATGAAGGACAGGGAAACATCCATTTCTGTCTACTCTAATTAGTGAGCAGACCTGCAACTAACCCTATTTTGGGGGAGTTTCTCTTCTGGATCCAATACCCACTGAGAAGGTGAGCACTCAATTGGCTCAATTACTAGAAGACCCTTATCAATTAAAGTGTCTGTGCATGTAAAAAAGTGTTTTGACCTTTTATTCTCTCTGAGTTCAGTTTAACTCCTTCCTTTGCTGAGGTGGGTGGAGTGGCAGAGTCCTTTTTTTGTCACATGGTGTGTTGTACCAAGCCCAGTTTGGTGATGTGTACTGCAGAGTGACTTCATATATGTGGATGATAGCAAACCAAGTTCTTTCCAGCTGCGGAGGACTCATCATATTCATAGATCTGTGATTGCCCCAAGAACCATGCAGAAGGTCAGTTGAAATTCAAATACGCTCTCCTAACTGGCTTATTTTATTTTTTGTGTTTTGTTTTGTTTTGTTTTTGTTCTGTTCTGTGAGGGGTGTTTTTCTTTTTTGCTCGTTTGGTTTTGTTGTTCTTCAGGGGTTTTCTTTTTAATTTTGTGTTTTGTGTTTTGTTTTATTTTGTTTTTCCTCAAAAACCTCTCAGAATTGTGAAAGGGAATAGGAAATACATTTGGTAAGACATTCTGATAGTGGTAGTCATAGTGGTAGTCTATCTTTACATGCAACTTTGGAGTATCTTGCTGTCCTCTTCATCCTTTAAAGGATGTGATCTTGTCCCGTAATGGTAGAGAAATTGAAGGACCTCTACAAAGGCTGGTGATTATCAGTGCGCTTCTGTCAGTTCTCAAACTACACATCTCCCCATCATCTGCTGCTTGCTTGATCTCAAGTTTTCTGCAGAAAACCAGTTCACAAACTGTGTGAGCATGTTACCTATAGCCTGGGATAGGAATGGAGGCTGAGACCCTGTTGCTGAGAAAATGGTCTTGCTAAACACTTCTTTGAATGATCTTTTTAAGTAGGTGTAATTGTTTTCTTTCTGTTTATGAGGCAATATATTCTATTCTCAGAATAATAGCTGAGGAACAGTAAACAAAAATGGCAAACTGGGGCTTTGGATGCCAAGGGTTCTTGACCATTTTATTGCATTCCTGTTACTGGGCACTGGGCTTAACTAACACCAATTCATCTCCATGAGAATTGTTGACAGAAAACTAAACCAGCCTGGTGTTAGAGAATAATATGTCAGTCCAGAAGGTATTGTCCATGCTTATTCTTCTGAGACTTGACGACACTCTTTCCTGGCTAATTAGCCCAAGCAGAATTTAGCTCAGGTACATAGGGCAGAAGTACATCTGCATCAACTACCATTTAGTTGACATTTGTAACAAAACAGTGTTTCTAAGCTCCCACAGCTTAAGGTGGTGTGTGTTTTGCCTTCTAGAAATATACTCATTTTAAAAGAGAAAAGGCTCATGTTTGAGAATACTATTAGTACCAAGGAAATAACATTTTACTTCTCAAATGTGTTTGGAGCCAAACGCAAGTAGAATCATTGTCCTTAGAACTTGTAGGGGTTATGGAGGCAAATTCTCTGCTTATTTTCACAAATTGCATGGACAGCATTTGAGAGTTGGCCTAGATAAAGGAATAATCTCTTACTCTTTCCATGTTTGAACACTGTAAAATATTTTCAGGAAGTCTTGCTTTGCTGATGCCCCCCCCCCCTCATTTTCCTCAGACTTTTCTGGGGACATTTGAGAGGATATTTAGTTTATGGATCTTTTTGTACTCATCACACCAGCTGTGGAAGTCTGGTTCCCTTGACTTAATTCTGTATCATGGCTCTCTCGCTGCTCAGTAAGAAGTTCACAGATAATATTTCACAACTCAACTCAAACCAAGGCGGCTACAACAGCTTTTGCCCCTGGACAAACACCAACACTTCCCAGCTCTGTCATTCTCCTTTTCTGGTGACCCCTTTGAACATGAGGAAAGGCACCTCAGAAGCTAACTTAACAAATGTCAAGAAAATTTTCTTCCTGGATGTGCCATCACTAACAGACATTAGGAACATATTCTTCCAGGTTCTTAGGGGAGGTTGGGTGGATTGCAAGGGCGTGTGCCATGTGCAGGCAATAATGGGATGGCAGGGGAAAAAACCTCCATTCCTTCAGTTCATTGCCTCATTTCTTCTGGGCATGCCACAGCTCAGCTTTTAGAGCTAATTCAAAGAACTTTTCTAGTTGCTCTAACATAAAAATAACTAAATCACTAACAATACTAGGTAAGTCTAGCTTGCCACTAACATTACAGACATTGTGAACCATTACTCAACTTACTGTACTATTTCTAACCTTCGTTTAAGGCAGCTCAATGTAAAAGCGAGATTACAGTCAAGTTTAATGTTTTCTTGTGTGTTTTCACGTATTTCTTTTGTTTGCAGCAGGTCTGAAGTCATAAATGAATTCATTTTTTCTGTAGAGAAGATACTTTTAACTTTGAAGTGTTACAGCCACATAGGTATATGAAACACTAAATCAGGATTTCCTTTTCTCTAGTTCCAGTTTAATTTCATAATAAATTTTATCCATGTCTATCTGTTCCAATGTAAGAGATTTGTACTGAATATTCTTGAAGTACTGGTGTTTATGCATGAAGAATGAGACTATGATAGTTTAAATAGATTAACACACTATATTTCCATTTCCTATCTAAAGGAAAGACATAGGCATTGAGACACAAAGTACCTCTGAAAGAGCTTTGTTTAAAGACTGCTGAGCCTGAATGGCTACATTGGACCACATATTCTTCAACGCTGCTCTCTTACTGCATTTAACTATTTTTTGCATTTGGCATCTTTTTCTTGCATGAAACACAATGAAGAAAACTGTGTATACATTATTGTGTAAGTCTCTATCATACTTATTTTTAGAGAACTACTTTTTAGCTAGGATAAGTAGGTTTTTCCATGCAGTGCTCTATGAAGGAATAAGGGTGGTTCAGGGCATGTTTGGACAAATGTTTGAGGGTTGGACCTAGATGATCCTTAAGGTCTCTTCCAATTCAAACGTTTGTGTTGGGTTAGTGTGGCCAGGTTATGGGGCTTCCAGGGGTGGTTTCTGTGAGAAGCTGCCAGAAGCTTCCCCCATGTCAGACAGAGCCAGATCCAGCCAGCTCCAAGACAGATGGGCTGCTGGTCAGGGCCAAGCCAGTCAGGAAAGATAGTAAGCCTCTGGGGTAACATATTTAAGATGTAAAAAAAAACCCTTAATGGGCAGATTTAATTGGCATGAAAGAATATACGAGAGGAACAACTCTGCTGACACTGAGGTCAGTGGAAAATGAGGGCAGGGGGTGCTCCAGGTGCTGGAGCGGAGATTCCCCTTCAACCCATGGAGAGGCAGCTGTGCCCCTGCAGCCCATGGAGGTCCATGGGGATGCAAAAATCCACCCACAGCCCATGGAGGAGCCCCAGGCTGGAGCAGGTGGATGCCTGAGAGGAGGCTGTGACCTCTTGGGAGGCCCATGCTGGAACAGGCTCCTATCAGGGACATGTAGACTCACTCATAGAAAGAGCAGCCTATGCTGGAGCAGGTGCTCTGGCAGGACTTGGGACCCTGTGGGGGACCCCCAGGAGCAGGCTGTGCCTGAATGACTGCACCCTGTGGAAGAGCAATCCATGTTGCAGCAGTCTGTGGAGTTTTGTTGCCCGTGGGATGGACTCACACTGGAGGAGTTGATGGAGGGATCCCACACTGGAGCAGGAGAAAGACCCTTCTCCCTGAGCAGCAGTAGGAATATCATGTGATGTAGTGACTGTAACTCCCACTCCCCATCCCTCTGTCCCCTCTCTTACTGGGAGGGAAGAGGTAGAACTGGTAATGAGAAGGAGTGGAGGGAAGTTGTCTTTAAGATTTATTTTACTTTTCATTATCCTGCTCTGACTTTGTTAGCACTAAAATAAATTACTATCCCCAATCTGAGTTTCGAGTTTTGCCCATGATGGTGAGTTATCCCTCCTGATCCTTATCTCAACCCATGAATCCTTTCTTTGCCGTGCCCAGTTGCAGAGGGTAGTGATAGAGGCACAGGGGCTATAGTAGGTGCCTAGCATCCACCGAGGGCCACTCACAATACCATGGCATGAATCCATGATTCAAGATCCATGATGACTGACTGTTTATTACCACAGATGCATTTATTAACACAGGACATTCTTCAGGGTATTGTCCCCCCAGCTCAATGCAGAAACTGTCCTGTAAGTAATGCAACAATGCGTAAACTCTCCTGTAAGTAATGAAACCTCCCCATGGTGAGCGTCTTGATGGCTATGCTACAAAAGGCTAGCTCACTTTTGCTCTTTGTGTCTTTTCCTGCATATTAGGTCACTTTCTACCCACACTTCTGGATGCCAGATTTACAATTCTGCAGCGCAAAAGGTAGGAAGCCACCAGTGCAAAAGAGATAAATACTAGAAGTGGTTGGTAGAGATTTCTTCAAATGTTTATCAGACAAAGGCCTGCTCTGGACTTGAGTAGTTGCAGGCCGAGTTTCCCACATCTCTAGGTCCCAGTTGGACTCATTGGCAAGAAAGATACTTCCCCTCTATATTCATAGAAGGAAAAACTATAGTCACCTGAACATGTTGAAGGTGAAAAGGAATTATGGCAATGTAATGTCTTGTCCTCCTATGTTACCAAGCAGCAGAGTGGAGAATTTCAGGAGCAAAACTTTGAATTTAGCCATCTGCCAGTCTTTAAATGGTGAAGACCACGCAACAACAGCTGTTGAACAGCCGAGAGAATGCTTCTCAGTGATCTCTGCTAAGAGTATTTAGCAGACTCTTTTCAGTCCTTGACAGAAAGGTCTAGGACTAAGAAATATTTTCCATTCTCTCAATAAGGCTATAATTAACCTGTTCAGTGCCTGCACAGCTTTAGTGTACAATAACCATGAAACAGTAGCAGAATCATTCCCTGAACAGAACAAAGGCTTCTTCTTGCCCTTCTGATAATCATGGCTGTGTGACACACTTTTTATAGTTCTTCTTGTCTTTAGGTTTACTATTCAATTTTTTTTTTCAATAGAACACATTTCCAACTATTTTGCAAAGTATAGTGGCTTCACCAAATGACTCACTGATAATTACTGTCATAGGAGAGCCAACTGCTCAGTATGTTAATACACATTTTACTATTCTTAGTTGTTATGGTGGCTGTAAAAACCCATCGTGAGATGTTTGCTCTCACTGTCCTATCTCAAAATATAACATCATAGAAAAATATCTGTCCCCAGTGTCTTTCTGCCTGCAGTAGTCAAACACACATATTTCTAAACATCTTGGTAAATCAAGTGAGGTATATTTCTTAAAGATTTAATGCTGTAATTTAAGTCAGGATTATTCACAAATGTAAATCATCAAAGTCCATGGGATGACTAATGTGAACAAAGATTAAATGGCAAGACCAAGTCTCAACTGTGTTTAAGAAATGACTGCCAAAACCACCTATGCCACTGGTTTCTTTACATATTTCTCACCTTGGAGTATGACAAATGAAGCAGAAAAGCAGATGACTAGAAAAGTAGCAGTGAATAGTGTTAGGTCATATTGAAAAGACTCTGACTAAGAATTTTGACTTTCCCTTGTCTTGGCTCTGCTGGAGACCAGGCAGTGAATTTTGTGACTTTTATTTTCATTTTTGAGTAATCTCATTTAGATGACTTAACTGAATGAGGTTTGTGTTAATTCTGTCATTTGGGAAACTTTTACACAAGACACTTTAGTATGTTATGGAGGTAAGACTGATTATATCCGTATGGACAGAAAACTGCTTAAAGAGAAAGTGTGAAAAGGTCTTGGGGGGAGTTGTTTATTGCTTCTCTGTGACAAAATTTCATCTGCTAAGGCTTTAGACAAGATCCTGCTAGCAGTTGCTTCTGTTGCTGCATACCAGGAGAGCCTCTGGACATGAAGGATTTTTGGGTCTCTTCTAGTAGAACTGATCTTACTTCTCAAAAAATCCCCACTTCACAGCAAAATCCTCCAAATTACTGGCCTGTCTCATTTAATCAGAGTGATTCAAAAATCAACAGCAAGGCAGCTCTGAGTAAGCACACATATCAAACCCCATTGGTCCTTGGCAATTTTTGAGCAAGGTGCCACAAATTAGAACTTAGTGTGGTGAGCTTGTTTCACTATGCTGAAACAGTTCCCAATGGCAATGACTCGACACTTGTCTCCCTCCTGCGCTGTTGGCCATGAGAAATTGTTGGTGTTCCTATCTGTGTGTCATCTACACCTTCCCTTCAAACTAATGTGGGTGTAAGGTGTGCCTTGCCATCTCAGTCACTCAGAGTGCCAGCTTCCCTTCTTGTGTTTTTATGTGGTGCGCTCCAGATTTCCTACTGATCATGTCTGCTACTCAATCAGAGGAAGAGGGAAGCTTGGACTCATCTCTTTCTTTAAATTTTATTTCTCTTTTCAGTGATATTCCTAGCATTTCCGACTTTCTATATGCATAATACACTTCATAAAATGGCACATTTTCACATTCTTGAGGGCTTTCCAGTGAGCTTTTTCCAGTCCAATATTGAAAATGAATGGTATTTCATGTTTCTACTTTCCACAACATTGGCAGCACTATCTCAAGAGTTTCAGTAAAGGCAGTGTTATACACATTAGCAGCATATGTGTTCATTAATGAAAAGAACATTTTGAAAATACTCCTTTTTGTGTTTAAAATATTCAGGTGAAATCAGATCCTTCCATCAGTCCTTGAGATATTGCTGTTCCCAATATTGTCTCTCAATCTAAGTGGGTAACAAGCCAATGGCTCTATGGGCAGAATTGGAATTTGTGACCTAAGCAACAGGACATTTTTGTTTGCTCTTAGACTCATCTAAAATACTAGAACACCATAACCTTCTTAGTTTGTCATATGAAGCCATATTAAGCCATGAAGCCTTAAGTAGGCTGTTGCAGTGCAAAAGTATCATGTAAATTTTCTTTATTTAGTCCATGCACTTATTGTGAAATTTTTGGTGTTTCTTCACACTTAACAGTTCCAGTAAACATTGCCTCACTTATGTCTGCCTAAGTTACAATGTGAACATCTATTTCTCTTGGGTTTGCTTTCAGCAAGAGTACACTACAGCACAAATATTTTTCCAGAACAGTTTCCACAAATGTTCCCAGATGCATGGAAATATTTTGATTAATACTTTGAACTGTAGTCAAATGACTTGCCTTTTTCTTTAATGCATTTTATTCCTGTCTTTGATCTTTATAAAATCACAGTATCATCTATTTTATGGAACTTTCACTACTGCTCTTCTTGAGCAGGAAGCCCTGGAGGAGTCAGTTAATTTTAAACATTTTTGAGCACTGATCACACTAAATATATAAAAAGATTGGTGAATATAGTTTTCTGTAATTGCATTGCTATGTAGTAAACCTCCTACAGATATAAAGAAAGCAATACAAGAGAACCAAGGATAATAGCAGAAGTCACCATCCCTGCAGTAGATTTCAGAGAGTATGGGTGTGTGTACACACATATAAATAAAGTCATTAAACAGTGTTTAGTAGAGCATAATCTTAAGAAACATTTTATTCTTATTTTGCTCCAGATTTATTACAATTATTACATTTTGTAATACTGTATGTGGACAGTAATAAATGGGAGGAATGAAAGCCTTTTTTTCTTTGGAGGCACTGGAACTTTTACTTCCATCTGATTCTAAATTTCAGGCTGTGTCATATTCAAGGCCAATATTATGGAAAGCCTAAGAAGCATGGACACAACTGAATGCTAAACTGTCAACCAATGTTAGAGATGACAGGCATTACTTCTGTTATATTTTTGTTAATTGTTTCTCAAATTCCTTTTCTAGACTTTCATGTAGTACTATGACTCAGTGTAGCCTTGGAAATTCTCATTAAGCCAAAATCAGAGGTAGTGTTAAGTGAGTTTAAGTCATGTAGCAATAAAAACCAATGAATCTAAAGGAGTTGAAGTTAACATTGTGCTGTCCAAAAGCAAGTACAAATCATACCATGCCAGAGTCAGCTGAGAATTTAGCTGAAGATCTTCATGACCTACTTCATCCCTCCAATAGGAAAATCAGCAGAGGCAGATAATCAGAGAATGATTCTCCTTTTTTACAGTTTTCCCAAAAACCTTAGACTCCTTTTGTGCAGAATCCACAAATCCATGTCTTTCATCCATGGAGTTTTTTTTTGTACCTCAGGAGAGGTGGAAAAATGGTGAATATGTTCCATCAGCAACATCAGCATTCAGCCCTGTATCCCATTTTATCCCTGAATTTGTCAAGTGGCCACTGTAAGATCTAGAGAACAAGACCAGATTTTACAGTAAAAGGTTTTGACTTTCCTGACCTCCTGACCAAGTAGAAGTAATGTAATATATAGAAAATATCCTTGTTACCAATCTGGGAGAAAGATCAGGTCTGTTTTTATGGCTGATTATAATTAGTGACAAACATATAAGCAAATAGGCGACCAAACTCCATCTGGAATATTATTTCCAAGACTGTCCACCCACACAAGAAGGATATTATTTGCCTTGGAGGCTTCTTTCTAAAATTCTAGAATTTCAAGAACCTGAGTCATGAAGGCAAATTTGAAGTACTGCTTTTTTTTTTTTTTAGATATGAGACTTAAAGTTGTTAAAAGTGTATGCCCAGGATTCATCAGAAACCATGTGTCATGGTGAAAACAATATGCACTATCTAATTTTAAAAGCTGTCTGAAGTTTAAGGATTTACTTTGGCTTTTGACAGTTCTGAGTACTCAATGCACTGGATTGGTACAATATGTGTGGGACATAATGTGTGCTTGCACAAGATTCCTCACATAGGTTCTTCAGTGTGCCTAAGACCGTAAGTAAGCCACCAATATTTATGAGCAGGCAGGTCTTCAAGCTTGTTGCTGGATCTCATGTCTGACATTTCCAGCAGCATGCCAACTGTCTCTGCATTTCTGTAATTTACTGGCAAGTGGAGGCATGGGGAAAACAAAACAAAACAAAACAAAACAAACCCCCCCCAAAACCCGAAAACAAACAAACAAAAAAATACAAACAAAAAAAACCCCCCAAACCCCCCCCAAAAAAACAAAAAAACCCCCCACCCTGACTGCGCAGCATCCAGGTGGAGGCAGTGGTTGATGTCTCAGACACGGGCTGCATTTGAATCCCCTTTCTGTCATAGTGGGCTCCATAGTGCATTGCCTTTAATAAGGCTCCATATGCTAGATATTAGAAATAGGAAAGGAAGAGGGGTAAACCAATGTGAGTAAAGGTTATTGTAGTTTTCATATTAAATAATCCAGGGAGATAGATAGAAATGGATTCAAGGGACTTAGATTTTATTGTGGAGGGATATTATGGGTACATGTGATTATAAACAAAAAAGTACTATGAATTGGCTTTCTGTTAGGTTTGCTTTACTCCAGAGAGCTATCTCTGTTGACATATAAATACAGGATGACAGAGTAGTATACCAGGATAATGTTGGTGAGGACTAAACTATTTCAGCAAGTGCTTAACAGAATGAAATCAGGAACCATTTATGTTCTGAAACTAGGATTTAATAAAGAAAATTCTGTTGTCTCCATAATTTTACTTCTGAAAGAAAAAAAAGAGATGGAGACACAAAACTTTCTGTGAGGATAAAAAAGAGGAAGATACATATCTCACACGTAATCAAACGTGTGCATTCAAACCCATCCTGGGTATGTCAACTGGATTCCTTGCTGGCCATGTGTCACTTTCTAAAACGGAGGTTAAGCAGGGGGCACACCAGCACCAGGCTCTCCACGGCATCTCCGCTCACTGGGAGGAGAGGCTTGGGGTGCGGGGACGGGGGACTGCTGGCGGGGATCGCCCCGGGAGGGCCAGCAGACCGAGCTTCTCCAAAGTGCGTCCCCGCTTCTGCGCAGCACTTGAGCGAGACCGGCCCAGCGGCGGGGCGGAGATGAAGCAACACCACCGAAATCCTTCAGCCTTGACGTCCACGAACAAACCTTGGCGCCCGCGGAGCCTAGGCCCAGGCGGCGCCCCGGCAAGGCCGCCAGCGGGCTCCTTTCCCCTTGCCATTTTTCTCCTCCCCGTCCTTTCACCATTATCACGACTGCTTTCCGCCAGTGACAGCAGCCACGGCGCGATCCGCGCGGCTCTCGCGTCCTTGTTCGGCTCCCGCACGCCGCGCAGACACACCCCCGTAACGCCGCGCACCGCGGCGGAAGCCGAGGCGGCAGGCAGCGCGGCGCGGGGAGGCGACACTCAGGCCCCGCCGCGCCGGAACGGAGGCGCCGCGCCCCAGCGGGCGGAGGCTGCGCGGAGCGAGCGCCCCCCAGCGCGCTGCCGCCGCGCCGGTTACGTAAGCGCGGGCACCCCCCGCGCCGCCCCCCCGCCCCCGCCAGCGGTTATGCAATCGCAGCACACAGACCTACTGTACCGCGCCCCGCCCCACGCCCCGCCCCGCCCCGCCCCCGAGCGTTCCCATTGGCTAGCCCCCGGCAGCGCCCGGCGTCGATTGGCTGGTGGCGGCCGCCAGTCACGGCGCGGCGCGGCCGGCATGCGGGCTATGAGCCCCGCGCCGCGCAGCTCTGACCTACTAACACACATCCCTCCGCGCCGCCGCCGCGCGCTCCCGCTCGCCGCTCTGCCGCCGCCCGCACGGCGCGGCACTGCTCCGCTCCGCACCGCCGCCCGCCTAGCCCGAGGACCGGGGCGGGGAATGCTCGGCGCTCCGCGGTGCGCTGCAGGTAGGAAGGAAGGCGCGCGTACAAAGTTGGGGTGCCCGCCCGGTGCTTCGCTGTAGCTACGGTCAGGGGTCGGCTGTTGGTTAAGGGGAGCCTAGCGGGCTCCGGCCGCCGCCGCCGGGCGGGGAAGGGTCCGTCGATGGCCCCGCTCTGCGCGGCGGCGGGCAGCTCGGCAGAGGGGTGGCGGTGCGGGAGGCAGCCCGGGTGATGCCGGCCGACGTCTCTCCCTGTCGGGGCGTGCTCGTTCCTGGCGTGCCGCGCTGCCCCCCGCGTGTCCCCGGGCAGCGCCGCCGGAGCGGCTCTCCCGCGTTGCATAATGTGCCGGCGGGGAGCAGAGCTGACACGGCAGACGCTGTGCGGGGCGGAGGGCTGGGTCTCGGGCAGCGCCAGCCGTGCCTCGGCCACAAAACCACCGGGAGTTGCTGCCGGAGCCCGCCGGCCAGACCCAGCCCTCTCTCGGGCGGCGTAGGGGCATGTTGCCCGCGGGCAGTCGGGATCAATGGCAGCGGCCCGGGACCGGGGCTGCGCTTGTCTCAGCCAGCTCTTTCCGTCACTTTTTGTCGCTGTTTTTTAGGCGCTGCGGGGCCGATCGCATAATAGTTCCTGGAAATGTTGCATTATGTAACCACAAAATTTGCTGGCAGCCGGGCTGGGAAGACGGAGCTAATTATGCGATTTTATAATCTCTCTACAAAGAAACTAGGACAATCTCGCCCCGAAAAGAAAAAAAAAAGCCCCCCAAACCCGTAACTGTGACAGGTTTTGTTAAAGTGTGTTTATTATGGGAAGTAGACAACTGGGTAAGTGGGGAGGCGAGGCGCGCTCGCCGGCTGCGTGCCGGGTGCCTTAAAACGAGATTTGTGTTGGGTCTATATTTAGCCCTTTCGCGTTTTAGCAATTGTGCCTTCATGTGCTATTTCTGGTGTTTTCTCCAGAGCCGTGCGTGTGTAAGACGTTCGAGGCATTTGCTCAGATTTTTAACTCTACGCCTTCGGAGGCGTTTTAGATTAGGCTGTGTAATTTTTAGGGAAGGTGTTTCGCCCAGACGCCGTGCCATCTCTCCGGTACGAGCTTTCGGTGGGAAAAAAAATGAAAAATAATTTTTAAAAGAAACCAAAAACCCTCCAACAAAACAACAATCAAATCCATACGGGAACGGCTTAATTTAAGGAAGAAAAGCGTTTCCTGGAGATCTCAGCCGCGCTGAGGGGGAGAGAAAGAGCCGTCCCGGCCGTGCCCTGACGGCCGCGGTGGGCTGTGGGCCAGGTGCCGCCGGCCCCCATGGGGCAGCGGAGCCGGGCTCCGGGGGCAGCCGCCGCCAGTAGGTCAGTGTGACAGACCCGGCGGGCGGGGGAACGGAGCGGGTGCCCGGAGCCCGACGATTCCTCCTCGCCCACCTTATTCCTCCCTGAGGTTCGCGGGGGTCGCCGCTGCCTCCCTTCCCCGGCGGCCGACGGGGCGCGGCGGCGGCGGGCGAGCGAGGGCTGGGGGCGCTGGTGCTCCCCCTTAGCCCTTTGTTCTGGGCTGGGGCGGCGGCGGCGGCGGGGGGGCGGCGGGCTGATAGCGCGGGGCCGAGCGGGCCGGGGCCATGCGCCGCCGGTCACGTAGAGGGCCACGGCGCCGATCCGCGCAGCCTTTGTGGCGGGGCGCGGTGCGGGGCCGAGCTGCGGGCGGACGCCGCCTCCCCGCAGCTCGGCTCCGCACCGCGCCCCGCAGAGCGTCCCCACCCCGCTGCCCATCACCCCCCTAGTCCCACCGTCGCCTGCAGGCAGGGATCGCCAGACAAAGACCCTCGCAGGTAGGCACGAGATTAACGTTTTCTTTCGTTTCTTACGTAGTGAAGGACAACAACATCATAAAGGGGAAAAGAAAGATCGTTACCCAATTCTGAAAATTTTTTCCCAAGTCACTTCGGCGTCGCAGTGGCTGTATGTTTTGTACTCTGGGCCCGGCTTGTACTGTGTCCTCGATGGGAACATAGCTTGAAAGTTGCTGACGATAACTTGCCTTTCAAGACAAGATGGTTTGTTTTGTTTTGTTTGTTTGGGGTTTTTGGGTTTTTTTGTTTTTGTTTGTTTTGTTTTGTTTTTTTTTAATTTTTGGTTACTAAAACCGTTCTCGAATAGGTGAAACCGACATCACTGTGCTTCTGACCAAAAACCTTCCAACAGTACTCCACGCCATAGGCTTTATGTTCGTTGTGCGTGCTGTAGGAAGTGGCAGCAAAGTATTTTAAAAATTTAATGTTCTTGGTAACTGCATAAACTTTTCTGTTACTTGATTGTTGGGGGGCCAAATACAGCCTTGACAGTGAGGTTTTTTTGGAGTTACTGTTGTCTAAAAAACAACCCTGTTTTTGTTTTTTTGTTTTATTTTCCGTTGTTGTTGTCCTCGCAACTTGAATGATTGCACTTGGTTTCGTTATGTTTGCTCCAGTGTGTGTGTAACCTACTTTGAGTTATCTTTGCCCTCCTCAGTAATTAATTAAATTCAGAGTCTCGTTTGGAATATTGCTATGTACATTGCTTTTATGATCCTTATTCAAACACAATGTTGATGGGAAACTCGAATGGATAAGGATTTGGTGTTTTGGCCCAAAAATCTGATTTAAACCAACAAGTTCAAGGACTAATGAATAAGAATCGTTAACAGCATTGGCACTAACAGTTATTGTTACGAAAGTTCTCACGTTACAGATGTCTTTGACTGTTAAAATGCTAATACGCTTTAGAAATTCTGCCTCCACTTTCATTTACTTTATATTTTTAACTTGTGCTCCAAAGGGCTCTTAATTAGCTTTTAGAATATCCAGCTTCCTGAATTTGCATCCAAAGCCTTAAGTTTCTGCTGTTTTGGTGGGGGTTGTTTTGCATTTTGTTTTGAGGTTTAGGGAGGGGGTTTTTTTGGTTATTTGTTTTTAAGAAACTGATATGAAGGTGTCAAAAAGCTAAGAGTCTTCCCATGGGCAGTATGAACTTGAACTTACATGACCTCCACACAGCTTATCTCGTCTTAAGAAGGAATAGTATTTGTCTTGCTTTGGATGAAATTTATAGAACATACAGACATTCTTTCTATTGCAATAGAGTCTGAGAAAAATATTAGTACCATGCTGCTTTTTTCCAGTCCTTTATCTTGAAATAAAACTCTTAAATGAAATAAACCTTTAACTCACTTAAAATTGACTTATTTTAACAAATAGTTATGCAAACTACGCTTATGCAATAGTTTTTTTCCAGATGGCAATCTTGCTGCTGTTATAACATCACTGTGATGCAATAATGTGAACAATAAAATCCTCTGTTTGAGTCTTATTACACACTGTTAAGCAATGTATCTGACTCATGAGCTTAATTGACTCTTCTAGGTGACCTTGCCATGATCATTACAGCCAGTTATGAGATATAAATGTGCTTAGGCTATGTAATAGAAAAAAGTGCAAATAGATGACCAATTCCTGCCGTCCATTCTAAAAGAAAATGACAATTATTTTCCATGTAAATATTTTGCAGTATTAAAGCATTACTGTACAGTATTTGAAAATATTTTTTTAGTAGCTACAAGATAATGTAACAGTCTAATATTGATGGTAAGCATGACTGTCAAAACCAAGATTGTGTAAACAAGGGAGTACTTGGTCTTGACTAAAAATGTGGTAGAAACAATATTATTTTAAAATTTTATTATAAAGTAGATCTGAAATCTAAAGCCGCCTTAGATACCCTGTGTTTTTTCCTAATTCACTTGTTGAATTGGTCCATGTCCCAAATAGTGTACTATGAGATTGAATTTTGTGACAGATATTAAATATATATTATATTAGAAAAAATGCCTTATTTAAGACAAGGCGTTTTTCCCCTTTCTTGAGTTGCTCCACCTTGGTGTAATTTTCAGTCTGTCCTGCAGCATTTGAAGAATTAACCCGTTTTTGCCACAGAGGTGTCTGCACAACAGCTGACAATAAAGACCAGTGCTGCAAGACTTTTCTTTACAAGTGGAATGCAACCCAACAAAGAAAATAATGCTCAGCATGGCCAGTGGTGTGGACCATCTCACAGATTCTCACAGAATTGGATCTCTAAAGGTTGCTGTTTCTCTGTTCTGTCTGCTGTGAGTGGTAGATAACAGCATTTTACATCCAGTGTTTTTTTTCATATGTTTACTTCAGTTGTTATGTAACAAGATGCATGTTTAGAGCATCAGCTGGGATTAATTGACATAATTCTGCTGCCTTTAAATAGAGCTGTAGAAATTTAGGTCAGCTGAAGGTCTGGTCCATGGTTGGCATTTTAAGAACACAGTTCAATAATAGAAAGCCGTTTGTTGTCAGAATAATTAATATTTGATTTTGTGGGCTCTCTTTTTTATGGTTTCTAACTAAGGGAAATCTGAGATTGTATTTCCAGAACATGGTTGCTATTAAGTTATAGCTTTTCACAGTCTAGTTCTTCCTGCTGTCAGGCAGCTATTGAAATGAGAAACATACTGTCATAATACTGTAACTTCAGTAACAGTTG
This sequence comes from Chamaea fasciata, assembly GCF_029207755.1. Lineage (NCBI taxonomy): Eukaryota > Metazoa > Chordata > Aves > Passeriformes > Sylviidae > Chamaea > Chamaea fasciata. The sequence continues at coordinate 55,668,128 of NW_027094089.1, forward strand.
TTTCTATTGAGGCTTTATTAAAATTACTGGAAAGTGATATATTTATTAAATTGCATATTTACATGTGTATACTATATATATTATATGTATGGAATTAAATATTTACCCAAGATAAATTTATTTCCTTCTCAGTTTTAATTTTTTTCTTGGTGCTATCAGTAATATTCTTAGGTCTTGTTTTTCACCACTTGAGCCAGAGCAATAAACAGCTTGTTTCGGGGCAAATGAACAGATCTGGCAGACTCATACTATCTTCATAGGAAATGAAAGAGAATGTGGGGCAAATTTGCACTTATTAAGCTTGACTGACCTTTTCTGAACAACAGCTACCCTTAACATATGTTTTGTGCTCTCCAAATAGAAATTTTATTTTGGTGATTTACCTTTGGTAAGCAGTCTGTACTTTACTTTGTAGTCCCTAAGATAAACAGTAACTTAAGTAATTTTTTCTAACAATGAAAGCCTTTTGTAAAAATTACATATGACATCAGCTTTCTGGGTACAATGTAGAGTTAGGTAACAGGCATTTTCAGTAGCATTTCAAGTTCCATTACAATCTCACTCATTTTTTTCTTAAATTTGATTGAACAGTGTCATAATAAATGATTTCTGATGTGCCCGATGGAATGTATTTTGTGGATATATTCCATTTTCTTCTTTCAATAACAGGATCAACATTTTAGCAAAAGTGGGTCATCTTGTACAAAGTTATCATCATCAGTGTTCCACTGACCTAATTACACGTTGGTCCTGAAACAGTAAGCACTTAAGCACAACATGAAGTTGTAGGAAAAGGAAACTGTGTACAGGATCAATACTTCTGCACTGCTTCACGCTGTTATAACATATTTATGGTCCTTATGCACATTACTACATAACAACAGAAATTGGTGGCAATATTTGTATTGTAAGTGCTTTTCTCCTTTGTGACTGTGGATAACCTGTCCATCATAGCATAAAATGCAGTGACCTAGGTTTTTTCAAAAAGTCTTGACTTGATTTGCTCTATGTTGTCTAGACCCTCTGGCCCACAAATCTGTCCCAAGGATATGGCTCTTTAGTGTAGCCAGCATTAAATCTTTTCTTCAACAGGAACGTAAACTCACAAGCTGTTGTAGGTAAAGGGCAAGAAATATGTTGAATGATTTCAGTGGAGATTAGAAGTACTCTCTGTTGGAGAGGATATCTGAATTATGATAATGATAGGTACAGAGTTTCATGGCATAATTTTTGTCTGTGGAAAGCAGTAGAGGTAGAGTACTTCCAAAATTTTTCATTAGTGTTTAGGGAGGCTGTACATGCACCACCTGAGCCTAAACTCAGCTTCCTGTCCCATGTGTGCGATGAGAATGATACTTTTCTGTACCTCATAAAAATATTGAGATAGGTAGCAACTCTTTTTAGAATACTTTGAAGATAAAGTGCAAAATATCTCTTTCAGTTTTCCAGTTTGGAATGCAAACTGGTGACTTATGAATTAATGAGCAATTTCTATAGCAGCTCATCTGGTATGTAGACAGATTTTCAGAATTGATAAATTGGAGCAGAATGGTGGCAGTAATAAAATTAATGATACCTATGCAAAACATGGACAACAGCAACTAAAATAAGTGGAGACATTAATACAAGTGCGGTTATTTTTCTAGAGTGAGCCATATAGCGGTGGTGATGATAGAGGCATGTGTTTTTTTCTAGAAGAAGCTATATGTAACCGTTATTTTCTTCCATTTCTTAAGGACTGATATATATTCTTTCTCTAGACATGATGATACAGAATTGAATTGTGTTTCAGCATCCAGTGCTAGAAATGGGATTTCATTTAGTCTGATATAATCACTATCAAAATGCTAGCAATGTAGAATTAAACAGTTGTTTTAACCTAGGATATGTTTGAAAAATTATGCTTGGAAATAGCACAAATTATTTTGCTAAGGATAAAGGAAAACATCCTGTTATTCTATGGGAAAGCTTAGGTACATGAGGAGGTCCACATGCACTCTGTAAAACAGAAGTTACTTATGTAATTAAATTACACAGAAGGGAGAAAGATTGTGACCCTGTCCTCTAAACTTTGAGACCTTTCAATTATTACAGTGTGAATGCATAAATCACCAGGATCAGATCTTGAATGTGCCATGTCGTCACTTCAGTATTTTTTGAAGTCCCATGGCTAAATTAACATTTTGTGATTTCTGCATGCATAATTTTTTGATTCAATAGCATGAGTCCTATACAACAGTCTCATTAATACTTGGATCTGGGATTGTATTCTGCTTCTGTTGAAGCCAATGGCAAAATTGCTGTGGGAGCAAGACTGACTCTGTAATTAAGTTAATAGGGTCGAGTGTTATTACATTGTAGAATTGGCACTCAATGCCATTAACATCAACCAACCAAATGTTGGTTTTATAACACTTTATGAGGGAGTGATAAAGCAATTGAAAAATTAATCATAAGGGAAAATATTGGAATTTGAAATGTAGTCAGAGGAATCATTACAGTTCATTAATTTATGTGTAAATACTCATGTTTTCCAATAGAATTATAAAATGCAAGTGAAGTGAAATGGCTGGTTCCATTGAAGGCATGTTGCCATTGTCATCAGATGGAATTTAATTTGTTTACAGACTTAGCATTGGGCTGATCCACATGGAGAAGTATTACTAAACAAAGGTTTTGACTCCTGTTTGTAAAGCCACAATTTCAGTTACCATAATAAAAGTGCTCAAGAAATACAGGAAGAGTTAGTTAAAGATCTTTTGTTGTTTTGTTAATTCACAAAAGTAATGGCATAGGTCTAACTGCATAAATAGCAAACCCATATGAGTATGTCAGTGGGTTACATGTCTGTCTTGACAGCTTTACTGATGGACTCCGGCAGAGAGCAAAGTAGAATATTGCATGCGAAAATACGGATATATGCTTAATATTTGCTGTAGATTGCATGCTACTTACGTTCTGTCTGTTTGTGCCAGGAACAATGTGTGCAGGAGGGAGGCTAGCCAAAACAGGAGTTAGCAGTGCTACAATGAGCAGATTGGGCCATTCCAGTGTACAATCTGCAGATGTCCCATGGAATGAGGGACGTGGACTCTGCAGCTGTTTGGATTAAGTGCAGCTGAGTGCCACCACTGGGCTTGCAGATGGATATTTGGACATGCAGTTGAGTTTTTATCCATCAATATGGTCATGTTGATGAACTATGTTAGTCTACATTCATTTAGGAAAAAAACCCCCACAGTCCAAAACCTTTTTTGCTATTTATTATTACCATTATTAGTATTTTTCCTAGACCATAGTGTTGGACAAACACCGAAGTGGAATAGCTCTGAGTTAGAGACCATACAGACCATACAGTCTGAATTCTTATCCTGATACAGTCTTGTTCAAGACTAAACATTGTTTTGTATCACATGGAAATAAAAGATGGGAATATTATAGGGGAAAAAGGTATTTAATCTGTGTAGGTATGGTTTCATTCTTCTAAAATATCCAATGATTCCATACGCATTTCCTTGCTCTTGCTACCACTTCAAGTAAATGTAGATGTTCTAAGCTATATGGCGTGTATATATATGTGTATATATATGTATGTATATATATAGTAATAATGATGACATATGCATGTTAGTGTGTGTCTTCTGGGAGAACAAATATTTGGGTTTGAGTGTAGCTCTCCAGTATTGTTAAATTCAGTAAGAGCTGTGAACTGGTAAGGACATGAAATTTCACAAAAGTTGTTTTGAAAACTTTTTACTTAGGTGATAGTTGACTGAGATACATGCTAAGAGATAAGTGATGATTTCATAGGTATTTAGTACATGATACAACTTCCTGCTGCGTGCCGTGGAAGGTGTCTGCTACTGGTACAGGTGAATAAAGTGATTGTAGTGGATTAAGACAATTATGGATCAGTAACTGTGTACTCCCAGTTCTACAGGATAACAAAATAAAATCCCAGTATTCTATTAGTGTAAAATGATGCTACAGCGACTGAATATTCTACAAATGTGTCAGATGGTCAACTGGCCTTGTCTTCTCTTTTTTTGTTGTTGTTTTAAAATTTTAGCAATGATTTTTAAGTGTTGAGTTGCACTTATATACGTATTAATTAAATCATTGATTCCCTGTATCAGTGAAATGGACAAAATGTCTATACACCTACTTCAGCAAATTAAACTGTACTGAAAATTTGAAGAAACAGATGTTGCTTTGCTTTGCTGTTCGTTTTTGGTTTTAAACCTGATCCAGCTCCTTCAGTCTTGACAGAAAGCTCCTTTTTGACTCCACTTAGAATTTTGGATCAGGGTCTAACTGTGTAACTGTGTATTAGAGATACATTTCTTCTTTTCAAACATGACAATTTTTGATGCTGCTTTTGCACTAAAATATTAGATGCTGTCCTTGGTGTGGCTGGCATCTAACTATTTTTCATTAGGTCTGTATTGTCAAAGATAAATCGTTACATGTCAGTAATTAACCATGGATTTTAGGAAATTCTACTTAGTTGTTCTATTGAATGTGTTAATTTTTTCATGACAGAAGAATTGGCATGGTTTGATGGAACAGAACCCAGCTGAAACCTTAGTCTTTATGACCCTACTTAATTGTTGCTACATCACTCATTCCACTTTGTCTTCTAGAAAAGACAAGAGAAACTGGCAGAATACAGTTCATTAATTCTTTTATAACTTTCTTGACCGATAATGTTAAAATTAATTTCATTAGCTATTGTAAAAACACTCCGAGAAAATAGAGACATTAATCTGAAGTGGCTGGGTTGTTTTTTTGTGGTTTTTTTTTTTTTTTTTTTTTTTTTTTGTTTGTTTGTTTGTTTTTGTTGTTGGTTTTTTTTGGGGGGGGGGTCATACAGGCAAGAATGATTGCTGACTCAATAGTCAGTTCTATAAAAGCACTTGGCGTGCTACATTCTTTTTTACCAGGAACATGACTGACTTTGGAAAATTATATACTGAGAAGCTGTGTCTTAAGATCAAGACCAGTGATCTTGTGAAAATAAATATTATTGCATTAAAAGGGACTAAATAAAACAAAGGCCAATTTAAACTCTTAAGTTCAAATTTAATGATTAAAATGTCTGAAGCTAAAGGTTAAGCTAGTTTTTCTTTGTTAACAGTAAGACTTCTGGGTCTAAACTTCAATGTAAATACTGTTTCCTGGATGTGCACATGCCTCAATGGTATTAAACTTTACTCTGACATAATAGGACTGTTTGTCAAAAGCAAATTTTTAATTAAATGTTATTTCTCTAATGTATTTTTCAAAACTGATTTTAATGTTTTCTTTGTATGATACTAAAAAATTACATAATTTTGTGGTCAATATTTTAGTAATTAGGTACTTGACCAAATTATGTGTGTGAACTTGCTAGTTTGAATTAATATGATGGATATAAATACTTATATATAGATATATATGTATACATATATTTTTACAGGATTCAAAAACAGCAATTACATGCTTAATAGATACAGTGGATAATGGTGGTATTTTCAGACAATGGAAATCACTCGAGCTTCTCTAAATCAGCTTATGTTATTTTCAATCCATGAAGGATCCAAATATATTGCATTTCTAAGTCATACACCACATCTGTTTTCAGAAAAGATGCTTTAGTATGGAACAAGATACTTTGCAGTGCTGCTCTTCAACATGCTTCATGTCCTGCAGTTTGAAGTGTTGGAAGGTTTTAGTTTGGCCAGTGATATCATGGAAGCTTCTGTGACAGCATTACTGTAGGGTCAAAACTCAAATATTTTTTAACTGATTCTTCCTTGGATCATATAATATTTGTTTTGGAAGCAAATCTGCTACCTCTAGGTGTCATGAAATTTAGAGTATCAGTAGTTTCAGTGTTGAGCTGTCTTCATATTACAGCAGGTTTAATGAACCAAATTCTTGTCTAAACTATTTGTCATTAGCTACTTTTGTGTGTTTTGAACCAGCAGTTCCTAAATAATAATAAAATTCTCTATTTATTTCAGGTTTTTAAGAAGATTATTGAATCTGCTAAGAAAATTGGTTCTAGGCAGACACTTCGGTCTGAGATTATGAAAGAAAAGGAAGCATGTGCGTGGATTTAAAATTACTGTATTTATCAAGTTGTGGAGTGAGAAGTACTGTGGAGATAGCTTGCCCTGTTGCATATTGTAGATCTTCTACAAATTGTTTCTGATGCAGCTGAGAAAAATGCAGACCCTTAAAAAGGAGCACGGACCTGTTGACACAAGTAGCAATGTGGACAAAATCATGGTACTTAAGTCAACTTTAGCAGAAGTATCTGAAGAATTGTCTACAAATGAAGATATTCTACTTACTGAAGCAAGCAGTGGAAAGAACAAATCTTCAGCTTGCCGGAGAAAGCGAGAATTCATTCCAGATGAAAAGAAAGATGCTATGTACTGGGAGAAAAGGCGGAAAAATAATGAAGCTGCCAAAAGATCTCGTGAAAAGCGACGACTGAATGACCTTGTCTTAGAGAACAAACTAATTGCACTGGGAGAAGAGAATGCCACTTTGAAGGCAGAACTGCTTTCATTGAAGTTAAAGTTTGGTTTAATTAGTTCTGCGGCCTATGCCCAAGAGATACAGAAACTCAGTAGCTCAACAACTGTGTATTTTCAAGATTATCAGAGCTCCAAATCAAATATTAACTCATTTGTGGATGAACATGAACCATCTATAGTTGGTAGCAGTTGTATTTCTGTCATTAAACATTCTCCTCAAAGCTCATTGTCTGATGTGTCTGAAACATCAAGTGTAGAGCATACCCAACCAAGTCGTATACAAAGCAACTGTAGAAGTCCCGAAAATAAGTTCCAGATTATAAAGCAGGAGCCCATGGAATTAGAGAGAGAGCCAAGAGATGACAGAAGTTCATATAAAGCATCCATATATCCAAACTACATGGGAGCTACCTTTAATGTGTACTCACATTCTCCTCCTCTCTTGCAAGTTAATAGGTCCTCCAGTAATTCCCCGAGAACGTCAGAAACTGATGATGGGGTAGTTGGAAAATCATCTGATGGAGAAGATGAACAGCAGGTTCCTAAGGGTCCAATTCATTCCCCCGTTGAACATAAAAATGTTCATGCAACAGTTAAAGTTCCAGAAGTGAATTCTTCAGCTTTGCCTCACAAGCTTCGAATCAAAGCCAAAGCCATGCAAGTTAAAGTGGAAGCAATGGATAATGACTATGATGCAACGCAGAAGTTGTCGTCACCCATTGACATGTCCTCAAAAAGACATTTTGAGCTTGAAAAACATGGTGCGCAAAACTTGGTGCATTCTTCTCACACTCCTTTCTCGGTTCAAGTGACTAATATCCAAGACTGGTCACTTAAACCAGAGCTCTGGCATCAGAAGGAACTCAATGTTAAAATTCAGAGTGGTTGCAAAACTGGCGTTGTTGAAATAAAAGACAATATCTACAATGTCTCTGATTCAGAGAACCTCTATTTGAAGCAGGGCATAGCAAACTTATCTGCAGAGGTTGCTTCACTTAAAAGACTTATAACTACACAAATCTCTGCATCAGACTCTGGTTAATTTACTACTGAAAAAAGGCTTATTGTTTCAAAGGATGTCATTTGCAGTAGATCAATATGTTTTGTATGATGCTGAATTTTCACTGGACTTGTGATGTCATTTCACTGTAATGTTCACATAATGTCTGATTGGTGTCTTTTTGTGCACAAATTATTATGAAGACTAGGTTGTGCTATGATCACTATGCCTTGAGTATAGTCAAGTAGCCTGTACAAAGGCTGTATATAGTGGACTTTAATTTCTTTTTGTTCTATTACAAAGTGTGCAAGTTACCAGTTACAATAAAATATTGGTGACAAACATAGAACATCTACTCCAGTTCAGCTGATTTTATGAACTTGTAAATAAGTTGTTAATTAAAAACTGGGTTTTTTCTTACACTGTGCTCAACTTCACTTATGTTTTTGGTTCTTACAGCCTAACAACCAAATTACAATTTACAACATGTGTGATCCTTTTGGCCACCTTTTTCCTTAACATGATTTTTAGAAGAGAAGTAAAATGAATATTTATGAATGAAAGAGTACCAATTTATAGCCTTAGCCTTCATAAACTTATTTCTTCATAGAAAATAACCAAAACCCCTGCAAATTCTAACCCAGTAACTAATATCAACAACCATTTTTTTTCTCCTTCAATCTCAAATGAGACAGTAATGAGTTTCCTGAATGTTTTAGTGTGACAAGCAATTTTTCAATATTATAACTTGGTGTTTTAGGTGAAATTAGTTAAGTCAGATTTGTGCATCTGCAAAGTTTTCAGAGCCTTGCAGTGACAGAATTGGACAGCACTATCTCTGCCAAGGGGTGGCTTGCGTCTGCAAGGGATGCAGGCATGGAAAATCCACCCCTCTTGCATACCAGCATTCTGTCCATGGCAGACCATGGGCCAGCTGTACATGAAGTATAAGGCTACAGGATTTCTAAACTCTGAGCTCAGCTAGGTAAATACTTACACAAAGGCTAGGCAATAGCAGTTGTAGAGTTAAAGGAGATCATCTGCTATTTTAATTCCCTGAGTGGGACATAATGCAATTATGCATGAAGTAAGTCTTGCCAGCAATTTGTCCCTGGTTTCAATGGCTTAATTAACTGAACTGGAATACCTTGGCTTGCTAAAGGGCATTTTGCAAGAACTTCTCAAAATAGAGACTGTGAAGAACTGCATAGTCTAGACACTGCTAGCTCCTTAGAACTTATGCAGGTGATGAGTTCTTCACTTGGTGACTGGACAGGACTGTGGTGCTCTTTGCGTTTCAGAAGAGCCATTGAACCATGGAGTCTAGAATTGTATTGCATATCCTTGGTTTGGCTTACCAAAATCTTTCATTTTAAAACTAAAAATAATTTATAAATAGAGCATAAACTTGGCAGAGGTTCTTGTCATGAGACTTCCCCCTTCTTTTAACATACAAATAAATCAGACTAACAACTAAGCTTTTTCTGAAAAGGCTTTTTATTGATTTCCATACTGTATAATGAATTGAACCTTTCCATAGGCTTAAAATACTAATTAACAAAACAATATGTAGGTATTGTTTTTTCAATTAATACTTGACTTGAGTGAGAGGAAGTTTGTCAATTTTTTGGGGATATGAAGAGGAGTCTGAGTCACTCCTGATAGCTCTGAAGCTTGGTCCAGCAGTCAAGGCAATGGCAGAACTCCCTGATGTCAGTGAGGACAGGATTTGATTCTGTGCCTTTTCAGGAACTGATGATTCAGTTGGGTTCTGGGAGGACCTTCGCACAGAAATCACTGGTACTTTCTGAGCTTTTTTGAGCCTTCTAACTGCTGTGCTGTATTTGTGGCATTCAGAGTTGATAAACTGCTATTCTTTTTTCATGCCTTAATAATACAATAGACCCCATAGCTGGGCTCTGTATGTATTTGGTAATTAACATAGATGACATTTCAATGTTACTGAAAATAAGCTCAGGATTATTGCATGAAATGTAAAAATTTGCATTGAATGATGGGGATATGAGACATGAGGCAGTGATTGCTACTGTCTCTTTGCTTGCTAAGTATCTTCTGTAAGCAACAATAAAATTCTTTAAATATTTTGCATATTATTTATCACATGTAATGTGTTCAAGGAGAGGACTTAAAACTCTCAGTGTTGCCATCAGTGTAAGCCTAAATCTATTGGGTTTTTTTCCATTTCTTGTTAGAATTGTTTGTCATAATGGAAGAATGTTGTCCTCTTTCTAGCTCATTATAAATTTTGTGTATCTGTTTTGTGCAATTAATACTTAACAGTAATGATGTAGTTAATTTGTTGAAGGATGTCATTGCAAGAAAGTTATAGCATGGAGCTTAGGAGCACAATCAGATGTTATTTATACTCCCTTTATACCTTAGTGTTATGCTTCATTTGAAGAAAGAAATAAATAATTTGTCTTTTGTTCAAAACCAGATCTAACCTACCACATGCTTTTCTTTTATGTTCATTGTCACAGTCCAACACAGGGGCATTACCTTGGGTTGATGACAGAGCTTCCCATGCTGAAGTTGCTGTTTCTCCATCTAATACTTGGAGTATCTTTCATGTACCTATTGAAGGTACAAACTGCAAGTGTGTGGGTGGTATACACAAAGCCCCATTCTTGGCTATAGCTGTCGACTGAACTCAACTGCAGTAACTGAGGTGTAGATGGCCTCATGTGGAGCCCTCTCCCTGCTTTGCCCATCTTTAGACTGCTTCCCCTCAGGATGTGAAATGGGAAAGGTGGAGTGGCACCCTGTGGGGGTGGGAAGGGAGAGAGTGCAGTGAGACTGCCCTGCTCCAGCCTTCAACTGGTACACAGTTATGTAAGTGTAGGACCAGACAACCATGCTCTTCCAACCTGCCTTCCTTGCACTGCAGGAAACAGATTCAGCCTCCATGGAAAGATTATCCCTGGCTGGTCTCTCAGAAGGTTGGTTTTGAGCACGAAATAGGCTTTATCTAAATGTGTATAAACTGGCATAACATCCTCTAACTTACAAAAACTCCCATAAACTCAGCAACTGACAAAACATGAAATATGGCAAAGGGTAGTCTTTCCCATTTTAGTGTATCTTCAGTTACAAATGTTAAGGAAGGCCACATGCAGAAACTGGTAATTCTGAGACATATCAGTATAAATTCTCCTTTATGATAATTATTAGTGTGAAGGGCTTCATGGAAAGTTTTAAGAGAAGCCTGAAAAATGATTTGATTAGCAAGGTCAGCTGCTGGCTAATTAAAACTGCAAAGTAGGTGTACAGCTTTTTGTCAAATTTGCCTAACTTAATTGTGTATAAACACGGTAATATAGCCTCATGTTCTGTAAATGCCAGAGGTGAATTGTGGATCTTCCCATACATATACTGAACCCAAACATTATGATTTCCTGAATACTCTAACCTCCTGTCTTCATATCGCATGAGATATATTTAAATTTTATTATTATCCTGTACAGCCAAATATGCCTTTCATAAATAGGAGACAGGTAACTGACAATTCCTGATTATTCTTTTCTTGTCATTTTCTCCCTAATGTCTATTTGAGTAGTTTATGAGACCAAAACCACATCTGTGCAACTTGAATGCAAAATTGTGCAATAAACACATTCCTGAAGTTTGGTTCAAACATCAACCACTAAAAATCTTTTCTACTTGCTAGTATGTGAACACGCTGTTGAAAATTGTGTACAATGAATTTAGCAAGAAACTCTGAGAATCCAATTAACATGGCCTTTATTATTACCATATTGTTTGAAAAATACTTTCATAGCTTATTGCATAATACAAGATTGGTAACTACAAGAATACAACAGAAGAATTTTTGGTATTTTTTGCATAAGAACAAGTAACATATTGTTCCATTTCAGTGCCAAATCAAAAGTTAAAAACACCAGCAGAATCCTAGGGCTTTTAATGCAGTGTTAAGTTCTACTTCCCTTGATGAAGGGAAGACTTTTTTCAAGAGGAGTAACATCACCAGGATAGACACCACAGTTCCCTCCTGGCATAGACTCCTACTGATTGTTCTATCTCTAAGGCTAACTCTCATGACAAAACAGTGATACATAAGTCACTTCATACATATCACTGAAGCTGTAGAGAACTTCCTCACTATGAAAGAGAAGGTAGCCAGTTACTCAACTATTATTTATTTGATGACTGCTCTAGAAGGACTTGGTGAATTAGGAGCAAAAGGTAAGAGTGGATGCATGGTGTTTATTTGCTTGGAAGAGAAAGTGTCAGAAGACATTTGGTTTCAGGACTCTAAAAAATACTAGGAATGCTTCTATGTTTTTTATGAGTTGACCAGCTATTACCCATGCACTAATTGCAATGCTATCACTAGACTTATAGCAATACCCTCTGAAACACCATGGAGCTCCAAAGAATTACAAACAGGAGTGCCTGGGAAGAACAAACACATGGGACTCTGCCGTGATTTGACGTGGGTTTGTCTCCTGCATGCAAGCATCCTTCCAGCTTCTAGTGCATCTGAAAGAGATCTTATTTGAAGAAGCCTGCATCAGTCCAAACATTCTGTGGAAGCTAAATGGCTGTTGAATACTACCAACATTCAGATAACAAGGTCAATTTTTCCACCACCGGCCCTCACTCCCCTGACAAGTCAATGCACAACTCAAATCATTAGCCAGTTGTTGACTTTTTCATGTTATCAGATTCTTAGATGTGCAAAGGGGCATTTCATTTAATAACTTACACTTGTAAAACAATCAGGCTACCCAGGTATCTGTACGTATCAGTGTTGGTATCCATTATGTCTAAATTCTGAGGCATGATGCTAAACAAGTTTCTAACAATTTGGACCTCCAAAAATTCTCTTTAAATTTGGTATGTAAGTATACTGAGAACATAATGCATTCATTTCCGTGGCAGTTCTCTTATGAAACCCTGAAAGCTGAGACATTAATGCTTTATATAAAAATCAGAAAACCTCAAAGCATAATATTTCATCACACCAAAGACCTGAAAAGATGATAAAATGCTATGAGGGCCATTGTAGCAGAACACTGTTTTCCTTTCTCTGTGTTCTTGACACTATACACATAAATAGACAATACATGTACCCAAAGTTTTCATTCTCAATAAAAGTCTTGGTGGTCTATGTTCTATAAAAGCCTCATGGTTAAAAATGTGAGCAAGCAAACATCAAAAATATTTGTGTAAGCAAAACTAACTTGGACAAGTGACAATAACAGACAACATATATGAACTATCAGTATTGCATGAGACTAGAAGGAATTGTTCACATTCTCTCATTTTCTGTAATGGGATTACACAAAAAATGCAAATTTTAGCTTCTTTCATTAAATAACATTTATGTCACTGAAAATAAACAGGAGGAGGGCAAACAGCATTTATTTGATGGTATTGACAGGTATTAGAATGGGGTATTTCCAGTTGTCAGGGACCTGACAATGATCATCTAGTCCCACAGCCTCATCACTTCAGGGCTGACCTGGAGTTAAAGCCCATCATGTAGGGCATTGTCTAAATGACTCCTTTTAAGGCACTGACAGACAGGGAGCCTGTTTCACTGTCTGACCATACTCCCAGTAAGGAAATATTTTCTTATGGCCAGTCCGAACCTCCCCTGATGCAGCTTTGAACTATTCCCATGTGTCCTGTCACTGGATCCCAGGGAGAAGAGATCAGCCTACCCATCTCCAGTTTCCCTCCTCAGGAAGCTGTAGAGAGCAGTGAAGTCACTCCTCAGCCTCTTTCTCTCCAAACTGGATTAGCACAAAGCTTTCAGCTGCTTGGCATCCATCTGGCACAGATAGGCCCTCTCTAAGCAGAGCAGAAATACCAGCACCAAGGCTGGATCTGGACCAGCGGGAGGAAATCTATGCTTAAGGGCAGTATGGTTGCCTTTTCCTGGCTGCCTACCAGCTGTGCAGCCTGACACAGGTGCCAGTATGACATTGTCCCTTCCCAGGGGCAGGACTTTGCACTTGTCCTTGGTGAGCTTCCAGGGGCTCCTGCCTTGGCAGGGTTGAACGGCCGGGTGACACAGAGAGCAGCACCAAGCTGTGACTCCAGGCAGGGGGAGGGAATTGGTCTTGGCCATAGTGAGGCTGCAGCACAGGCTGGTAGGAGAGCAGAGAACCGGCATGTGGGGGCAGAGACTGGCATTGAAGAGCTCATGAGTGGCCTGGGGTGATGATGAGCTGTGGGGCACAAACTGGACCTGGAAACCCCCCATGCTGGAAATATCTGCCCTGGGCCTGGCTACAGGAATGGGCCTGGAGCTGACCTGTCCTGTTTGTAATACTAAGACATTTTTGAGTTTCCATGCATGCGTTTTATTTGGATAGCTGGACATGAGGGACTGAGAGCCCTAGAGGGTTGGTGCATGCCCCAGCTGGTGGCCCAGTCCCAGTCTGGCTAACCCCTGAGGAATCCTCCAAAGTCATGGATGCAGGGGTGGATGAAGAGGCCCCAGGGCCACTTGCCTGCCTCTTCAGGGGTCACCATGGTCCCTCAGGAGAGTGTTCACTGCCCCCTCTGGAAGTGGAAGATCCAGGAAAAGGCTCGTCTGGCTCCTCCTGGCGCTCTTCTTGCTCCAACAGTGATGGTAATGGGTACAGAGGGGTAGCTTCTGGAATCTCCATCCATGGCAACGGAGGAGGTGTTGGGCACCTCATCCATGGTGCATCTTGCAGGGCTGTCAGAAGGGCTGGGACCTGGGCTGGGAGATAGGGCTGGTGAGCCAGCAGACAACAGGCCTCTCTGTTGCACCATCGCACAGCAACACGGAAAAGCCGTTGCACAAATGTTGCCGCGTGGTTTTGGAGGGAGACCCCCAGCATCTGGATCAGCTGGTCTTCATCGATTCCATGGTTGGTCAGGATGTCCATGACAGTGTCCTCCACTAGGTCTGCCTCCATCCAGTTGTTCCTGAAGATCTGCCTCAGCCTTGGTCGGACCCAGAGCATCAGGGTATCTAGGAGGCATGGGTGGTCCTGGAAAAGTACCACCCATTCCCAAGGCTGGAGGCTGCCCACAGGATGCCTGGGCACTCCTTCTGCAGCCCATGCTTGGGATGCTCGAGAGAAATGGAGGTCAAGGTGTCTGGGGTCTCCTCTCGCCTGGTGGGCAACGATGGATGGTGTCTCAGGTAGTCCAATGACATGCTCCATGTAGTCATTTTCTGTCCCCACTGAGTATAAGATGGATAGAATCCTCCTCTTGCAGAGGGGGCACCTGGGTGTGTTCTCTGCCCACTGCAGGATGCAGGTGTAACAGAACTGGTGCAGGCAAGGCAATATGTAGCTAATCTCCTTCCAAATGTCCAGGCAGATGGGACAGCAGCTGTCAATCTCTGTGGCCATGCTGTTCTCTGCAGAGGCCTGACCCCTCAGGCTGGGGTTATGAGTTGTTGGGGTTATGAGTTGCTCCTGTTCACCAGCATTGCAGCAGTGGGTTTTACTCTAGAAGGAGAAGAAGCACAATGGCCATTTCCTGGACCCAGAAGGGGTAACTGAAATGCCCTGGTCCCTCAGGAAGGAAACCAACTCAGCTCCGCAGTGGGTTTCACCTCCCAGCTCACCTTTGCTGCTGCAAGTGCACCTCCTGGGTGTCCTGGATGCCTGAACCTGGCAGGGAGGGGGAAAATCCTTCAATGGCTCTGGAGTTGAACACAGAGAGCTGCAACAAACAACTCTCTTTGCACAATGACAACATCAAGGCCTCACTCAGCACTCAAAATCTTGCTCAGTAGGAGTCACAGATTCATAGAATGATTTGGGTTGGACAGGCACCTTCATGATCATCTGGTTCCAACCCTCCAGACATGGTCAGGGGCGCCTTCAACTAGAACAGGTTACCCAGAGCCCCATCCAGCTTGGTCTCGAACAGTTCCAGGGACAACATCAACAGCATTCACAACTTTACTGGGCAACCTGTTCCAGTGCCTCACCACTCTAACAGTAAATAATTCCTTCCTAATATCTAATCTAAACCTACTCTCTTTCAATTTGAACCCATTCCACCTTGTCCTGTTGCAACATGCCCTTCCAAATAGTCTTGCCTCATCTTTCAGGTAGGTTCCCTTCAGGTACTGGAAGGCTTCAATTAGGTCACTTCAAAGCCTTCTCATTTCTACACTGAACAGTTCCAATTCTATCTGCCTTTCTTTATAGGAGAGATGTCCCATTCTTCTCATCGTCTTTGTGGCCTCCTCTGGACTCACTCAAGCAGTTCCATGTCCTTCCTGTACTGGGACCCCAGAGCTGGATGCAGGGTTCCAGCTGGTGGTCTCACCAGAGCAGAGCAGAGCAGAGGGGCAGAATCCCCTCCCTCCCCCGCTGCCCACGCTGCTTTGGATGTAGCCCAGGACACGTTTGGCTTTCTGGGCTGGGAGTGCCCATGGCTGGGTCACGTCCAGCCTCTCACCTACCAGCACCCCCAAGTCCTTCTTCCCAGGGCTGCTCTCCATCTGTTCATGCCCCAGCTTGTGCTGATACCAGAGGCTGTCCTGACCCAGGTGAAGCACATTGCACTTGGTCTTGTTAAACCTCATGAGGTTACCATGGGTCCACTTCAGGAGCCTGTGTAGGTTGCTCTGGATGGCATCCTGTCCTTCAGATGTGTCTGGGTGTGAGCTGGCTACGTGAAACTTGGTGTTCAGCTGTAAGCAGTGAGAGATACTGGGTCACAATCCATTCCTCAAGGGCATCACAATCCATCTCTAGGTGATATCACAATGGGCCATCAACACCCATGGTACACCATCTCAGTGGGTACGTGCATCTGGGGTTACTTCTACACCAATGCCAACTCCATTCCCCATCTTGTAATCTTATACTCACATTGATGTTACAAGACAGTCACTGAGGCCTTGGCTGTGTCTTTCCAGAGTCCTACCAGTTTGGTCTGGCCATGATGGACATCTCCATGCACATGAAGCATGAGGGATCATTCAGCAACAACCTGTGCCTCCTTGGGAGGCTGCAGGACAAAGTCCCACATGCTCTCCACACACTCCACCCTGCTGGCCAGCACTTTGGGCTCTTCTGCTTTCTCCCACGATTTGTCACACGCAGCACTTGGCTTGTTCTGGCATGTATTCTCCTATCTTTGTTCTCTAGTTAGAAGGAACTAGGGTGATTCCCTCTGCCTAGCATGCATCAGACTTCATCCAGGCCCTCTGTCCTCTTTGGGGTCCTGGAGTCAGATTGACAAATAAGAGAGGCTCCATCCTTTAAAGCAAGAATGCTCTGTGAAGCTGGGGCTGGTTCAATATGGAACAGATAAGGTGTTGGGACATCTCACAGTACAGACCGGTGTTTCTAAGGATGGGGACATCCCCTGTCAAAAGGGTGGGAACAGATTCATGGGAGGGTGAGAGATGGTGGCATCTCCTGAAACCATAGAGTTTCAAACTGGAGATAAGGAATAACACCAAAATTGCTGTAAGAATCACGAAGCACTGAAGTTGCTCAGGTCTTCAAATCCCGAGTGGCCATAAGCCAGAGCACAACAGTCCATGAACGGATGCTGGCTGAATCCTGGAGCAGAAAGCATAGACAGTAGGAAACATGGCAAAGGTCCCCAAAGGAGCAACAGCTTTGAGAAGGTTTACACTTCCTGGTTGCATTTGATTCAGCAGCTTTTTTAATTAGGAGAGAATAGAATAGTTCCAGTTGGCAAGGGCATACAACACTCCTACAGTTAAAGACCATTATTGAGGGCATTGTCCAAATGCCTCCTTTTAAGGAGCCACCAGGCACAAGATATCAATCATCTTTTTCAGGAGCCTTTTCCTGTGTGCAACCACCTTCTAAGTAAGGAAATGCTTTTAAATGTCAACAGGCCAGTTCTTCAGCCAGCATAGTGTGCACCTGCTCATCTCACAGCTGGACAACTTGTCAAAAAGGATGCTCTAAGAGACAGTATCAAAAGCCTTATGAAAACCCAGGAAAACCACATCCACCTCCATCTCTTTACCCACTAGACAGGTGACCTAATTGTAGCAGTGTCTCCGATTAGTCAGACAGGGCTTCCTTTTGTGAACCCTGCTGGGCCTGATGCTTGTGTTTCCTTGAAATGCCTTTCACAACCAGTAGTATATTCTCCATAATTTTTCCAGGTTCTGAGGTTAGACTTACAGATCTGTAGTTTCCTGTGTCTTCCCTCACACCTTTCTAAATTATAATGACTGGCCAACTTCCAGTCAGCAAAGATCTCCCCAGACACCCATGACTTTTGAGTGGGTCCTGCTGTCACATCCAACAGCTCCTGCGGTACTCTGGGATGAATCTCACCAGGTCTCATGATCCACTGAACAGCCAGGTGATACAGCTGGCCCTTTGCAATTTCTGTGCACAAATGGAGAGTCACTGTTCTGCAGTTGTGGCCCTTCAAATCTGAGGTCTTACCAGTATTATTAAGGGCAGAGGGGAGAAAAAAAACACTGACTACCTCCAGGTTTTCTGTATTTCTATTTGCCAGGGGACCATCTTCAACAAGAATTGGTCCAGTGTTTTTCTTGAGCCTTCCCTTGCTATCAACATGTTTACAAGTCCTTTTTTGTTGTTGAGCACAATATTGGCCATTTTCAACTTTTATTGAGCGTTGGCCTTGCATGTCATCTCCTCCCATGTTTGTAAACGTATATCATCTTCCTGCAAGTTCTGATCTTACTTCTATATATCATCCAATCTCTTTTTCTTCCCAAGTTCCAAGAGGAGTTCCCTGTTAAGTCAAGTCAATCTTCTGTCCCTCTTGCTTGACTTGTGACACAATAGAATGACTTGCTTCCACACTTTTCAGCAGGGATTCTTTAAGACTGACCAGCACTCAGGGAGGACTCAAAAGCATATTCCTAGGGGATTCTGCAAATTAGCTACTTGTGTAGCTGAGAATTTCCTCTCCTGAAACACACACAGTAGAAACACAGTTGAACTTTCTTCTCATTACATTAAGAATTTTAAACTCAACCATTTCATCATCACTGTGGCCAAGACAAACACCTACCATCACATGCATGAGAACTTCTCTATAAACATATAACATGTATATGAAGGCATCTTTTCTAGTTGGAGGATTTGTAGTAAGAAATTTTCTTCAATCAGCTCCAGGAATTGCCCAGACTTGCTTGTAACATCAGTATGGTATTTCCAGTAAATGTCTGTGAACTTGAAGTCTCCAACAAGGACAAGGAAATCCAAAGATTTCCCTTAATTGCTGATAGAATAACTCATCAGTGCTAGTGTAAAAATGGTATGGAAGGGAGGTACTGTCTTTTGGTTTATACATTAATCCACATAATTTTTTTTTTCAACAATACATTTCACTGTAAATCCTAGCAATGCAATGATATATTCATGGAAATCAAAAAGAATGGCTTGCATCTGAGAGTCCATTAGGGATTTTTCTCTTTCTATACTGAGAATATGATGTGATCTATACTCATATATGATTCATGTAATATCTCTGCACTGGTCTCTCTACATATAAAAAACCCCAAAGTGTGGCCTGTAGATGACATTCAGAGGGAGGAAAAACCACTTCTACAGCCTGAATTCTTTAGAAACCACTCTTTTTTTAATGTCTCTCATCTTCTTAACAAGTGCAGGTTGAGAAGGAAACTGCCCTTGTTAATATGCTACAAACTTCTCACTTTCATGTGTTATGATTGAAGTGAATAAACATTTAAGTACCAGGACAGATCAGACAAAACGTCAGGTTGCTCTCAGAAGATTGTAAGTATGATGCCATATAATGAACCTGAATAGTAAGAAAAGCCTGAGAGCCTCCTGGTTCCATGTTATCACTATCTGTTTCAATCTGTTGATGTGACATTTGTGAATCTGATGCTTTCACTCACAAGGTTGCTTCATGCTTGTGTTAATTTTATTTTTCTTTTGATAATCCTGCTCACCTTAAATCCATGTGATAATGCTTCTTAAGGAAAATATTCTCTTTCTGATTAAGTGCAGCCTCAAGAGATTACAGAAACACCTCAGAGACTACATGCCAGTCTCCTCTCTCTTTTTCACTTGTATATATTGTCTTCAAAAAATTGACTGGAAGTGGCCTTTTTTCTTAAAAGAGCATTGGAATCTATCTGGGTAACAATGGACTTAGACACACTGCTTCTGCTCCAGAGTGATTTCCATATGTCCCACAATTGCTGGCTAAGAGGTTTTTCTCTCCTGTATATTCCCATGGGCAGATCTCAGAAAGTTTCTGTCTATACCAGTAATGAACTGCTTGAAGCTTTCCCATCTATTGTAGTTAGTTAGATGCTCAAATTTTCTATAGGTTGCTGAAGATATCTCCTGAAATAAGGAAATCTCAGTCATTAGTTCAGTCCCACAAGGAACTGCTGATTAAAATCTCAGTTTAGCCAAAGCCTATTGTCTTGATTTCAGGATCCTTGCTTAGTTTGAAATGTTTCTTTCTTCAGCTATCTTTATGGTCCTTATCAGCTTCTCTTCAAAAATCATTCACAAGTTCTAAGCATAAATGAGTAATCCTAGTTAAATGTAAAAATTAAAATACTAAGAGTTGATCCTAAAGTTGATCCTCCTTGTTTATTCCTGTTCTACAGACTGTATCTCTCAATATCAAGCTGAGTATTATGGCGTGTTACAGGGTATGCTTTCCATCTATATCTTCTTCTGATTCCTGTGGAATTAGGAAATCTGAATTCTCTACTACCTTACTATTGCTTTAATTTGGCATAAATTTTCTGGCTGCACTGTATTTACACAAGATAAAAGAAAAGAGATATAGCCTTCAATAAGAATCTCATTTTTTTTGGTGGAATCTTTCTGTGTGATGTAATAGGGATGCAGGCGATGAGGAGAATGTTAAAAGCAAAGCAACAACAGTGTATTCATCATTTGTGATTTGACAACTTGGACCATATTTATTATTTATTATGCAAGTCTTCCATTACACAATGTGGTGTAACAATTAGATTTCAGTTTTCTGGGATTGTCTGCCTCAAGTTTGATAGAAATATTTTCTGCAACATCTTTGAAAATGCTCAGCTCCAAAAATTGTTAATTATGTCATAGTTATTTCACAGGAAAAACCCCAATTGAATCCTTTAGATCATGAAGCAAAATACGCTCTTTTGAGAGGCAGGTACTCCTTAGAAATGTACTCACGTGTTTGGACAAAAAGCAGATTTGTTTTTAGAAGGCTGCATACATATATTTTTTTACTCTTTCTCTTTTCAAGAATCCCTGATTAAGCTAAAGCCACAGTCCTAAAATATCCATAGACCAGTTGACTGCATATGGCAAATGGTGGTTTTCCTGAAGTGCAGTATAGTGTCTCATCGGAATTTCAGTCAGGACTATTCATGGTTATTAAAGTACTTTGGTAAAGAAAAAAAGAAATTAAACTACAGATGCCAATAGTTTTTATTTAAGTTCAAGGATGACTGAAAGTCCAAGGGCAGTCTGCAATTCAGGAAAAAGATTACTGAATCTGAGATATGAAAAGAGAGACAGGTTACTGGAATAGGAGGTGTTTTTCTTGGAAATGGTACAGTGTATGTATTTGCCTATCTGTCTATTTATAACATGAAACATGACCCAAGCACATTTTTTCTGTGCAACATTTTATTAAGTGTTGTACGGCTTTAGAATACTTAGGTAATGGTGAAAAGGTGCTATTATGAACTGATCCAGTTTTGTCTCAAACTTGACAAAAATTTAGTAACAATAATGATAATTAATAAACCAGTTTTTGTTCCATCAGGTTTTGAACCTGAGTTGAAAAGAGAATGGTGGGGAATAATATTTGTTTCACTGAAAGTGCATTTCTGTAGCTCTCCAAGCTATTTTTTCAGAGTTTGATGCAGGAGCAATGTCTGTTAAAAACTTCTGCTAAATTTATGTCTTAGTACATTTCTGAGGCATTCACTAGAGAAATGGGAGCTCTTATGTTCTTGTCTGTGACCATTTTACCACTCAAAGGTTATGGGAAAGAACATTAAAATGGGATAAAGAGCAACTGAATTTGCAATGAAATCAAAAGAATTTCCCTCAGTGTAGCTGATTAAGTACAGCATCAGGCAGAAAGTTAAGTAAACATACAGTCATAGAAAAAAAAAGATCCTACACTGGGGAAAAGACTCCTTTGGTTCTTCTTATAAAAAGAATTTCTAGATGGCAAGTCTAATTCTCTCAAGAACTTTGTTACAAACTTTGCTGCAATCTTTGTGCTCAACATTTGGAGCTTATCCTGTCAAGTAGAAAGTACAACTAGATGCAGCATGAGAGAAACATTTCAGTTGCTATGACAAATACCACTTGAAAATGGGCTTTGCTTTTAATTTAGAACATTGTAAACACACTAGGGGAAACTAGTTTTGATCATTTGCCAAATATTGCACAAGTATTTAGACTAATAAATAGCCTTCTATAACAGGAAGTGTACTGTATATTTTATGTGTTCCCACAATTTTTAAGAGAAAGTCTCATCCCTTCTGTTTCACAGATGTTTATAGACAAAAATACCCTAAACTAGATAAAATAGAATAAATTATTGTCCAAAAAGCATTTCAGTCATCAACTAAAGACTTCGGGAACATTAAGAGTACTTTATAAGTAAGAGTACATTTTAACTAGAGGGTTTTGCCCACTTAATAATCCTTCAGACCGCAGGTTAAAGTCTTGTCTTACTGAATTAAATGAGATGTATAGTTAAGAAAATAATCATAGGGTCTCTCATCTCATTATTTTCATTGTAAAAATTACAAAGTAAGGCACATTCCAGCTGTAAGAAAAAATCAACTGGTCTAATTTCCTATGTCATCATTACAATATGTGGATCAAACCTATGAACACTATATTCTGTCTCATATTGCTGTTACCAAAGATATGATATGGATGTAGAGCTAAGAGTTTTGTCTTCTAAACTCTGCACTGTACTCTCCTTTTTGTATTCAAAATGTATCAGGAAGGAAGTGAGCCCAAAAATCCTCTGTGCTTTTTATGCTTGACAAAAGCTTTCTTACTTACAGTGACTTACCTTTCCTATTGAAGGGATGATAGAATGGAAGAAGCAGAAATAATTCCAAACTCATGAAGAATGGTTTTGCTTGTACCTCTCCCAGCCCTGGGGAGGGGTGGGTGGATCTGGTGATGTACGTGTGTGTGGTACATACTAGACCAAGGAATGCATGGTTTTCTTTATTTGGGTTTTCACAGGACAAAGATGTTCTGTGGTTAACAGAGGTAACTTCAGCTAAATTCTGCAGAAATTTGACTTTGTGACTTTGGGGAAGTTACAGAACAGTATGCAGACTGCTCAGCAAGTTCTTGGAATGCATTAGTAATAATGTTTTGGTGCAGACAGCGAAGTATGCAGTAGTGAAAGAGCTTTAAAGTTTCATTCTTACCAAGGAGTTTGAGAATGTTGAGAGTGCAAAGTAAAGCAACTTAACCATGACATGAGGGCTGACTTACTTTAAAAAAAAAGATGGTGCAATGTAGCATGAAATCAGCAAGCTGGAAGAAAACAAAAAAAGACGCAGAAATCAGGACATCAAATGAAAGAAGTAGAAGTTTTCGTAGAGCTGGTAAAGAATGATACTAAGGACACAAAGTAGGGATATGTAGGAAGGGAGCAATTTGCTTAATGATGGATTTCACTGGCACCAAACATAAGCAAAACAGAAGGTGGAAACTAGGTTCAGGTATGTAAACCCATATGGAGATCTGAGGTAGAAAATTAGTGAGATACATCACCAGAAACATCAGACTACAAGGCTGAGAAGAGAATTGCTGCTCTGTTGCAAGCAAAAGAGGAGGAAGTAATGATAGATAATGCACAAAATTCAAAGGTTTCATAATTTTTGGTTAGTATTCTTTAACAACATTAAGACAAGCATGATGTCAAGACAATATCTGTACAGGACTGCATGAGAACAATTCAGTGAACTTGATGTTTCCAAATTGGCAGTCACCAAAGTATTTCACCTGTGGATTAATACAACTTTAAACTAATTATTGATGAGATTCGTGCTCAAAAAACCATCTGAAGATATCTCAGAATTTGCAGTAGCTACTCTTGAGCAATGGAGTGAAGCTCTAGGGAAGAAAAAAAGAAATAGATTGCTTCTTTTAAAAATGGGAGGCAAACTGAAAAATTATTTACTTGCCAACACCACTGAGAAAGTTAGTGAGGAAATGAGTGAAAATACACAGGAGTTCGTCATGAACACATTAATCTATCTTACTCTACCACAGCCCCTGATGGCTACGGAGAAGAGAGGAATATATAGATGGTATATATCTTGACTATTGTCTTTTTTCTCTCTCTGCATGACAGATTCATACTAGGCCAGAGATGTGTGCTCAAGATAAAATTGCTAAGATGGAGATGGCAAAAGCACTTACATGAAAATACCTTGTGGTGAGTTATCAGTTGTTTAATCTAAACAAAGCTGGAGCAGATGGTATTTTTCAGTAGCCTGCACCTAGTTTCCTATGTTAAATATTTTCAGTAAAATTAGAAAACTCTAATAATGTGCTTAATAAATTCACAGATAACATGAAAGAGGTTTAAGACTGAAAATGGTGTTGGCAAAATTTTAAAAAGGATATGCAAGTGAATGGATGATACTCAACAGTGAACACAAGACACTTTATTCAAACAAGAATGTTCAATTGCACAATTACGTGATGAGCATCGACTGCCTCACAACAAGCCTCCACGGGTGTGACTGTGACTTGGCTTACCAGTTGATCATGAGTTAGTAAGACCATGATGTTGGAAGAAAAGCGTATTGGGGCATACGAACAGAGGAACAGTTTAAAAGATGTAGATAAAAATTCTGCATTATTATGGCTTTGGGTTTTTTCAGTTTTTGACAGTACTTTCAAGAAAAACACAAAGCAAAATAAAAACAATAACAGAGAACCCAGAATAAGGCCATGAAAAGCTCACCAAATGCAGAACCTACAAGAAAAGCTGGGAAATTAAGGTCAATTAACCTGGAAAAAAAAAAAAAAGGCTAAGGACTAATACAGACAAGAATCTTCATGTACATAAAATGCAGAGATTAGGATAATCAGTGTCTATTCAATGGCTATAAGATGGGCGGCAATGGGCTTCAACAAAAACAAGAAAAGTTACAGATGCTCAATAAGAACAACTCACATTAGGAATGTGTTGGAAAGTGCTGGACCAGATAATTTGTGAAGGCTATGAAGTCTACTTCACTGGATATATTTAAAGGCACCTTATATAAGGATCTGTCAGGATGTTTGCTTTTTGGGAAAGGGGATAAATAGTCTATTTCCTGAAGTTCCTTTAGACCAACCTTTGTGCAGTTCTGTAATCTGTCTTTGCCCTAGTTGCTTATCTCAACAAACCTTCTCTGCCTCAGAATGAATGTATAAAACCCAGTATTTGCAATGTACTTGGGAATACTGCTAATCAGATTGCTGTTATATGAATACACTAAAAGAATCAATGTTTATATAGTTTTCAAGGAACTCATGCAGTTATTTACAGCTATACAAACTATGTGCACCCCCTACCTGGGTAAACAGGCTCAGTTGTACATGGATTTACCACTGCCAGCAATGTCACAGACTCACAGAATCACTGAACACCTCAAGCTGGAAGAGACATAAAAGGATCATGGAGTACAACTCCCTGTTCACCACAGAATTGCATAAACATGATCAAATTATATGTAGTAGTGGAGATGCCACAGAAGTCAGTGGTATGTAGAAAAAGGAATATTCCCAGTCCTTACTAAGAGGGGCAAAATGATTGTATTGTTGACTGTCTTTCACTAGATATTAGTATTTTACTTTTATCCCCACCTCCTGTTCATATAATATTTCTTTTTTTTTTTTTTTTTTTTTTTTTTGCAGCTTATCACTACTGTTACAAGTAAAAGCTTGCAGACTGAAATTTAATATCATTGGATAGCAGTTTATTTCTTTATAGCATTTAAAAATACATATAGAACCATTATGATTTGCTCTAGGTCTGACTTCAGCCCCTACTGAAGATTTACTGTTCCCTTACAATACAAGAAGATGTCAGACATTAATTCAGCTATCTCTGTCCCCTGAATGTTTTTGATTTGTGGTTCTACTCTTGAAATACATGTTTTATATAATTATACTTTTTGAAGTATCTGATTTATAAATTATTTTCATTATATTTAGACTTGCTATTACATCATATCTGACTCTTACTTAATTAAACACTTATCTCACCTCATCAATTCCTTTTTGAAATGTCAAATCATTGCTATTATTTTTTATTACATAACAATCAGAATTATATTGGTAAGAAAACCCAATCTCTTTAAAAAATCTTTAGCTCATTGGATGAAAGTTTGCCTAAGATCTAAGAAGGAACTTGATTTACTTAAAAAATACAGATAAACAGAAAGCTGTGAAGGTTCATATTTATAAAGTGAAAAATCTGCACAGTCCAATGAAGATGTTTTTGAAACATTAGTTAGACTGCAGTAGTACAAATACATAGGAATTACTTTGGAAAATACAATTCTCAAGCCAAGGCATTTGTAATACCTTTGACTAGACATTAATTTTTTTATTTCTGACCCTTTTCCTTACTTTGATTTCAGATAATGAATCTGTCCTAGGGTGACTTTGTGATGCTTGTATCCCCAGTTGCCTGTTCTGTTTATGTTGGATATTGTGTTCTGTACCTTTAAGACTGGTTCTGCGAGCAAAGATGGGGAAAGAAGAAGTGTGCAGTTTGTTCTCAGAAACTGCACTCACTCCTCTGCATTCTGCTCCTGGACTGTGTTGTCTGCAGCACGGACAGTATGGAGGGAGCTCTCCTTGGCTTTTTAGTTAGTTTTGAGCTAGCTGAGGAAGAGAAGCTTCCCGGAAAGGTTTTTTTTTTGTTTTGTTTGTTTGTTTGTTTGTTTTTTTGTTTTGGTTGGTTTGTTTTTCCTTTTTCTTGGAGTTGCTCAAACCTGCTCTGGACTGAAAACCCAGAAGAGCACCGGGACGTCACACCTGTGGCCCACTGGGGTCCAGGACAGCATTTTCCAGTGCCAGAGGGACTGATAAGAGACTGGGAGAGCTGGGATACACCCATGTCAAGGACTTTCTCAATTTGCCATCTCTCTTCAGAGCGGCAAGAGGTTTTATTGTTTCATATTACTCTTTTTGAATGCTTGTGATCACTTTGTTTGTTAAATAAATAGTTTTTTCCACTTTTCTCTGAGGAGATTTTCTCCTGGACCGGTTGGGGGAAGGGCCATTTCAGTTTGCTTCCCAAAGGGGCCCTATTTGGAGGTTTTCTTCTATATTTGTCCTAAACCAGGACAGAATCACAGACACCAAAGTTGGAAAAAACAGTTAAGTCATATCTACCATCAACGCAAAAGAACATACTCTTTACTATTTTTCCGGGATAATCTAAAAATTGTCAAATTGTTGGATTGTTCATATTGCAGAAATTCTTTACTTGTTTCCATTGACATGAATCTGATTTCTCCTAATACAATTTATACACAAGTTTTCTTTTTCTGACTGTACCATGTACCACTGTAAATACAGATCTGCCCTAGACTCAGCACCTTTCCTTGATTTTATGAGGCACTCCTTCTCAGTTACCTTATTTTTTTAAGGAGCATGGGTTTCTCAGAGTGAGGAACTGAAAATTTCTAAAATTAAGAACTTAAATGTACTCAGATTAAAGCAGTTAAAATCCAGTCACTTCCAAATACAGGCAATTGGAATTGCATTGTCTTTTTAGTAACATGGTTAATGAGAAAATACATCTAAATTAACTTAAAGGGAGGGGAGGCAGAATAAATATTTATAATTCAGATAAAAATGATACACAAAAAAATTGAGCAAACTTTTTTCCAGGGTAAAATAAAGTAAAATCCCGCCCCTAATGTAGTCATAAAGGATATAACCATTCAGTTCAGTGGTACCAGGATTTTTACTGTCTTAATACTTGAAACATATTCAATACTTTTAATTTCACCTGAAAACATTGGGGAGGTTTCCTAGCGTTTTTTTTTTTTTTTTCAGAGAGGTGAATGAATTTACAAAAATTTAAAGTGTTTTGTAGTAAAAAGTTTCCAATGTACATAAAAATGGAATATATATTATTTCTGTTTAGTCAGTTAAAAGATAGTTCTCTCTCTCTCTCTCTTTTTTCCCCCCTTCTCTTCCAATAGTGTATTGTTGTTAGTCTGCCAAGTCTTGTGAAAGGAATTACTTTCTTTGGAAATCTTTGGAAACGCCTACCTGTATAAAAGAAAATAATTCAGTAGCATTATAGCATAACAAAAGTTACAACCAGCAATGTTAGGGCATAACTGGGGAATTGAATCTGAGCACAGTATGAAACCATTTAGGGGAAAAAAGCATTAGCAAATGCACAAAATTTTGCTTGTGTAATTTCTCATTTAGAAGAGAAAAACAAATAGGTCAGAGGTGAAAGTTCAATTTTATGAAAAGCTGTTCCTGTATCTTTAGTGCTTATTAGGAGGGAAAATTGCAGGTTTTACAGTCAGTTTTGGCATTTTCCAGGGAAAGGGTGAGAATGTTTCTCTCCCTCTGTAGTAAGAGTTTTGCAGCAGTTCTGGGAGTTGTTGAGATCAAGACTGCAGTTACTTTCGATTTGGCCTCATGGAAACCCTGTTACTGTGTGATTCCTGCATACAAGGTGTTCTTAGGCAGAATAAAGCAGAAATTCAAGGTCACCTACATATTGCATGAGAAATTTTACAGGTCCTTTAGGACTGAGAAGCCCAGTGCCCCAGACAATTAACTGATCTTACACCATATTGCTTGAAAACTTTTATGGGCGGGTTTGGATGACAGAAACTGAGAGTCTGAGTGAGTTTGCTAATAATTTTTCCTCCATCCTCGATGTCATTCACATAGGTGGCTATGCCACCTTGAAACAAAAGGTTTTTTGAATTAATAACTTTAGAGCAGTTAATTTTTCTACCAAGGGGGAAAAAAAGCATAAATGTGTACAGTTTGCACTTTGTTTCGGTCCCTATAGTCAATATATAGAAAAGATAGCTTTAAAAGTGGTTTCAAACCTCTTTAGCAGATATTTGCACGGATTTAATTACTTCCATGATACTGCCTCAATATTACCATATGGTAACACTTGTCTTTAAGACACATTTGTGTTTTAACATGGCTTATTTCTAAAATTTAGGTCCTTCAAGATGGAAATACTGCAACATAGCCTGTTTGCATGACTTTTGACAGAAGGATGAAAAGTCAGCAAAAGGCAAATCCTTGGCACTCCAGTGATGTCACTGACAAAGTGTAGTACTCTGTAACAAGACATGGAGATGATAAAGGGCTAGCTGGCATATCTTTCAAGACACTTCATTTCTTCTCTTAGGAATGACTGGGCCATTTGGGTTT
Source organism: Chamaea fasciata (assembly GCF_029207755.1). Classification (NCBI taxonomy): domain Eukaryota; kingdom Metazoa; phylum Chordata; class Aves; order Passeriformes; family Sylviidae; genus Chamaea; species Chamaea fasciata. Next base: position 55,697,077 of record NW_027094089.1, read on the forward strand.
AAACTTAGACAAAGCCTGAGACAGGTAATCACCATGCCAAATCTTAGTCTGAATGGCTACATTTATTACAAGTGTAAACTGTTTCATAGTGTGGACAGGTGGACAAATGTAGACAGCACTGGTGTATAGCATGAAATAGTTTTCTGCTTTTGCTCTTCAAATACAGAAAAGAAACAGTGCATCTGGATGAATATCTCTGTTCCAAAGTCAGCCTCCAAATAGTCAAATGTCTCTCATCTACTCTGCATCCCACACACAAGTGTGTGTGGGAATGCTTGTAAATTTAATGAACTGCTAACTGAAAGAAGTTTATGCCTGGCTTCCAATTAAATACTAATAAGATAAGCTTAGGCAGCATAAACTCCTTGTTATTATGAAGATGGATTATGTTAGCTATCAGCGACCTCTGACCTCCCAACTCTATAACATTGCCAATATTTTTTTCAGAGTGACCCTCCATGAATTCCAGTGAGGTTTGAATTGGTGTCTTAGACGTGTAGCTTTGCTAATACAGGATAAGTATTCATATACCACCAAAATGGGTACAAGAAGTGATTTATCAATCCATCTTGTACAAAACTCTAACCTGGAGGTAAAACAGCAGAAAAGAGGATATCTAGTCCTTTTTCCTAGATCTCCCAGGTCATATGTAGCCTGTGGTTCTCCATCTATTCACATCAAAGTTCACATTCCAGCTGTCTTCTATCTCCAAGATTATGCAAGACCTGGGCATTTGTACCTCTATTAGAAAAAGGTACAGAACAAAAAGAGTCTACATTCTGCACTGTTTTTGAGGCCTGCCTGTATGACACATCTGTAATGTAAGCACTTTGGCCTCTGTACAAATATTACGTTCATCAGTTATCTTAGATGCAAAGTGAACTTTACGGCTAATTTTTTCTAAAAGTGAGCCTGGTATCATGATAGAGAATATTTCAACACCCTATTTTTAGGAAAACTAGGTGCACTGCTGGGCTCTTGGAACCTCCATGAGGAAAGGTGGACATTTTAAGACTGAGATTGCCAAAAAAACAACGTAAGCAGCAAACAATCTAAGCTAGCCAACACGGAAATACTGAGGAAAAAAATTATTTTAAAAATTTTATTCTATCCACAAAGCTGTTCAGTCCTATCATGAAGAAACAAATTGCTTTGCCACTTACTGGGATTTGAACAAATGTATTCTGAAGGCTGCAGCAACACCTTAATTTTTTTTTTCTTTCAAAATTGCTGTCTTCAAATTGTTGCAATTTTCTGTTTTATTACCTTTGTTGCTAGTGTTCTATTAGTAAAAGCATAACGGCTGGTTACATCCTATGGTAGGAATGGGAATGTAGCTCACTTGTTGCCACTGAGCATCTTGCAAGTGCATTTTTACTCAAAGACATACTGTATCTGACAAGTCTGACAGACCACATAAAGAGCTAGTAAGAAGTTTCAGCCAACACATGTTAGTTGAAGACTTGGATACAGTAAACATGACTAAAAAGACATGCAAAATCTTATCTCAGAGAAATGTCATTTCATGAACATACCAACATTAATTTGAATAAATCTTTAAATGGTACTTCAATTAACTTTTCCAGTAATGAATAAAGAGTAGAAGTACCAACTCTTAATTAAAATGTATTTATTTTCCAATTGTTAACATTAAAAATCCCACCTATCATCTTCACTTCTTGTTCACTGTTGCGTCTATTTTGTGTACTTCTGGATTAGTGTATGTAATAGTTCAAGGTTGGTTTTATGATACACTTGTACATGTATTTTACATACAACTCTAAAAACAACACTGTATTTGAAAGAGAAATTTCCTCCAGTAGACTTCAGTAATGAAACACTTAACTCTCTTTGTATATCCCTGTGCACTTTTTCCTTTTAGTTTGTTATCTAAACTTTGCTATTTGAACAATAATTTTCTTCTTCTCTAGTCCATTTTTCAAAAAATATTTGATCACCTCATGAAGTTCTAACTGAATTTGTGACATCAATCACTTCCATGACAACAGACTCCCACTTTAAACACAGGATTATGATGAATCCAGTACAGGACTGAGTAAAAGGGAAACAAGACTGTGAGCAAGTAAGGTTTCATTAGACTCAGTGGTGTTCTGTTGAAAAAGGGGAGAAAGGAATATAAATGCTGAATTCACTTCCACATTTTAACATTACAATTCTGTGTGATGGTCCATACACTGCGATTATTTATTTCAGATGTTTACAATATTTGATGTAACCTCTGGAACTCAGACATTGCCAAAAATTTCAGACATGTTTATCAGTGTTATTTGTGTGTACTTAACTCAAAATATCGTGAGTTTTCATGACTTGTCACAATGCTACATAGGCTCAGTAGAGGTAGTCAGCTCTCATCACCTCTGAAAAATCATGCTGGGAATATTTCAGGCTTAACTTTGAAAAACTGGAACACAGCCAACTGTCTGGAAATATGACTGTAGATTAATTTGTCTTAGTAAACTTATGTTAAGAAATCCTACACGTTTAACAAAATGAGTGAAAAAACCACTTATTTCAAAAAATCTTTTTAGTCCAGCACAGTCCACTTTATGTAATGAAAAAAAAAAAAGGTGTGTCTTCTGTAAGTGGCAGTCCCTGTAACTGAATTCTGTTATTATGAAGCACCTTGAGTATAGTGCGGATGTACACATGAATGTAAATTTCTGCTGGGTCAAACTCCTACTCTTTTTTTCCAGACTAAAGAGCTACTAATTGCATAAGAAATTTTACTACAAATCTCATTCTAGGGTCAAAGGAGACTTCAGTGGTTCCATCTTGTTCCAACTTCATCCTACAGTGCATACAACTGAAGCTATATTGACAAGGCTCATAGTAACACTGATGAAACAGAAGTTGTGGTTGTAACAAAATGATAAGGAAAACTACAAAAGTTTTATTCTGTGGTGAAGTTATGATACTCTAAGTTTCTGTGCAGTGGCTACTGGAAGGATCATCTAATCCTGTTTTGCTCAAGATGCATGAATTCAGAGAAGTACAGCATTCTCCTTGTGAGCTTCACTGGCAGAAGGTGCCCAGATGAGATAGTAAAAGATGCCAAGGATATTCAATACCTCCATTGCAAAAAAAAAAAAAAAAAAAAAAAATCAATATTGTCGTAATTAGAGCCTGGTCAATACATGGATTAAGAATAATACATAGAATTGTCCCAATATAACCAATTGTATTAAATATGTATTTCAGCTTTCATGGTTTACTAGCTCTTCTGAACATCTTGGCAACTCTTTTCACTAAATAGTTTTAAAATACTGTTTCAGAATATGGAAATGCCCCATTCCTTTTAATACTTTTACTTCTTTCACCTACTGGTAGATCACATCTTCCACAGAATAATGGCATGCCTGAAAGACTTCAATGAAGAGGAAAACCATAATCTTAACTTTTTTTTCAGGTACACTGCTGAAACAGCACATATGCCGCAGTTTCTGAGCGTTACGGGCCATTTTTGAAGCAGAAGGCTGTGGGCAATTTTAGTTTAACATACTGGCCCAGTCTTGGAAATTTGGTTTACATTCTTTTAAGTCTTAGACATTTTGCTCTGCTTAGCAGGTAAAACATACTACACCACGCATAAGGGAACAGGATTATAATTTCACATTCCAGACATAAAAAGATATACTCAAAAAGATATACTATCTAGAAGAAAATGTTAACTATAACTTTGCAAATAGGTGGGTTTTTAGGTTTTTTTTGTAGATATGTTTTCTTTAACTGATGTTTAATTTTAAAGAATTGCCAAAATTAATTCCTAGATGAGATCCTATGTTTTACAGATCTACAAAAACAAATTCCTTATGGAATGCTGCATGAAGCCAAACAACACAGAATCCCCAGACAGGTGCAAAGGAGAGCAGCTTTATTGCAAAAAACAGGCCTTTTAAAGCAGTTAGCTGGTTATCAGTTTACAGAGTTCTAAGGCACAACAAGCCCAAGTCAACCAACCACCATACACCCTGATGAGGATATCCGGCAGTCACACATCTCTCACATCTCTCTATCCCATCCCAGCTGAGTCACTCTCCCATAGTTCCCTTCTACTTAGCCTGAGTAGCAGGTCTGAGCCATGATCTTACAAGGGTAACAAGGCCCTTATTTTATAAAGCTTTACATATATGAAACAGAATGCTAAGAAATTAGAAATCTGAAAAATGCTGTGTTGGAAGTGGCTGTTCACTGGCATTGGTGAATAACTGTGTATTGAGTCTGTGACCAGGCACTTAAGTGCATGCTAGCCACTTAGTAGATATTTTTCTTTTTTTTTTTAATATAACAATTGATAGGTTCATTGTTCTTCATCTTAAGGATCTTGCTTTCTTACACAGACAGGTGACTTACACTGGGGTGATTAAATAGAAGTAAGGTTATGATGAATCCATTTTGAGAAAACAGAGTCCTTAGCTTACAAAGTTTCTCAATTCAATCTATTCTTGAATCCATGTGAGATGTGAAGACTGTGATTATTTAACCTTTGCTCTGTCCTGAAAATTTGGGTTATAAGGTCATGCAGATTCTTTGTGATATGAGAAGAATTCTATATAGGACTGAATAGGCTTTCAGAGTATCTTAATTGCAACAGTATGTAAAGAGTGCAGGAAAACATAGTTAAGGCTAAAATGTAAAAGGTAACCTAGTCTAATGAAATTGAAGAGAAGACCATAAAATATTCTAATGTTTTCCCAATACGGTGTGAAAATCAATGTGAGATATTTCTTAGAAAGAATGCAATATATTCAGTAAAACTCTGCCCAACATACTGTTAATCATAAAAGACTAAAAATTAATTCTATATCATAAAGTGTAAGCTTACATTGTTTGAGTGATTTGTGCATAATGCAGTAACTATACAATTATCTTCTTAAAAAATGTGGCAGTTTTTAGCAAAAAGTTGAACAATACTTTAAACTTCATGTATTATCTACAGTACATTGACTATAAGCTGTGTGTTTACAAAATCCCCTTCCCCCAAAAAAAAGAAGAATTGCTAAACAGAAAGGAAATGTAATCATGCTATTCAGAAATGTAACACACATCTTAGCTCTTGGCTTGCTCATGGAGAGTAGTAAAGAACTACAACTAACAAACGGGCTATGTAGTGTTTTTCATTTTTCTGTTACCTTTTTTTTTCATTACTTGAGGATAAAAGAACAGTTTCTCTTAGTTCCTCATAGTGAGCTGGCCTTCAAGACATAAGTATTGCCCTCAAATAAAGCAAAGGTTCTTGGTAACTTCTTTTCACTAGAAATCACATCACATGAGGTCAGTAGTATTACAATATTTTTTCTCTCCTGATTGTAATGGTGACAAATTTTTAATTTGTTTCATTGAGAGTTCTATTGAAATGTCCTTTATTACTTTAATCAAAAAACTTTTAATAAAATGTTATTCAGATGAATTTCCCTTTTCATTTTAGCAAATGTTTCTGTAGTTGAAAACTTCACCCTCTGCATTTTGATATTGTTTTGATGAAGATAGTATTTGTTTCTTGCAAAATGCTTCCTTCTGTGGGCTTATATCTAGTTCTATTTCATCCTTCTTGATATCACAGATTTGACAATATTGTTTTACTGTCCCCTTAGCAGCAGCCCTGATAGCCTTTCACCACATCTAAGAATACCCAGGTAAAACTGGGAAATCCATTTTTCTACTAGAAATTCATGCCTAATACCTTACATCAAATGCTAATTACATTAGTCATGCTCTCCCTGGTTTCTGTGCTTCTGCAGCTTTCACTGGCCCATCTATACTACAGCTATACTACAGCTATTACTACACATCTATACTTGCCCTGCCTGTTGACAAAGCAAAAATTCTCTCAGGCAGTTAACATCAGTATTGGCTTGAGTTCTTCAGAAGGATAGAGATAAGGAAGATAAGGAAGAGGATAAGGAAGGGGAGTATTGCTTCAGACAAAGGTTTGCCTGATCATGAAGAAAATAAATGATTTTAACAATCTTAATAGAATGGGGTACATTCATGTAGCAATGCATCTATATAACAGGCCATTCTGATGCACCAGCCAAACTTGTTTTAATATTATCAAACCACCTGCAGTTTTGTTATTAGAGCTCTCAGAAATTTATCAAGGTTACTGAGAAAGCAACAAGATCAAAAATAACAAGAGAGCCTGAGAAATTGTCTACAAAAAGTGTAAACCCTAGATGGGGGAAGCACAAGGTGAGGATGGATGCTTGACCAGTTAAGATGTCCTGAAGGATGTGTGCCTGCCTCATGAAGAAGCAGCTCAGCCAACCTGGAGATGCGTGCCCACATGGACAGTAGACCTAGAATTCATATCTGCCATGTAATGTAAACAATAAACGGCTTCTGTTGGAATCATATTGGTTCTGTTATTCAGTGGCCCATTTTACCCCTGCACATTCACTGTAGAAAAGTATCCAATGATGTTAGAGTTGGTTTGCAGTTTGCCCGAATGCATAGTTATTTAGCTGGCTCAGTAAATGTCTGATGTGTTGAACCACTTCAAAAACATAAGAAAGCTTTTCAAAAGTTTTGGCGAAAGAAGACATATCAGCATGCACATATTTGGGCGTTATAACTACATACAAATACATCAATTTTTAAGAATCTTCACTGTCTGTAAATTCTCTGTTTTCAGTATTTGTGTTTATGTCTAAATTCATAAAAATAAATACCTTTTGTTTTAGTTCTTTAGGGATAAATTGTGTGCCCTGCCTCTAAACAAAGTATTCTATACATTTTATCTGCTCAATTCCAGTTTTAAGTACCTAAGGCCCCCCCCCCCCACCCCCTCCCGGCTCTGATCTTCCACTATTACAGAGCTGTAGCCCTGTGGCTGCTGGTGCCAATTTACTCGTGGAAGACGCCTTGCTCAGCATGTTTGTGTTCCTGTAATTGTTTTAGCATTATGTCTTGTTTGTGATCTGAAGAGAATGGGCAGACAATTTTGGGAAGTAGGATTTTAAGAAATCTCTGTAATTGGCTCACATATGCCATGCACTTTTCCACTGTATTAATCCAATGCAGTTGTCTCTATTTTCAAGATGAAGGAGTATATGCACAAGTAAATGGGGCTGACATTAATTCAAAGCCAAAATCTGCTCTGCACTCCAAGACATGAGTGACACATAGGTACAGTTCTCAATAACATGTGCTGGAGCCTGGTAACAAGTGTCAAGTAAGCAAGCTTGTTAGCATACCTAAGTAGACTAAGTTTAGTAAGAGTAATTCTTGAAAAGAAAAAGTAAGTTATAAAAACATCTTATGTCTTGGATTACAGTCTTAAAGCTGCACTGAGAAGAAAGAAAATAGACAATTTAAGGAAACATCTGCCTGCAAAATATATTGAATAGGCACAGTGCCAAAAAGGGAACATGCTGTGTGTGTTACACATTTACTAACAATAAATACATAACAAGGGTTATGTCTTTATCACTATCAGTCTTAAAAGATAAAAAGGTTTCACAAAAAGTTAAAAATCAAGATTGGAAAGGCAAGTGTACTAACTGCGTAACACAATAATCAGAAAAATCCTGCTGTTGATAAAAAGGAAATACATGAATACTAGAAGAGACAAACGCTTCTGGTGGGTGGTGTGAACCTGAAACAACATTTGCAAAACAGCTTTAGAGGACGGACAGCGGATGGATTTCACCCTCAAATATCACAGTCCCTTTACAGAGACGAATACTTTTCAATTTGCAAGACAAAGGACTTAGTTTGAAAGGCTAAAATTGGGTGCTACATTTTTCCTCTAAAACATGTTCCCTTTTCTCTTTACCTATTGACACTGATATGCTCATCCAGAGAAAATGAAACTGTTACACTTCATCTACATGCATCAATGTAAGAAAATTAAAGCATCTTAGAACTAGGTGAGATTCTTTGCCCATGTTCCTGTTTCATTGTATATACTGTCTGAACCCTTTCATTGTTCACAGTAAAACCGCATACTATATAAATACACATGCAATTATTTTTCCATCTCATTTCAAATGATTTACTAGCATTTTTAATAGCACTAGATCCCTAACTGAACATCCACAAGTAGTTTCACACTCTTTGGTTTTAGGTACTTAATTTAGATCTAAAGTTTAGAGACCACATGCTTCTGTTATACCTAATTAACAGTGAGACTGCTCCTCTAGAAAATGAACCATGGCAGGTGCCCTGCACCAACGCATACAGAATAGCATTATGAAGAAACCTCTCGCCACAAACCACATAAACAGTCTCCCAATTTCTGCACCTCTGCACTTCTGCTGTGTAAATTGCAACAGTACTGTCCTGACCCCAAGCCCCAACAGCCCTGCTTCAGATTATATTATCAAATAAAAGACATATTCAGGCCACAAAAGGGGCTGCACATTTCATCTGTCAGTTTCAGTCCTGTACACTGTGAGAACCAGTAATCTGATGTAAATGGGCTTTCCAAAGCAACTCCAAATGTAACATTAATTAGGGTGAAGGACCTTCAAGTTTTTGCCCTTGGATTAGATGATGGCTGAGGGACTGTACTAAAAGTTACAGCTGAATACAGAGAATTTGGTAAGTCAGTCTCCATCTACACTTGTTCTATTTTAATTCACTGCTTCTGTGGACATAAGGGAGGCTGAGTCAAGATTTATTGTAATCAATTTATTTTACCCATCACCAAGTATCAATATTTGGATTTCTGTGTGTAGAAGCAATCAGGCTACCAAGCAGTGTGGTGTTATTTAGGTAGGTAGTCACAATTGTCTTCCAGCTGCTCCTTTTTTTAAAATTAGGATATATCTTTAAATAATAATCCCCGTATCAACATACTTTACCTTTCCATGTACTACTAAGACCCCAAAGCTGTGTTTTAGAAGTAAACTACAGTGAAAAAAGCAGGGAACAAGTAAATACGGAAAACTTTGCTTTCATCTGAGTCCTGAATTATGCTTGCATGTCAGGGAATGGGAGGAATTGAATATACAGTATTACAAAATGTAGTGTTGTATTAAATGACTGCAATAAAACACATATATATGCATATCATATCATGCAGTTTTACACATTAATAGAGAAAAAATAAATAGGAATTAAATCTTTTCAACTCATACACAAAGAAAGTAAAATCAGACAGTGGCATATAAAAGAAAATTGCATTTCTAAAATTTTTCTTTTTAAAAATGACTGGGGGTTTCTACAACAGAGATAAATCTGTTGACTTGACTGCCCTTACTGACCTCTGCTCAGAAACGTATTCACTAGTTCTTCAGTCTGGGAACCACTGCATATGACTAAATATCTGCCTTCAGCTTCAAGGCAGCGTTACGATGCGGCAGTGAATTTAGTTCTGCTTTTAATGCCTTTTAATCTTCTCTATCTTTTAGAATAGTGCTATCTCTCTGTTTCTCTTGATGTAGTTGGACATGATGTTTCAAAATTCCTTCTCATAAATGAAAATATTCTTCAACTGCAAACAAAATTTCTTTCTTTCTTTCTACTGGAAGTCTTTGGCATACTGCGGGCTCTACTGGAAAGGGTTGTGAATCACAATCTATCACCCTGTTTAAATAGTAAAACATAATAAACACAAGGCGATAGTCTGCCTATTCCTCCCCCCACATGCACATTTAGCCTTCATGGTGCTCCACAAGAACAAATAGGACATTATTTTTAGACTTTCATTTCTCCAGAAGGAAGGTATGGAGGAGCTGCTGAGCAACCGCATGAAGGAACACAGTTAGCTAGTTTTCCAAAACAACCACCAAAATGGTTCCATCTGAGCCTCTGCTCAGAAGCAGTACAGCTCTACTCCCCTGATTAAGTAATGCTGAATTATGAAAATGGCAGGGGGTGGCTCAAAGGCATGTTTTCATCAGTTCTCAAGGCCTAACTTGAAGGAAATAAACTTGAAGAAGACAAACTTCACAGCTTTTAAGAGCCTCATTATTGGCCTGCATTCACTGCAGTTATAACCTTTGCCAGATCCTGTGTAAGGAAACAAGTCAACTTCTTTTACATCTAATGCATATTCTGGCTCAACTAAATTGTTATGGTATGGACATTTGGATTGTTGAAATTTCAACCATTTTGAAACAGGTGACAGCAGTCTTGAATCATGTGAATTTACAACAAAACATAGCAATTACCTCCTACCTCCATTGTTACTTTTATTGTTTGACTTGTTTCATGCTGGTATGTCTGTTGGTGTGCATGGAGGGTGAGCAGGCACCATGGCAGTGTTGCCTAGAGACCTAAACCCAACTCTAAACACCAAGGCATATTAATTTGATCCTTAGTTTTGCAACACAATGGTAATTCTGAAAGCCCCAAAACAGGAGGATGGCCAATCCAAGCAGTCTTTTATTGCAGTGTACAGAACCATGTGCTACCTGGTTTCTGTTGTTGACCATAGCTCCTTTCTTTGTCCAGTGGTGATACCACAACTCAGGCCTGGCCATGGCCGATGTGGGGGAAGATGCAAGTGCTGCAGAATTCATGAGTGCTCCTTCTGGTGCCACACACACAGCCCAACTGAGCCTGAGCACATTGCCTTTAAGGTGGGATGTTCTCAAGTTCACTGCAAATAAATGTGCTGCACAAGTTGCAGAAGTATCATGAGGCCCTGATGAAACCAAACATCTGCATTTACTGATGAGAAATTTGTTCACGCACCTGCATATTTCAAGCTGTTTGTGAGAATCACAGAATGTCCAGAGGTAGGAATGGACCTTAAAGATCATTCAGTCCCACCCCCTGTTCCACGCCACAGGGAGAGACATCTCCCAATAGACCAGGTTTGCTCAAGGCCTTATTCAACTTCAACGCTGTGAGGGCTGGGACACTCACAGCTTCTCTGGGCAACCTATTCCAGCGTCTCATCCACCGTCACAGTGAAGGATTTCTCCCCAAAATCTCACCTAAATTCGCTCTCTTAATTCACACCATTACTGCTTGTCTTACCACTACAGATCCTGATGAACTTTCCTTCCTACACTGGAAGGTTGCTATGGGGTCTCCCATAGAGAACAACGTTCTCCAGCTCCCCACCACCCACAGCTCTCTCCGCCCGTCTTTGTAGGGGAGATGCTCCAGCCCCCTTATCATCTTCATGGCCTCCTCTGGACTTCCTTCACCAGTTTCATGTCTTTCTTCTGTTGGGGACCCCAGACCTGGACGCAGTGTTCCAGCTGGGGTCTCACCAGAGCGGAGCAGAGGGGCAGAATCCCCTCCCTCGCCGCGCTGCCCACACTGCTTTTGACGCTGCCCAGGATGGGGCTGGTTTTCTGTCAAGTCTCAGATCCCCACTGGCCGACGAACCTTTTCCTGCCACGAGTGCCAGACGGGATGGGGCCGGCGCAAGAGCCTGGGCGCCGGCGGCGGCACGGGGAGGGAGGGGGGAGCGGCGCCCCGTGCGTGCCGCAGCCGGTCACGTGGGCGGCGGCACCGGGGCCGGGGCCGCGAGAGGCTGAGGCGGCGCCGGCAGCAGCGATGGCGGCGGCGGCGGCGCTGGGCGGGCTCGGCCTCCTGCGCGCCCGGCTCAGGCTCGCAGCCGCAGCCGCCGCGACCTCCGCCGCCCTTTGCCAAACCGGCCACCGCACGTCCCCGCTGCAGGGAGGCGTCGCCGTCGCCGCTCTCCCCTCGGCCGGGAGGAGCTACGGCTCCCAGGCGAAGGAAGAGGAGGAGCTGCGCGTCCGGTACCTGGATGATGAGCACAAAGGTAACGGAGGGGAAGGCAGCGCTGCACTCGCTGTCCCGGCCTGGCCGGAGTAACCCCAGCGGGCAGGGAGAGGGCGGCCCTGGGGGAGCTGCCCGGCGGCGAGGGGCGGGAAGACAGCGGCGGCTCCTCCTCCTCGTTGTCACCGCAGCCGGGGTTGCGTCGCAGGGTGCTGGGAGCTGCTGGCATGTCCGTGGCAGAACTGGGTTAGCTTGATCCCTCTTGGCTCTTCACAGCATCGTAGAACGGTTTAGGTTAGAAAATACCTTGAATACTATCTGGTTTTAACTCCTCCGCCATGGGCAGAGACACCTCGTACTAGACCAGATTTGCTTAGAGCCTCATCCAGCTTGGCCTTCAACAGCTCTGGGAATCCACATCTGCAGCTTCTCTAGGCAACCTGTTCCAGTGCCTCACCACCCTCACAGTAAAGATTTTCCTTCTATTATCCAATCTAGACCTATTCTCTTTCAATTTGAACCCATTCCACCTTGTCCTGTTGCAACATGCCCTTCCAAATAGTCTTGCCTCATCTTTCAGGTAGGTTCCCTTCAGGTACTGGAAGGCTTCAATTAGGTCACTTCAAAGCCTTCTCATTTCTACACTGAACAGTTCCAATTCTATTTACCTTTCTTTATGGGAGAGATGTCCCATTCTTCTCATCATCCTGGTGGCCTCCTCTGGACTCACTCAAGCAGTTCCATGTCCTTCCTGTGCTGGGACCCCAGAGCTGGATGCAGGGTTCCAGCTGGGGTCTCACCAGAGCACAGCAGAGCAGAGCAGCAGAATCCCCTCCCTCCCCTGCTGCTCACGCTGCTTTGGATGCAGCCCAGGACACATTTGGCTTTCTGGGCTGGGAGTGCCCATGGCTGGATCATGTCCAGCCTCTCACCTACCAGCACCCCCAAGTCCTTCTTCCCAGGGTTGTTCTCCATCTGTTCATGCCCCAGACAGTGCTGATACTGAGGGTTGTCCTGACCCAGGTGAAGCATGTTGCGCTTGGTCTTGTTAAACCTCACAAGGTTCCCATGGGCCCATTTCATCAGCTTGTCTAGATTGCTGTGAATGGCATCCTGTCCTTGGGGTGTGTCAACAGCATCACTGTTCCAGAATACTGCAGCATATATACTGTGCTTGTGAGGTAGATCTCTCTGAGCTGGCATCTGTTTGCTGCTCTAATTGTGAGAAAATGAAGCAGCAAACTTCTACTCATGCTGCTTCAGCCATGAGTTTTGTGCTTGTGTGCAGGGGGCTGAGAAGGGCATAGATCCATGATTTCTGGCTTTAGTATTCCCTGATCTCATGCCACTTTCCTAATAACCATCTCATCCTCCTCCTTGCTTTTAGTGTTGTCAACTAAAACCTACTCATCTTGTTCTACTCAGCTATACCAAGAGTCTTATGTTAACTCACCTGCTTAAAAAGGGAAGAAAATTTGTGCTCCTTAGGGACCTACAGCCAGTGCATCATAGCACAGACATTTTGTACTTCCTCTTCTGATATGGTGCTCACTGGATTTTGGAGGTGTTCCACTTCCTTCGCTGTTTGTCACTTCCTTCCCCTGTGGGTGCAGCAGGGTGGAGAATGGTAGAGAAGTAGTAAGTGCAAACTCTGTTCCTTAGGATTTATTTTTATAGCTGTGATGTTATACCTGCTTTTATGGAGAGGGCCATAGTATGGGGTTTTGATTATCTGCAGCACATGAATATCTTTATATGGTGAATATGTCTTGGAACCATCATGTGTTGAGATGCACAGTTTAGTTTGCATCTTTTAGCACATTAACTCAGCTATTTCAGACCTGCTGCCAATTCATGCAAATGTCTGTGAGTTGAGTATGCCTGTACTTAGATTTGTATACATATACGGAGAGGTAACTTTAAAACTTTGAATTTTAGTATGAGACTTGGAAGATTATTCTTCTTTTTCAAGTGAAAACTGATGTGCTTTCACCTGAGGGCAGGTTTTTGTCATTATTTAGGATTGATAGTAAAGATGATGTAATCTGAACCTGAAATCATCAAACTTGTAGTTCTGTTCCCAAGTCTTTCCACTTCCCTTAAAATGTACTACTTTAGTTCTGTTTTTCCAGCCAGCTGTGGAACTTGGAATTAGTTTGAAACATCTATTCTGATTTTTTTGGGTTTATTTTAAGTTAAGGAGGAGACAACACAGGAGCAAAGAAGAGTTTCTTAAATATTAGAAGAGTGTTTTTCCTTGTTTATTTTGTGCTTTATCAAGAGGTGGTAGAAAATATCATGATCTTACATAGTACTCAACTTTTATTTCTATTACAGAACAAACATAGAATTAGGCAGTGTGTTCCAGCTGTTGAAGGAATCATTGTTTTTGTAATGTTATGAAGGTGTTTCATACTGAGTATGTAGCCTAATGCCCCAAAATGTGGAGATAGCATTTGTAATGTTAAACCACCTGTCAGTATCACAAGGAAGGATTCAATCACTGTATTTTTAATTAATGAATTCTCTTAAGCAGAAGGAATTTTCTTTGGTATTGATTTTCAGAAGGACGTAGAAATCAACCCTGTTACAAAAACATGAGAACAAGGATGTAGAAATAGGCTAGAAGGAGACATAAACTTCATATACTGTCTTCAAAAGCACAAAGAGCAGGCAACATTTCTGCAAAAGAAAAATGGCTCTGCTTCCTCCCTGTAGTGCTACCACACACCCTCCTCCTCACCAGATATGCCAAGTTCATCTATACTTATCTGCTTACAGCATTTAATATCTTTGCCGAACCAAGTCTATAAACACCCCTGTGGTCTTTCTTGCTCTTTTCTACCCTGCCATTTCTTGATCTACCATTTCATGTTCTAGACTTTCCAGCATGGTACTCGGGTGCCCCCGTGGCCGCATCACACCATCCCATTACATTCTTCTTGACTCCACGCAGGGTCAGACCCTGTTCTCTGACTACCTTTTAAGGCACACACATACTTCTTGATGCTGTGGTTGTGTTCTTGCACATGCCTAGTGTTTCTGTGTTGCTCAGGGAAGGATGTATTGTGAATACCGGGGAGGAAGGAAGACTGGCTGTGCCTGCCTCATGTACCGGCCCGTCTTGTTGCACTACAGAAATCTTTGCCTGTAGGCAAAGTAGCAAACTGTTCTGCTTAATTTCACTTCCGTGTCATTTGCATACCCCAGGTCTTGGGAGATTGTTAAACATGAGCTAAAATGAGACTATATTTGCAGAGGCTAGTTATATAAATTTTAACTCAGGGCTTTCCAGCTTCCAAATTTGACCTGAACTAGAATACAAAAGGTAAGAGATTTTTGAAGAGTGTGATTGAAAAATACATGTATATTCTGCCTGTGTTGCAACTTGTGAAGCTCTTAGTTCTGTTTTCTGTGGGTAAAGATGACTGTTACTGTGTTAGTTTTATTAATTAAGTATATATTTTTTACTTTATTTGAGATTCTATTTGATCATCACTAGGGCTGAAATGTATTACAGCTATTGATGTTTCAGAACTTAGCCAAATTGCATTAGTGATCCCTATACAAATTTAAATGAACCTAGTACTTTGGATTTTTTAAGTTATAGGTGCAATTGGGAGAAATATTTTTAGTCTTGACCTCAGTGTTGGAGTGTCACTTGCTGTAATGTGATATAAATATTTATAAAATTTAGATTTTACACTAGAATGACTCCTTATGGTCAAATTTCCCTCCTGGCTTTGGTTCAGAGTTTAGAGTAAGACAGCTTTTGGTCTTCATCAGTTAGAACTTTAATGTACATGGAATGGGCAAAACAAATACAGTCTTGGCTGAAGTTGTTTGCTCAGAGGTTGGAAACTGATAACTAGCTGATAAATTGGAAAAACTTCCCGTTCTTTTGCTGTGTTTAAAACAGGGCTGAGCAGGTGAGATCTACTAATTTAAGAGGTGCAGAAAAGAGTTAAATGAGAATTTAGAGATAAAACAGGCTCAGATAGGGGATTTTGAGGAGTGTTTTGGTGCTTGTAAAAAGTGCTGGTTAATACATTCTGTGTAATTTTTCACCTAAATACTTCTTGATTAATGAAAGCCACCAGAACTGTGCATGGTATATTCACCGTATGTTCCTGTTTTGCTTAAGAAACTACTTTAGAATAATAAACATCTAAATCCACTTGTCTGCCTTAGTTTATCTGAGTAGTTAAGTGAGACAAGCTTAAAAATAACTTGCTTTGATCCTCCTTCAATTTTTCAAGCATAATTCAGACATCTTAAAATATTTTTAAATTATGGAAAACTACATGTGTGTGTGTATTTAAAGCAAATAAATAATAAAATAAGTACAAATATAAAAAGTCTGCAAGTACTATATATGCAGATGTGGTGAATCTTTTGAACTCTGACAAAACGATTAATATTGGTTTAAAGACAAGATTAATTTTTAAGTAACCATTTAAATATGTTTCTATCAGATCTTGAGGATGAATGTTTTGATCTCTAAGAAGTGCAAGATAAAAGAGATAAAGACCCTTATTAGAAGTAAATTTTTCTGTGTGCTGATACAAACAGTAGTTAAACCAATATCTAATCTCTTCACTTTATTCAAGTATTAAATTTAGTGGATGCCATGAAATCAGGATGTTTCTGGGAATTTACAGATATTTTGAAGCTATCTTCCAGATACATATGTATCCTTATTTCAGTAAAAAGCATTTTTTGTTTTTGCTATGCTTTCATTTTATAACTTCCATTTTTGTAATACAACTTTCATAATATAGCTTTCATTTTTTTTCTTTTAAACACTGAGAACTATACCATAGGCAGCTTTCTCTTTTGACAGGGTCAACTTTTAAGTGGAGAACATATTGTATATTTACCTTTGCTTTGCCTCTTATGATTGGCTAGGAAACTAGTATATAGGAATATTGCTGCTTATATTAGACAACACTGGGAATCATCGTCTCTTGGAGAGTCTAGCCAGTTCAGATAAGTTAGTTTTCAGTATGAAGATATATTTTTAATAGATGCACATTATGTGCTGAAGTGTGCCCCAGAAATAATGTGAGGATGACTCCCAGGAAAAGCTATGATATTAATATTGGGTTTAGCATTATATGAATGCTTATTCTTCTTAGTAGATCTGTCACATTTTTGATACCATACAGATACACCAACAAAGCTAATACTGCTGCTATTACTAGTACTACTACTAATTTCTACTTATATGTATTAATGATTAGTTTTTCGTATCTTTTCTTTCACAAGTGGATTTTTCAAGCAGTTTACTTTAAAGGATTTTGGAAAGCACATTTATATATTTGTGTGCTTTAGGAAGAATGAACCGTGATTAAATTCTTCAGATGACAATGTAACAGGTATTACTGAAAAATCACAGCAGTCAGGTCAAGTCCCCCATGACTGGAAAAGGGGAAACATTGTACCCGTCTTTAAAAGAGGTAGAAAGCTGGAGGCTGGGAACTACTGACCCATGAGCCTCACCTCTGTGCCTGGAAGAGTCATGGAACAGATCCTCTTGGAAGCTGTGCTAAGGCACATGGGGGACAGGGAGGTGCTTCAAGACAAGCAAGCACACCTTCACCAAGGGCAAGTCCTGCCTGACCAACCCAGTGGCCTTGAATGATGGAGTTCATTCCATCATGGTTAGGGAAATGGCTACAGATGTCATTTACCTGGATTTCTGGAAAGCCTTTTGCAGAATTCCCCACAACATCCTTCTTTCTAAAGTGGAGAGAGATGGGTTTGATGGATGGACTGTTGGAATGTGGATGAGAAGTTGGTTGAATGGTAGCATCCAGAATGTAGTGGTCAATGGCTTAGGTTCCTGATGGATGTCAGTGACAAGTGGTGTGCCTCAGGAGTCTCTACTGGGACCACTGTGATTTAGTGTCATCTTCATTGACGACATAGATGAAGGGATTGAGTTCACCTCAACAAATTTTTAGGTGGCACCAAGCTGAGTGGTGCCGTTGACACACCTGAAGGTTGGGATGCCATCCAAAGGGACCTGGACAAGCCTGGGGGGTGGGCCCATGGGAACCTTGTGAGGTTTAACAAGACCAAGTTCAAGGTGCTGAAACCTGGATCAGAGCAACCCCTGGTATCAGCACTATCTGTGGCATGAACAGATGGAGAGCAGGCCTGGAGAGAAGGGCTTGGGGGTGCTGGTGGGTGAGAGGCTGGACATGACCCAGCCATGGGCACTCCCAGCCCAGAAAGCCAAACGTGTCCTGGGCTGCATCCAAAGCAGTGTGGGCAGCAGGGGAGGGAGGGGATTCTGCCCCTCTGCTGTGCTCTGGTGAGACCCCAGCTGGAACCCTGCATCTAGCTCTGAGGTACCAGCACAGGAAGGACATGGAACTGTTGAAGTAAGTCCAGATGAGCCATGAATATGATTAGAGGGATGAAGTACCTTTCCTGTGAAAAAAACCTGAGGAAATTGGGATTGTTCATTCTGAAGGTTCGGCTTTGGGGTGGCCTACTGTGACATTCCAGTTTCTGAAGGGATCCTGTAAGAAACGTGGAGAGGGTCTTTAAACTCAAAGAGAGCAGGTTTAGTTTAGATATTAGGAAGAAATTCTTTGCTCTTAGGGACTGCAACTGATTCCCCAGAGATGCTGTGGATACCTCGTCCCTGGTGATGGTCAAGGCCAGGTCGGACAGGCCTCTGGACAACCTGGTCTAGTACAAGGTGTCCCTACAGGGGGCTTGGAACTAGATGATCTTCAAGGTCCTTTCCATCCTCAGGATGCTCAGATCTTGTAGTAATGGCGTATTAGAACAAAAATGATTCAAATGTGACTGTAAGGAATGTTTGTATATATATATCACTGCAATATGTAGGTATCCCTTGCAAACCTTTTATATTTCTCCTCTTGCAATTCTTGCTTCATATTTTTTTTATACTTAGATGAAAACAACTAGGTGGATGCCGTCTTTATCTTTTACTTCTGTAGAAGGAAGCAGAAGTGGTAGTTTTATGACTTTCTATGACACTGCTAAGCAAAAATTGACTTGTATGATTTGTCTTCAAGGATCATTCCTTTGCTGGAAAAAAATCTTTTAGTGTTTTAATGTTAACTGGAGCTTCTTTCTGAATATATTGGTGGTGTTGGTGGAGTAGCAGTCTTTGGGCTTCAGTGGGAAGAAGAATTCAAGTGTCATTAAGTGTCGTTGCCATTAAGTATAACATGCTTCTGTAAAGTACTTTTATTTCCTGACTGAAATATGGTTTGGGATAATAGCATCTCTAGTTTATTCAAGCATGGGATTTATAGTGCCTGAAAATCAAAGTGAAGTCAGGGTAAAGGGTCTTTTTGTTGCTTTAATGTGCGATGATGCTTTTGCCTAATCTACTTGTGTTGAACATATGGAGTATTTGAATTTGGAGTGATCTTCCTCCTGGAGAAGAAGTTGTAACAGCTGAGGAAAAGTACTACAGCACCACTCCTTTTTGCTTAACAGAATGTAAACAGATTCCTATGTATGTGCTGAGTTTTGACCTTTGCAGGCAGTCCTGTAAGAACGTCTCCAGCCATAGGGATAAATGTGGGAATTCAGGCTTGTAGAACAAAGTAATGAAGGTCATTTGGGTTGACCTGGCTCTATTCCCCTTTTAGGAGGTATCTATACTTAGCAATTGACTGTACCTTAAGAGCAGGAAAGGCGTGTGTGCTTTATTACTTGCATTTGGCACTATTTTTAGTTGAGACTTGTGAGTGGTAGCTGGCAAATGGAAGACTTTGTCTTCAAATTGGTAACTGCAGAAGGGGCGTGAGCTCTTCTAAATCTTGTTTTGTGTATATGTGTGCAACATACTTGCAGGGGGAAGGAGAGGAAGGGAGCTGAAACACTTAAGGGTCAGTCCTACGGGAGGACAGGTTTTCTGGAAATAGAAGAAGCAGTATGCACTGAGATGACAAGGAAGGATACAATGGCAAGATTATGTGTAGATTGTACATTCAAAGCTGAGTGGTGAAGTAGTAATCACCTGGGTAAGCACTGAGTTTCTGCAATTTTGTTTTTTCATATTGTAGGTTGATGGCAGTACTGTGGGCATTTCTGTTTGACACAGAGCTCACTTTCTGCCTGTCATTCCTCCTCCCGCCCTAGTCCCTTTTTTTCCTTTATCCTTGTATTCTCTGCATGAAAGGTCCTGATTGATAAAATGTTACCAGAGCAGGATTAGGACTCTGTGCTGGTGTTTTGAATTTAGGCAAGTGGTTGTGTTGGGTTCAGGGAGTAAATGTCTAAAAGATTGCTATAGTTGTGGTAAACTTAGGCGTTACCAAAATAGACTTTACAGAGCTTTCCTCTTTGGTAATCATGCCTGTTAAGGTGGGGGGGGCAAAATAAAGACAATTTTTGTTGCATGCTGCAACATTGAAACCAATGCACAGGTTAGTTATTTAGTCAGTGCAGTCAGTCAGTCAATTGATCTGTGACTGGACTAGGGGAGCTGTGAATGTGTCTTTGGAGCCATGTTCCCAGCATTGAGCTTGATTTTTGTGTTTCAGGGGAGAATTTATTTTTTTTTCCTTTTTAAACAAAAGTACACATTTCCCATTGGTGGCATTCTTTCCATGTTTATAACATCCTTTTACCTGTGTTGGAGTTGCTGGTCTTTGCTCTATGGCACTTCACGCTTTAAGAAGTCTCTGAACTCTAAATGTGGAAATATGTGCTTCACAATTAAGCATCTTTCCTGATGCCTCAGGATGATGATCCCTCAGCACTTGATGTGCAAACATGAAATTTGTACATGCAGTTGTGTAATTCTACATTCAATCTTTGTAAGCACTGTTTCCACATGAAGATGTTAGGGCCATATTTTCGTTCTTAAAGGAAGTGTGATTTGTGTTGAGTATTAAAAAGAGTGTTTTCTTTCAGATATGCCATAGTGATTACACTAGCATTTTTTTTCAGTCCTCAATGCCTTTTGTATAAGTTCAAAATAATAGTAATAATCTACATAGATGATACATATTTGACTGAATTGTAACAATGATGTGATCTTTCTTCCCCTCAGGAATTGTGGTGCTTGGATTAAACAGATCACATGCCAAGAATGCACTTAGCAAAAATCTTGTAAAAATGGTAAGTGAAAAGAATAGTTTTTATTATAAAGGTGAAGTATTGGAATGAAGCACTTTAAAAAGTGTTTGGTTATTCCCCTTCCTCCTTTTCTCTGTAGATGTCAAAAGCTCTGGATGCTTTGAAATCTGATAAGAAAGTACGAACTGTTGTATTCCGGAGTGAAGTCCCGGGGATATTCTGTGCTGGTATGCAATCTTAATTTTCCTGAGAAGCTGGAAATCTGTATTCTCTTACAGCACTAATAAAACAGAGTCCCAGATTCCAAGGAAACATGTATTTTTCATGTATTCATCTCAATAACAAAACATTTTTGAATTATTTACTTCAGTTGCTAACATGCATCAAATATTGGGTTTATTCTTTCTGTGTCATAAAGTATTTCAAAATACGTAATAATTTAACCATGGTGGTGAAAAGTCATTTAATTGATGTAGAAACTCTTGCAAGTATGTCAGAATAAGGTGCAAATAATTTTAAAAGCCATGTAAAGAGGCTTTGTAGAAAGCTGTATCAAACCTCTGTTTTAAATGTGTTAACTTGAACTTTTAATTAAAGAAACATATGTAAATTTAAAATTTCATTATGAATATGCATATTACTGCGGACTGAATGTATTCTCAAATTAAAAACAAATCAAAACAAAAAGCACACACCCCAGCCCACATATCCATGCATCTTGTCAAAGTGCTCAGAAAAGTAAAAGCTCTCAACTACCAGATGCTGGGAAACAGAATTTGCTAACATGTCAAGATCAATTCATACAGAAATACCTTTTAAGAATATCAAGTGAATAGCCTTCTTATTTAAAAATGTTTCATCCAGGTCTTACTTTATTCAAATTTAATTTACATCCATTTGAAATGGAAAACAGAAGTAAAACAATTTGTTCTTTCTAATACATTAATAGAACTGTCCAGAAAGAGGTCAGTTCTGAAATTTTACTTTTCTGATTGTTTATGCGGTTGTTATTCTTGATAGCCCCAAATAACATAATTAGTTTAGTTTTAAATGCAAAATAGTTTTTCCAGTTTTTTAATATGTAACATACCTAAGCAGTTTTATTTGAATTTAAAATTCTTTTTGTTGCTTTTAGTAAGCCTGTTCTCATGTAGATACAGTTTGTTGCTTACAAGACTTATGAAAATAATTGTCTTGAAAAAAAGGGAATAGTCAGTTCAGTACTTAGTAATACATACAGACTGGTTAAATGTGTATGTATTAATCAGCATATTTAATTTAAAGGTTGTATCTTGTTTTAAATCAATAAGTTTTAACCTTTAGTCATCTCTGAAAAATCATGTAGTTTTTAAACTAATGAAGAATGAAGCATCAGAGCAACACATGCAAATGGTGTTTCAAGTTAAATGCTATGTACTTGAAATAAAAAGATGGCTGTTGGGTTTTTGTAACAATGTTTTTTATTTGACATTCTTGAATTTTGTAGTAGTGGTATATTGGAAATAGGAGAGTAGAAATACTGATTTTGAGGGAGAGTATCTCAGGTATGCTGCTATTATTGTACTTAGGAGCTCCAAGTGCATCTCCAGTATTCTTAGTCAGCTGTCTCTTCTGAGCTATTTTGGTATAAAGATTTCACATAGTCATTGCTGCTTGTTTGTCTGGCTTAGAAAACCAAGCAATTCAGAGTGTGTTTTAACACCTAACTGTACAGAAGATACAAGGACATTAGGAAGGAAAATTAGTCCTGAAAATAAGATTGTAAAAGACAAGGGCTGTCTAGCTATGTCTGGATCTTAACCTAGGGAGTAGAGATAGGCTGTGAACTCGGTGTCTGTAAGTTTAAAAAAGTGATGGATAAAACAAACATCCTGAGAAAGGAGATTCCTGTAGCTGAACAAGTGAAATAAAGGATGTTCCAACAGTGGTAACTGAAATGTAGAGTGAAACAGAATACCCGAGGCAGAATTTTTAAAGAAAATAGGCAAAAATTGCACAGTGGATGGATGGATAGATGGATGGATTGCTTCAGTAGGTGACTTTAATGAGTGTCTCTAAAGAGAATGATAATAGAGGAAGCATAGTGAGATCTGAAAGAAACAGGTTACCTTAGGGAAGTAAGATGAAGAGAGGAACATACTGGATGTAAGAAGGCAGTTTCTGGAGGGGACTCAGGTAATTCAGTAGAACAGAAGAAAGTGTTTTCAAACTTAAATGTTAACGGATAGTATGTTGCTTCAAGAACATTTAATTTCCTTAAAAATGTAAGGATCATCTTGTGAAATGTCACATTTTCTTATGCATTATAGTTCTATTTAATTAGGCTAAACGTGGAATGTTTTTACTTTTTTGTATTTCCTCAATAATGTTTTCTTCCTAACATGTGTGGAAATGTATGTTTTTAAAAATACACTTGTATGATTATTTTTTTGGACCACCATCTGATGTTTTACAGACCACATATTGGGAAACTTTGTCCTAGAATGTAGTTCCCTTTTATGGGTGGAATGAATTCCAAGATCACTAAAGCCTGCCATTCCTTAGCTATCAACAAATATCTGTGAAAGCTACAAGCGAAGTGTCTTGTTTCCTTCTAAGGCCTAGTCCACAAAACAGAACATGCAACCATTTTTCTCAAAGTAGCAGTGTAGGTGATTAAAATATTTAAACTCTGTTGATGATTGATGTAGATTTGGGTATGATTTCAAATTACGGTATTTTCACATGGTGAAATTGGAGAGGGACAAAAATGGGTCAAAGAACTGTATTAAAGAATGTAGAGATGTGCCAGAAGTCATATCCTTTAATTTCTGCATAAAAATTCACTCTGAGTCTTTACCTGCTCTTTTCTTTGTGTCTCCTTTTTAATGCTTCATACATCTGTGGGTGCAGAGGGTTCCTCATTAATGCTCTAGCACTGTTCAAAAGGGACACCCAGAAGTCAAAGCCTTGCATGTCTGGGGTTAAGGATGTCTGTGATTATGCATAAACTGTGTCTATGAGTAATTATGTCTATGAGGACTTCTTGTGCTTCCTTTGGAAATGCTCTGGCACTGAGTCACTTCTTGGCTCTTTTCTTTCTACATCTGAAAGCAAATAAGTAATTGGCCTTTCTGGAGTGAACATGTATGACCAGTCCTGGCCGATGTAGCTTGTGGCTGTGTACTTCACCATTTTGCAGCCAAAGCAGGTGAGTCTGTACAGGGGTCTTTTTACTTCCTGACAATGTTCCATTCTTGAGGAAGGCATAGGCTTATGTATGGAATAAGGCAGGTGTCCGTCCCATGGGTAAAGTATGCATATTTAACATATGCATATTAGATATTGCTGAGGCACTTTTTGTGAGCAGATTTTTAGGCTTTTTTAATCTTCAAAATATTTCTAGAAGTAAGTATGCTTAATAGTGTTGGGTGATACAGTACTGTGAGGAAGAGAGGAGGCAGTATCCACAAGTTGTTGCAAGACCTGATTTTGTGTCAGCATGTTGGCAGAATGGATAAGGTTGGAAGAGACTTCAGTGAGGTCATCTGGTCCAACCTCACTGCTCAATCAGGGTCATTCTGATGACAGTCTTAAAGCTTCTTCTGATTTTAACTGTCAAAAAAAGGGTACAAATAAAATACATTTTTTAAGAATACTTTTTCTGGTTTTCAGAGAGTGTCTGAGAATCGCTTTGGTCTGAAGAATTAAACAAGCTAATATTGCACCTTAAAGCTTTTGTTGTTCAATTTTCTAAGGTTTTGAATAAAAGATAAGATAATATTTATAGAACTTCTAGTTATTATACAATTTTACCTTGGATATGTTTTGGCTGATGCTGAAGACTGCTGCCTGGTTCTAAGCCTCCTGCTTTCTTCTGTTTTTTCCCATCTCACCCACTCTTGTCAGTGTGTTTGATGACATGAAATAGGGATTATACTAAATTTTGCAATTGAAAACTATGGGATCAGGTAATAGCCTTTCCTTTTTAAAGTTTTGTGTGTTGATGGTTATAGTGATTAAAGGAATGGATTTGGATTATATTCTTTTCCTTCTACCTTTATGCTTGCTGTTCCTTGTATTGTTTTTCTTGCTACTGTCATGTTCCTCCAACCTTCTTTTCATGTTCTGTCAAGAAGGCATTAAAAAAACATGTTCTTTATGCATTTGTCTCAGGTAATAACTTACTGGCCCACAGTCCATTGGTTCAGTTTACAGCTCATGCTAGTAACTAAAACCCCTTGCTACTGTTTTACCATTCAGAGTAGCACCTCTGGTATCTGAACAGCCAGGACAGTTGCTTAACTCTTACTGTCCAAGTTGAGTCAGAGATAATTTCTCTTAAAAATCCACATGGGATTTGTTGTCAGTTTCCCTGCATCCATCCCTCCTCTGTTGATTTGCAGAAAAAAATCCTACTATTTCATAAAGGAGATAAGAACTACAGGAACACACTGCTTCTGGATTTTGATTTGCCTGGGAGAGTAAGGAGAGCTTTCTGTTGGAACTTTCAACTTTTTGAGGTTTTTGTGGTGACTGTGTTTAGAGTTTAAGTGTTCAGAGCAATCTCTCTTCAGTATTGTTTTTTCAAAGGGAGCTGGACTGTATGAAATAGAGGTTGTGAGGTTGATGGGTTATTTGTGTTTTATGTGTGCATACAAAGAGAGCAAGCTTTAAAACAATTTTTACGTGACATATTTGAAAAATGTTCTTCGGAGACCTTGTTTCAAAAATCTTTGAGACATAGCAGAATATAGACAGTTATCTTTTTTGCTGTTGTTGCTTTGACAGGCTTTCAAGTCAGTTAGAAAAATTTTGGTATTTGAGCTCTTTAAACCACTTTGACCTAAAAGTTATAGCAGCTTGGCCAGTAAAGTCCCTTCTTGGAAAAGCAGAAGAAATCTCTGTGCCAGAAAAAATCACCATTTGAATCTGTGGTGTGAGTAAAGCCAACCCAAATGCTTCTCCTGTTGGCATAATTTGTCTGCATCAGATTTTTTTTTCCAGTAGGGTTGAATTGGCTATTTGGAGTCTAATTCCCAGCTGGCACTTCCAGCTGGTGCAGTTTTCTGGCAGAAGTTTATGAAGCAGACAAGCCTGGTAGAACAGATCCTTGAAGACTTCTTTGTTTATGAGGTTTTGATATGGAGGAGTAGAGGAGTTTCATAATAGCTCAAATACTTGGCCTACTCTTATTTTTATAGAACTAGCAGGAGTAGTAGGGAGGTATTTCTGTGGGTGTAGTCTCCTTTTTTTCTTACAGTCTCTGTTAAGCAGGCAAGGAGGAGTGCATACTTTCACAGACCATATTTGGTTCTCCAGATTTCAGCTCCTGCACGAGAAACTGAGAAGAGGTTTTGTATATTACTCCACTCTTCCCTCTTGAGCATTCAGATCACACATGAAAATGTTGTAGTGTCTTCTGAGTACTTCTTTGCTGCATGTACCTTTCATTCCCTCAAGTAAATGCCTTATGATGTTGACTGTAGCTAGGTTCTTCCCTCTTTCTCATTCCAAGCTTCCACCTGTGTTCAGACTCCAAGTGCTGTTAGCTGCTTGTATACTATTAATCTCAACAACAGTTTCATTCCCCCTAGGGCAACATCAGTGACATGAAATATGTTAGGTTGGTCAGCCACTTGGCAGCTCTGTCTTGTGATTGTGTGGACACTCAATCTGTTATGTGTGGATTCCACAGCTTGCATTTGTCCGACATAGATGATTTTGCTTCTTAATTTTGATGTTGTTTCTGGAATGACTAATTCCTGTTATGGCTTTCTAGAGCACATGTTGAACAACTGAGGCAATAAAGAGTGCAGCTAGGATTGTGGTTTGATCCTCTAGTCTACATACAGAAAAAAATCCCAGTAAGAAGAACTGGTTTCAGTACCTTTCTTTTGGAAATACCTTAGTCATTTGACTCCAAATGCTCCTCTACCTTCTACCCTGACGACACATACTAAATTTAAGAAGAAATTGGAATGACAGTGGATTTTTTAGAGCTTTAAAATGCAAAAAGGCGTTTTCCAGGAGGTTTTTCAGTAAGAATATGAAAATCTAATGGTGTTCATTTTTTTAATTTTCAAAAGACTGATCCATTTCTGATGAGGAAGTAGGCGCAAATAATATGGTGGGATATTGGGTGGGACTGTACTCAACGGTGCAGTCTTCAAATCCACATCTAAAATCAACTAGGAAATTTTAAGCTAGGAATCACTTGTCTGTCTTCTCATTGGTTGGTGCAATGCCTTATTTGAGAAAATGATAAAATTTGGTTTTCATTTGTTCAGCTTTCTGAAAGTTATTCTCTCTAGTAGTGAATAGAGCTTTTGAACTCTGTTTTAAATGTATGTGTTCAGTTCACATGGGCCTCTCTGAGAAGAGACCAGGAGCTGTTCGAGTACTTGACAGAGCAAGCTGCAGCTAGTTCCAAAACAGTCCCATGACTGCCCAATGCTGAGTGTTTAGGAGATTCTGGTGGCACCTCTGTGATAACATATATATTAGAAATTGTAAAGAACCATATGCAACAGCCATGAGAGAGGAGTGAGAAAAAAATGCAAGCGGAGCAGCCCTCCAGACCCCCAAATCAGTAGCAAGGAAGGGCAGGAGGTGCTCCAAGTGCCAAAGGAGAGATTCCCTTACAGCCCAAAGACAAGTCCATGTCAAACCAGGTTGTCACCCTGGAGCTCATGGAGGACCAATCTGGAGCAGATATCCACACTGCAGGCCATGAGGAACCCCATACTGAAGCAGGTGGACACACCCTGATGGAAAATGTAGCCCATGAAGAGCCCAGACAGGAGCAGGTTCCTGGCAGAGTTGTGACCTGTGGAGAGCAGCTTATACGGGGCCAGATGTTCTGGCAGTTGTGACCCACTGGGGACCCATGCTGGAGAAGTCTAATTCTAAAGGACAGTGCCCTGTGGAAAGGACCATGCTGAAGCAGTTCTCGAAGAACTGTGTCTCCTGTGGGAGGTCTTGCAAAAGACTGTATTGTGTGGGAGGGATTCTATACTGGAGCAGAGAAAAAGAGTGAGGTGGAAAAAGTGTCAGGGATGAAGTGTTGTGGCTGCATTGCAAGCCCCATTCCCCCTCCCATTTGCTCTGCACAGCAGTAGGGAGAGGTGAGGGAGTTAATAATAAAGTTAAGCCAGGAAAGAAGTAAGAAGGAATGGCGGGGGGATGATGGATTTATTTTGGTTTTTGTTTCTTGCTACCTTTTATTGGCAATAAATTAAATTTATCTTTCCTAAATCCAGTCTGTTTTGCACATGATGGTAGCAAGTGGGTGATCTCCCTGTCTTTATCTTGATCCATGAGCTCTTAATTGTATTTTCTTCCCTATCTTACTGAGGAGGGGAGCTGGCAGAGAGCCCAAGTTAACCTACTACATCCAGTTATTATGGATTTTTCAAAGTAAGATGAGGCAAGACCTTTATTCTTGAAGAGCTTTGAATTGAGGGTGGTTTGGTTACATAAAGTCTCAGAGGAACTTGTGTAAAAAATGGTCTAAGATAAAAGTAGTCAGGAAGATTTCCATCCAGTTGAGTGAGTAGTGACCAGAGCTGTGTAATAAGTATGGTACAGAAGTTTAAGTGGAATAACTTCAACAGAAAAGAGTAAATCTGTAGCTACTTGGTTCTTTTTTCCATCCCTTAATTGTGGTACAGGATTTTTTTCTTAAGGCTTGTGTATGGCATCTGTTTAGATGACTCACTCTTCCTACATTGTGTGCTCTGAAGATTTGTATATGAAACGCTGTGTGTCCTTCTCTAGTTTTGAAGTTCTCTGACGACAACTTCAGTGTAGTTACTCCTTTAGTATCAGGAGCAGTTTATAAAAATATTATATTTCTGTCTAAGAGGGATTCCATTATTTCACTGAATACAGTCAGTTTGAATTGAAAGTGCTTTCAACCAGCATGTACTTGTCTCCACGTCAAAGATTTTTAAGGGTGTAGTAGAAGTAGAGACAACTTAATTCATAGTTAATATTACCATAGCATAAAATTAAAAAGTTTCTGGTAATTGGAGGTATTCAGCTGTAATGCTAGTTGTGGACATTTCCATGCCATTTTTCTTCCTTTTTTGGTCTTGAATGAGCTGTAAACCAAAGCTTACTGTAATCCGTGCGTACAAAATAAAAAAAAAAAAAAAATACAAGATCAGGCCATTAGTGAATGATAAATTATCAGCTCCAGCTAG
This sequence comes from Chamaea fasciata, assembly GCF_029207755.1. Classification (NCBI taxonomy): domain Eukaryota; kingdom Metazoa; phylum Chordata; class Aves; order Passeriformes; family Sylviidae; genus Chamaea; species Chamaea fasciata. The sequence goes on from NW_027094089.1 coordinate 55,726,002, forward strand.
AGAGTCATCTTTTTAGCAGTGTTTTTTCTTGGTTGATGCAATTTTGAAATTTCCTTTTTCAAGCTGATGAAACAGAACTTCTGGCCGTTCTTTCTCTTATATGTTCAGTACCATCTGATAAAAAATGGAAATGTAAAGGCTTATTTATTCCAGTGACGCAAGCATTCGTCTTTCTCCTTCCTCAATAGAACTGAAGCAATCTTGAACTTGAGATCCATGCTGTTACTTAAAGTTGACTAAAAAGATTCAAATCTGTCTGAGTTGGTTTTCTAGTTGTGTGGTGAGCTTTGCCAAACTGGGTCAACATTTTCTAGGCAGTAACCTAATTTGATTGATCAAGCTAGTGCTTTACTAGTATAATATTTACCAAAGGCTGGACTCTAATACAGTTATGTGGAAATACAGCACCTACATCAGTTACTGGAAATGTGGGATTATTTTGTATCTGTCTTTAGAACTCATTTTGAGTAACAGAAGGCTGTGCTATATTTGGTGCCATTCTGCTGGCTGTGTTCTGGGAAGTATACAAGTAGGATTAAAATGTATCTTTGGCTGTTGGAGAGCATAGTGAGTGTACTGTTTTACCTGCTGATTAAAAATTATATTTTAAATTATCTTCTGTTTTAGTAGTTTAACAGATTGTCCTAGGATTTTAGTCCATTACAACAAATGCACACAATTAATGTGGTATTTTCTGGAAATATTTTTTCCACTGAAAGCCACCTAAAATATTAAAAATAATAAATTCTAGGTAAAAGATATATTTCTGAGATAGTGGTATTTGGTTAGTTCTTTATCCAGAGGAGGGTAACAAGAAAGGGAATGACTTTCCCAAACCCATTAAAAATTATAAAAGCATGGGTAAAAGTAATCAAATTGAATGCCTAAAAATGTTAAATTGAAATATTAGGTACCAAGTAATTTGTCTGGAGAAGTAATTACAAATAAATATACTGGTGATAAGAGAAATTTATTTGTTTGGATTCTGTGTATGGCAGTCAGAGTCATGCTCAGGGTATTCTCTGAGTTGCTGTACGGAAAACCTGGGGAGACAAATGTCTGAAAAAAACAATTGGCTGTTTTTGAGTTCCCTTCCTACATCTTGTTTATAGTATGTCAAGTAGAAATTTTGGAGGTGCAGCTTGCTTTTAATAATGGTAAATAGAGGATTGGAGTCTAACTTTAGAGCTAAGACTTTTATAACCAAATGACTGAAAGTCGTTTAATGAATGAAAATAAGTATAACCATATAGCTTACAAATAAGTAGATCAAGTACGATCTGAAACAGCTGGACAACTTCCAAAGTTTCTTGAGATGTTTGAAATGGTTGCAATGCTCTAGATCTTTTGGATTGTTACAGAAATGCTATGGAAATCTCCATAATAGTGACATTTGTTGTGAGTTGTTGTCCAAACTTGACACAGGCAGGAATGGTGAATATCTGGGATATGCAACAACTTCAGCATTTCCCAGAATTTAAATAAAAGTGATATCTAGATGATGATGAAGCCATGAAGAGTACCTCACTGGGGTACCTCAGCTGACTACCTAGAACAGGAAAACACACATACAGACCTTATTTATAATGTCATGATGAGTTTTCAAACAGTGAAATTTTTCCTGAAGTGAATATATACCAGAACAGACTAAATTAAAATCGAAAAGATACCAGATGATGCAGAACCTTTTATATTGAGAAAACTGTGTTCTGCAATGGATGTCCCTAGTTGGACAACTTGTTTTCCCATTTGCTCTTATAAAGAGGCTGTGCTTTCTGTATATAAAAATACTTAAAATATTTTATGTAAATATTTAGAGAATAATCAAAAATTGTTTTCGCCTCCATTTGTTTGTCTTTTTTTAATATGCTTCTCAAGGGCTTGCTCCTCAGATATCTTTGGTGATGTCACTGGCTTGTTGCAGTTTTTGCTGCTTGGGAATGTATCTTTAATGGCTGTGTATATGCTGCAAGTGCAATGCCTTTAATTTTTGATTAAAAAAGTTGTTCTATACTATTTGTATCAGGTTTATCCAAGCCTGTATTTTCTAGGTTGCATGAGTAGATGAATTCCTGTATTTCACATACTTGTTACAGTTGGGTTTGACTTTTGGAGTATAGTCCTTGTGGCACTGCTTAGGACTGCTTGGGAGTTGCATTGAATTTCGTATATAGGTACTCACATGCATCACACTTTTTCCCCCCCTCCTTTTTTATCTTGTGTCATTGAAGCATGTAATTAGAAGGCTATTGGCATACATGGCACCATGTAACAAATTCTTGTAATTGCTTGCATGTCAGAGATGTGTAGATGAACCTGACTGTTGTAAAGAAAGACTTAACTGGAAACCTGCATAACCATCACCACACCGCTTCTGATGTTTGTGTGGGTCTAAGTGAGAGGACTGAGGAAATCAGTGCTGCTGGAATCTTTGATTTTGTAGGGTAGACTAGTAGACAGGATGTTGTATCTGAACAGTTTTGTTTCCATGGGAATGAGTAAAGTCTTGAGATCGTCCTGTTCAGAAAATTTTTTAGTGTGGTATAATTTGTCATTTTAAGCAAGCTATAGTCTGTGTCCTGCAGGTGTATTAAAGCTAGAAAACTGTTAATTTAATATCTAAACCTGCAGGAATAACTGTGTAGTCATTGTTGGTATCTTTAAGCTCTTTGAAGTCACAGGGCAGTTCAGATGAGTCCTCTGATATCCTTATTTATATAAACTTTCAGATTTCTGTACCTCTCTGTAGCTATTTTCAAGTATTTGAGTTTTTTCCTCTGTGGCCAATGTGTGTGCTAACAAATGTATTTATTACTAGTGGTCTTACTTTAAAACTTGTACTGGGCATGTCTGGTTTAGAGTTCATTTCTCATGTAGCAGCCCATATGGTGCTGTGTTATAGACTGATGACCAGAACAGTGTTGAAAAGACAGTGTTTTATAGTTGTCACTGAATAATGCCTGCACAACATGAAGGTCCAGTATGCTTCTCACTGTGCCAGTCAGTCAACTGGGGGTCAGCAAGAGGCTGGGGTAGGGCACAGCTGGCACAGCTGATATGAATTGAGCAGAGGAATATTCTGTAACATATGACATCATACTCAGCAGTAAAACTGCGTGTTTGTTTTTCCAGAGAAGACCTTGCCCAGACTGGAGAGAGACATTGGTTGGCTGGTGTGGAATGACTGCTTTTGCATCATTTGTTTTCTCCTTTTTTCTGCTTGAACTTACTAAACTGCCTTTATCTCAACCTGCAAGGTGCGTCCCCCTCTCCCTCCCCACGGCTTTTGTGGTTCTTTTAATTTCTCCATCCTGAAGTGCAGTGAGAAAGCAAGTGAGTGGGGGCTTACTTACTATCCAGAGTCAAGCGGTACGAAACTGTGGCTTTGTATGACATGAAACATGAAATCTGTAGTAATTAGCTGGATTAGTTCCAAAAATGTCCTGTATGGTAATGAATACCAGTATTGCTATAATGCTACTGTACTCCTTTTTAGCTTTGCTAGAAGGATGCTTGAAGTCACTTTAAGCCTGTTCTGACAGGTGTTACAGTCCTAGATGGTTATTCTTTTTCCCCATTCTATTTTCAGGATACAGTGGTGAATTCTTAATTAAGAACTTAGTATTTAGAGAGGTGCTCCTTAACCATTTTTCGTCTAAAAGTACCATTAGCACTCTTTCAGTAGAAACCCAGGTTTTGGAAAAAGATTCTTTCTGTACTTCTAGCCCCTTCATGGCTAGCAGTTAGAGAAACTCTGAGAGATGATTTGTGGGTATTATTCTCACCACCTCACATGTTGCATTTTTTTCTTGGAGTCTGGAATTGCAGCACCTTAGGATATTAGGTATTAGATTATGAATTTGAGAAGTATTCCTGAATTACAAAATATTGTTTGACTGTCTTTCTTTATATAGACCTTCATCAGCAATGTGGTTTTTCTTTAAGTCTTTAATTTCAAATCTTGGAATGGAGAAAAAGTTGTCTATATTTAAGAATAAAAACATTTATTTTTTCCCTTTTTTTCAGATCTCTTGAGAGCTGGGTTAGTATCATAACTGGCATTAAGGCAATCCAGGAACTTTATCTTTTCAAATTACTTGCACTCTCTGTAATAAATAAATTTTTAGATTTCCAAGACAAGTTTGCATATTTTGAAATAGCGTTTTATATAATTGACTGGAGAACACAGAGGACTATGTTAGGTAGAATTCTGTGTTATTGTAATAGCATGTTGTTCATGGTCTGGCAATTGTAACAGGTTAGTAGAGGTGTTGAGCAAATTGATTGAGTCCAGCAAGGTCCCTGAAGGTATTTAAAAGATGTGTAGATATGGACTTAGGGAGATGGGCAAGGTAAATGATTGGACTCAATGATGTTGAAGGTTTTTTTAGCCTAAACAATGCTCTGATTTTATGGTATATGAGCCATTTTGACATGAATATGGTGGAGGCTAGCTATTTTAGTTAATGTAATTCTCACTGTTCAAATCTTAGTTAAAAAGAGAGCAGTAGCATGCATGTGGATCAGGGTTTTTTTTCAGAACTTGAACTCGCTCATCTGTGATCCATATAAAATGGTTTAAAACTTTGTGGTTTTAAAGGGGCTAAAACCATGTGAAGATCACTTTAACAGGAAGTTACAGATTATTGATTAGCCCTGATCTTACTAAATTGATAAGATAAATTTGGCAAGGCTCTGTTAATTGCATTTGTTCTTTACACGAGGAATTTAATTCTTCTTAGTTTCTTTTATATACCTCTGGACATTTGACTTTCCACTGCAGTGTCTAAGGTGCAGATCTCTTGCATAAATATTAAGTCAAATTGGGTAGTCACTTCCACTTGAATTGTTCATTTAACATCTGTGGATATTTGTTGTGTTGATCTATGAAAAAAAGGTGCTAATTTTCTTTGCAGTTTTATGAGGCAGATTGTCACAGTGCACTGTACGGGTTAAGTAATGCTTTTCTCTGGAGTACTAAGTGCCTGTGGCACCTGATTTCTTTACTGGTGAGGGAACTGAGCCTACTTAGCCATTTATATCCTTGGCAGAGAAAACCTGCTGGCAAAAAAAATCTGATCTCATGTGCTTGGTGGTAGTGTGCTGGAAATAGAATACATGTACGCAACACATGGCAAAAATAGTTGTTACATGGAAAAGAATTCTTTCCCATTTGCTTTTGAAAAGAGTGAATCAAAAAGGCATGTAGCAGAGGTACTTAGATATATCTGTATCTATAACATTTTCATCTTAAGACAATTTGCAACAGTCAGTTTCACATCTGCTTTTATGAATGGCATAGAATTGGACATAAGGCAGCTGTATATATGTTAATTGTTAATGTTAATTTATATATATGTTAATTACCACAAATATGAAGAAAAACTTCCAATAATTATAATTTTTTACTCTCTTATCTTGGCCTGCCGCTGACACTGGTTTACTTTAAGAATACTTTTGTTGTATATTTACTGCAGTAAAAGATTTTTTTTTTTTGGTAGCATCTGTATTGAATATGCAGCTCTTAAAAGCTGAAAGAAAAAAGTAACTGAATTTATATAAATGTAGCATGGAGTTGCTTCTATGCATGTGTAACACGACCTTTATAATATGTTCATGAAGTGATACAGGAAAATGTAGAAACCTGTCCATAGTGAAAATGGTTTTAATTTTTTTAGATTTTTTCAGTGTACAATGTGTTTTGACATCTGTTTTGAACATTTAAAATGTATTAAAACATGAAAAATTTATTTAAAAGTAATATAGGTAGTATGAAAACAAAGAAATTCTGTAATTTCTATTTTGATTTTCTCCTTGTAAAATTTTTACTGTTTTTCCTAGTTAAGCACTGATTCCATGTTTGTGATTTAATAAATAGAATATATGGGTGCTTCTGTTTATACATATCATGTTTTGTTGTCTTGCACAAAATTTATGAGATATGTGAAAGAAATGCTGTGATTTCTGGTCAGATCCTGCCTGTTGTAACAAAGTGCAGTTCCCCCAAACTTACTTAATGATAAAAAGCTACATTGATACTGAAGTTGGCTAAGAATGAACTTCTAACACAATTTGAGGTATTAGAAAGCAGGCATTCTTTATTGCGGGTCTGCACAGATTCAGAAGATTTTTCTTCTAATTGAATGTGTGTCATGAAACTTTACAACAGGGTATTTATTCCATTATGATCATACATATTCATTACAGCACACGTCTTAGGTAATGCATAAACATCACTTTTCCTAGAACTAATCTGCATGCATCTGCTTCCTACTGGAAGTCCTATTATGATCCTAGAGGGTCCTCCTTTGGGATCTCTGGTCGTTGTATTCACTGGGTGCCCCCAATGTTGTAGTGACTTTGCCTTGAACTTCACTTAGGTTGTGTGCTGTTGTTTCTTGTTACATAACTTTGCCAAAAAATCACTTATGTTCCTCATTATCTGTTTATCTGCTAGTTCCAGCTGCTAGTTTAGCATCCTGTATGTCTAGTTTTACCTTCTTTAATCTAACTTCCTAGTTAGAATTCAAGCTTTATTTTGCAACTTTAAGGAACTGAAAATTTCTATTCTCTGCTGTCTGTTGGCAGGTAGATAATTAGTTGTCTACAATTTTCCCATCTTCCAATCGAATGTATGCAGTTCATATTAATAGTGAAGCATCAGAGTTTTGTAGGATGTAAGAAATTAAGATCTAAAATGATATTTTTTTTGTATTTTAAGATTTCCTTGTGACGTTCTGGTCACTAGCTGGAACTTACTGAATGCATATGGATGGACATGGTTTTTAAGCAATTGAGCTCTGGGTGCAAATATCACTGATCTGTATAATTTGTTAAACCCCTCCAGATGGCAGGTAATACTCCTGTGTCGGATCTCCTTTTCCTTTCCTTTCTTTCTCTAAAGTAATTTGCTGACAAGTCTTTTAAAAATAGGAGATATCAAATATCTCTGAAGTATTTTAAAATAACAAGTCCTTAGAAAACAGAATTCAGGTTGCAATATATTATATATTAGTGGTGAAAATATATTCAATGGATAGGAAATTTTGCTATTTGCAAGCTCTTTGATTTATTTTTCTGAGTCATTTAAAGCCTTTAGGGACACTGGGAGTAAGGGGAAGTACTGCATGTGAACTGCTTAACTTGGTGTACTGACAAATAGAATTGCAGCTGCTGTTTTCATGTTTGAGTTTTGTGTGAACAAAGGATAATTAAGAGATGTTCCTGTTCATGGTTCAAATACTTACTTGTCCTTAGTTTCACACAGAAGAACGCATTCTACTGTGTAGAATGGGAAGACTACTGTCCTTGAATGTTGCCCCAGTGTTAATTTGATCAGAGATATTTGTGCAGGAATGCCAGCTGTTTTAATAGTGGTGTGGTTTTTGTTTGTTTGTTTGGGTTTTGTTTTCTGTTTTTTTTTTTTTTTTTTTTTTTTTTTTTTAAGTCCAAGATTTAAGTTTTAGTCCAAGATTTAAGTCCAAGACTTAGAGTAGCCAAAGCTGAGCTCTGTATCTTTAACCCAGAAAGTGCTGCTTCTCCCATTTGGATTTTCTCACAAAAATCCATATTCTTCTTACCTAGTTTAGCTTGAAAAGGTTTCTGGTCAAACTCAGTTTTCTCCTCATACAGTCTTTCTAAGGCCATTACTTCAAGTCTTTCTTCAAATTGTTCACAGTCTGATGTATGCAGAGAATGGTCATTTTGTAGTTTGGGGGCAACAGAATGTGATTGGTGTTGCAGACATTCTTTACAAGGTTGTCTCTATTTTCATGTACTTTATTATTTACCAGCTTCTTTAAATGTTCCACTGAAAGTATCGCTTGCTGCCTAGCAGCACAGAATTCAGTGTTGTTGAATCATGACCTCTGGGAAGTTTATAGCTAATGGTTTATAGCTAACACACCATCATGACTAATACAGATCATTGGAAGAGAAAAAAAACCCAAAAACCAGAAGAGATTGTCATGGGTTGAAAGCAAACCTAAACCACAATAAAGATACAGGGTGATGCCTGCAAAATCAAGGGAAGGAATGAAAAATAGTGAAAAATAAAAAGAATTTAACCCATGTCTTTGTCTGCATTCAGCTGATCTAGCAGTTCAAACCATGTTTTTTCTTAGGAAAAACTCCTCCTTTCCTAAATAGCATTTATGCTAGAATACTGACTTAAGGACTTCTTTAGAAAAAATCCTGGCTTTCTCTTCTTTACCGCACAGCACACTTCCTTCTTTTCTGTTTACAGCTCATAAAACTGGGTGTGCTGCTAGTAAACTATTTTTCTGCTTATTGCTAATCAAAAAAAAGATTAACCCATCAGTATCAATTCCTTTTAATATTAAAACTGCATATCTGCCATGCTCAGATGTACAGTATATGCAAAATATTTGAGTCAGACATCTGTGATAGTGCTTTGAAATGTCTTCTTTTTTTTTTTTTTTGATTACTGAATTTAATAGAAACCAAAGTGGAACAAACAGGTTGCTGAGAATTTTGGGTGAGTTCATATTTTTTTGAGTTGGAAGGCTTAGTAGTATTTACTAAGAATATTTGGTCTGAATACTCATTTAAGGTTTGAGAAGAAAGATGAAGAGTCTCACCACTAACAAGTTTTAGGAATGCTTTCTTGTGAATCAGAAGATAGAAAACTGTGTGTGAATTGTTATTATAGGGATTAGATGTTAACAGACTTCACTGCAAAGATGTTGCAATTGATAAAAATGAGATGTGGTACTACATTAATGCTATTTTTTTTAATGGTGATGTTGTTAGAATAGCCATATATGATTATTCTATTAAGTAAATTAGTTTTAATTTTTTGTTTGAAAAATAACTTTGGTGCTGATCTCTTCAGAGGATTTTGGTTTTGAAAGATGCAGAATTAATAGAAATCACAAGTAGTAATTGCACCATTAGTTTGGAGCTAAATAGTAGGGTAAAAAACCAGCTGTTGTTGTTGTCTAACTTGAACTTTGCTATTCTGTATAAGAAGTCAGTTATGTTTAATGTAGAAGTTCTCCTAGTGAAGGTTAGATTTGAAAATGAAAAGTTGTTTGGGGAAGTTGAAGTTGAGTTTTCAGACTACCATAGTGACTAAAGACATACTAAGTACTTCTGTAATGCTTGTTGTGGAAATAACACAGAAATACAAGTGTTATAGGAAAAAGCTTTACTTTTTTATTTTTTTAAGAAAATGCTCTGTGTTGAATAATGATTGCAACATACATTGTTTTTTATTAAATGCTGATATTTATCTTTACCATGATGTGAGTTGTAAGCTCATTATCTTGCCCTGTAGCGGGGATACTTTATAAGATATTATTGTAAGCTTGGAGCACACAAATCTGTCACAATTTGATTGTTTTAAAGGCCCATGATTGTGGGTTCTAGCAACCTATCAGCTGACCTTCACTTCTACCACCACCATTTTCTCTTTCTGGATCTTCTCCATTGATTCTGTTACCCATCTGAGAATCAAAAATAATGCAGCCTTTGTGCTGGTCTTCTGGTTGTCCTGATTTGTTAGCCTGACAGAAATCAGTAGAACTGCAACATAACGCAGAATCAAAAATAAGGCCCTAATTTACTATTTGGAAACACGTAACTGTCCTATCCTCATACTTTTCCCAGCTGGGAACTAAGCACACGCAGCTGCTTGCTCACACCCTCACCTGTGGAATTAGAGAGTGAATTTTAAGAGTAAAAGGTATAAAACCTATGAACTGAGATAAAGACAGTTTAAGTGGGAAATGAAAGGCTGCAGACACAAGAAAAGTGAAGCAAGGCATTCATTCACCAATTCCCATGGACAGGCAGGCATTCAGCCTTTGACAGGCAAGCAGGGCCACATCAAGTGTGACGGTGACTTGGAAAGAAAAATCACTCCTAATGTCCTTCCTTTCCGCCTTCTTCCACCACACTGTATATGATCTTCCACCATTGTCCTGAGCATGATGGCACATGGTCTGGAATATCCCCCTGGTCAGCTGTCCTGTTTGTGTTCCATCCCAACCTCTGATGCACCCCTGCTCTCCTCACCAGCATGACAGTACAAAAAGCAGAAAAGGCCATGACTCTGTGTAAACCCTGCTCAGCAATAACAAGAGCTTCTCTATATTATTGACTTAATGTGCAACACAAATCCAAAGCACTGCCCCATTACAGCCAAAAAGAAAAAAAATCAACTCTACCCCAGCTGAGACCAGCCATAACTGGTTTATTTCGTCTTTCATGGAGGAAACTTCAGGAAGTCCTGTTGTAATAGGAGCTGTAAGAGAATAGGGGTTGGGAAGAGACTGGATGATGGCAGTTTCACAAAGAAAGCTGGTTAGTGTTTGGGGAAAAAATTGACTTTATTTTTAAGAGATGAAGTTTGTATCTTTATAATGATTCTTTTTTTCCCTGCTTCTGCAGTTGAAGATGAATTCAGGAAACACGTGTGAGGTGTAAACTTGTTTTGGTTGTTTTTTTTTTTTTTTGTTGCTGAAGAGGTTAGCAGGAAGAATATTGTTGTTTGTGTCTAAATTTAGAGGTGGACACACAGGGTGGAAAAAAGAGCCAGCTGACTTTAATCTGTACCTGATCTGAATTTGCATAAGCATTGGAAGAAGATTGTAGACCCTTTAAATATGAAGTTAGTTGTTTATATTCAGGATGCCTGGATTTTTTTTTCACACAGTGGAAATCTGTGTGAAATAGCGCCTGGGCCATTCAGAAAGTCTCGAAATTTAAAAGCTTAAAGGAAAAAAAATAGGCAACCCTCCCCCCTCTATCCCTGAAGTTGTACCTTCTGAAATATCCTATTTGGGAGAACTGACATAGCAGATAGTGCTTTAAAATATGCTGATCTGCGTGTGAATTATTGCAAGATATGTAAGATAACTTACAGTGGAACTATAATGCTGCCATTTTATCACTGAGAATGTTTAGGACTGGCATCTTGCCACAGGCTTAAATATATAGGAATTGCAGACATTTTGTTTGTTTTTCACAGCTGGATGGTTCTCAGGAATGTTTCTCTGACACAGAGGGCTTATGTGCAAAAACTGCAGATATCAAGTCATGCTAGCAAATTATTATAGCCAATGTTACATGGAAGAATATCAATATCCATTTTGGCTTAAAAATCGTATATCCACATTTAGGTAACTTCAGGAATATACAGTATCCATGAAAAAAATGGTTTTATTAATTTAAATTACTTTCTTATGTAGGAAATATACATGACAGCCTTCATGCTAAACTGTTTTTTCTGTCAACTAAAATGACTGCAGTAAGCATCTTTCTGATTTTGTTTTGAGCTTTAGAATACGGCTTGCTTTTTATAATTGTCATTTGTAAATGCATTTTCTTTTGTACTCAGTTAAGGTGGTGTTTACAAAGATTTGTGCCTGTATAGGTTTGCAACAGGATTGATGGTTGGTATTTAGTACAGCAAATGGCTACAACTGGAAGTAGATAGTTACTCTTTAGTTAAGAAAGGTGCTTTCTCCTAAGTTATGAAAGGTGCTTTAACGATATATTGTGAACTAATTTCCTAGATAAAGTGGTATTTAACAGGAAATTATGAAAAATATGTCATAATCTCTTTAGTATGTTTGTGTAACAGTACCAAAGGCTGAGAGATAACCTAATTAGATAGGCATAGGGCCAAAGTCTGTGTTTTCAGCCAGTGACTGTTTGTTTATAGCTCTTTGCACTTCAGATCCTGATCTTAGTATATTAATTCACTGTTAAAGCTGAATCTCGTGATAGTGCTCTGGTTTTGCTTTTTTGGTTCCTTACATGTTGTGTATTCAAATATCTTCCTAATACCCATGAACATATGTACCCTTACTTACATTAATTTCAAATAATTTTGGATCTTTGCAGTTGCTGGCTTTCTAAGAATTTTGTGCATCTGGAAAATTGAGTTCCAAATACTTTTATGTAACTTTTGAAGTTCTCTATTCCATTTCATTTAAGCAGTTGCTTAGTATTTTGTGGTATATTACTGATTTCTTTACCATTGTGGGGTTTTTTCCTACCTTAATGAAATCATTACATGGGGTTTTTTTGGGTGGGACAGAGTTAATTTTCTTCCTAGTAGCTGTTACAGTGCTGTTGTTTGGATTCAGTGTGAGAATAATGTTGACAACACACTGATATTTTGGTTGTTGCTAAGTAGTGCTTACCCTAAGCCAAAGGCTTTGCAGGTGCACAAGAAGCTGAGAGGGATCACAGCCAGGACAGCTGACCCAAACTAGCCAAAGGGATATTTCCTGCCATGGAATGTCATGCCCAGTTTATAAACTGGGGGCATTTGGCTGGGAGCTGCTGATTGCTGTTGGGGGACAGGCAAGTGGTGAGCCATTGTACATCATGTGGTTTTTCTCCTTGGTCTTTGTTTCTCTCTCTCTTTTTTGTTACATCAGTTGCTATTGTTGTTGCCATTATGAAGATAATTATTCTTATTTTACTCTCATAATTAAATTGTCCTTAACTCTTCCTGATTCTCATTCCTATTCCACTGGTAAGGGAGGTGGAGTGAATAAGTGGCTGTGTGGTGCTCTTAGGTGCCAGTTTGGGTTAAACCACAACAGAAATGTACTAAAATGTAGTAAGCCAAGTCATGTTTGCCACATAGAACTGGTGGTCACGTCTGTTTAACTTCAAGTTAAGAAATAAATATAAAGGAAAAATTAAGTACGAGAACACGTGAGAGTTTGAAGAAGCTTAAAATAAATGCTGTGGGATTCGTTCCTCATTGAAAAGTTTCAAGGTACTCTTAAGCATGGGCAAAGCCAATGTGAATCTTAGTTTTTTTATCAAACCTTAAGGAGTTAGAAAACAAAGCAAAAAACCAAACAAATAAATAAAACAAACAAAACAAAGAGTTATGCAAAGCCATGTTTTAACATTAATTTTTTACAGATTATTCTCTGAGGAAATTATCTTTTGATATAAATTTTACCTGTTACATGCACATTTCATTTCAAATCTAAATATAAAATCTCAGAGCACAGAAAATGTAGAATAAGTTGTACTGCTTTGTCAGATCTTCCTTTTCAGTAGGACTCCTGAAAGAAGCTGAAAGAAACTGATCCGCAGAAGCAAGTAGATATTTTGGTATGCTTTTTCACTTTTTACCCTTAACTTTCAGATCTCTCTCTCTCGGAAATGATGTTTCATTTCTTAATGTTCTGAGTTAGTGACTAATTTAGAAGTATTGGCAGAGTCAGTTTGAATCTAAAATCTTGAAAATATTTAGGAATGCAATATATTAGCATACTCAGTATATTCTAAGTTTATTTTGTGTATTCTTTACCTTTTAAATATTTAGATTTGAATATCCATTTCTATTATGACAAAAAAATTTAAAAATTCCTGTCTTTTAATCTCTTGAATATCCTTTTTATATTTTTGGGTGAGTTGTCTATTCACCCTTGGAAAATGGGACAGACTTCCAAAGTGCTCAGTTATGCAGAAGTATCTCTAGGATAGAAGAAACTCAACTGGGGTTTGAAGTGCCAGGTGTCAAGAGTAACAAGAAAAACTCCTGTAGGTATGTTAGTACCAAATGTAAGGTCAAGGAAAATGTAGGTCTTCCACTGCATGGGTCTGACAGCTTAATTATGGACAACACAGTAAAGGTAGAAGTATCCCATTTTCTCTGTGCTTGGGAAAAGTCAGCTCCAAAGTCTCTATGCCAAGAAGCAACACCAAAGTTAACGGCAAAACAATGACAGAGTAGGACTGAGTTAAGATGCAACTGTAGTAGTTGGACACATACATACACATGAATAGGATTTGGTGGGATGCATCTGAATTGGTCCACCATCTATCTTATTTGGAAGGTCATTGAAGGCCTAAGTGACTGGAAAAGGTCAAATTTTATACTCACCTAGAGAAATGAAAATTCGGGAAACTGTAGAGCTGTCAGTCTCACTATATTTTTGGGGGAAGTTGTGGAACAAGTGTTTGTGGAAGTTTTTTTCCAAGAATGTGAAAGACAAGAAATAAAATGGCTGGGAAACCCCAGCTCAGATTTACCAAGGTTAAGTTGCACTTTACCAACATGATGTTTTCTGTGATGAAAGATGTGTAGTGGATGAAAGAAGAGTTACAGATTCTCTGTACCTTGACTTAAACAAGGCACTTGACATGTTCACCCTGGTATCCTGTAGAGAAATTGGTAATATACAATTTAGACATACAGACTGTGTAAAGTGTTTCATCTCTAAAGATCAAAGAGCAATGTTATGTTAGTGGGTCTAAGTCTAACTGTTACTGGTCCTTAGAGTGGAATTCCTTGAAAGTTGATGCTGGGTCTTATAGTGCTATTCAATATATTTGTAAATATTTAAATGATAGGACTGAACCTGAGTTTGCAGGTGACTTCAAAGTGGAAGGAGGGGGAGATGTCTGAGAGGCTGAAAAATTGGACCAACAAGAATTGTGTGAGTTTTAACAAAGATAAATAGGAGCTGCATCTGGAATGGAATAAACTTAAGTGGCAGAACAGGCTGGGAACACACTGACTGAGGTACAGCTCTGCTGCAAAGCAGTTGTGCATTCTAGGGGACAGCAAACTTAACATGAGCTAGTAGTAAAATACAGTGTAAAGAAAGCAAGCAGTGTCGTGGACTGCATCAGGAAGAGAGTCATCAGTGGATCAAAGCATGTGCTTACTCTGCTCAGCACTTCATAGGCCAGCGTAATGTGATTAGAGGGTTGGGAGTTGCTGAGAGGGGAGAGATAACTGATCTTCTTGTGCCAGGTAGATTTAGAGAAAAATACTCTATTTACAAGGGTATATACGGTGACAGAAAAGGCAATGTGCACAGGTTGCTCTAGAGGAACACCATCCAAATTAAAAAAAAAAAAAAAAAACAAAAACCAAAAAAACAAAATAAACAAAATAAACAAACAAAAAAAAACAGTGTGAGAAGATTAATTAAGAATTAATCATAGGAATAGCTTTCCCAGAGAAATAGAATCTCCCTTACCAACAGTATTAAAGACTTGGAAGGACCCCAGACAACCTAATCTAGGGCTGTGCTTTTGATAGAAGTTTGGACCAGGCCACCTCTAGAGGTTTTTATATGAAAAGATAAAAATAAAATCTCCAGGCTAGACTTGTCTATTATTCTATCAAGTAGGTGGTATTTTTTTTGTTACTTTGTGGAATGTGTTCCAGAGTGTCAATAGTTATGACACTTTCTGCCTGTTTTTGATTGAGCAGCCTGAACTCATTTGTGTTCAGGATTACAGTCAGTAATAGCTCTAATGGTTAGAGATTGATGATCTGAGGATCCCAGGTCTGGCTGAGCTGGAGGTGCAATGGAATTATTACTGGTATGGATGCATATATTTTCTGCAAAGCATAAAATGGGCAAGAGATTTCAGTAGTGACTGACACTGTTTAGTGCTGTAATTTGTCAAGCATGTAGCTTTGCGTGCAGACAAATGTTAGTTGAAACCAAAGTAAAAATCATTAATCTACATTGCAACATTATTATGATCAAATTTAAATTATGCTTTTTTGGATTTTAAGGATATAAATTGTAAGTATATATCAATAGAATATTACTTATGACTTACTACTGTGTTAACAAAGTTCTACTTGTGTTAGGCTTGATACTGCCTTTAAACAAATTTATTTATTTCATAAGGTATTGTAGTTTTAAAATTGGGAGCTAAGTTGTCCTAAAGAGATTTCAGGATGCCAGAGCTTTATTTCTGAAGTTCTTTGAAATTTGGAGAAAAAGAAATGTGGATGAATCTTTCTGGTTTTGAATGTAAGTTGACCATAGTTTTGTCATATGCATGTACTGCTTCTTCTTGGGGTGTTCTTAACCTTGTAGAAGTTTACTTGTGTTCTGTTAATGATTTCTTGGATTTCTTGGAATGGCTTCTCTAGAAGTTGCACACATCTGCTTATAAGTAAAGATATTTCCATGTACCTTAATGGATTTTTTTTAGTGGTTATAAGTTAATCTAAAATGTATGTCAAAGTTGGCCCATTGCCCTCAGTATTTTATTTAGTTCAGTATGTGTGGAGAGAGACGAATATTAATCCATAGTCTGCTTAAATGCATTGTATGGGAATAAGATGTGGATTCATAGGAATTCTTAACATTTTAAGCGGTGAGGTAGTGTGTGTTTTGTACTTCTAGCTGAAAGCACTGTAAGTTTTCTTCATTAATTCATTAACCTGTTTGAGCGGATTGGTGGTGCCTTTGTGTTTTGCTGTTTGCAGTATTAATTCTTGCTGACAAGATACAAAAGAATTGGATGTAGTATGCAAGACAGTATCTTCTGCTACTCCCCAGTGTCACCTCCTTACTGAAATTTTGGCGTGTTGAGAGAACTGGTTGATCTGTGTTTGGTAAGATCAAAGGGCAAGCTCACAATAACACTGCTGCTGAACTGAGAATTTAATGCTTTATTCTACCGCAAATGCCTGTGCATGTGTCACTTCCTTTCCTCTTCTTAGACAAAAGACAATTCAAGCACCTTTTATAGACTTGATAGAATAACTTCACTGTTTAATTTTGGTGTGCCAGCTTTCTAAAAGACCTACTTTTTAATACAAAGTATTTATTGGATAAAGTTTAATTTATAAGTATCATATATAAACCATTACATTATGCCTTTTTCATTTAGAGATTTTGGCATGTGTTATGGAACTCACATAGAACAGTCTGTACAAGAAGATTTCTAGGCATTTATATTATTTGGAAAGTGAGGCTGTTTTCTCCCAAGTTTGCCCTAAACCAGGACAGAGGCTTATAGTTCAAACGTATTTTACAAACACAACATACAGCTTTTCAGTGGTATATAAATTCTGATAGGGTTTAGCAAGTTTGTGAAAATGCCCAAATAAGGCAGGAGGCATGGCATCAGAATAATCACTATAAAAGTTGTTTTCCTTTGGTGTGTTCTCTGTTAAAAGCCATCCTTGTCATACCTAGGTGTAGGTGGAAAACCTCTGGTGAGTAACAGCAATATCCCTGTCTTGCTGGGCTGCCCTTGGCTTTCTCAAATAAACATTTTCTGTGCCATCATTGTAAAGTGGAAGTCAGGCACATGCTGCAGTAATTCTCTCAACTGACAGTGTATTGCTGCCAACCATTAAATAGCCAAATGTTTGAAACCATGTGAAAGAGAGTTATTACGACAGCATCTTTGTATTCAGGGGAAGTAAGGTAAAAAAGGCAAACCAACTAACCTTCCTATTTTCTTGCAGTATTGGAGGAGGGAAATGAGAAAGTGATGGATCAAAATCAAACAGAGATTTTCTTTTGGATTGACCAACCTCAGTACAAGTGTAGGTAGTATTTGAAACAGCATGTGTCTTCCTTACATCAGTTTCAAGACTTGATCTGGAAAGACCAGATCACAGCTGACCACTAAAAGACTGCTGTTTATACTGGTATTTTTCAAACATATCTTTTCACTGGAAGTTGTCAGGAAAGTTCTCTCCTACCTGTTTGCTGTCTAAATTTTGAAGTGATACTTCTGTGAATTAGGTTGGTTCAAGAAGAGTTTATTCACAAGTGGAGAGTACCTGACCAAGTGCTAGTATAGCTGCACGACAAAGTCGTTGATGGTACTGTCTATGTAGTCTTTCACTGTGGCACTTCTCTTTTGTTCTGTGGTAGCAGCTAGTAATTTGAAAATGGCATTTCACAGTCTTTAAAATGTAGTTCATAAAATGCTGGGAGCCAGGGAGGTGAGAATTGGGGAGCATAACTCCTAAAATCACAGCTTCTGTTATTGTTCCAAGTGGATGAAAATCAATTAGTGGGACAAAGAATTGAGATGCCAGGAAGCTTAATATGGAGAAAACAACAATTCATGCTTCAGTACAAACTGGATGGATGTGGGGATGTACATAATTACAGTGTACCATCAAAGCTGCAGCTCCCTGGTTGCTTGGGTTTGCCCTTCTCGGGTAGGAGGGCTTAGAGAGTTCTGTGTTTAGTGTGGTGGGAAGGAATGGACCCACAGTAGAGCCCCTGGAGTCTGTTGGGGGTGGATGTGGGGAAGCAGATAGGTCAAACTGTCCACAGATTTCAGCTGTGGCCCATAGAAAAATTGTAGAGTTTTGTTGTGTCAGACTTTTTGTTGTTTGAAAACTTTAGCTACTTTGTTGCTCTCAGCAGTTAAGCAAAAACTATTTCCAGCTACTTTGAAGTAGAAAACCTGGGGTGAAGGACGGGTCTTTGGTTTTAGCAGCTGAGAGAGCAGAACTCTCTCGTTCATCCTGCCATCTCCTTCATGGCTAGCTTCAGAAACGTAACCTTTTCTACTTCTGACTTAAGAACAGATTTTAAAGAAATATATAAACAGTTCTTTGCTATGTGGGTCAGAATTCATCAATAACTCTTTGAGCAGTAGTCAAATCTTATAACAGGAGCAAAAGTGTTGAGTTGGTGGCAGTTCCATCTCCTGTGACCCAGAGGATGCCAAAGCATATGTTCTTTTGGAGTGCAGTGAATGGCTTCTGACTAAAATTCTCCCTCTGAGAAAGCTTCAGTTACTATTATTATTCTTTGGACAGCTAAAATAGAAAAAGGGCTACCAAAAAGGCTCTTTCCATTTCCTTGACATTTACGAGGGAGAAACACTTAAAAAAAGAAATGTTAGTTTACAGAAGTTGGTTAAGGCACTAAGATCAGCTATGTACTTGAAATTTCTTTACAGTAGTCAGTATTATTAATTTTAAATTAGAAGCTACATTTCAATCCATCCCTAAACAAGGATTTTGTTAAATATTTAATCAATTTATTTAAATATCTTCAAGGACATGTATATTCTAACTGAAGGAGGAAGTCTGCAGTGTATTTTTTATTTTAGAAGAGTTGAGGTTTCTTTTGGTTGAGTCCATTTTTCTATGCATGTGTTCTAGTCTGAATAAATCAAACCCTGAAAATTGCTTTAATCTTATACTGACATAGGATTTTCTTCACAGTACTGCTAGGTTTTTTTTTTTTTATAATGCTTTTCAAGGGGATGCCCAGTGAACAGGATTTCAGTGTGTGGAAGTTTTGAGTCAGATTGCCCAGCCAAAGAGGGTTTTGTTCATAAAGCATGCAGTTTCTTACATAGGCGGTGATTTGAACAGAGTTGAAGAACCTAAATCCAGACTTTAACTGATATCAAGTAAATGATATTTTTTCATTCTCAAGCTTGCTGATGTCACTTCTAAAGCAATTTACCATTTGGCTTCTTAAACATGACATTTCAAAAGCTCCTTTTAGCTCCAGAACTCTATATGTAAATGGATTTGTGAAAGTTGCTTGCACTTTTATATGATTTGGCATTCTATCCAGATTTACGGATGCAAATTTTGTTTGCTTTTTGGGTTCCTGGCAAGATTACTTTATGCACTGATTGTGAATTACTAAGGTAGAAGTTGCAATTTTCCTGCAGTGCAGGCTTGACTGTAATAATTCCTGTTCTGTACTGTTTGGTCACCTGGCCTGTCCTACTGTCTCAGTTGGGGCACATTCTAGAAGGCTGTTTGGAAGTTTCTGGCAAAGTGCCTCATACTGTAAATTAGGCTTAATATTACTTAGCAGGAAATATGCAAATGCAGCCCAGACTGATGCTTCATTGTTTTTATATTGACATAGAAAGAAGGAGAACAGAAGTCACAGTTAAATGAGGAGCTTTGCTATGGCAGAAGTAGAAGGAAAGATGTAGAGCTGCATTATTAGGCATGGTCGTTTAAAGCAGTAAGCGATTGTCCATCAGAAAACATCAGATTGAGATACTGATTTTCACAGAGCTAGCCTAGTTTAGCATTACAACTAATGTTGACAACAAAAGTATTTCTAAAACTATGTTTGATGAAGAGGGTCAGGATGGCCTACCATGAGTTAAGTCCAGAGAGTTAAACGATGAAATGAAACCTATGACTGCATAATTTAAAATTCTGAGCTACAGTCTTCACTTAATCTGGGTTCAGTGCGTTTTCCTGAATAGCTAGTGTTCTCAGGTAGGGAAATATCAACCCTTCTTTCTTTTTTTTCATTTTTCTCTTTTTGTCTTTAGCCTTTTCAGCCATGCAAAGAGACTAGCTCAATAGGTTCATTTTTACCAAATGGAACAAACACACACTAAGTTGCCTTGTGACTGTTTCACTTCTTTAGAGAGCAAATGTGTCTGTGCAGGTTTTGCCTTTTTAATGTATTTTTCATCTATAAGAAAGATAGGCTGTTATATTTAGCTATAATAATAATAATAATAATAATAATAATAATAATAATAATAATAATAATAATTATTATTATTATTATTATTGTTATTTTTCTTTTTTTTAAACACAATCATGAATGAAAATGTCAGCTTTTCCTATAAGAGAGTTTTTAAAAATACATTTGTGTCCATGTCTAGCTACAGTATGCTTATTAAACAAACTTACTTTCATATGGTCATGAAGAAATAGGTAAACATTTTCAAGATGTGGGTTTTTTTTTTGAAAAACAAAAATGTTGGTATATGTAACTTATTTCAAAATAAACTTAGGTAAATGAGTGGAAAGTGAGTTGAAAAATTTGTCCACTGTAGTATTTTTCTTTAGATAAATATAGTCTGCTAATGTAAAACCATGCAACAACGTATGTTCTATATAATCTACCAGTAAAAGAATAATAAGAGTAAAGTATGAAAAACGCATGTTTATCAGACTTTGTGACACAGTTGGAAAATAAAATAGTATGACAGATGAACTATCAGCATAAATGCTACTGTTCATAAACTATTTAAATGCTACTGTTCATAAACTATTTTAACTAAGAGAAAAAGAAATGTCACTGGGAAGAATATACTCAGTGAAAATCTAGTTATGGATAATTTCTTTTTTGTTTGTTTTGGGCTTTTTGGTTTTGTTTTTGTCTTTCCTTGATAAATAGTTCATGTTTTCCTTGAAATCTGTGGAAAATTTATATTAGCAATTTAAACTCCTTGTTTAGAAGTAGACTTAAATTTTTTATAAATGATGAAATATTTTACTTTTGAAAATGTAACTAAATTACTGTTTACAGTTTGCTAACATATATATATATATGAAATGTCACTTACAGGTGCTGACCTTAAGGAAAGGGCAAAAATGCACTCAAGTGAAGTTAGTTCTTTTGTCTCCAGAGCAAGAGCAACTATTAATGAATTGGGTAAGTAACTTCTCCCTTGAAAAATGTTATTGTGGCTTTCACCTGAGAATGTTAGATCAGAAGAGTGGCATAAACATGCATAGTTAATTCTTGACAGGTAGTAGAGTATCTGTAACTGTGTAGTATCATATCACAGATATTGAGTTTGAAAGAACGTGAAGGGTTATTGAGTATATTGATAAATATGAATCATGGTACATTTATTCTTTTAAAATTCTTCAAATTGAGCTGGACTTTTAAAAAGAATGCTAGAAAAGCTATATCTCAACTGAAATAGAGGTGATTTGCCCAACTGTTTTCATAAAAGATGGATTGATAACATCAAAGTGCTTTAGAATTCAGTTTTTACTATTGCATTCTTGTGATTTGTACAATTAGTGCAGTCTAACACATTTTAGAAACATGTTAAACATCAGCTGCTAATTGAAATTTAGCTACTGAGGTCTTTTAAAATTTGTTTAATATATTTTAGTGTAGTAAAAGCTGTTAATAGTTTTGGATTTTAATCAACTTGTACCAATTTTTAACGATAGTAATTTCTCTGTACATTTTACTTTAGGAATTCACCATCAAGTAACTATATTTCTACATCTCTTCTGATCAGTTTAAATATAATTGCTTTTCAACAGGTTGTTGCCAATACAGTCTGCTGAAAAGAGAAGTGTAGTGTTCCAAGTTTTAAGGAATTAATTTTCTACATTTAAGTTCTATATAGAACATATTCTGTCACTTGATATTTGGCATACAACTCTGAGAATAAATAATTACTTGGAAAATTTATTCAGATGCATTTCCTTAAAAACTATGTCACATTTTGGCTTGGAATGTTATGAATGGATAGCCGGGCTTTTTTTTAGGTAAATGACAACCTGCTGAAGAATGAAACTTTGATTAGGTAATTCATGGAGATACTTATTTCCTGAAATGATTGTCATGTCTTTGAAGTGAAATAGACACTCATGGCTGTTTAAGTAAGTGAAATCTGAAAAATACCTAGAAGTGAATAGATCATTAATTTCCTGCAGCTGATACTGTATGTCATGCTAGTAATTGTCCTTTTATTGGAATGCCAAGCAAGTGGCAACAAGTTGTTCCATTCATTTTCTTCGTAAGAATTTTGGGAGGCTTTCTTACTATTAAGTAATAATTTTTTGAGCCTTCCTTGGCTTGAAGTTACTGGAAATACTAGCTGCTATTAGTGTTTAAATATGAGCAGCTGGTTTCAAGATTTTCCCATGATTAGTAAATAGTTTTATTTAATCAATTATTTTCAAATTTTTAAGTGAGAAAATTTCTAAAATCTGAAGAAATATTCGGATTTAGCATTCTTCTCTGAATGACTGGAAAATGTTCAGTTACTTGATGCTTTGTTTTCCCTCAGGGTTGAAAAAAAAAAACTTTGGGAAAAATGTTTGATTGCTTTCATCTTTATTAAGGTTTTTGTGAGAATATGTAACTACTGAATATGTGAGCAAATTTTCAGTGTTATCTAAAGGACTTACAGTGAATTACTTGCCTCAGTCAGTTTTACTAGACCATTCTCAGAGCCCAATCCAGCCTGGCCTTGAATGCTTCCAGGAATGGGGCATCCACAGCTTCTCTGGGAAACCTGTTCCAGTGCCTCACCAGCCTTACAGTAAAGAATTTCTTCCTAAAACCTACTCTCTTCAGTTCAAATCCATTCATCTTGTCCTGTTGCTACAGACTCTTATAAAAAGTCCCTCTCCATCTTTCTTCTAGGCACTCTTCAGGTACTGGAAGGCTGCAATTCTGTCGCTCCAAAGCCTTCTCTTTCCCAGGCTGGGCAATCCCAATTCTGTCACCCTTTCGTCACAGGAGAGGTGCTCCATACCTCTGATCAACTTGGTATTATAAACAACTCAAAACCTGGGTGTGAATGAGTGAATAAAATTCACTTAGAACCCATTAAAATTACAAAACACAGGGGGGAACAGCACTGGGAGTGTGATGGGACTCCTTCTGCCCGCCTGAGGCTCCGCTCACAAAACGGCATTTCTGTCTTTTATACACTGAGATTGTATTGACATCATTAATATTCATGAGTAGTTCTTATTTGTCCTTCGGCACCTCCCCCAGTCTGTAGCTTTGCCCATGTATGTACACTTAGTTCCTCCCAATGCCTGTCAGTCCGTCCTTCCCTGCATTTCATGGGTGGAGCCCTTCTCGTATCCTGAGTGGTGGCGCCATGCTACCTTGCCGGGCCTCCTAGCAACAAGTCCCCCACTCCCTGCCGCCTTTTACAAGGGGCAAATATTCTCCCTCCTTAATAGGTTTTTACAGCTCTGTCAGCCAGAGTTGCCAGGCAGTAACCACAAAAGGGGAGGGGAGCATTGAAGAGAGAACAGAAAAGGGTTCAAAACTATACTGGAACAACAAAGGTACACTGGAACAACAAAGGTACATGTCAAAAGAACTGTAAATCCCAGCAGAACTTCTCCTCCCCCCCCCCCCCCACTCAACAACTCCTCATTTGCATGAGCCAATCACCACACCTTATTCATAACACCGGTGTCCCTCCTCTGGGCTTACTGTAGAGCACACTCGCACCAGCAGGCCAGTGTCCATCCTGTGATGCGGACCCTAGAGCTGAATGCATTACCCCAGGTGGGGGTCTCATTGTGCCACTCTCTACATAAGGAAATGGTAGACAGTATCAAAAATGTATATATAGGAGGTTAGATTAGTTGGGTGCATAAGATGTCCCATTGTGTGATGCCCTAATGAATGGAAGTGAATATTAATTCTACAGCAAGTCAGAGGTTCTTAGGTTTTTGTTTTTATTCTTCTAAAGAGGTGATCTGTCACTACAAAATGTAATCTATGTAGAAGTATAGGGACATTGTATTTGCATTTGGTCGTTGCAATTAATCTGTAAATTGAAAATAACAATGGTCTTTTTCTTGCCCAGCAACAAGTGGGCTGTGAGATAGTTAACAGGGGAAACAATTTTCAAATTAATATTTACCACTGCAGAATGTTATGTAGCTAGGGAACAATATTTCCAATCTCCTATTTTGTTCTTTTTTCTATCCGAGTTTAATATTATAATCTCATTTAAAATGTATTCTACTTCTTGCTTTTCAGAACTAGGTCATATCATGTTTTGATAGTTGCATTTGTATTCAGTTGTGTGACCTAGTAAAGAGTTAGGTCTTTTAAACTATATTTTAACAAAGAAAACCATTAAGTTACCTTTGCAGATGAAATACAGTAAAGGTAAATTATGTCTTGAACAACTAGATAAACTTGGCTTTTCAGAATTTACATGCTTTGGTTTTCTTTAGTTTCTGTCAATGTCATTAAATTTAAAATCCTTACACTGCTTGTTTTGTAAAAAGCTGTAGTATCATTTTGGAATACAGCTGCAGAAGGGATTTTTCTGGAAATTAAAAGCATACTGCATTTATTTATATGGGAATAATTTATAACTTGCTTGCTAAATTTGGGTGAAGAAGTAAGACTGCAGTAAATATGACTTTGTGTATAAATAAATGCTTAAAAAAAGAGCTGAAAAAATTGAACAGAGCCACTTAGAGCTTTAAGCTGGGGAGTGGGAAAGGAAAACAACCTCTATTTTTAGCAGGAGTTGCTTTTGCTAAAATTATACCAGAATTGTGGAGGTTTGTTTGGGGTTTGAGTTTGTGTGTCTAGGGTTTTAGTACTTTTTTCTTTTTTTTTTTTTTTTTTTTTTTTTTTTTTTTTTTTAATAGTAGGAATTATAGGGCTACTTGTCCATTACTATATTCTGCCTTGAAGCACTTTGTTCCTGATGTAAGGCTGTCTTTACCCTCAGGAAATTGGGAGAGAAAAGCCTTAATAGATCTCTTGTAACTATGCACAGCAAGACAGGCCTGACTAAATTGAGTAAAATGACAGTGATTTCCAGAAGCCTTTTTTTTTTTGAGGATTTGAGGGGGGGGGGGGGGGGGGGGAAAACCCCATCATTGTGCATCAGATCTTCAATATATATTTTATAGTATGCCTCCTATTAAATCCATGTTGTTCTTTATACTGGCTGTGGGGTCAGGGCTTTGATAGTGTGTTTATGTTACCTTTTGGGACTTCAGTTGCAAAACAGACTGAGGCTATGTGTGGAGCTGAATGCAACAATCACACTCCTCAGTAAAAACACCATATTTAATAAAAATAAAAGCTGAAGCTGTAGAAAGAATTTCAATTCAGCAAATACATGTAATTACTCAAATTGACATTTGGCCCCAACCTCTATTAAGTGAGGAATACCACTGATTAACAAAGCTTTTCCAAAGAATGTAGGCGTAAGTGCCCAAATCCTATAAACAGGGAATAAAAATTGGAGACTGAACTTTCTTGGTTACTTCTTAAAATTAACGTATGGTCAGTATGTGTTTTTTTATTTCACATTTGGAGATAAAACACCTTAGTCATGGCCTGATGGAACTTAGATCTGGACTAAATTAAGAGTGAATTTTTAAAATAAAATACTAAGAGTACTTGTTTTCTGTTGGTCTTGTTGCATTATAACAAAACTTGCAGGTCTTTGTTGAAAACATTTGATTAATTTTCGTGCATAAGCTGTGATACAACTTTAATAGGTGCTGATATTTAGTTTATACATAATTCTATCATATATGGTTAGTTTTAACATACTCCATTTTGAATGAGATCATCCAGAATAAAAGCACCTTGTGGTCAGTTGCTTGCATTCGTGTTTTTTTATTTTATTCAGAGCAGATACAGTTCTATATTTACAACTTTTTTTTTTGTTCTTTGGTATTTTTTTCTGTCCTTCTGGCTTTCAGTGATCACCAAAATTTGCCGAAAAGGGCACACTTGTTAATCTTCAGACAAACATCTTCTTTTCAAAAAAGTATCTAGTTTGACTATTGAAGATTGCGCATAAATGCATTTTTTTGTGCTGCGTTATATGCTATGGTTTCATTTTGGGTGAAATCTGTCAAAAAGTGTTTTCAGAGGTCCCAAGAATGGTATCAAGATTATAAAAAATTTCAGTTGACTGCTGGTCTGCTAACTGCTACCCCACCTTCCCATTGTGAAGGCTTTTAAATAAGCAAGAATTACCATTGATGAGGTTGGTGCTGTGCCTTGTTTTACTGTTCAAATCTCTGAGGCTTCTGTGGAGCTTTGGTTAGCATTTTAAACCCTGGTTTAGTTGTGGACACTCAAGATTTGCCAAATTTACCAAATCCATCTCTGTTTGCAGCAAATAGATCTGGCCATCAAAAATGGAGTACTCTAGTTTGCAAATCCTTTGATAAGAACTGTGGATTTCTCTCTTAGGGGAGAGTGATACAGGCTATGAGTTGCATTTACTGGGAAGCAGAAAGAAATTTCAGATAGTTATAGAATTTGAAAAAGGACAAATTATAG
Source organism: Chamaea fasciata (assembly GCF_029207755.1). Classification (NCBI taxonomy): domain Eukaryota; kingdom Metazoa; phylum Chordata; class Aves; order Passeriformes; family Sylviidae; genus Chamaea; species Chamaea fasciata. Next base: position 55,752,554 of record NW_027094089.1, read on the forward strand.
AGCGGAGTCATGCTTAACATCCTGCCTCAGGCATCATGGTCTTTCTGTGTTGCTGACACTGTGAAATGTAGATTTTAGCACAGTATTTCACTTGCTGTCTTGTGATGTTGCCTGTTTGACTAAGTGTACAGCCTAACTAATACAGTCCCTGAGTGCCAGCATTCTGAGTGTTTTGCTAGGATCTTGGTTGTTTTCCAATGGTAGATTTATTTCTTATCTTGATATTGAATTAATTTAAGATAGCCTTTGACTAAGTGTTGTCTGATCCTGGTGCTGCTGTACAGCTGTGACAAAAATCAACATAACCACAGCAGTAGTTTAGTTTTTCTTTTGGTAGTTATTCCTAATGTTGTTCTGGAGGACAAGAGGCTATGCTCTGGACATGGCTCTTTAAGTTTCCTTCCACAAAGGTAACTGTACCAGAAGTAGGATGCTACTCACTCAGATGGTTTATTGAGATCAGCATAGCCAGTTTGCACTGTGTTAAAACAGGCCTCCAGTATCACTTGCTGTCCAGGGATTCCATTCCCTCTCCAGGGAGCCACATGTTTGATGTGTTGCTAACATCATCCTTTCCTCACTCTGTTCAGGTTTGAAATTGCATGTTTCAATTGCTGAATGGGAAAGAAATTTTGCTAGCCCTTTGCTTTGCCTGTCTAGGTCTCTGGCTCTGTTCCTTGAACAAATTGGTATTCAAAGGGTAGCAATTCCTTATATGGTACTGAAAGCATGAAGTTCCTCCTCTATTGAAGAAGTCCTAATATCACTGATTGGGCCAAGCACGGAGCTTTGACTTCAGGATTGTCAAGTCTTGTAGTGAATGCACCTTTTGCCTAGGTAGGCACTGGCTTGATGATATTACTAAGCTAGTGTTAAAAAAAAAGCTTATTGTGAAATGTTAGGGAGTGTTTCTTTTGTAGTGTTCTGTGAATGAACTGGGTGAAACTATTACTTGGTAAATAATGCTAATTTAGAATTAAAATATTTTAGCACTAGACTGGAGAATGTATTGTGTCAAACAAGAGTGTTAGTAATAATAGAGTATGTGTTACCTTCATACTGTAAATCAGACAAGTAGAAAATAAAAAAAATGAAAACCATATCTAATTTGATTCTCCTAACAACCAGAAATTATATTAGATACTATAGTTGTTTGTGCATATTATATAGAGCCTATAGTTTGAATTTTGTGTGCTCTTTAAGAGAGGGGAAAAAACTTGCATAGAAATAGAATGTAAAAAATGTAACTGAATTCATTTAACTCCTTTGTGTTTCATAAATTCACTGCTTGATTATGTGCTGTGCTGTTTTTGTGTGAGTAATAAGTTCTTAAATGTACTTAGTAAGAGTAAAAAATACAAGAAGTAATTTTCATTTTCTTTCATCCAAAGCTTTCATTCATTTGCACAGAAAGGGGAATCTGTCATCTAGTTTTACTTCATTATTGTCTTACTGAGGGCAGAATAAGACTGCAAGACGGAACATTAGTAGATAGGAAGAAACTGAAGAATCTGTTTATCAGACTGAGAGATGATTGAAATAGCCAAATGATTTCCTGTAGTACAAGAAAATCATGGAAGAGTTGGATACAGAAAACAGTAGCTGAAGGGTTTAATTAAACCACCTCTTTCATTCCCATTAGTTTCCCAGTTCCTGTTTCTATTATCAACAATGTAGAACACACTGTCTCTCTTGCTTGTCCATAATAAAGTACCAAATAGAAAATTTTAAAATAAAGAATATAATATTCTTTTATTAAAGTTGGAACTTTTTTTTTCAATTCAAAAATTCATTGTTTCTATGTTATGTATAAGAGTGAAAGATTAATGGAAGAAATTGGGAAATTAATAGGCTTGAGTGAGGTGCTTTAGCCTCTGTCAAAATAAATGGAAGAAAAACTTTATTCATACCTTTTGCTTAATTATCAGCTGTAATGTGCAGTAACCATTTTCATTAAAAAGCAAAATTTCTCTACAAATACTAAAAATATATATTTTTATGGAATTCTTTACTGTTATTGATTGTCTTCCTGAACTTTGAAGGTATTAAAGCAAAGACTGTAATGTTCAAGTCTATCAACATTTTTACTCTGTTAAGCTTTTTATCTAAACACAGGAATTAGAGGGTACCCAAAAGCCTTTCACAGTTATAACTAGCAAATGTATGGCACAGAATTCTTTATTCAGACTTTAAAATGTGGTCGTTTTTGCAGATGAATATATTTTTGAAACATATGGAGATATAGAAATTAATTGAATAATTACTTTATCATTATTTTTTCATTTATGAGAGGTAAAGCTTTGTAACATTTAATTACATGCCTTGTGCAAAAATGGTTTTACCAGTCTTCTTTACCCTGAAGTTCATGTAGGAAGATTTGAAAGTCTCTCTCAGCCGCTTTCAAATGTTGCTGCATACGCTCGTTGGTTTTCTTAGTGTTACAAAGTCATTGCCAAGGTTATATGCCATCACAATGTTGTTCTTCAGGAAAAGGTCCCCAAAAATGAAATCAAGATACAGTGCCATGTTGTAATAATTTTTCTGATTTCCTGTGACATAAATGTTAAATGTAATTTAACATTTGTAATTTAAATGAAATTTAAGTGTAATTTTGTGATCATAATGCTCCTAGTATAATTCCAGTTATCAGAACTTCGCGTGGACTGCCTCTACCTGCCACTCAACGGGCATAGCTTATGCCCTTTATACCCCACCCTTTTTTTAAGTTAAAAGGTCTTAGTTTTTATAATCAAGAGCCACATCACCAAGAGACATCAGGAATCTGAGTAATGAAGGTGTGGAAGAGAAATTTATTCTGAGCTACAAAATAAGAATATTTAGGTATAAACTTAATTATTTTAAAAACAAAGTAAAAATCCATTTCGAGTTATTATAGTTTCAAATAATCATTACTGCTGATTTGAAATTCCTATTTATGTCTGTGACCTTTTGAAAATTCTTCTATAACTTGTAACCAGACAACTTCGACATTTTGGGTTCTTAAAGAAACTCTGTAAAGTAACAGATCTCAAACCTTTCAATGCCGTTGTAGGAATCAGCCCAGAGACTTGCAGTATTATATGGGTTTAAGCTATTTTTCGTTGAAATATGCACTGAAGATAAATGGCATGTAAACAAGTGCATTGCTTTGTAATACCAGGACTGAAATTTGTAATTCTTTATTTGACATTCTCACTCTTAAGATATGACTCTTTTTTTCCTGTTTCTTGCTTTCCTAATGGGTGACCTTGAATCATGGAATCTATCTACACATTTGCACTTAGTGGTATTTAAACATTTTGGGGGCATGTGACGATTCTTTTTATTAATTTGAAGTCTCCCTTGTTACTACATTTAAATAAATGTACTAAGAAATGGGGAGGGAGCTTTCTTATCTGTAGATTAAAATTTGTCCTCTGGAGAGGTTCTGGAACAAAAGTGAAAACTGAACTACTACTGGGCACACAAGGGACATAAGAGTCATAAGGTGTAGTCATAAAGTGTAGTCAGAGGAGGGAAATGTTGCTTAACCAGTCTGACAATCAATGATGAAAAGAGTAGTTTGTTAGATAGAAAACAGGCCGTGGATATTGTCTACCCTGACTTCACTAAGGCTTTTGACAGTACCAACTGACAGTTGTAAAATTTTTGTAGAGTAACTGGTGAGTATGGACTGGATGAAACAGCAGTGAAATGGTTTGAAAATTGTCTATATGAATGAGTCCAGACTCATCAGCATGCTGTGCATCAGCAGCATGAAGGCCCCTAGCCAGTGTGTATCCCAGGGGCAGCACCGAGTTCGGTCCTGTTCAACGTCTTTAATGGTCTGGATGATGGGATAGAGTGTAGTCTCAACAAGTTTGATGATTATGTAAAATCATAAGGTATGGGCTGTGCTACCATTCAGAGGGAACTCAGCAAGCTGGAGAAATAGACTAACCTTTGTAGAACCTCAGTAAGTTCTACAAAGGAAAATGCTAACAACCTCATGCACCAGGTACCTAATGAGGGTACTAATAGGAAAAGCAGCAGCACAAAAAAGCCCTGCAGGTCTGGGTGGGTCAGCAAGTTGAATGTGAGATAGCACTGTGCCCTTGTGGCAAGGAAGGACAGTGGTATCCTAGGCTGCATTAGGATGAGTGTTGCCAGGAGTTGAGGGAGGTGATCCTTTTGCTCTCATCAGCACGGGTGAGGCCACTGCTGGAGTATGATGGCCAGTTCTAGGCTCTTCGGTAAAAGACAGAGCTACTGGAAACTCCAGTGAAAGGCCCTGAAGGTGATGAATGCTCCAGAGCATCTCTTTGGTGAGAAAATGTTGAGCAAGCTAGGACTAGAGAAGAGAAGGCTCACGAGGTGATCTCAGCAATATATGAGGGTGTTAGAAGACAAAGCTAGGCTATCTCTGGTGGTCTCTAGTGACAGGACCAAAAGTAATGGGCACAAACTGGAACAGAAGAGATTCTTCCTGAGCATCTCGGAGTCCTTATTCACTGTGAAGGCGACTGAGCATTGATACAGGTTACCCAGGAGGTTGTGGAGTCTCCCTCCTTAGAGATTGTCAAAAGCCACCAGGACATGAGCTTGAGCAACCTATTCAAGGTGATGCTGGTTGAGCAGACAAGCTGGACTAGGTGAACCCCAGAGGTCTCTTTCAGCCTCAACCATTCTGTGATTTAAGGGTTTCCCACGTGCTGCAGACATACGTAGGCAGATATTTGCCATGCTTTTCTTAATTTGCTAGAATTAAATAACAAATTGTGGAACTGGTAATCTCTTTTGCAATTTATAGCATACTTTCCCCTAGTAATCCCTGTAATACTGACAGTATGCAGGATATTTTTATACAATTCAGCCTCCTGGCTTTATGTTTTATGAAATCCGTTATTCAAAAGGAAAAACGACTTGCTGGAAATGTCCCCTGAAGTTGCTTGTCCTAGTAAACTGTTCACTAATCAACTTTATTTGTCAAATAATCAGAAATGCACGTGTGGAATAAATAGCTTGGAGAATCTTTGTTCTGTGGCAATTCTGTTGTGCTGTTATTTAGAACTGAATTCTATAGCTAATCCTGTCTTAGATGGGTGCACACAGTTTTTGAGTCAAGTAGGATATGCTCACTACTTCCTTTTCAGTTTCATTCTGGGAAAAAAGAATTCTTCTGTTCGTAATTAAAGACAAGTCAGGGTTTTGTATCTGGTAGGTACTAGAAGTAGTGACAAGCTTCTGGTTTATATCTGAAAAGCTGTTCTTTCTGAAGGTTGGTTGCCAAAGGTCACTGAATTAAGATGAGAAAGGAACAATAAGGACCATTTTTGAACATTGCCCAGGTATAGGACAACACAGGAATGGCAAGGGAAGTTAAGGTGACTATCTTTCATTTTAATGTTTTGTATCAAATGCATAAAAAGGCAGGCTTTAAACTGAGGCTTCATTTGAATGTTTGTAGATACCAAATTCTGCTATAATTAGTTGAATTGCAACTATTTGCTCTGATCTGTAGAAAGTCCTTTAAAAATAGAAGTTAATTATATCTAAGGGTCTGTATAGGATTTTTGCATTGTTAGGGCTTGAGTGGACTTTCATGGAATTTTCTAATTCATGGGAATCATGAAGTGTTACTGCAGTAACAATGAAGACCTTTTGCTTTTAGAGAAACTGAATTCTATGTCTGTTGGATTTTAGTTCTTTAATGATGACTCCTTCATCTAAAGGAAGCTAAAGGAAGGGAGTACTGCAGGTGTTCTTCAGGTTGATTGTGACAGCTGCCAAGCTACAAACGGGTGATTCTCATACGCTTCATTGGTACTTGAATAGTCTAAATCTCAAAATCTCGTATCTAGCTCAGAAATGTTGTTTTTCCATTTATGTGAGTATGTGGTACAGTTGCTTACAGAAAATCTTACATGTATATATTTGTTTAGCAAGCAAGGAGAACACTCCAGGGAGGTTGGTCTTACTGAATTTCATATATTCTGAATTTGTAATTCTTTTTCTTGAGTGTTAAATATTTTAGGTTAATCAGTTTGGACAAGTTCATGCAGGTTGACTAGGAACACAGATCACAAAGTCTGGAATTCTGGATAACCGTATTATTCTTCCTCTGCCTGTTTCAGGAGCTCATAGTAAGGAATCAGCATTAGTAATAGGTTGTCCTTTGAGTAATTTGACACCAGCTGAAGAAAGTGGTTTTTTGCCTGTTATGTGAAATCTAGTATATATAATGTTTTATAAAAGCAAGGCTACTTTTATGTGTAAATTGTTGCTGTTTTCGTTTTACCAGTCTTCATATTTCCTTCTTCCTTACTAACAGTGAATAGTAGGTTTTTCCTTGTTGATCAGGCCATTTATTTTTTGTCAATAATGAGAAACTGAGGTTGTGCAGGAATAAAAAAAGGTTGCTTGGGAGTGACTAAGAAAGTGTCACATATAATCCTCCCAGCTATTATCTTATGTATCTGTAATTTTATAAGAGCTTTCATAATAAATTAGTCAGAAGACTAAATGGTCATTTATGATTCAGGTCAGTAGAATCCAGGCAGTTTCTGCTTTCTATTTGGGGAATGTCAGTATCCACAATAGTATGAATCAGCCGTGTGGGCGTTATGGCACACATCTGAGAAAATATTTAGTGGTCAAGTCCTCCAGAATAGGTGCCTATATTCATATGCTGGCCTGCTGTTTGTCATATCGTGGTCTCTAAGCAGAAAGGAAATCCCATGTTAGTCACCAGCACTAGACATCATGTGGAAAGTCACTTGAAGATGAAATAACAATTACCTGCCTCAGAACAGTTGTGATCCTTTGAAATTACTTCCAACACATTACATGTGTTTTTATGTGCTTTGTTGCAAAGTGCTCTCCCTGTGACATTCTGTAGTCATGGCGAAATTACGGGAGTGGAGTTTACTTTCTCTATTCTTTCAGCACATCTTTCAGTAATGAAGAGTCACAGGAAAGTAGGAGGTATCCCAAGACTACAAGATGCTGCCAGTCGGCCTAATCTAAAACTACATGTGACATGTCTGTTTATCAGGGATGTATTCCTGAAGTTGAGCTGAAGGTTCACAGTTACTGCAGAGTAGGGCACAGGTCCATCTTTTTATATTGCTATATGATGTATTTTCTATTTTGTTTGAGCTGTTTATGGGTTTAGTTTAGCTAACTAATGTTACTAAGTTTATTTTCCCTTATTGAAGTTATTCAGTTTACCTGTTGGTGACTCCACCTGTATCATGTCTTGAGTGGCCAGTAAACATCCTTTTTTACAGGTTCTGTGCTAATAGATTCTTCCTCAAGCAACTTAATACATAACATTTATTTTGGTGTGCTTGTTCACAATTCTTCTCTTCAGCTAGAAGTCACTGCTCCTGTGGTCTTGAGTATAGGGACATGTTTTTTTTCTTATGTCTGGCTCTGTTGGTGACATAACATAAACTGAATTGGACCCTTCTATTTCTTTACTTAGAACCTTACTTAGAACCTTACTTTTCTGTAATATAATTAAACATTGATGTTACATTAGGATATGACTACTGGCATTTACTTGGGATGTGTTTTATGTACAGAATAGAACTGTATTTACAGAATAAGCAGCATGTTTGACATTAGAATAGATGTGTGAAGTAATCCTTTCTGAATTAATTGTGTGAAGTACCTTATTATTTAGTGTCCTTCATATTCCACACTTTGGTGTACTATGGTGTACCAGTGAAATTCTCTAACTAAAGTTTAATGCTGCTCATTACTTAGTCTTTTTTAACCCTTTCTTACAACATTAATATTTATATGTACATGATCTACTCATCTCTGTGTTGTACTCTCTCATTTCGTTTGGCTAATCTATTTCTTTAATATATAAACTCGGTTTTTATTTCAAATCCGCAGCTCACAATTGCACCCTGGTAAACCTGTATCCCATCTAGAATTTAGAATTAATGAGTAGTTGCACAACAATTGCCTGAAATTTATATCTTGTTATTTGAACTGTAACAAAAATGTGGAATGTTAATGTATAAAACCATTAGGCCTCTTGACAAAGCTTTAAATATTTTTTTTATCACTCACAGCAAATGAACCTTGTCATGTAGAATCATTGTGGAGATTGACCTGTCTATATGTGTAATTTTTTGTTCCTAAAATTTGAGTACATACTACTCAATCAAGCCTACAGGGCATAATTTGTCAAACATCGTCTCTGTTTTTGTTATGAGCTCAACAGTTTTGGCAGTTGTACATTAAAATCATGCAGATAAATGTGATCAGGTGTTTCTTATGCTACAAAATACTAATTCTCCAAGAAGCTTTACCCTTGTTAACAAGTTCTAGTAGCCTAGAAACTCAGTTTACTGAGTGATTACAAGTGATTACTAGCTTTCTTCTGTGCTAGTTTTTCTGATGCTTCACAAGAACATGTTAAAAGGAATAATTTCTTAAATTCGTTTAATAGATACACACCAGGCTATTACAGGGAATTTGTCTTTTGCCTTTCATTCACTGTCAACTCCTATGTCAGGTGATCCTTTCAAATTAATATCCTTGGGAAGTGATGATTCTAATATACACTATCAAACTGCTTTTTATTCCCTTAAATTATGATTTTTTTGATTATTTCATGATAGGAGTGCTGGCTGTAATTCTTGAAACCAAACTGTTTTATAATACTTTTTTTGTAACTTCCATTTCCATGTGTAATCGTCTACTTGAATTGCACCATAGCTAATTCCAGAAGTTGCTTATCTTAGGAAAGTATTCTGCCTTGGAGTACTGCAAAAGCCATGGAAACAGTGCTCAAGATACTGTTTGCTAGTCTCTGATAAATGGAACATTCATACAGGCAGTAACTGCTGGAAACTGCAGTTGACAATGATCCTGCCTTCATGTTCAGGCAAACTATTTTTTATTTACCCCTGGCAAAGGCATATTTCTTGAAGAGAAAGGCTAGCTGTGTCAGCTAGCAAAATTGCAAGACTGGCAAATTGGTTGTGTTGACAGGGTTATAAGTTTCTGTCAGCAACCGGGCCCTGCTGGAAATGAGAGTTGCCTTTTCACAAAACTAAGAAGAAGAAATAAATATGGAAAGAGCAGATTTTTCTACTGTTATTCTGTCTCCTATGCCTTCTGTGGCAAATGGCAGGTATAATGGATACCTTGAGCTCTTTTAAGTCACTGAAAGAGCTCTTGCAAATAGCAATCAGTAGCCTCTTTTGGCACTGAAATTAATTCAGATAATCACTATTAATCATGATCTAAACCAGCAACCCAGGACCTTTGTTTTAAAGCATCTGTTAGAATCTTGACAAGCATTGCTAAGTTTTTGTCCTTTTTTTAAAGACGATTGGATTTTTATTAGTTGTTAATCATAAAAGCAGGTCAATTTGCAGCAAAAATAACCTTTGTTTAATTATGTATTTGTTTGTTACGCAGTGAGACACTACAGGCTTCTATGATAATTGTCATGCTGATGTATACCAATATTTAATTGATTCTTTTGTTAAATGAAGTTATCTGAAGTTTATTTGGCAGACAGGAAAAAGGTAAGCTAGGTAGCACAATTTCTAAATTTAGAACTAGCTAGTTCACTAGGAGGAATTATAATTAATACATTAAAATAATTTTTTTTGTCATATTACCCTTCTAGATTTGAAAAGGAAACAAGTATTTTTAAGTCTTTCATGCATCATTTTCATTTATATGTTGACAGAAGAGTTTTTTCACTTCTGTTTCTGGCTAAGACTGAATTAACTGGTCACTGAATTCAATTAGCTGAAATATTAAAACAAAGAAAATATTTTTTTTTAACATCTGCAGAAACAGCTGTTGCTGTTAAGAGCTGGTTTAGCATTTCAACAAGCTATACACCCAAGTGTCCAGCTAATGAATTACTTCTGGCTATCTTTGAAACTTTAATAATGACAATGTATTACTGGACTACTGTTTGAGTATATTTTAAAATACATAGGTTGTGGTAACTCTTACGCTAACTATAATTAAAGCTGTAATATACAAGTTTATTTCTAAAATGAAAATGCATTTTTCATTAAACTTTGAGTGATGAGGAGGGATGAAGAGAATTCGAATTTGCAGAAGGTGAAAAGCAGTATTTTAAGCTGATTGTTTAAATGAATTTCCTGTGTCAGAGCACTGACACTGATGATAAATTACTTACAAACCATGGCATGGTTGCACAGGCCTCTGGAGCCCTGCTACCTGTCTTGTATGCTGGCAGTATGTGCATCTGTTTGTCAAACTTAAGACTTTCCCACCTCTGTTAAGCTGTTAGCTGCTGCTTTACAGGAGAAAAGGGGGAATAATGGTGGCCACTATTACCAGTGGTGGTCTGGGAATGTCACGACAGAGAGCTTCTAGCTGTGAAAGCATCACAGGCATGTCATGCATACATACACCTCTATTTCACCGGGGACTGTTTGTATAACTGCTTTGTCTAGCTCTGCTATCCGTGTTCTAGAAGTTTACTTTTCAGATTTTTTGTCAAAAGTGAGCAGAAGCCAGAGAAAGACATGGAAACCTATTCAGGCACAGAGGAACAGGGAGAGTAATTTTTTTTGGCCAACGTGTTGCTGATCAATTTTTAGTCACACTGTATTTTATGAAACTTTTTTCCCATACTATGACTGTAAGATGAGCAAAATGTAATGAAATCACATTCCAGAGTGTTTTTTATGAGGTTGGTGTTAATTGATACTTTCTTTTTCAGCTAATCTGCCTGTACCTACTATTGCTGCAATAGATGGAACTGCCTTAGGTGGTGGCCTAGAACTTGCATTAGCCTGTGATATACGGGTGGCAGGTAGGTCTGAATGCTGCCATGGAATATGGCAGATATTAGTGTTATAACTGGCTTGACTAATCCATCTGTCGGTGAGAATCTTAGAGAACTTACTTTGTATTTGGCATTGTTTATAACCTGTTATTTCAAAGGACTTCAGCAGAAACCTGTGTAAGTACTTGCTAATGTTGCATTTAAAACAACCTTGTTAGCTTGACTGGTTTTATTAAATGTTTATTTAATTCTTCTGACTGTAATTTTATCAGTTTTGCCAGAAGGTTCATACAACTATTTTTTTTTTAAATTTTATTTTTTTTTTAATTATTTTTTTTGATTCTTGTGCATTTGAAGTGCTCCAGATGGAGATACGATTTTATCTAAACAGGGTGCACGGAAAGAAAAAAAGTTGCTAGTGAGTGTATTATTGCATAAGAAATTAAATTATAAAAGTGACGACAATTCTTGAGAATGGGAACCTTGACCTAATGAGCTATCAGAACTGTAAAGCAAATTGATGGAAAGTAAATGGAAACTTGGTCCTGAGCAATTACCAGTAACTTAGGATTTATAAAGTTATTTTACCTTAGAGAATATTCTGTCACCTAAAGAATTCAAATAATCAGATACAGAGTTCTACTCCATTCTAAGATGTTAAGCAATAACAGCAGTTTTCTTTTATTACTTTCCATTTGGAAGCAAGTCTCTGTTACTCACTGTAATTGCTTAGTTGCTATGTGAAAATTAATAAAGTACTGTATTTGCCTTGATGGAAGTAGTTGGATCTTTCACTAAAAGCAGATCCGTTGAATCTATTTGAAGCTTTTTTAATAAACAAATGCTTTAAAAAGTGATTTATTGTTCTTTTTGAAGAAAATGTAATGTATTATCAAATTTTAGGTCATCAGTACGTATTTTTTGGTAGATTTTTTCCCCTCTACATTATACTAAGAACTCCTTTACATTCTATTTTTTAGCATCTTCTGCTAAAATGGGCCTTGTTGAAACAAAGTTGGCGATCATTCCAGGTGCAGGTATATATGTTTTGCTTTTGTTCTCACAGATAACTAAATAACATATGTACTTAGTATTAGATTTTGAATTGTTTATGGATTACTGCTTATTTTTATATTTCTGTTAAGTACTATAGCATGTGTTACAGCATATTACTTGTATTATTTACCAAAAGTAATTTAAAAGTGTTTTTCTTATTTTCAGCGATGGTCACTTGTATATTATGTTTTTAAACAAAGTCTTCATTAACTAAGTCATCATTAAATGATTCTGTAAATGACATTTAATATGTTGATCTGAAGGCTGAATAATTTTGCTAAGGGTCAAGCAAGGAAGAAGGATTATCTGTCAGTGTAAAAAAATAATTATTTGAATTAAGATCCACTTCTACATAACATTTGGTACTTTAGGATTCAAAGTCTGTTTTCAAGCTGCTTGTGTATTGGTTGTAAAGAGCTGAAGAACTGAAAGTATAGCTGTGGATAAATCTGTTACCTTGCCAAGATTTTTTGAGTCAGAAACTTCTTTTGTATTTGGAAGGCCAGTTGACCTGGTTTTTTTTTTCATTCACTAAAGGTGAATGAAAGTTACATAATAAATAATTTTCAAGGAGTTGTTACAAACCTTTTGTTTTCATTTTTTGTATAAATCATTGCTACTTGAATTAAGATGTTTGCTGCTCTGGGAAAAGGGCAATGACTGGGAAAAAAGTGTGTCCCTGTGATTTCTGGCCTTAATTTTTGGGAGTTCTTGGAAACTATAGTGTTTCTTTGTTCCAGTTTTCTTTCTAATGGGTGGAACCTTTTCTGAAAGCACTTCATCCGGTTCTAATGGATATCATTGCAGGTCACATAAAAAAACAGTAAAAACAACCATAATGGGCGTAGTGGTGTGAAATTTGTGTATAAAAATGTCCCATCCTATGACTAATCTGGACAATTATTGTACAATTTCAATTGCTATATTATTTTGATTATTGTTGAGATGTGATTTCAATCAACACTTCCTGTGGTCAGAATTACATTTTACATAAGGAAAGCAGTTATGATTAATGTCTGGTTTCTTTTTAGTGATGGATAAGGAAAATAATGCAGATGATTTTAAAGATGTATTTACTGGTAGTGGTGTTGCCATGAAATAATATGCCTTGGCAGTAAGTCCCAGTGAAGAAAAAGACAGAAATTCTTGTTGTTGATCTTCATTGTCAGTTTTTGTTCATTGTCCTCCCACTTCCTCCTTTCCTAAGTAATTCTGTAGGACTGTACTGGAAACATACTCTGCAGTTCAATAAATTCAGCTCAAATTCTCCATATATATTCTCTGTATTCAACTGTTTTAGGTTGTCTCATTTCCTTGTCTTCAGTTAATTACAGATGTTTCAAATTTATGTGCTCTTGCCTTAAAATGCTAGTTAACTGACTCATTATAAGTTTCATTCAGAATATTTTCCTGCTACTCAAAGACTGAGGTTAGAAATTTTTTTTTTAGTTTTTTTTTCCTCCTTATCCTGAAATACTGATTCAGGTGTATGTCTTTAGCTCCTTGGAAATGTGACAGATTTAATGTTGTTACATTGAGTTTTCAGCTTACAACATTTGGGGATATGTTCAGTGATGAATTCTTTTCCCTATTCATATCAGCCTTTCTGACAACTATTTTTGTTGAACATATTTGAGCTAATCACAACTTTTTCCTGATCAGACTTCGTTTGCACCAGTTCTGTTGAGCAATGACAGTGTTTCAGCCCTTTTTGCTTCTTGTCATCCAAATAGTAGCTGACTGTGCCTTTTGTCATCAGAAAGTGAAGAGTGAGTGAAAGAATTTTGCATATGTCATTTAGGCAGAGAAGCCAGATCTACACACTTGAACCATAGGCTCCATGGATTAATGAAATATTTTCCAAGATGGTTTATTTCAAGCTGCACTGAGCCAAAACAGAACTGCTGAGTGGAGCTGAAAAGTGAGCTGTTGCTCTTAAGAGGTCTACATCGATTTCTGCTGCCGTCTAGTACACCTGAAGTCTGCTGGCAAACTGAGTGGCTTCTTTAAACTATGTCCCTGTACCATGGCAAGCTACTGTTTTTATTCTGCTCTGTTATCTACCAGGAGTATGTGATAGACATAAAATTTTAACTTGGGTGATAATTAATGTGGGTGTTTGAGTCTATATAGGAAACATATTCATACTGTGAGGATTTGCTTTTTTTAAAATACCTGAAATTTATAATCAAAGAGCTGTGTTTGAAGATTGTTACTAGAATTTAGTAGCATTAAAATACAGATCTAGAGCATATCGGCTGTTGTGTTTTGGACCTTGTTGTATATTACAATTTATTCCATTCTTAATGAAATGTGGTTATCAAAAGACACATTGGGGTACTGTCTGTTGACCAACCAGTTTTAACACAGATTTCCCAGGTGCAAGAAATTTTTCTTTTGAATATACACAGATGTACTGCAACTTTCTAAAGTTTGAGCAGCAAACCACAATGAATTGTTCTTTCTAAGTCTGCTGAGGATCCTGACCATGTAGGCATTTATAGAGTATGCTGTATTGTTGCAGGTTGAATCTCCTCAGAAAATTTATCCACAGCAGACAAAATAGCAAGATGAAGTGGGATAACAGCAGTGTCTGCTTTTATACAATAGCTATGTTCACAGACCTGCTGTTTGTGTTGTGAGGGAGCAAGATTATTCTTCTACATTTGGAAAGCTAAACCCAGTTTTCCACACTGTGGAAAAAGCTTAAACTAGGAAAGCTTGAACTAGGAAAAGTAGAAAAACTTCCTGTTTTTCCTCTTAAGTACATCCCACTTTCTAATAAGGAAGGCAAGATTCAAAGAACTAGTGGAAAAGTGTAGCAGAGAAAGCTTGGCAACTCGGTGATGGGAAAGTTACCTGAGAATGAATATTGATGATTTTCGTTTTCTAAGGAGAGTCTGCCAAACATCATTGCACAAGTGATCTTATGCCAATACAAAAACATGTGTTATAGAATCATTTGGGTTGGAAAAGACCTTTTAGCTCATGAGGTCCAACTGTCAAATAAGCACTGCCAAGTTCACCACTAAACCATGTTGCTAATTGCCACATCTACACCACTCAAGTTACTCAACCACTTCCCTGAACAGCCTGTTCCAGTGCTTGACAACCCTTCAGTGAAGAAATTTTTCCTGATATCCAGTGTAAACCTCCCTTGGTACAACTTGATGCTTTTGTTACTTGGTAAAAGAGATTGACCCCGACCTCCTTTCAGGTCATTGTAGGGAGTGATAAGGTCTCCCTTGAGCCTCATTTTCTCCAGGCTTAACAATCCTCAGCAGTTCCTCACAAGACTTGTGCTCCCTTCATTGGCTCTATTGTCCTTCTCTTGACATGCTCCAGCACCTTAATGTTTTTTCTGTAGGGATCCAGAACAGGACACATGATTCAAGGTGTGGCCTCACCAGTGCCAAGTTCAGGGGGGCAATCACTGCCCTAGTCCTGCTGGCCACACTGTTGCTGATGCAGGCCAGGATGCCATTGGCCTTCTTGGCCAACTGGGCACAGCTGGCTCATCTACAGGGCTGTCAACCAGCAGCCTATGTCCTTTCCTGTCAGGCAGCTTTCCAGCCACTCTCCTTCAAGGCTGAAGCATTGCAAGGGGTTGTCTCCCAAGTGTCTTTTCTTTTTCTATGGAATTCCAGCAAAACCTTCCGTTCAGTCAGACTGGTCTTCTTTCCCATTGACTCTTCTTCTGCCACACAGGAATGGTCTGCCTTTAGGATTTTCTTCTTGAAGAATGTCCAGCCTTCCTGAAAGCCTTAGCCCTTCTGGACTGCTTCCCAAGAGACTCTATCAACTAGTCTCATAAACAAGCAAAAGTCTGTCCTCTGGAAGTCTGAGGTGGCAGTTCTGTTGACCCCCTTCCTTACTTCTCTGAGAACTGAAAACTATCATTTCATGGTTGCCTGTACCCTAGATGGCCTCCGAGCAGCACATCATTCTTCTCTGTTCGTAAATAGCAATAGGGCACCTGGTCTCTTGGCTCACTCACCAATTAGGTCAGGAAATGATCTTCCACGTAGTCCAGGAGTCTCTTAGACTGTTTCTTCTATGCTGTGTTGTACTTCAGTGTGTGTATGGATCTGTTTATCCCCTCTCTTCCTCAGATTTCTTCACTGTAAACTCAGTGTCTGATAGCCTGTTGTGGTATAATTTGTGGTTTGCAGGGTAGATGTTGCAAAAACAAACAGTCCCTAGAATTTTATTAAAAGTAGGTAGCCAGATGAAGGGAAAATTTTATTTGCCTCAGATGAAAAGGTTTCAGGACGAACTAACCTGTTCTTCAGCACGAAAGAAAGGGCACAGGAGGAAGTTGTTGTGTATGTCTTAGCTGTGGATAATGTTTCAGTTCAGGATACTCATCACAGTAGACAGCAATGAGTTTGTATGAGACAGGATTTCATGAGAAACCAGACTTTTTAAGGAGATGCTTGTTATCAGGTCAGAGTAAATTCTCAAAGCTATTCATTGCTAAAAGGAGTTACCATTTTTTGATCTCTTAGTTAAAAAGCTGTTTAAACAACTTATTTTCTGTGTAAACCTGTGCTTGTACAGAACTTAAAATAGAGTGGGCAGAATCTTTTTACATAAGAAATTTGTGTTCATTCTCTTTGTTTTGTTTCCCAAACTGACATTAAAAAAAAATGCAAATATCTGTCATTAATTGAATGTTGTTTTTCATGTCTCTCATCTTGCAAATGAAGTGTTCTTCAGGGACAGCTTTCTTCTCAGCCAAAAACTGTCTTTTGGAGCACTTTTTTGTTGGAGCCCTTTGGTTTTTTTGCTTTGTAACTTTTTAAAACTGTCTCAAATTGTGATGTAATTTGGTTGTTTATCTCTAGATTCTCACAGTGGATATCATACTAAACCTGCAACTGATAGATGATGCCTTTCAGGTAGTTCTGCTTTTAGTTGTTAGTATTGTATTTATACACCACTCAGTATTAGATCTGTTATGAGAAGATAAAAGTGCTTGTAAAGAACATATGCAAGCTTCCTACTCTGTTAATAGAATGAGATATATTAGTTTCACAAGTATTCTGTGATAGCAGGAAGTAGAAAAGACTGGCATATGTATAAAAAATAATTTGCGTTTTCTTTATGCAATTTATTTTCACAAAAGATTTAGGTGTAAGCTAGAGGTATTGGAATACGTTAACAATTATATTTCCACAAAAAAAAAAAAAAAAAGGACCTTCACTGAAATTAATACACTTGTGTAAGCAGGTAATTTGACCTTGCTAGATAAAAAACTGGCTATTGGCCTACATACTTACAGCTGTCACTCTTTTTTTTTTGTTTGTTGTGCTTATAAAGGCATTTTAATTAGTAAAGCTTTGTTCATTTCATCATAATTTTGCCTTTATTCTTCTATGATCCTCCCAGAAATCCCACTACTTCATTATCAAAGTGTCCTCCACTGGTTAATATTAAAATAGCACATAGCCCTGGGATCGGGCTTTCCTTGAGCAAAGCATTCAGTTGAAAAGCATATTTTATTAAGAAGAATTGTTTCTTTTTTTTAAAAAGGAAGGAAACAAAAAGAAACTCTTTTAACTCTCTAAGAAAGTCTTTGTAAATAAGCTATATATTCTTTCTACATCTAAAAGTTGCTTTGAACCCTGTTTTCAAAAGGTGAAACTGAAGCTTCAAGCTGTAGGAGACTGGACTGGTTTTGTTTTTAAAATATAGAACAAGGGAGAGATTAAATTACAGCATTTCTGTGTTCTCCCCTTACTTTGGTAACAATATTGTTTTGACTGTTTTTCTAGACTTTAAATTGTATTTGGAGAAATTATAGTGCTTGCAGATTCGAAGACTATAAAGTAAGAGATAGGAACACTGAAATACTAGGATTTTTTGCTTAGGAAGAAAACCAGTGTAAGACTGAAAAGTAAGTTTAGGTAATCATAGTACATTTTCCTTATCTATGAAAATATTAATTCTTTGCTTTTAAAATCATCCTTATGGTCTCTGTTGCAGTACCTACTTTAAAGCTGAAAAACATTTTCTATTTTGGATGAGAAACATGTCAAGGGAATTTCTGGATGTGAAAAACTCACACAGAATATGTTCTTGCTAACAGCAGTAGTTGTCCAATTCAGCCAAGTGTAAAGGTTAAATTGAATGTCAGACATTTCAAGTTGAAATCCAATGCACATTACAGTGGACTGCTAGGATATTTTTTAGATTTCTATATTTCAGTTTCTTGGGTAATAGGAATAGCATTTGATAAATGCTGAAAAAATTGAAGTGTTGCTATTTGTGGTAATGTCTGAGGTAGGACTTGAAAGCATCTGCACGTTTAATGTCATTTTTGTGCGTATAGGTGCTTCTTGATGGTACATTATCACAAATTTAAAATGAAAGATCTGATTAATTTGTATAACTTTTTACATCTTACCTAGGTGATACTGTACTTTTCTTGTTCATCTTTATTCCTACCCTCTTTAGCCTATTCTTTTCTTCTCCTTTGATTTTTTTCATGTAGTGTCCCAAGTTTTTACATACACTTCTTTTTTTTTCATTACATAAGAAACCTGTATAAGAGTCTTTTTAAATTTCTAAAGTTCAGCTCATAGTCCTGTGACAATTGACTGACTGATGGGGGAAAAAAAAACCCAAAGTGAAGAGTTAGCTGTGAGTCTGGAGGTTTTTTTTCAGTTTGTCTATAATGTCTTTTGTGACTTCTATTACTTCTGCTGTTTCTTTATCTCCATCCTGTGTCAGAGTTTTAATACTGTGGAGTACACAAATTAAATACTAGTAGAAGACAGTTTAAAATATGCTCGTGAATAGACATCTTCAGCATTTCATCAATTCTGTGCTTAAAATTTTATTTTCGGTGGAACAACCTAGAAAATGCATTTTCTTCTTCTTGACTTACAATTAAGAAAAGATTTAAATTTTTTTACAGTGGACTAATAGTGACTGTTGAGCATTTAACAATTTTATTATGATTTGATAGAGTAAAAAACCCTAAATTAGTTACTCTAACAACATCTATCTATTTTTCTTCGGTTGTCTGAATCCTCAATACCTCTAGTTACATCTTAATATTTTTAATGTTTCATGAGTTGTATTTAACAAATGGCCTGAAACAAGAAACTGCCAGTAGCATAGATGTCTTAACATCCATGCTTTTCTCAAAGTAATTAAACACAATATATAGAATGTTTCTGGATGGGGGGTAAATTTGCTCTGCTTCTGTAAGTTAAAGAGAATTATGGTTCTTACAGTTTCCTTTTCTTAAGTAAAAGTAAGCTGATTGTCATCAAGTGACTGATTTTTCCCTTGCTTTTTGATCAGTTGTAAGTGTGATGTTGAGGCAAAACTGCAAAATGCCTTGCAATACTAATACTGCAAAAGCCCCATACATGAAACTAATGTTTCACAAATTATATATACAAATTTTCTTCATTTTTATAAATTGAATACTTCCCAATACTGTTTTGCATACAGCAAAAGAGATGATAGAATTCTGTCATCCAAACTCTCCCCTGTACCTTCATGAAGCAGGTATCTCCAGTACTTAACTTTGCAAAGGGATCCTCAGAGCAACCTTTTCCCCTTGCCTGCTAGGCATAGAATACTTTCCAAATCTGTATTAAAAACTCAGCTAGTACTTCCTACAGAAAGAGGAGGTATCCAAGTCTCTTGTGTGTCCCAGACGACTGTAATTGCAAAGAATAGTATTTGAAATGTCAAGTTCAGTGTAAGAGATTGACCACTTCTGACATTCTGCTTTGTTTTGCTAGCAGAGATTGCAGAACATTTCTTCCTGACCTAACATTGGAGATGTCATGTTTACAAAGCATAATTAACAGTCAGGCATTTGAGAAATTTCAGTATCTTAAGTTACAGCACTGCATGTGCAACATACTGTGTTTAGTTAAGGTTTTTCCTCTGATGCTGCAGAGGAAGAAGGAAGTAAAACAAGGACAAAAGCCCCAGAAGCCAAGCTGAACATTAGTGGAAGTGCCAGAGCAGAGACAGGGAATTTTCTTGATCGTGGAAAGCAGAGCATGAAAGTTTGAGATTGGTGTGGTATATCAATGGAGAAATCAAACTTTACCAGCAAACACTGATTGAATGTTCTTTAGATTTTTGTCATGTCTTGGGAGAATAAAACTGTTGTTCTTTATATCAAGATTGAATTTTGGAGTACTTTTTCTACTAAAATTTGTTGTTACAACCTTAGCAATGTTACCAATTACTTTCCCAGTTATCGTGGGTATATAAGAAAGCTTTCATGATTTGGAAAATAGTTTTGTGAGATTCATGGATTGCTCCTTTTTGAATGATAGCCAGAAAAATGAAAGAAAATGCAACGAGTTACTTGTTTTCTTCCATCTTCCGTAAATAATGTAGACTTAAGCCTCATTGAGGTACCTTTTCACTGAGCATGGGTTGTACTATCACATTTGTATCTTTTCCAGACCATCTCCGTACTGCGGGGAGCTACACAGTGAAGCTTTGAAAAGAAAGCAGACCCAAACTTTGCTTTTGCAGCTTTGCTTTTCTCACCACATATTTAGGATAGTATGACACTGAATAGAAATTATGGTCTAGGCCAACTGTAACAATATGAATGAAATTCACAGTAGGTTTCATACCATAGGTGCAAAGTAGGTTATATTCACTCGGGGTGTTCAAGTGAAGAGAACATAGAAAGAGTAAAGTAAATAGAGAAAAGAATGATCTAAGATGCTGCTAGGTAAGGAACTTCGTATTTTTTCAAAGCCAGTTAAAATAGAAAGATTACCTGTGTACAGACTTGCACATAATCAGTTAAATGAGTTTTATTTTGACTCATATGGATCTATCAGAGTTCATGAATGCCTTTGATGAAATAATTTTCCCCTTGCATAAAGGTTGGACTGAATTTAAAAGTTCTATGAAGCCTACAACCAGAACCTGGTGTCTTTCTCAAACTCTCTTGTCCACTGAAAATCATAATAGAAACTTCGTATGACACCCATTCATGTGAAGTTTTTTTTTATTATTTTCTCTCAGTATCTTATTTCTAAGCTTATGCAAAAACAAGAGGAAGACCAAGTAATAATAGCTGGTGTTTCTGGGGAAAAATGGGGCATGAGAAAAGTAAAAATTTGCTGGATATGGAAAACAGAATTGCATTATATTTTCTATTAAAATTTGTGGTTTGGTTGTTTTAGTCTCTTTTTAAATGAAAAAAAAAGCATTTTGGAATAAATATTGGAAAAATTAAGGATTTGACTCGTTCTGGTAGCCTAGAGGCTAAAACAAAAATCTTTTGCTTAAATTTCTAGGCTCAGCCTCTTCCATAGTCAGCATTTCTGAATTTTAAGGTTCTTTAGCTTTTCTGACTACCTTTCCAAGTTCATCTGTAAAGAGTCTTAATGCTACTTCAGCTCTTGTCAGACATTAAATATTGTCTCAATAGTGTCCTTTCTTCCTGCAGCTTCACTTACTAACTTTATTTGACAAACTACAGCAGCTTCTTCTCTATTCTTCCTATCTCTACAGTAGTAAAAGTGGTAAGGAGAAAGAACTCCATAGGATTTTTAAGAAAGGAGGAGAAAATGGGCATGTAAAGTACAGAAAATTATTAATCTTAAAGAATCAGTGAAGAATGAAGATGAAATGCATAAGCAACTCAGTCTGGGTTTGGAATTTATTTTCTAACACTTGAAGTGGTGAGGGAAAAGTCTAATTTTATCTTTTAGTATAGAATCAAGCAGAAGTATATTAGTACAAAATTACCAGAATATATGCACGAAAAACATACCAGGGCAATGGAATACAGCAAAATAAAAGAACTAAAGAGGATTATTCATCTAGGTAATTTTGGAAGACTTAGTGCCTATCCTGTCTCTCTGCATTAACAGTCCTAGAAACATAGACTTCTTATTTTAGTTCTTGGTTTGTTACTAAATGAGATGTGTAAAAAGGGTGATGAAAATACTCTTTGTAGTGTTAAGCTTGTTAATCTGCACCATGATAGACACAATTTAGTACAAGATGGTGAAGATGGGACATTGGATGCAAACCTATGTAGCTGATCCTAGTACATATCACTTGGTCATTTTCATTAGTCTGGTAAAAGTGGTGGCCAAATGTGCGTGGCTTAAAGTGACTCAGCTTCTGAGGTGCATCCTTCTGTCTGCATGCCTGCCCTTTATTATTCTTAAGTCTAAAGTTGACAGTATCTAGTTACGATACTGCCACGGCCTGTATGCGTAGTTGGGATGCTAGTCTACAAAGACATTGTGCATAGGTACAGAGACAGAAGGTGTAGGAGGGAAAAAAGAGTAAAAAATATGCACACTAATCACAGGTTGCTTGACAGATAAACAAATTGGGTTGGAGATACAAACATGAGGACTTCAAAAATTTTTAATAACTGAGGAGGAAGAAACAAGATGTAAAAAACTTTCCTATTGATACTCCTACATGAATGGTTTATTATGAAGAAAGTATTTAGTATGGGTTTTCATTCTGTTTATTTTTTTCCCAGATACTCTCACAGCATTTTTGAAATTTAAGTGATGGGTATGTCCTTCCAAAACTTAGTAATCAGTATTCATTACATTTTTTACTCAAAATTTCCATTGACACAAGTGTTTGCCGCAGTAAAGCTTGCAAAAGCTATGATCTTCCTCTAGGATTCTTTCAGTAGCCATGAATCCAGAGGGAATCCAGAGGATAAAAGAAAACCCAACATTTTGAGGACATTAAATGATCAGGGATTTTTTCAACCTTTTAAATTCTAGACCTCTTGTGTAAGTCACTGCGCAAGTGACCCTCACTGCACCTAGCACACACAGAACAGTTGTGGTTTTGTCATTGGCATGTGTTAGTAAGGACTTGTGAGCAGGAATTGCTGGGTGAAATTAATTGCATTGCATTACTTATGTCATGTTCAAGTCTGACTTGTGAAAGAATGTTCTGGGACTTTTACCAGTGCTGTAATAGTTTTCTTACAGTATTTCTGTTTACCTTCTGCACTTTTCTGGATTAGTGAATGGAAAGCAATTTACAGAAAGCAACAGACTTGGAAAGATGAAAAGAAGATGAAGTATCTTTTTACTTTGTGTTGTTGTTAAGATTCCCCTCTTCAAAATGTCTTCATCTCAATATAGATGTTACTGGAGGCGAAGGATTGGGAGTGGGCTCTGGTGGACCAGCTGGAGTGTATAAATGGGAGCTAGTATAGACGCAACAATACTTGCTAAGTTCCTAAAAATTATGTTGACAGCTGTTGAGCTCATCTATACTCAGTGTGTTTTTTGAAGAGAAGCCAAGGAATTTTTAATCAAGGAAGATTACTGAGCAGATTACTGTGTGCTTAAAAATAGACTTACTTTTATTAGTAAAACTTTTTGTTTAAGCCTGAAGTGTTACATTTTTCACTGAAAATGCAAAAGCTGTTTTGATTTAAAACAGTATTAAATTATTATGAATGAGATGGAAAGAGATGATGAGATGGAAAGAAGATAATATTCTGTTTAATCGAAATGTTGTATAGGAATGTCAGCATGAGTAATACAAATGCATTTTAACTTTAGAATTTAATGGATCTCAGACTGACATTTCGAGGGAGAAAGGATTTTCAGTGACTTGTTAGATTGGAATATGTCTGATTTAAAGAAAATTCTTTATGGAATGTTTCTGTGTGAAACATATTTTGGTAATCTGTTCTCTTAGGACCAATTGCTAGTCTTTTCCCACACTAATGAAACTAGGTCACTAGTTTTTGGCACTCATCCAAGTCGTGAGATTTATTTGGTGTTCAAACACACTGTCTAGAAATAGTGATGCAATGTCAGCAAGGCCACTTTTCATTTCATGAACATAATTTTCAGTGCCCTGGAATTAATTTATTCACTGACCTGTTAATAACTGCAATCTATCACTGGCTTAACAGAGGCTGGGGAAGTGTCTGGATATAGTCATGGTCACCTTACCAGGTGATCAGTTACAGGACTGCTGTTCAGTGTAACATTTTTAGTTTTGATCATGCAGAAGAGTCTCACTGTTAATAAAAACAAACCAGCAACTTAATCAAAAGGAAAATACATGTAATTAGTAAATACTGGGGAGAGAACTGATTGAAGTGGTGGTTTTACCCCACATTAAATTACAGTGTATCTGAGAACTATTCTGGTTACCTTTAAAAAAGTACAGAAATTCAGCATCTGTAGATGATATATAATTCTTTAGAAAAGCACATTATTATAGTGTTGTCAAGTAAAAAGAAGCTTAGTCATTTGAATTTGCTGGTGTTTCAGAATTGTTCTCATCCTCAGCTCTACAATGTTTTTGTTGAAATCAGGATTGTCTTTTGCCACGGGCACGGCAGACAGTCACTTTTGGCAGTGGGTTGCTCTGCAGTGCAAAA
Organism: Chamaea fasciata; assembly: GCF_029207755.1. NCBI lineage: Eukaryota > Metazoa > Chordata > Aves > Passeriformes > Sylviidae > Chamaea > Chamaea fasciata. The sequence continues at coordinate 55,776,778 of NW_027094089.1, forward strand.
TAGCTGTTAGCCCTTCTCTACCTCACATGAGCCAGAGCCCTGGAGAGACAAGCTTGATGCTGCCATTGGGAGGAAAGGATTCAATGGTCAGAAAATCATTCTCACTGACAGTGACACAGCTGGCTAGCAATTCCTAGCAGTGCTGCTGCTATCTTCAATTTTTCTGTTTCTGCTGTAGAGAAGGGTCAAATCTAGCTCTACAGAGATTCCTTCCCTCTCTGTGTGTGTCCCAGCTCTGAGCCTTTAACCTTACTTTAGATCTGAATATTTCTCCTGTTCCTCATTTACTGTTCCCATTGGTACAGGCAGCACAACATCCTGGCCCTTAATCCACCATCTTGAAAAATTAAATTTTGCCTATAGCAGTAAGATAGTTCTGATTAAAATATCAGGCATCATCACTGCAAGTAGTAAACCGTAAAGCTGGTTATATGTGAGTACAGGCTTTTCTAGACTTGTGCAAAACCAGTCTTTGGGCACAGATTAAAGCTTAATAATGAAAGTTTTTATGGGCTTTTTTTGATTTTTTGTTTCTTTGCTTTGTTTTTATAATGGGAGGGTTGTGGTTTTGAGGGATTTTGAGGTGTTAAATTTGTGATATTTGAGATGTTAAAGTTGTGATGGAACTTACAGCAGGGCATAGGGCTGATCTGCACTCATTGCCATTGCAAGCATGGAAAGAGTTGCCAATTTTTTGTTCTCAGGTTTCATAATCAGTAATGGGGTTTTTTGAGTTCTGCTTTTCAGATGAAACTTGTTGCCTGAACGTCCATGGCTGAGTAATGGTAGTTGAAAACATGTCCTTTCTTCATAGTGCCCTGGAAAGGTGGTGTAAGTGAATAGCTATTTTTATTTCTAATCTGATTTTCTCCGAATCTTGCTTAAATGTCTTAATGGCATTTGGGGATGGAAAAGCACTAGAGATCTTTTTTAACAGTAACTTTTATGTTCAAATGAAAATGAATCTTTGAAAAGATTCATTTTCCAACTTTATATGGTATACCTGAACTCTGCAGAGAGGCCAAACATCTTGTTGTTTTATCCACTGAAGTATTATCCTACACCTCTGTAGTGCTGGAAGAGAATTTATGAAATCCGATTTGAAGGCTAGTTGTTTTTCTGGAATTGAATAGGAAATGCATTTTCTTAATTAAAGAAATGGCAAAATGGGGCAAAAAATAGCAGCTTTCTCATTGACTCTTCTTAAAACCAGTATTTTCAATGGAGTCTTATATAAAGGGCTACTGCATACTCTTCTGTTTTGTGATATTTATCTTATCAGACTGCTAACTATATGATTTCCTTGCATGGAAGAAAGAAAGGTCTGGCTGCTTTGCATAATATTCAGTCATTTAGTATATGGAATGCTAGCAAATTTTGATGACTTGGTCCAATACATCTTTTGATGTCTCCTTTGTTTTCAGATTCTTTCAAGTGACAGTGAATTAAGCTATTCTCTGTATCTGCTGACTGCTCCCCAAAGTCTTTGTAAAAAAAAAGAGTAAAAACAAAGTAAATTATTAGTGATTCATTTTCTAATGTGATAAAACATAAAACAAAAACTGGAGGTGAATGATGTGAAAGAACGTTCTGATCTAGTAAATCATGTAGATGCAGGACATACTTGGTTTTTCATGCTAAGTAGATCAAATGAAAGTGATTTGGGTGTGTCTTCCTGTGTTTGAGACCTGTGTTCTTTTTAGAAACATACCATTGAAATATTTTTGGTTGTATTATTTTTAAAATTATTTTAGGAAAATTATTTTGGTAGTTTTTAGTGTTGTCATGCTATTACATTATTATTACATGGTGTGGTCATGATTCACATGGTTGGGGTTTTTTTTATGTTTCAGCAAGAAGTAGAGGAATATAGTAACGTTTGATGGCTTTCTAAACTTGCAGTTGTTTTGGCATGTTGAAACTGGCATGGCTGGAAGATCCTTCAACCTGAATCACTAGTTCACCTGTATTGTAAGATACGTAAAATAGAGCAGTTTAATAATCTAACCATGTGTATGAATTTTGTTCTTGGAAATATCAATATGCTAAGAGTTGGTTGGGTTTTTTTGTCAGTACTGCGACAGAATTTTTTTCATTTTGCTGAGCTTAACATCTCCTTTATTGACTGTTTCAAATGTGTTTCTATGACACTTTTGCCAAATGTTTGCATTTACCAAGAGCATAAACTAAGTGCAGTTTTCCTCTTCTGTCATGAGGTCACTTTTTTCATCTGTTTTTACTGGGGAAAGTTCTTTGGAAAATATCACTCTTAACTCTGTTTTCTTGTAGAGTCAGCAGGTGATACTTCTCCCAGTAGAGCTGGAAGAAAAGTTGGTCTTGCAGAAAGCAGATGAATTAGATTAAATTAAAAATATTGGAAGCCTTTATAGGTTTGAACATTTTATGTGTTGAATTTTCACTGTACACTGTAAGACTTTATTGTTTTAACTCTGCCTTCAAAATCATCAAGCCATTCTCACGTGTCTTAATCCCAATTACATCTATAATTTCAGTGAATTCACATGTTTTCTAAACATAAGGAAAAATTAAAACATCTTTAAACTCACTTCTTCTAGTTTGTATGAATGAGTGAGATGCTAGGTGGATATTAGTGGAATTAGAAAAAAAAATTTGGTAAATTCATCATAGATCACAGACTTCCCTACCATATTTTTGTAGTGGAAGTCTGTTTTAGTGTAGCAATAGACATGGGAGAAGTTGTCCTCTTAGAAATGATCAGAGAAGGATAGCTATTTTGATTGGAAAGCTAGTCTTTTCTGTATAATTTTCTTTTTCTAGATTAATCTTACAGTGCTACCACACCTGGAGTCAAACATAGGCAAGCCAAAGTTAAAGTTTCTCTCTGTGTATCATGCTACCTGGTTGGACAATTCTCAATTCAGACATCCAGTAACTAGGTTAATCTGAATTGTCACGTCAAAGGCACACAGTATCAAAAGGACGTAAGTGTGTCTGAGTTTTCATGCCTTGAAGTAGAAGCCAACTTCTCCCTTCAGGGAGTTCCTAAAAGGCTCTACTTGCCAGCAGAAGAGAAGATATGGAGCTCAGTTCCCTGAACATGGTGTCCTTATGCCTTGGAGTGTCTGGTTGGGGCTCTGATTACTTCTGTGATCTTGCTGTCAGTGCAGGAGCTGTACAAGATACTGTGACATCCAAAAGCACTTTTCAAACTTAGGTGTAGTAAGTTGAATCCCATGAATAATCTCAGTGTTACGAGGTTTCAAGCTCAGAAGGCTTGAAGGGAAGTTTCTTGTGACATAAAGAACGTAAGAGCAAATTGGTTTTATGTTCTTTCAAATGGATGTGTGTGGGTTTGTATTTTTTTTTCTTTTTAATTTCTTTCTATTACTTAAAAGGGACGTGCAATATGCAATTATGTGTATATGATTTGCTCTGATAACAAACTCATGCAGGTACAGAGGTATACAGTAAGTCTTCACATAGGCATTTTAAATGTGCCAAATAAAATCCAAGAGGAAAAGGTGTGCATCAGAATAAATATTTAGTAAGTGTATGTTGCATGGCCATTGCCAGTAATTTCTTTTGAATTTTGATATTTAAAGCTCACATAAAAGATTGTAGCAACTCTTTTGTAAGTAATGAGTCAGAAAAATAGAGTAAATGTTCATATTTTTATTATTTTGTTTTCCATTTCAGTCTTCATTTTACATAAAATTTTAAAAATGTCAGAAAAAAAGGAGTTGATACAGAATTGACTGCTTCCAGTATGGAAGAAGAGAGATATGAAAGAGAAATGTGATCATTTGAAGACCAGATGCTCTCTGCTATAATAATTCTGCCTGAAAATTAGCTGGTAGCTATTGATCTTTTATTGAAATTCCTAAGTTTGATGCTATGTTCGTGTACTAATTGCCATAAGTTTGAGCAAGACAATATATAGCATGTACTTTAAAGTTCTTTCACCTGAGGAAACTAATAGACAGTTTTAACCCAGTTATGTTGAGTTATCACTTCCTACAGGACTGAACCCATATCAGTGAAGGATTTCTTACTGCTTCTCTAAGATTAGAGGCAGAAATGAGTGTCTGAATTTTGATAGTTAAGTTGCTCAAAAGGATGTTATGCCTAGCCGGCTTCATAACTACTCGAGATGATCAAAAGTCTTCATGCTGAACACTTTAGGAGTGCCAGATATCTGGATATCCATCTCTTCAACAGAATAGGAGGTCACCCAGAGCATAACACTGTTGCCATGAAAAAGCTTTCTTTTCATCAGTCTTGAAGTGAGAAATACTGAGGAAGAAAGAAACACGGGGACTACAAAAATAATAGTACACGCAGCATAGGAAGCAGCTATTGTTGTCTTTACTCATTGTTCGTATGGAAAAAAAAAAGCCTCTGTGAATTAAGAAGGATTTAAGCTAGCCTTGGAAATGTCAAAGGTCCAAATAGCAGAAAAGGCTGATATGTTGTCAGTTCTGATGCTTCTCTGTTTTAAAATGGGTTAAACGCCAAGTAAATTGTTTCCATTTTTCTGTAAAAGAGGTGTCCTAAATTAGAGTATGGAATGTAACTACAGATTGTATTGTAGGTACAGATTTTCTGGTACTCTGGAATTCCTTGCAGTATATATGTAATGTCTCTGGACAAGACTTTTTTTCCAGATCAAAAGTCTACTCTGCTTTGGCCTTTACCTAAGAGTTTATCTTTACAATACCTTTTTTTATTTTTTTAAATTTTTTTTTTTTAAACCTGAATTTAGTTTGGTATGGTTGAATGTCTGCAAAAACACATGCTTTTCTATTCCTAAAGAAGAGGTGATTGTATATAATGGAACCAATGATAGTGAAAAAATTTCTCTATTGTTTCCTGTGGTACTCGCCCTAACACCCCTGAAAAAAAAGCCCCCCAAGCCCCCAAAGTTTATTCCTCCAGGAAAATCAGTCTTTATTTAAAAAAACAAGGACAAAAAATCAGTGAAAGCTATGTTTTGCATTTCTCATTCTAGTGGGCCAAATAAAACATTTGTTAGACTAGTACATGTTTCCAGCTTTTCAGGTGCCATATATTTTAGCAGTTTTGTGTAGATGTCTGTTAGCTCATCCTGTCATCCAGGAGCTTGTTACTCCATTAGAAAAATTAGGTCTTCATAATTCCTTTATCTGGACATGGTCCTGAACTTTTTCTAGGTGACTTTTCATGGATATTGGACAAGGTGATCACCAGAGGTTCCTTCTTACTTAGCATTCAGTGATTCTGTGATTTTAGAGGTTCAATGAAGTATCAAAATACAGTGAAAAACACGTCCTTTTGGGTTTTCATTTTTTATTTCTCAGAATCAACATCTTTTCAGCACAACATAAAGAAACATGTTAAATGTGTATGTGAGTCTAAATCTGGTTGGGTTTTTTTTTTCCTTCCCCCTGCCCCTTGCATAGAAAAGGGAAGTAGTGCTTCACAGTGGTGAAGTATGACATGTCAATGGAAATTTCCTGAAAACACCATTCAAAGAACAAAATATTATTTCAGTCTTATGCTATTTTTTCTGATTTGGTGGGTTTCTTTTCATTCTGTTGATTCCTGATGTAATAGAACTTCCTATAAACACTTATAAAACCCCTACTCCTAAGGTTTCATTACATGTATGATTCGTGTAATGATTTAGTCTTTAAAAAAAAGGAGTTTTAGTCTTTTAAACACGGGTATTTTGTGATTTCTGCCTTCTTTCTTCTTACTCCATGTGGTGTGGACAGTAAACTTTCATGTTCTTCAATTGATTAATAGCCTTGCTGCAGATCTTTAGTGTACTCCAGTGTAACCAAGGATAAGGTATGTAAGATGTGTGTAGTTACTGAGTTGCTGCCAAAGGGAGTTTGACTTGAGCTTGTCACATCAGGAAGCCAGCCTGAGTAACAGGAAGGAAAATTAGGTTATCCTTACAAGCAAATGCAGATTAGTGAAGTAATAGTACTTTTACAGCTAAGATTGGGATAAATTTGGCTGTTTAGTTGAAGATCTTTTCCTGCTCTAAAAGTAAAATATGTTCTGAGATTATCTTAAAAGTGTACTTATTGAAAATATTAATTTTGTGAACAGTGACAATTAAGGAAAAAGAGATCCACAAGGTCCAGTGATTCTTGACCCAGTGGATGGAAGGACAGAAAATATAAAAAGGAATGGGCAGACACCCTGGTACAGGACCTTATCCAATTCTGATTTGAGTGTGTTTGAGGATATAGATGTGAAGATCAAATTGTAGTAGTTAATTTCAAAGTGTATAATCAGACTGTAGAGAGACAACTAAGGACTCTAAGATAGGTGGTGAGTTTCTAGAGTAATAGGTCTTTTATATGGCTGAAGAAGTGTTTATCTGAACTTAACATTTCTATACTCTAGCGTGTCTGACATTACTGACTGAGTTGCCTTAGTTTGTTTGTTCCAGACTTTGCTGGGTCACGTTGGGTTGGTTGTTCTGGGATTTTTTCCAAACTTGGTGTTTGGACCAAACACCAAGTAGGAATCTTTCTTTCAGCATATGTCTAGTGCTTCTGCAGATGCCAAGAATGTATGGAATGACCTTAACTAAAAGGTTTTCTTTTGAAGATAATATTGAGATAATTGCTTTGTTTTGATATTCAGGAGAAAAATTAGATTTTTTTTTTCTTTTATTTGTTTATTCTTATCAAGGATGTAGTTTAGCTGTTGCAGTTTTCATCATTCTCTGCAGTAGCCATTGATAGAGGTAAGATTCTGCGTTGCCTGAAGAACTGTGATTGAAATCCATCAAGAATGCCAAAGTAAACAGATATGAAAAAACCCATAACTAATGCAAGTGTCAGATTTTCTTTGCTTAAAGAAATGATCTCTTGTTTATATAAATATCGTCTAATTCTGTTAGGGATAGTGTTACTGTTAGACATTTACACGAACAGCTCAATAAGCACTTAGCTTAGGGGAGGTGTGTTTTCAAAGCCATAGATCTGTCATTTCTGTGGGTGATGTAGATTTTTTTGTCACAGAGAGAAATGAATGCTTAATAATATAATGAATATTTCTGTTATTCCTGTAACATTATTATCAGATCACAGGTTTCTGAAAGGATCAGTGTAGATAATATTTTACAGTGAATCTTTAGTGTACAGCTGAATAGATTGTAAGGTTACACTAATGATACATTTTGTAGACTTGATAATAGAATCATAAGCACAGACCAAATGTGGAGTTTGGTTGGCCAAAACTCTGTGTGACCAAACATGACTTTTGACATTTACTGAGACAGGTCTGGCAGTTTCTGCAGCTGTGTGCATGGTCTATACTGTCCCTTTCCTCTGCAAAACAGTGATGTCCACTAAAATAGAAGTATTTTCTGGGGAAAAGTTGAAGTGATATTGATTTTTCTTCCTGGTCCTTCCCTTCTGTATAGTGATTTAAGCAGGTGAACATGATATCTTTAAAGAACTTAAGCCATGACAGGTCAGCTTTAACAAAGTGTAATGACATAGTTATTTTGTTTTAAATAATCATAGGTTATGAAAAATGTTATTGTGAATACTTTTAAATAACATGGAAAATTTTTTTCATTAAAAATGTTACTGATTCATTTTTGATCTTCAGATATGTGTGAAGTAAAGTATGAGTAGGAATTTTTATGCCTATTCTTGGAAATGTAAAATAACTCCAGACTAACCTGCACTGCCACAGAAGTGGGATATTGGAACATGAACTGTTCATAGTGTATCTCATTGATTTTTGAATGAGATGGCAATGTAGAAATATGGAAGTGGTGCAATAATAGTAATCATTTCCACAATGAAAAAGTCAGCTTTAAAAATGTGTGCAGGAGGAAATTTTCCCCCAAGAATTAAATGCATTTGAATATCATTTAATCTAAATAGCACTCACCACCATATGACTGATATTTTCATTTCTAGAAATCATTGACATTATTTGTGAGAAGGTACTTTTCATTCCATCTCTTGAATATTGGTCTGCTAAGTTTTTTGTTTCTTTACACTAAAAACAAAACAAAACAAAACAAAACAACCCCCCAAAAACCCAAACTTATTCTGATTTTCATTGCCATCATATAATGTGTCAAATATTTTCAGCACCTGTTTATTTGTTACTTTTATGGTCAGTCCTGCAGTTTTCTCTGTCATCTTTCACTATGATTTACTAAGTTCTTTGAATGGTTGGTAAAAAGGGCTGCTTTGCACATTTCTTAGTCTCATAATCAAGTCAAAATCTTAAAATCTACCACTTCTAAACACAATCAGAATTAAGCAAGGTACTTACTATTTTAAAATAATTTTCTTAAGATGTTAGGAAGGTTATTAAAAAAAATACTTATTTGTTGTATTGTAGACTCCTAAATACTTAGAAATAAGTTACAAACCTCTATATTTAACTAAGTCAATTTTTACAGTATGTGATTAAGGAAAATCCAGATTGATTCAATAATGTGCCACACTTCTTTTTTTGTCTTTCTGGGGAAGAAATATGATATTGAATATGAAACTAGTGGTAATCTGGCTTCATACAGTAGGTAATGTTTCATTGTTGCAAAGACTGCTTCATAATGCTTTGCTGTCACAAATGTAGTTTAAGAGTGCAGAAGCAGAAAGTAAGCAATGAAATAGTTCATCAGTTTGAAAATCCTACAACTTGCAGAAAATGGAGAAGCTTGCTAGAAGTCATCTACTTATTTAATTATTCTAGCTCCAGTTTCTGTTTACAACGTTAAAAACAGATACTTTTAATCTTCTACTTCCAGTCTGCTTAGAAACCAGACACCCGAAGCTTCATTAAAACTTTTCAATAGAGCTTTGCAGGTAAGATAAACAAGAATATATATTTCTACTAAGAAGTCCATACTGTTTATTTGTGCTTGGTATCACTGACCTTGCCTTGTGATTCTAGGCAAATACAAATGATTCCAAATAATTAGAATGGAATTTCACACAACTAAGGACTCTATCATTTACCTGGAACTGAGGTTCTAATTAGCTGTTGAACCAAGGTTAAATTTACAGAAGCTGATACCATAGTTGTAGTATTTTCATGAGTCTAACTAAATGTAGATTTACAAAATAACTTAGTAAAGAAGATATGTACATAATGTTACACTGTATCTAAGTAATTTTAGTCACTGAATACTTATGTTTACTCTAATTTCAACTGTTGGCTGATTTATGGTCATGCTGTAGGATGCCCAGCTCATTTTACAGACTATTGCTTGTTGTACTTGTTCTTTTGAATTACTTTAAGTAGAAGTGATGAAAAGTAGTTCAGTGAATACTTAGTGAATGCTAGAATACAGAATCCTTCAGGTTGGAAAAGATCTTTAAGATTAAGTCTAGTGGTTATTTACTTGACTGATTTATTGTAGTAAAGACATATAGAGGTTGTATGTGCAGAAAAGAAAATGTAATATATTGATTTAGTTAGAAATAGTATTCACTTTGAAGGACAGAGTGTATAAAAAATTGTAAATATTTTTCTTTGATATATGGAAGTTTAAATTTGTAATGCCTCTGAATAAAGTTATGTCTTGCTATTCCCTTGCACTTCACATTCTGCAACAGCTCGACTAATACTGTAAATGTGGAAAAAGGATGAAGTTGAAGGGATTGCTGCTATACACAGAACATTTTAAGTAATTGTAAATGTAAGAATTAACAGTTTAAAATAACTTCTGTTTTCACCTTGCGAAGAGTTTTGTATACCCACGCATGCATCCATACAATCATGTTTTTAAGTGAAAGTGAATAGTTAATTCACTAACTGCAATTTTCTTTTTTTTTTTTAACTTTTATTTTTGTAGATTAATTTAATGTAATTCCAGCTTTTTGAAGAATCTAAATGACAATGATTCCAAAATTCTTATTAAGTACTTTGGAAAATAGTAAGCTACCAAAGTATCTGTTCACTAGGAAGAAAAACAGATTTACGCAACAGAGGCTTGTAGTGACTATTATCAGCTTCTATTGACATTGAAGAAGTATAAATAATGACTTTGTTCAATTCTTGACAATTAAACATTCAAAAAGGTTAGCAAAGTGTCATTTTTTTCTAGTGCTGTGTGATATTTGTATTTCTTTAAGTGTTTACCTTTGTAAATTTCAAACCTAAAATAGGTGTGAAAGTGATAGTGATGTTCATTACACATTGTTCTTTTTCTTTTTTTCTACTTTTTTAGACTACTAATCATTGTAGAAGTATTTGTTTTTATTGCATGTTAGTAGTATAGGATGTTAGTAGTGGTATTTCCATTATTACAAAGTGCAGCTTGTTCATTTTCATTTGAGCTGTAATACATGTTCATGCTACTGATGACTCTAAGCCAGTGATGTTACATTTTTGCACTAGCTGCGGGATTGAAACATTTTATTCAATGTTTGATGGTATGAAGAGGGAACAATTGCCTAGTCTCAACAGGGAGCACCAGTTACCTTACAATACAGTAGTTATAACACTCAAAAGATAAAATACGAGTTTTTGAAGACCATCAAGGAAGAAACTCAAAGGGATTTATATAGTCTCATAAACAACAGAAAGTGTTTTCTCATATTTCAGAAGACCATGTAGATGAAACTTTGTATATTGAAATGGAGGAGCTGAAAAACTTCTGTAAAACTTATGAAAAGTGAAACATTGTCAGTGATATGGCCATCTGTGAAACATAGCCAATGTGACGGTGTAACCCAAATAACTCTTATGGCAATCCAAGTTTCTTTTTATCTTCACATTCAAAAGAAAGGAAAAAGAAAGGAGAAAAAAAAAGGTCTATTTATGACTGGCAGAACAAGAAGAGATAAAGTGTTTAGAATTTACTAAACACCTTTTGTGTTAGAGCACTTTGACCCTAGCGAACGTCTGTATATCAAGCCTTCTGGACGGTTAAGGCTTTGTATCATACTTAAATCCTTTTTTTTTTTTTTTTTTTTTTTGGAAGAGTTAACGTGGCATAGTTTCTCAGAAGTTTAAAAAATGTCTATTATATGAATCACTTTGTCTCCGTGGAATAAAAGCTCATTGAACTGTGATCCACATCAGCCCCTTATTTCATAGTCATATGAATCAGTGTTTGGATATTATATTATTCATACTGTGAAGCCAGTGCAGTAGAGTTAGGCTGCTGTGTTACATGTTGGAAAAATATTATGTACTTGAACCTGGACAATTGTTCTGCAATGTCCTAATGGCAGCAGTCTGTTAATCTGCCATTTACTTTAAAGTTCATTAAATCATTTCAATTTTGAATACGATTTAAAAAAAAATAATCAGCCCTACCCAAGCCTAAATAATTTACATGTCCTACTTTATCTCTGTGGTATTTAGGTGAGAGATTTAAATGAACTTTCCAATTGCTTTTATATTAAAAAAAGATAGGTTTTCTTCTGATAACTGTAAATCTAACACACTAAGAATGGAACTAAGTAATTTAAAATATTTTCTAAAATCTGTAATATCAAAGAATACTTTTAGAATTACTTGGTATCATTAATTTTTACTGTTGTAGCACAATAATACCCTGGTTAAAGATGAGAAGCCTGTATTTTAAGGCAAGGTGCAAAGTGGAGGAAGGTGATTGCTCCTGATGGGAAGTATTTACAATATAAATGTAAGTATAAATGTAGAAAAGATGCAATATATTGTTTCAAAATATAAGGAAACCATGAGACTGTAATAGGTGTGATGGGTAATGTTTTGAGTCTCTTCTGTCTTCAGTTTTCTATAGACATCAGAATAAAGAAAATTTAAGGCCTGAGTTGAAGAGGATAGTTACTGTGTTCACAAGACTACTCTCCAGCATGAGATGTGTGAAGGAAGAAGGCACAAAGGTGCTTGTTTCACTGTATGAGAAGGGAATGGTGGAGGGTGGAATTACTCCTATAGTTCAATGAGCAGATTAAACCTCACCGTACAGATTGAAATATTCCCCCGCAGCCCCACCCTGGGACTAGCTCTTGAGAGGCTTTGGAGGGATATCTCAGAGGGACAGGACAAAAGATTCTAAAAGGGGCTCTTACCCCAGGATTATTCAAAGGTGTTTATTCTTGAAGGGATCCAGGGGCTAAGAGAGAGAACAAGGAAGTACAGGGGCCTTATCTAGTCTCCCACTCTGGGAGGATGGCTGGCACTCAGCCAATTAGGTCAAGAAAGGAAGGAAAGGTCAAACCATATGGTTACAGGCATTAGGGATCTTGGGGGGAAAAACCATTCCCCAGAGAATTACAACACAGGATGAGACTTCATGGACAGATAAAACAAAAACCTAGGTATCATTACATTGTGTAGCATAGAAGCAGTGTAGGGTCAACAAGAAATGCAAAGAGGAATGTCAGAAACAGATCAGAGACACTGTCTTTGACATTTAGAGAATGAAGAATTTGCTGAAGTTTCACCCTCATACATTGATCAGCAGAGGTGTTGAACATAATTTTAAATACTGTAATCTAAACTGATTGTTTCATTCATAAGGACTAGGAAAGAATGCCTCTGACACTCCCAAGATATTCTAGGTGGAGAAAAAATGAACTGTTTTCAATACTCTCTCAATACGTTACTTATGATCTTTATGACAAACCTTTTTGACCTGGAAAATAGTTTTTTGATGCTGCAAATGAAGGTCAGTGGAAGTATGGAAAAGAGGTTTTGAACTGGCAAAGGACTTGCAGGAAACCAGTAAAGGAAATCAGAGTACATTTGATTGAGTAAATACAGCTCGAGCTATGAATCTCCACTGGTTGAGGTGATTGTGCAAACCATTTAATGGCCTTCTTTTTCTGTCTGATCCCCAAATGAATCCCTTAGGGCATAGATGAAGATGTTAATAGAACTTTTGTTTCTGACACATATTTACAATCTTGTACACTTGTCTTGTTTTCTGTATATATTGAAACAAGAATAAAATAGAAAAACAAAATTTAAAATGCATTCCTAATGAAACTTCAATAGACTAAATGTTTTTGAGTTAATTATTTTTGTCTCCTGATGTACACACAGTCTAACATTCTGCAACGGTTGATTGGTCCACAGAGAAGTTTAAGAACTGGTTGAAGTCTATAAGCTGAGATTTCAACTTCGAAGTACAAGGATGAATAGAGGCTATAGTTTTCCACATATGATTCTCCAGCTTATGGATGGGGCTTATTTGAGCAAGTGAGACTTTAGAAACTAAAGAACTTGTATTGCATACCCCAAAGGTGTGACTAGTCTCATGTCTTGTCTCCCACAGGGCAAGCATCTATAAATGAAACTTCACTTTATTACTTTCCCACTCTCTGTTTTTTTGATTCAGGGTTTTGTGAGCTGGATGAGGTTTATGTATTTTTAATTACTCTTGTGGGATTTTGCTTCCGTGAATTTGTCTGATCTGTTCTCCCCTTAAGCCCCTGCTTTGTTACAAGCTTTGTTCTGAACTTGTACCACTGAGCTGATTTTGCACAGAGGGATCTGTAGATTCTAGTGTAACAGTGACCTGATAGTTAAGTGGTTGAATGATCTAAGAACCACGTTTTTTAAAGACCATTACATCATTGCCAGTGCCTGCAACTGTGGATTCTCTGAGCAGTAAGGGAAGTGCTGACAAAACTCATGCATTTTTTTGATTTTCTGCTCCCTTGGTCCTTGCTCCTTACCTCACTCACACTACCTTATTTGAGTCTCTGTGTTACCTGACAAAGAACAGTTGCTTTGTTGAATGACCTAGTCATGATGCACTTTTCCCTGATGTGGTTGGTTAAACAATTTTGGTAGTTACATGGAAGGGTGTCAGCATATTACGAGCAGCTGTGTCAAGAGATTACTGCTTACTGTCATACCCTCAGCTGCATGTCTTGCCCTCCTGCCTGAAGTCATCACCCATTTAGAGCTATTTGTAGAGCAGCCTGTTCAAATTCTTCTTTATTACAGTAAAAGGTCTACAAAAGAGTTTAAGATGTCCAGGCTAATTTTGACTACAAAAGACTTGGAGAAGCTGATTCTGAGTCCAGGGATCAGAAGCAACCTCATGGGCATTTAGAGAAGCAATAACCTCTTTTATTGGAACATCTGGACCTGTCAGGTTGATTAAGGTTGATGCCATGTTCGATGAACTTCTCTTGTGTATTCTAGAATGATAGAGTAACTTAGGTTGGGCAGGCACTTTGAGGACGTATACTTCAGTTCCCTGTTGAAGTTATATCAGGTTAATCAGGCCCTTGTGTTGCCATTTGATATATTGTAAAGACAGGTAATTTTTCAGCCTCTCTGACCAACCAGTTCTATGGTTTGGTCTCACTCCTTGTGAAGACCTTTTTCCTTCTATTTTATTAGAATTTAATTTGCTGCAACTTGTGCTTTTTCTGTCTGTGGCTTTTGCTGTGTGATGTGACCAGCTCTGAGATGAGTTGGTCTCTGTTTTTCTATAACTTGTCATTTAGCTGGTTGTGGATAATAATGAGGACACTGTGGCTGACTGCCAAAAATTCCCAAAATTTGTGGTAAATTACAGTCTTTGCTCTCCCCTCATCTTTTGAGCCAACCATCTCACTGTCAGGTTGGTCAGGCACTTCCTGTCCTGTGAATACAAATGACTTGCAGGATACTTTGCTGCTGTGACCTTTGGATGAAGAGATTTATTACAGTGACATTAGTCAATTTCCGTAGCACCCTTTGGTGCATCCCATCTTATCCCTGAAGACTGGAAATGTCCAGTTCTGCTCCTCTGGTCCCTGATCCAGTCATCCACTACTGTGTGCAGTACTTCAGTCTCACAAACACAACTGTGATGCTCAGGAGAAACTCTGATGGGCCAGGAAGCAGGTCAATGAAAAACAAGGCAAAGTAAGCACTGAATAATACTGAAGCCTTTCTGTGACCTTAGCTGTGCCTTTTCCCTGTCAATTGTTGCTTGGTCTCATGCCCTGTTCACAAGAGACCCATGCATGTACTTGGTTAATTTTTTAAGGTGCTAACATACTTAGAGAAGGTCTTCTTGTTCCTCTCTGACTCCAGCTCTTACTTCCACTTGTGTTCATGTGGTTGGTATATCTGTACTGTTCCCACTTCCACTTTACATACACTTTCTGACATTCTGGGGTTTTTCCTCATTTTCCTTTGAGATGTTGTATTTGCTGCATTTATATTTGCAGAGGGAATTTATCATGAGACTTTTTGCATGCCCAGTTTTTTTACTTGGTGTCTGCTGCTGAAATTTCATTGTATTCAGTTGGAGAAATACTTACCTTTGAACAAATAGTTCAATAACCTGAAGTCTCTTCTAATGAGTAATTGACTGTGTTCCATAATTGAATTGCAGCTCCTGCCAACTCATGTGGGAGTGTGATATTAGAAGTATGTTCTGAAATATGAGAGCTAGGATGCAGTCCAAAACTGTACAATAGTTATCAATTTATATAGAAGAGTGTATTGTAAAACCAGATTAACCTTTTTCTGATTTTTAGAGTGGTTGTTTCTGTTTAGTCTGTTCATAAAATGGACAAAGGCAATTGTAAGTTAAGTCTTCTTGTTCAAACCTTCAGAGTGGCATTCAGGTGTTTCAAGCATGTATTTAAGCAGTTTTCCTTCTCTTTTCTTCTTTCAGTATTTGAGACATTCCATTAAAGAACAGACAGCTCAGAATACCTGTTTCGTAGCTTTTTTTTTTTTTTAAGAATCATTCAGTCATTCTGTGATGAGTAAATTTGTTTTTAACAGCAGTTCAGAGAATTAGAAAGATAGCTGTTAATGTCCTTATTTATAGTGGCTTTATTAGCAAATATATATTTAATTTTATACACTGTAAGAAGTTTATATAATGTTGTGCTGTTCACAAAGAGTTATCTCATGGCAGTAAAATACAGGAAGCCTAATTACTGCAATCTGTAGATGTAATGGATATGTGTTTAACACACTTCAGGGCTCACTAACCAGTTAATGGGCCGATCACAATTTTCTCAAAATGTTATTGTGTTTGCAGCACTTATCATGTACAATAATTGTGTATTTACATTTTGTATGATGTATGAAGAATTAAAAAGATTTTTTTTTTCAATGTCTTTAACTGGGCAACTTCAGTGGTTTTTAAATTAGGAGTTTAACTGCATCCAAAGCCATTTAATCATGCTCTTCCTAAAAAGAACACTTTCCGTGATATTGTGTTATGAGATGATTACTTACCTGAAAAGGCAAATTGCTCTGTTAGTATAAAGCAGTTAAGAAGGCATAGATCGTAGTTTTCAAATGGTTTGATTTAATAGTTTACAGACATGTAGGATGTTCAGTGACAGTTGCAATCTTTATGGGGTGAATTAAAATGAGTTTTAAACTCTGATGATTTCATGTTGTACAAAGTAAAATTTTAGCTTTGGTCCTCAGGGATGGACTGTGTATGATGACTCACTTGTGGTTTTGATGGTTTTAGTAACCTGTTGAATGCTGCTACTTGTTGGGAAGTCTGTAGGAATAAGCAAAACAGCTTTTGTACTGTGTTTCCAGTTCAAATAATTAGTGTTTTAATGGTTAACCTTACCCTCATAATCAACCCAAATTGAAAAATATTATATATTTTTAATAAAGAAGCAGATATATTATATTCCAGTGATTTTCAATTGCATATTGTTTCTGTAATCTACTTAAAGCTCACATGTGTTAGATTTATTATTGAAATCCCTTCCTGATCTTTCAGTGATAAAGGAACAAAATATAGACACAGTGTAACTATTGTAGAAAATTGCATTTGACATGTAACAAGAGCAAAGGAAGAATTTTACTATGCTGGTTCATTCTTCAGCTTCTGATTGAACCTAAGATGTAATAACTTGTATGCCGGTCAAAAAAAGGCCTCTTCTATTAGTTTGTGGGTTTTTTTAAGTACCACAAAAATCTCATTTAGGAAAGTTAATTTTAGAGATGAAATGAGAAAGAAACTGACGACCAAAATATTACTGTTCAGTCACCTGGTCAGGAACTTCTGAATTAGGAGGTAACTGAATTATAAAATACTGACGTCTACCACTATGGAATTCCAGTTGATGTTTGAATAGTTTTAGTCCTGTCACTTGATAAAAGTTATCATTTTTCATTTCAGTTTCATCTGTGAGTTGTATGAATAGTTTTAGAAATTGTATTCAGACACATAAAATACACTTCAGCAAGGATAGTAATGACAGGAAGAAAAATGGACGGATGGAAAATGCAAATAATATACAGCTATCTAAAATATCCTTTCAGTTATTGATTTTCTATAGGAATTACTTTTATGGAAGCAGTAGATGAATATGTACCATGTATCTGTTAAAAATCTTAAATGATTGTGGGGAAAGTGTGTCAGAATTAAAATTTCAGAAATTATCTGTGGCATTGGAAAAAACTGCAGCAAAGTTTATCAGAGAATTGAAAACTGGTACTTGGACCAGATGCATCAAAATTTTATATTTAAATTTTCTTAACACAACTGTGACTTCTGGATTCTCACGATTCCTGGCCTGAACATCAGTGCAAACAGTTGTGTAGCATGAGCATCCTGACCTACACTGTGCTGCTAGGGGAGTATTCCTGTACAACTTCACTGAGCTCTGAGATGAGCAATGACATCCAAGAATGATGCAAGTAAAAATAATGAAATCCTAATCAGAATTGGATTGAAACGTAACAGACCATCAAAGATGCTGGTTGACAGATTTTCTTTTTTTTGTTTTTTTTTACTTATTTTTAATTTATTTTTTTTTTTCTTTTTTTTTTTTTTTTTTCTTTTTCTTTTCTGGTGAGAGCTAATACCCACCATTATATGTTTAGGTGTCTTGTCTGCTTGACTAAGATATTTTCCTGCTAAAGTCTATATGCTTTTTAAATTCATAGTGGAGTCTGTAAGATTTCTTAGCTCTGCATCAGGGAGTTTGCTAAAAATCGTATGTCAAGGCTTTGCAGAAGAATGGATTTTGGAGGCCTTAAAGTCCTTAGTTCAGTCCTGTCATCAATATATGAATTGCAAAGAGACTAGGAAGGCTCTAGAGTGCTCGTTGAATTGCTGTTTGAGGGCTTTTCTGTTATTCGACTGTACAAAAGCTAGAGTTAAAAGATGCAAGATAAACTTCATATCCAAAACCAAGAGAGAATTGCTAAAAGCCTTCCAGATTCTTTGTGTTCCAAAATGCATATATTTCAAGTCAAGGGGATTTTCAAAATGTTCCCCAATGAAGTGTCAACAGAAGCCAAAAGTTTGAAGAGAAAGTGTTTGACGTGCAGGAGGGTATTGGAGCATTTAGAGAAGCATGCAGATGGATGACATTTTATCATGAAACAGTATTGTTGCAGATTGTACTGAATAGGAAAATACACTTTGTAGAGCTTGTTCTGGAAGATATTTAGTATCTCCTGTTAACGTATGCATCACTATGCCCACAGTTATGTTGAGCTTACCCTTTTAAGTTTCCGTTTCCATTTGCTTTAATAATAAAATAACTGGAAAGCCCCCAGTGCTGACAAATTCTGTGACACATACAGAATGCAAGCATGAAAGGTTATCATACCAGTAGGTACATGGGTTTTTTACATAAATATATGTCAAGATTGTACTAGGGACATGATATATTTAAGTATGACGTTAGCATGTGTTATTTTTGTCTTGACTGAGAGAGCAAAACTTTGGAGCATATTGCTATATCTCAGCTTCAGAAATGAAAGTGAAACACTTTGATGGACACAAATCTCTACATGGTGAAGAGTGAACCTTTCTTAATTTAGGTTTTTAAGAAGTTCTGAGGGACTGCTCAGGAGAGAAAAGGAATTGCTCATTATATTCAGGATTTGTGTCCATATATTTAGTTTTCCAGTTGGAATTTCCTCATTTTGCATTTGAGAACTTTTCTTTTTTGTGGTCTAAAAAGTTCACATTTTGAAGCAGTTCATCAGTTTCACCGTGGTGCTGTTGAGAGTGAAAAGTTGTGAAGCTTTGATTCGACATATTGCTAAGGCAAATGATTGTTTTGAATATAAGGTACCAATTGATTTCCTGGAGATGTAGATCTATGCATCTCCACATCTCATATCAAACACTGATGTACTTTGCAAATGCAAAGGGTAATAGCTCTTAACTAGTGCAAATATGATGTTACATTTCTCTGTGTAGGGTTCACTAATTTGCTTTAAACATAAGCCATTGGTTTTTTATGAATGTCAATAAAAATTATGATTTTCTCTTGGCACAAAGAGTTTCAGAAAGCCAGAAAGAACTCTGTTCAAACCTAATCAGTAATGCTTTCTCAAAGTGACTCAAATATGTGTATATACATAATGTGTATGTATTATGTATTGGTTGAAGTTGTGATTTTCTGAATTTGGAAAGACAGACATATGCAATTAGAAAACAAAGTAGATTTTCTAATGTTTCAGTTGCACTGGTGTTTCAAAATTGGTTTCAATAAGTACAAGTTGACTAGTTGTTTAAATGTAATAAATTAAAGATACTTATAATTCACTCTGTAATAACTTTTTCTATCTGAAACTGTTAAAATGGTGTGATGAAATAAGTACATATATATGAGTTGAGTTGTTTGACAGAATAATGTCTGTGACACTGATTCCAGTTGCAGTGCTGTGTGTGATGAAGAGAGATTGCTGTGTGGTTCAGTTTCTTCTCTAAAGAAGTCAGATTATTCCAAGAAACAACACTGGATGTGTGATAAAGAACTACTCTAAAAGGAAGAAAAAAACACAAAGAAAAATTTGCATGGATGTTAACTCTCCCTGAATGCTTTAAGGTATTCAGAGGAGGACATGAGATTCCATGGAAAGCTTGCAATCACACCTTCCACTAAAACAGAGGATTCAAAGCTTCATCCAGCCTGGCTCTGGACACTTTCAGTGGTAGGGTAGTGACAACTTCCCTGGGCAACCTGTTTCAGTACCTCATCATCCTCACTGTAAAAAAAAAAAAAAAAAAAAAAAAAAAAAAAAAAAAAAAAAAAAAAAAAAAAAAAAAATTCTTCCTTATAGCTGGTATAAATCAACTCTCCTTTTGTTTAAAGCCATTAACTCTTGTTCTGTTGCAACAGGCCCTATTAAATCTCTCTTCCTTACAAGCCCTCTTGAAGTATTGAAAGGCCACAATAAAATCACCCTGGAGCCTTCCAACCCCAACTCTCTCAGCCTTTCCTCATAAGAGGGGTACTGCAGCCCATGGATCATTC
The DNA here is from genome assembly GCF_029207755.1 of Chamaea fasciata. Taxonomy (NCBI): domain Eukaryota; kingdom Metazoa; phylum Chordata; class Aves; order Passeriformes; family Sylviidae; genus Chamaea; species Chamaea fasciata. The sequence continues at coordinate 55,796,934 of NW_027094089.1, forward strand.
CTGTGTCCTTCCTCTGGACTCACTCCAACAGTTCCGTGTCCTTCCTATGCTGGGGCCCCAGAGCTGGATGCAGGGCTCCAGCTGGGGTCTCATCAGAGCACAGTAGAGGGGCAGAATCCCCTCCCTCCGCTGCTGCCCACGCTGCTTTGGATGCAGCCCAGGACACGTTTGGCTTTCTGGGCTGGGAGTGCCCATGGCTGGATCATGTCCAGCCTCTCACCGTCCAGCACCCCCAAGTCCTTCTCCCCAGGGCTATTCTCCATCTGCTCATCCCCCAGCCTGTGCTGGTACCAGGGGTCTCCAGAGTCCAGTTGCAGAACCTTGTCCTTAGTCTTTGTCCTGGTTTAGATAGACAGCTATCTGCCAGGGAGGGTTGGAGTCTCCCTTAAAATGTAAGCCCCTCCCCCCCTTTTCCAAATTATCATAAATTTGCAATTAAAAGGCTGTCAGGCAAAGATTTTGGGAATAAGTATAGCAGTTCTTTACTAGGGATATAAAAACACAGATGTTGTAGTACAGAAGAATAAGCAGACAAGTAAACAAACAAGAAATCCTAGAAAACCCTGACAGAGTCAGCAATACAACCTGACACCCTGTTGGTCAGGGTGTTGGAAGCAGTCCAAAGTAAGCCCTCCTGGAGTGGCAGATGTGGTTCTGTTGGAGTAGAGATGGTCCCGTTGAAGAAAAAGGGTCCAGTAATGGTGAGATGGGTCCGGTCTTCCTCCAGGGATCCGGTGGAAAAACTGGATCCTTAGTGGGACTGTGGCTCCTTTTTATCTAGGTTAAGATGGTTTGGCTCCTCCTCCCTGTATGGAGCAGCTTACAATAGTGCAGTGTAATGTGTAATGTCATTGATGAGCTCTTAATGGTCCATTAGCAGAAGACATTCCCATGGAAGTAGTGAAACAATGAAGAGAGATAAGTAGCACTTCACCATCTGATAAGAGACACTGACCCATTTGGGCAAAGATAAGCAATTCTGCTCCACTCAGATGGAATAGAATAATATGCTCTTTGGAAAACCCATGACAGTCTTGTAAACGTCCTGAGATTCCCATGGGTCCAGTTCTTGAGCTTGTGCAGGTCCCTCTGGATGGCATCCTGTCCTTCAGGTGTGTCAACTACACCACTCAGCTCGGTATCATCTGCTGAAGTTGCACTTGATCCTGGTGTCTGTGTCATTGCTGAAGATAATAAACAGCACTGGTGTCAATACAGAACACCTGAGGGTCATCACTTGTCACTGATGTCTGTCTGGACATTTAACTGTTAACCAGTGTCCTCAAGATGTGACTGTCCAACCAATTCCTCAACCACTGACCACTCCACCCATCAAGTCTACCTCTTTGGTTTAGAGAGAAGGATGTTAAGGGAGAATGTGTCAAATTCTTTACAGAAGTCCAGATAAATGATAGCCTTCTTTTTCCACTGATGGAGTAATTCCATCATTCAAGGCCAATGGGTTGGTTGGGCAAGACTCGCCTTTGATGAAGCTGTACTGGCTGTCTTGAATCACCTCCCTGTCCCACATGTTCTTCAGAGCTCTTAGAAGGATCCCTTCCATGACCTTTCCAGGCATAGAAGTGAGTCTTGGGTCAGTAATTCCCAGGTAGATACACTGGTTCTCCTTTCCCATCCACCTGGGACTTCACCTGAATGACATGACTTTTTGAATATCCCGGAGAGTGGTTTGGCAATTACAGAATTAGAGAATTACAGAATATTCTGAGTTGGAAGGGACCCACTAGGATTATCAAGACCAACTCTTAAGTGAATGGCCCATATGAGGATTGAACCCACAATCTTGGTGTTACTAGTAGCAGACTCTAACCAACTGATCTCATCTCAGGGTCTCATAAGCCAATTGCCTCAGGACTCTGTAATGCATTTCATAAGGTCCCACAGACTTACATGCATGTTTGGGTTCCCCAGGTGCTCATGAACCCAACCTCTTACAGTGGAGGAACTTTGGGCCCCCAGTCCCTTTCTTGTGGTCTGTCTACTTCAGAGGGGTGGGAGGAGAGGCTACCACTGAAGACTGAAACAAAAAAATTGAGTCTTCACATACTATTTATTTGTCTGCCACTATCCAATGACACTTACTTGTTTCACTCGAGGCCTGAGCATTGTTTTCCTTGTATTGAGAGGATGAAGTCAGCTGCCAGGGCAGAAATCTTAGGCTTTTCCTATGCTCTTGGTTACCTTTTTACAATGCCCACCATAATACAGTGTACGGATGGATGCAGAGTATCCCAGTGGATATTCACAACTCATAGGGACTGTATGGAAGGAAGATGCAGCTCAGGACTTCCTTAACAGGAAACTGTACTTCAACTGGAAGCAAAATTGGAGAAGCAATGGGGTTTTGGGAGGTGTTGCATTAGCTTTTTTAGGTGGAGAAAATTGGTAGGTGGCCCTGGAACTTAAAGACAAGGTTTTAAGGAACTAGCAGCTGAGGGAAAGAAAAGCCTGTTAAAGAGCTGTAACACTGAGGAGGGGACTGGGGCTGATAACTCAGCAAGCAAATGGGGAAAAGGGCAGGGCACAGAGTGTCCAGATGGACAGATGGTACATCAAAAACATTTGGATGGGAACATATCATAGATGATTGTGTCTGCTAAAACACAGTCCCTCATGGAGCTGGGAATGGAGCTGGTGTTTTTTAAAGACTTACGTATGCTGGAAGAGGGGACTCACTTCAAAATTTATTTGTTTAAAGTATTACTTAAGCTTTAAGCTTTTGTGTGGAGAGGACACAAATGATTCTCAGTTAGAATGGACTTAACTTGCTTTATTTAATTAACTTTGAATTTCCTTACTTCAATATAAATCAGTCTGTTATTTTTGAATGCTCCCATACAGTCATCCTGCAAGTTATATTACTCTCCTGTCATCAAGAGACCCGACTGCAGTATGTACTGTGCTCTACATGGCATTCAGTGTTGCTGTAGGAAAATATTAATGTTCTCTTTTAGCAGCAGAGAAATCCAGGACCTTGCAGCGGAAGATAATATGCCTTATATGGTTCCTCAAAAAGTCTACCTTATACGGTTCCTCATACATATCCTGAAGAAAACAGAAACAGGGGCAACACTTTGAAGATTATAGAGACCATGTAAAATGTATTTTGGCAAAGACTGACTGAAAATTGAAGTATCCAAAAATGAGCTACTTAGATGCAATTTTGCACAAAACTGTAGAATATAGCTTGTACAATTTTAAGCCAGCTCTTCATGCTTTATTCTGTATATGCTTTTATTTCATGGGCGTATATACTGGTGCAGTTCATAATGAGAATTTTTTGAAGACTGAAAGTTGCCCTGATAAATAGAGTCAATTGCAAATGACACTGCTACCCAAGTCATGCCAAATTTAACTCTGTATTCTAATGTAAAAATGTTACAGTGACTCAAAACCAGGCTTTCTTTTTCCTCCCCTCCCTTCCCCCTCTCTTCTCTTTTCCTTTCCTTTTATTTTCTCTCCTTTTTTCTTTTTTTTTTGAGCAAGTTACATTTTACTATGGGTTTCATTCTTATGTACAGCTGAACTTTTTTAGCTGAATTAGGAAAAGAATAACCTGTGACCAGTCTAGCAATATGAACTGAATGCTGGGCTGTTTATAATACTTACAAAGGGAAGAGATTTAAAAAAACTTGAGAGATTATGCTCAAATAAAAATAACATTTTGTATTGGAAAATTTTATATGATAATAATAAAGGTGATAATGCGAGCACTGCCTATGTATGTACTCTGGTATTGTGCAAAAGATACTATCATTTCCTGAAATTGAGGAGATGGGTGAAACACAGTCAGAACTCCCTTTGGTATTCTCTTCACACAGAAGCCTAGAAATATTTTATTAAATATTAATGACAACATAAAAGACCTTTCGTCTTATTTTCATTTTAATTAGGCAGGATATATATGCCATTCACTTTGAAGCGAAATGCTGCTCCTTTATATTAACCTGCAGGGGGTACTAGAAAATTGAACCAAGTAGCATTTAGCTAGTTCTCCTCCTGCCAGAGATAATTAACATCTACTCATCTGCAGACTCTTTTATGGTTTTCTGATCCCCATATACAGGTTTCATATTCACTTCCAGAGTTTGAGCAGTGGGTTGTGAAATGCTGCCTCAGCCCATTTCTTACCAATCGGCAGAACTCAGGAGAGTTATTAACCTTCAACTTCAACCTGCTAAACTTACAGGGGAAACTTAATCTCATAATGAGATCAGATTGGTGTGACAAAATGGACAATAATTCCAGGAGAGAAACAAAACTGTGTATGATGCACTGATATAGATGTAGATCTATGTGATCTACATCTGTATCAGTGGTGAATGATAAAGACAACTGAAGAGCCTAAGAATGGCAGCTGGTATGGCAGAAGGAAGTAGGAAATTTTTTGACACAAAGATAAGGCAGGAATTAGTAAGATGCAAATGAAATAAAAGGGTAAGAAATTAATTGTATGAAGTCTGTGGTTTTTTAGACTTTTGGCTAGTTTATGCAACCTTTTTGCCTCATAC